>NC_090319.1:15260207-15938839 GCF_040869045.1 Eurosta solidaginis
GGATCCCGAAAACCATCCAGAAATGATGCCGGATGAGCCCCAAAATGTTCCCGAAAAAGTCCCCAAATGACCCCGACGAGATCCCGGACGGATCCCGAAAACCATCCAGAAATGATGCCGAAAGGGTTCCCAAATGATCCCGTATTAGTCGCGAAAAAGTCCCGAAATGACCCCGACGGGATCCCGGACGGATCCCGAAAACCATCCAGAAATGATGCCGAAAGGGTTCCCAAATGATCCTGTATTAGTCGCGAAAAAGTCCCGAAATGACCCCGACGGGATCCCGGACGGATCCCGAAAACCATCCAGAAATGATGCCGGATGAGCCCCAAAATGATCCCGAAAAAGTCCACAAATGACCCCGACGAGATCCCGGACGGATCCCGAAAACCATCCAGAAATGATGCCGGAAGAACCCCCAAATGATCCCGAAAAAGTCCCCATATGACCCCGACGATATCCCGGACGGATCCCGAAAACCATCCAGAAATAATGCCGGAAGAACCCCCAAATGATACCGAAAAAGTCCCCATATGACCCCGACGAGATCCCGCACGGATACCGAAAACCATCCAAAAATGATGCCGGAAGAGCCCCCAAATGATCCCGAAAAAGTCCCGAAATGACCCCGACGGTATCCCGGACGGATCCCGAAAACCATCCAGAAATGATGCCGGATGAGCCCCAAAATGATCCCGAAAAAGTCCCCAAATGACCCCGACGAGATCCCGGACGGATCCCGAAAACCATCCAGAAATGATGCCGGAAGAGCCCCCAAATGATCCCGAAATAGTCCCCAAATGACCCCGACGATATCCCGGACGGATCCCGAAAACCATCCAGAAATGACGCCGGAAGAGCCCCCAAATGATCCCGAAAAAGTCCCAATATGACCCCGACGGGATCCCGGACGGATCCCGAAAACCATCCAGAATTGATGCCGGATGAGCCCCAAAATGATCCCGAAAAAGTCCCCAAATGACGCCGACGAGATCCCGGACGGATCCCGAAAACCATCCAGAAATGATGCAGGAAGAGCCCCCAAATGATCCCGAAAAAGTCCCCAAATGACCCCGACGATATCCCGTACGGATCCCGAAAACCATGCAGAAATGATGCCGGAAGAGCCCCCAAATGATCCCGAAAAAGTCCCCATATGACCCCGACGAGATCCCGCACGGATCCCGAAAACCATCCAGAAATGATGCCGGAAGAGCCCCCAAATTATTCCGAAAAAGTCCCCAAATGACCCCGACGATATCCCGGACGGATCCCGAAAACCATCCAGAAATGATGCCGGAAGGGCCCCCAAATGATCCCGAAAAAGTCCCCAAATGACCCCGACGATATCCCGGACGGATCCCGAAAACCATTCAGAAATGATGCCGGAAGAGCCCCCAAATGATCCCGAAAAAGTCCCCATATGACCCCGACGAGATCCCGCTCGGATCCCGAAAACCATCCAGAAATGATGCCGGAAGAGCCCCCAAATGATCCCGAAAAAGTCCCCATACGACCCCGACGAGATCCCGCACGGATCCCAAAAACCATCCAGAAATGATGCCGGTAGGTATCCCAAATGATCCCGAAATAGTCCCGAAATGACCTCGTCGGCATCCCGGACGGATCCCGTAAACTATACAGAAATGATCCCAGAAGGGTCCCAAAATGATCCCGAAATAGTCCCGAAAAAGTCCCGAAATTACCCCGGCGTAATCCCGGACCGATCCCGAAAACCATCCAGAAATGATCCCGGAAGGGTCTCGATATGACCCTTACGGGATTACAAATAAGGTGAAGCTAATTATAAAACCATGTTAATAAGGCAGCATGCGCATTGGAGCGAATAAAAAGTTAGATAGAAACATACAGGTAAAGCTAATAAAAGCGTGCTAATAAAAACAATTGATGGAGGGCGGATGGCGGGAGTAGAGCAGAGGACCACTGATCGTTCCTCCAAAATTGTCTAGATCTCGTTCTGTATGTACCAGATACCAAAAACTATTGATTTAGGAGAAAATTTAGATTGAGTTATAACAATTTATGGATTTTACACCAGAGGGTGAGATAAAGGGGGGCGGGCGGAGGGTGTCACTGCTTACTTTGTAAGCCCTCGACTTATTTGACCCCTTGAGTCTGTGATATTGGTGAAGGCCAGTATACGTAAAGTTATAATGTGTAAAAATTATGAAAAATAATTTCTCGAAGGGGTCGTGGGACCCCACCCCTCTTTCCATGTTCGAAAAAAATTTCGCTAGTAGACTACTGTCTGTGTCCCAAATTTCATCAAAATCCGTGTAGCCATTCTGGCGTGATTCAGTCGCAAAGACGAAAAAATATAATAATTAAATTATAACTGTTCCTAGGGGGCGCGGACCACGCCCCTTTTGAAAAATATATAGCTAGTAGATCCTTCTATACTATTGGCTATATGTGTGCAAAATTTCATCCAAATCGGTCCAGCCGTTCTTGCGTTATTGAGTCACAAAGACAAACGTCTGGACAAACATCCAAACATCCAAACATCCAAACATCCAAACATCTTCACATCCAAACTTTGCCATTTATAATATATATTAGATATAGCTCCGATCGAAATGACTTTTTCGTGAAATCTTCTATGATATACTAGAATAAATATCACCAAGTTTAACGTTTTTATATTGGAAATTAAGGGAGAAATTGCCAAAAATCTTTCTATCTGAACGATCGGTTGTATGGGATATAACTATATATAGCTCCGATCAAAGTTATTTTTTCAGGATATCTTCTATGATATATTAAAATATATATCACCAAGTTTTACGTCTATACTTTCTGAATTGCGGTAGGAATGACCAAAATCGTCTTACCTGAACGATCGGTTGTATGGGAGATATATGTTATAGTGGTCCGATCCTACCAGATCCGACAAATGTTTAATATAATACAAAAATACATCCTTGTGCCAAATTTCATTGAGATATCTCAAATTTGAGGGACTAGTTTTCGTTCAAACAGACAGACGGACGAACGGACGGACAGACGGACATGGCTATATCAACTCAGTTCGTTGCCCTGATCAATTCGGTATACTTAATGGTGAGCCTATTTTCTATATTTCTCAACGTTACAAACATCGGACCAAAGTTAATATACCATTTCATGTTCATGAAAGGTATAAAAAAAAGCAGCAAGAAGAGAGTCCTCTATGTAGCTAAAGACAACACAGCAGAAAAATATAGGAATCCAACAAAAATTCAACAAAAATATAAAAAAATCATATTATTATGCAAAATATTTAGCAGCAGCAGCAAACGACTCGGCATGGAATTTATGTTGAACAAGTCGAGAATACTCAAATATTTTTGTTTTTGTTCAAAGAGTAGGTATGCATGTAAGCTTATGGGTTAGGGTTGTTCGTTTATATATTGCATACACTTGTTCACATATGTTGTAAATTTTGAACAGGTGGCAACTTTGCGAGAAAACAGCCTAAGCAGCTACACGTAAGTGAAAGAGCTTTGATTTTGATGTTCTGCTTAGAATCAAAGTTGTGCTCAAATAACTCAAATCGTTTTGGTGGTAGTAGCGTATGTACAGCAGTGAACAATAAAATAGCAGTGACAATTTTTATCGAGCTTCGTCCATTAAATTCTTTTTTATTTTCGTTGTATTAAGATAAAACTTCTCTTAATATTTTAATGGAAACTCTCTTAATCAATCTACAAAACTTTTTCGAAAAAATTTTAAAATCCGAGAATATTTTACGAAATTTTTAAAACTTTTATTTGAGGTTATCTGAATTTTTTTGAGTATGCTCTTTTTTGAGCAATTCAATTTTAGTTAAGCAAGGTATGTACATATTAAAGGTCTGACAAAGTTAGCATTAATTTTTGACAATTTTTCAAACTTTTCATGGAGGTAAATCTAAAAGAACTTTCGGAGAAAATTATCAAAATTTAATGAAGCTTTGAGAGAATTATAATTAGTACTTTGTTAGACTAAAATTGATTGGGGAACAAAACTGCGTGCTCCAAAAATACCATATTGTAAAATTTTCAAATTTTTTTTATCGAGTTTGAGTTTTGATTGCATGTGAGTGTAAGGTTAGGTTGAACTGCTGGTCCGAATATGTCCATAGTGTTACGCGTTTACTCAACATCCAAACTGAAAAACTCTATGCTATAAATTCGCTCCGGCCTCTTGGCAAATAATATAAGATTCCTAGGACCTGCTCTGCTTGCTGCTTCTAAATGTCAGAGTTGTACCACTTCTTCAGCTTGAGTCGTAGCCTTTTGAACGAAGGGCAGGAGCACAAAACGTGCTTGATCGTTTCCTCCTCCAATACGCACTTCTACATCTGCTATCACTAAGAAGGCCTTATTTAAAAGCATATGACGAAAAAAGCAGTATCCAGTCAGAATGCCCATCAATAAGGCTCATATTTCCAATGATTTCAAAGGTTTTAAGATAAATATGGAAAAGTGCAGGAAGGAGAATTGGTGGAGTTTCCAAACGTTATTATGAAATATTATTTATTTTATAGGGATCAATGTTCTTAAGGAATTATAGTTTAATCACTACAGGATTCTGCACGAAAAACGCCATGGTTAATTTGTAGCATGCTTGTTGTTATACAGTGTAATTTTTCATATATTGCTTTTTTGGTAATCGATTACGATAATATAAAATTTTTAGTTAAAAATTAGTCATCAAAAAGACGGCGCGATACATAAACACTTATTTCAAAAATTAATAAGAACTACCCTAATTCACCTTTAAATCTTCATCAGAGAACGCTAAGTATGCGTATGAGTACATGCATACTGAAATTAATTTGAAGCCATCACGACCCAGCTGCGGCTCTACGTACTTGCGGCTTAAAGTTAAATGTTGCACTAGTACACATATTAGGGATGCACCACATGAAATTACTTACTTAAATTTTGATTGCAGTTTCCGGCAGCTCGTTCGGTTTCTATCTACTACTTTCTCTTTTTCAGGTATTGGCGTATGACTTGCTTAAATACTTCTTCAGCTTAGGTCCGTACTCTTATCGAACGGAATTTGGGTTACATTTCGGTTCTGGATTAAGGGTCGCTGTCGGGTTCAGTTCTGGTGCCCGTTACCCTTTCGTTTCCAGTTTTAATTTCGCATTATATTTCGGTTAAGATTACAGCTACGTTTCTTGTTGTTTTTGTTGTTGTTGTAGCGATAAGGTTTGCTGCGTTTCTAATTTTATCTTATGTTCCAACATAGCTTTGAATTCCATTACTGGCTTTGCTTTCGGCTGCGGTTTTCTTGTCTGTCGCATCCACTTTTGGTTTCGGCTTCGGTTCTTTTATGAGCAGTTTATGTTTTGTTTACGATTTGTTGTCGACTTCTGTTTTATTCTGTTTTTCGTTTTGTTTCCGGTATCGCTTGCGGACTTATTCTCAGTAATACTCGTATATTCGATTTTGGGTTTGTTTTTGCTTCGGTTTGGATTTGAGCTCTGCTAATGCTTTTGTCTTCTATTTTGGTTCTTGTCTCGGTTTCAGATTTTTTTCACACTGTTCCGTACCCGATTTCGATCAATGCTTCGGCTCCTATTATGATTTGTGTATGCTTCCGACTTAGGTTCTGGGTATGTTAAAGATTCTGGTTTAAATTCCGGTTTGGTGTCCGTTGCAGTTCCAATTCCATCTTTTGGTTAGTTTCGTATTCGACTTATGATTTTTCTTTGCCTCTTTTTTATTTTCTTTTTGGGGTTTGGCTTGGGTTCTGGTGATACTTTCGGTTTTGTCTCCGATCTACTCATGGTTTTGTTTCCTGATATGACTCAGGTGTGCTTTTGTCCTCATATCCGGTTGGTTGTACTTTTAGTTCAACCTTCAATTCCACTTTCGATTCTGGTTTCGGGTTTGTTCCGGTTGTGCTTTTATCTTTGACTGCGTAGTCAGTTTTGTTTGTCTGCCATATTTTATGAGTGGCCCTTGTATATTTTGAGTGGTTATCTTAATAACAGGGGTCGATCTTATTCAAGCATCACCCTATTAGGGCTACCAGCTCGAAACTGCTCTATCTCAAACACTTTTTGAAGAACTAGGAAAACATTTTTAAATAGGGTGTTTTCGAAGCGGCTGCGGCAGTAAACGATTAAAAATTTGCGGCTCCTTTGCAATGAAGATCTTTCGACAATTGCAGGAATTAGTTTGAATTTGACATTGTTAAAATCTGACCACAAGTCAAGTAACATGTTTGGATTCTTGATAAGACATTTGGTCCCAATGGAATCTTTACTATATAATACCTCATTTGCTATAAATAATTTGAGTTTTTCTTTAACTGCCGTAACTTGAATCTGGAGTACTCGGTCGTCTAATGGGAAGCGGTCTAATGTATGTAGTAAGATTTCATTTAACGGCGATTACAATTTCGTTGAGAGAAGGAAGGTGTGGTATAAAGTGAATCGTATATTACAAGAAAACTGACAGAAATCTACTTAGCTCAAGAAGGTACGGGAACATGCTATTTTGTTGCACCACCCTAATGTAGGAAAATATTCTGGTATCATTGTTGTTTTTTTCAATCTTTACTAAAAAAAAATACATACACACATATGCGTTATATATTTGCGCCTCATAAAATCACTCTACTAGGATAATAACTGACTTGACTTTAGTAGAGCAATAGATATTTTGGATTTTTCTCTTGTTTTTCGGCAACTTCGACAAAGCGACGTGTACGAATAGTGTACGTGTCCCAGTGCCAGTGACCGCATTTGATATAGTTAAAAGCGGCGCAAAGCAAAATAAAAAGAGGTAGCAACTTTAGCAAAACGAACAAGAGCAGAGCCACAGAGCAAGCACACCAAAAATGTAGAGATCAAAGACATACCCATTTATGTATGTGTGAATGCACCCTCATTCTTTTATATGAAAGTAGCTACATTAGACTATGCCAAAGAAAACAAGTAAAGAAGTATAAGTTCGAGTGAAACCGAACATTGCATACCCAGCTGTACACGTGAAATGCTGGTGTTTTTGGTTTGTGTGCTTAAGGGTGTTACAAGGTTGCGCAATAATACATATTCATATGGTTCTATTTTGAATTAATTTTTCTTCAAATTATGGTTCACGAAACATAGAAAATTAGTGATAAAAGGGGCGGTGCCACACCCATTTTTTAAATTTGAAGTTTTTCCTATTTATTGCTATAACTCCACTTGGGAAATGTAATACCATTGATACAAAGCTCGTTTTTGAAAAGATATAGCATATATTATTCGTCCAAGACGCTTTTAAAAATATTTTATATAAAAGTGGGCGTGGTCCTTAACCGATTTCGTAAATTTTCATCAAAGCATTCCCTATAGTAGAGACAACCTCTCTGCCGAATTTTGTAACGATAGGTTTAACGATTTTTGATTTATGATTAATAATATTTGTAAAATAGATTTTATCACAAGTGGGCGGTGCCACGCCAATTTACAATTTTTTTTCAAATTTGTATCAAGAGTCTCAATATCAGTCTACACATCAAATTTCAACATGTATCTGTATTATTTAATAAATAATCAGGTTTTTAGTGATTTCCAAAATGTTATATATATAAAAAGTGGGCGTGGTTATCATCCGATTTCGCTAATTTTCAATACCAATCTATTCTGGGTCCAGGTAAGTTCCTGTAATAAATTTGGCTCGATCAATTTTTTTCGATACTGATGATTTTGATATATAGAAGTCTATATTGAGACGAATATTAGTGACACTAAGTGATACTCACATCGCTAGTCTGATGCTAAGTAAATGAAGCCACAACAACAATAAAGCAGACCGTCACTTGTATCTACATAAACGAATCAATCATTATGTCTTCACATGTGCCCATACAAGCAGCGGAGAGGAACGCACAAACACATGCATATATCTGAGATACTCCCAAAAGTAGGCAATCATCGGTGGAAGTATCACTCGCCTATACACGCGTATGAGGGGCTATAACGTGCATCTGTAGTTATAGCTGGTAATTTTATAGCTGGTAAACAAGTAGCAAATTCTAGAAATAGAAATGCCTAGAAATATGTTAACGAGGAAACCAAAGAGTATAAAAGCAGCAGCTGAGGCACGAGTAATCAGTTTGATTTAAGCACACTATTTGTTGAGAAGTAGAAGCGTTATTGTGAAGTACTTTAATAAAGGCCATTTTGCATTATTGAATAGTGGAGTTATTTATTCAACAGTTTAGTGATTCGAACGTTAGTAGAGGATTGGGAATAAGCGGAATTGCACTAAATTCGTTACAATATCTATCCTGATTTCTTTGTACCTGTACAACCAACCGTTATCCATCCCTGTGTACAAGTACAGCTGGGTATAAAAATCTTTCAGTACTTTTGGGGAACATAGGGTTAGAAGTGTGAGTAGCAGTGGGAGTGGGAATAGCAGTGGAAGTCTAAGTGGGAGTGGGAATGGGAGAGGGTGTGAAGTGGGTGTGGTGGGTGCGCTGGGATTGGGAGTAGGAGTTGCAGTGGGAGTGGTTGTAGTAGAGGGAGTGTGAGGGGGGTGGTGGTGAAAGTGAAAGTGATGCACTGAGATAGAGAGAAGGGGGAATGGGGGGAAGAATTGTAGAATATAGTGAAAATCGAAGATATAGAAAACGAGGAAGGAAGGGGTGAAGAAATAGGACAGAGAATACTGACAGAAAAACTGCGAAACTTTTTATTTTCTGATACGATCTAATGTATCTTCACATAAGTATGAGCATATAGAAAATCATATGTAATATAGCCACAAAAGTATGATAAATATATTTAAAAATTAACTCATCCTATAAAATGAAACTGCCATACACATATATACAAGCAGACATATAAACACACTCATTCATAAATTTAATTAACACAAAAACGAAACGAGCGAACTGAAAATTAATCCAAAGCACGCCAAACACGCAGCAACCAAAAACTTACAGCAGCAACAGCAGCAGCAGCAGCAACAACAATAACAACGAAATACGCAGCGAAACAAGCAACTCACCATCCAAGCGACCATACAACAAAAAGCAGCCAAGAGCGATCAACTGACTATGTTAAGGCAAAACTTCAACAAATGGTCGGATGTGCATCCGCACACCTATACATGCATACATACATACATACACATGCAATTTTGCTGGGATGGCTAGCTTAGCTGTTTGCTTGACGACAGCAAGACAGATGCTACATGGCCAACAGTAGCCGACAACAAACTGGGTCAATGTCAGCGTTGGTAGAATTCAAAATATTTTAAATATGTTGGTACAAGTGTTTGTGAGCAAGTGTACAGTGCGTCACTGTTAATGTGATCCAATTCATCCAACTCCCATTCATCCGTCACACAGTTAACGATTCCGCTGTCCTATATTTATTTTTTTATACACTCCTTTTTCGAGGTTATACGTGTTCCGAAACTAGCACCGGGGTCAGCTGATAGAACACAAAATTCTGGGTTGTCTGGGATGAGCTAAATTTTGGTAAGAATACTGGAATGCCTTAGATGAGAAAGCCCATAGACCATGTCACGCAGGCTGTTCAGTGAACAGTCCGACATTCAATGCCAAGAATGGTGTTGTTTTAAGAGCGCAGCTGATCGTAACCAGCTACTTACGTTGAACGTATACTAATATTTTGGTGGTACTTGCAATATTAAACGTGGCCAGCCACACCACTACTCCATAGAGCAAGATTGGCTTGACTTCCATTTCCAAAAGCTGGTTTATTACCCATGGCGAGAGCCCTCAGTACTTACCAATGACCTTTCATTACCAGTACAAGGCAACCGAGGTCTTCCTAATCCTATCCTCCACATTTTTCTCTATGACAGTTTCCTGTCCAATATAATCTCCAGATATTTAGCTCTATCACAAACGAGAAAAATCAGCTGTTTTGTCAATCAGTTAAAACTTACAGCTTGCGCTGCCATCTGGCGTATGGTAGCAACTGACGGCAATGCAGTGCAAATATTCTCAATAGTGCCATAGTATAAATAGATTTCTTTGTTTGCTCACAATCGTTTAGTTTTAACAAATTATTTTTATAAAATGTAGTTAAACAAAAACACTACGACCAAATTTGCCCAAAAAAACAAAAAAAATAAAATAAAATAAATGTAAGGCGCAATAATCTCCGAAGAGATCTAAGGCCGAGCTTCTCTTCCAATTTTCGTCGTGCTCCTCTTGATTTTTCCTACAAATTGGCCGGACGGGACCTACATGTTTTATGCCGACTCCGAACGGCATCTGCAAGGCAGATGAGTTTTCACTGAGAGCTTTTCATGGCAGAAATATACCAGGAGCGCTTGCCAAACACTGCCGGGGGGGGACCCCGCTTAGAAAAATTTTCTTCTAATTGAAAAACCTTATTTCTAAAATTTTGATGTTGCTTTGCCCGGGACGTGAACCCAGGGCATACGGTATGGTAGGCGGAATACGCTGCCATCACACCACGGTGGCCGCCTGAAATTGCCCAAAGCTCCCTAATAATCCGAATCTCCGTCTTTACAACCAAAGTTTTATTTATAGATTTGGATGCCAAATAAGAGCGAAAAAGGGACCCGTACATAAAAATAACAAGTAGAAATAATATATATTATTATATGATTTTTTTTTTAATATTAAAGCATTTCAGTTTCAGACGTAATGGGGTAAAATGGAGTAAGGGCGTCAAAAAAGAGTTTCCAATTAATTGACACGTACCGCATGAACACCCATTAGACGAAACTTCAACCACCAAATGTAAGTGTACCCAATTATTTAAGCAGACAGCCAGCCATTCAATTCCAGTCAGAAGAATCTTGTTACCCCACCAAAGGAGGTTGCTCGCCCCCAATGGATAAACACAAGGTGTAATAGGGGTTTTTCAAAGCAAAACAAGGTGGCTCATCCCGCAGCCAATACCTTGGAGCCCCCAGTGCTCGCCCCTAATGAATAAATACAAGGTGTAACAGGTACATAGTGACCTCTCTCTAAGTAAAATAACATACAGTCCATTAAAATAATAATTTATAAAATAAAAAAACGATAATAAATTTAAAAAAATGCTTGCTTGCAGTGGGCTTTGAACCCGCAACCCCAAACGTGTGAGTCGGGTACGTCATTCACTGTGCCACGACTCATACGCCTACAAGCGCATCAATTTACTCCCTTATAACTCATATCAAACTGCTCGCCCTCTACTGCCCACGCTTAGCTAGAGGTGTATTCGCAGCGATTGCTTATCAGACTCTATGGCCATCTGTATAAGAGCAGACTACATGTAGCCGTGTTTTCTTAGAGTTCATTTCAGCCCATCTTGCTCGATTTAAATGAATCCATTCGGGTTAAGCGGTCCACGTGAAAGTTGTCTGAGATATTACTGTGCCCTCCGGGACTAGATGATGCTAATCGAAAGCAGTTCTTTGAATGCCGCTTAGATATATGGGTGGATGGCAAACGCTCCACACATTTAAAACTTAGTATGAACTATTTAATAATCTTTAACCTTGAACCACTTAATGCAATTTTTTTTCATTGACGCGGTGCTCTGAAGGAGGTTCACTTTCCCATAAAACATGCTAACAAGATTTCCCTCGTTCTCTAAGAATTTTCTAATTTCTACTGTGTATAAAATGCGCATAATTTTTCAAATCTCTGGCTTACCAGATTATCGGAAAACCGATGGATCATGAACTGTGCCCGGAAAGACGTCATGACATCAACGGCAATAACATCAATTGATCTTGTGACGAATTCAGACGGTTTAAAAGTCTATTGATGTTTTTACAATATGCGGCACTGGTCATAACGTCAAACTTTAAATGGTTACCATATCAAAAGTATTGAAATTACGATGATTATTCTTATCTTGCCACATAATCAACTCATATTTTCTCAAGAGTCCAAATTGTCACATATTTTGTTTCAAATCTGCACTTACTAAATTATGTTACCAACGGATGAATTAACAGTCAATTTAAATTATTTTCAATAATTTTTTACAGAAGTGACATAAGGTCAACTTAATTGATCTTACGACCGCTTCAAATGACCACAGAGTTAACTTAAGTTATTACCGTGTGAAACGGCCGCAAAGTCAAATTTCAATATGCTTCAATGTCAACAATACCGACATTTTGACCATCCTGCTTTTTAAAGCGGTCATAAAGTCAAATCTCTTTTTCTTATTTGGTAATAAGTTCAATTATTTTGTTTCACACTAAAACGTATTAAAATCCTAACAACAGGTTGCAGTTCTTTTTTAATAGTTGCGTTATGTTTTGGTTCAGTCGTATGAAATGACTAATTTTAATTTATATCGAATTTCTGGTTCCAGCGCGCATATATTTGATTAACTTTTGATCATTTGAGGCAGTCGTAAGGCCAATAGATCTTATGACCTTGGCTTCTTGGTTTTTTTTTTTTATTATTTTTTTTTAATTGGTCTATAATTGGAAAATTATTATTTAGTTTGGAAAACAGATAAAGATCTTAAGACACCTGCCATAGGTGCGCAGATATATCTATTTCTAAGATTGCTAAGTCTTCATCGCTGCGCTAACCGTTCAAAAATACATCGGTGGTTTGTTTAACTAATAAATTGCTACTTCTGGAGATGGTCAAAACCTCTATTGACTTGTTGACCTTATGTCACCATACCTTAAAAATAAGTCCGACGAGGATTTTTCTGAAAAAGGAAGAACCTATTCAACTAAGAAATGGTTATCACCTCTTTCCCGAAATATTCTTGGGTCTAACAGTTTCCTAAATTACCATTAAAAAAATTAAAAATAATACAACCAATTGGCATTAGCGGCAATTAAAAGTGATTATAAGAATAATATTTCCGGACTATTTGAAGAGTTAATAAAGTCAATTGACTTAATGCACATGACATTTGACCAATGTATCTTATGTATGGTCATTTGAAGTGCTTAAAAAGTTAATTGACTTTAGGGCCATTGGCTTTATAACACCACTCCCCGTGAGCCACACAAAATTCAATACTTTGGCTTCATGGGTAAGATATGTGCATGCCGTTTTGGGTTGAATAAAAACAGACTTGTAAAGAAAAAGTGCCAGTACAAGTACAATTATCAGTACCTCAGTACTTCGAAAAATGAGTACAAGTATAAGTATCGAGGTACTTGTACTTGAATTGTTGAAGTATAAGTAAAGTAATTGTAAGTACTTTCGAAGTACTTAGATAAGTATTGAACGGTTTTGAAGCGGATCAACCAGCACCCTACGATCACCTAACTTTGACAAAATGATTGAAGAAGAGTTTTACAGGTATTTTAATGATACATCAACAGATTTCAATATGCTTCAGAGTTATCCTCGTATGAAGGACCTGTCACTCAAAATGAATACACCCTCAGCTTCCTCCCACCCAGTATAGCGTTTATTTTCCTTAACAGGCATTATTTATATTCCTATAAGACAATCAGTCACGGACTTTTCGTTTGAAAAGCTAGTACTAATGAAGGCAAACGCAAAACTACTTTAATATTGTTAGCTGTTGTACAATTTGTACTTATTTGGTATGTTGTTTTACTTCTTGTTGCTTTCTAATATAAATTTTACTCATATTTTGATTTTCCATTTATGAATCAAAGTGATATATTTTATCAGAAAAAATACTTTGGCGTACTTGCAAGTATTTCGTAAGTGTATCTACTTGTACTTTAGGATTCGAAGTACAAGTACCGTAGTACTGATACTTTGTACTTAGATTTGAAGTACTTGAGTACTTGTACTTATTTGGTACTAGTACAAGTATGTACTCAGTACTTTACAGGTCTGAATAAAACCCGCTAGACAAATAATGGGCACCCTAATATACATACAAACATATATGCATAAGTTGTTAACAACATTAAACAAAGTTGCATAATCGCTCCGATTTAAACTTGCACTGGCACAAACGCCACCACTACTGAACATCATTATTGCTTTCCGCTTCACTTTCTTGTTTAGCGACACTAATTTGAAGCTTTCGTTTAAACATGATCACCGCCAATGCATTTTTGTTGACTTAAAAGCGACCAAACTGAAATCAGTTTAAAACGAAAGACTACAGCAAATTAATGCAGGTCAATCAAACAGCTGATCGGCCGCTTTGACCGCAAATGTAGTCATCAGAGAACAACACACAGCCAACACCGGCTGACCATGAATTTGCGGTCTATTGTTAACCAACTGAAAGTGCATTCCATTGCTTGTCATTGTTGCATATTTGTATGTATGTATGTATGTACGTATGTATGTACTGTGTATACTTGTCACGCAATGCCTGTGAACTTGGTATTTAAAATTTTTTGTTTGTTTTCGAATTTGTTGACTTAGCATTTTTAAATAATTTTAGTAAGCACGCCACACGCTTTAGCAACGGAAATAATGTAATTGTGATCTTTGTGCTATAAAAAGCTGTGATTATATTCATACATGCAATCATTTTATAGCAGAGGCCGACCAAAACGATGCTTTTTAACGCGCCAATTTCACTTTAAACGTGAATTTCTAAAAACAAAAAATAAAATAAGTAAGGAAGTCTAAGTTCGGGTGAAATCGAACATTACATACCCAGCTGTACACTTGAAATGCTGTTGTTGTTTGTTTTGCGTGCTTAATAGTGTTACAAAGCTGCGCAATAATATATTTGGATGGTTTTATTGATTTTAAACCCCCCAAATTGCTTCCAGTTACGAGACGACTATTTAATTACAAGTGAATAAACCGTGGTTAATAAATATTGATATTTTATTAACTATTGTAACTAAAAACTGTGTTGAAGATTTTTTATTTCGCTATCGTATAAGCGCGCACTTGTTAGCCAGTCAGTATTGCAAAAAGAATGGTATAGAGAAAATGAATAACAACTACAGGTGTACAAAATAGAACATATGTAGTAAAAGCTAGTATGTATGAAGATGGAATAGTGCAGGGTGCCACAGTACTCCCCCGCTAGATGAAACTACCGGAATCGATGTGGTATGCTAACGTGTCAACCACTGCGAGTATGTTTCATCGAAGTATGTTTAGACTGCTCCTCTGTATTTTGCGTGACAGTCGATTCCGTACAGTCGGGATTTGCTATGAATGCTGGCTTTAGGCGGTCTATGCTTATATTCGTATGGCGTCCTCGTACAAGTAGTTTGAAAAATTTCGGCGATCGCTTGACTACAGGATACGGCCCGTCGTAGGGACATGTTAATGATGGTCGTACACTATCGTTGCGCACAAATACGTGAGTTGATGTTTGCAGCGCGGGCGATACGAACATTTTTGATGTTGTATGATGTGCTGTCTGTGTTGGTTGAAGGTTTTGCATTGATAATCTGAATTGCGATACCGTGTCTTCGTTGACATCGTTTAGCTTCCTAGTTTGGAAAAACTCGCCAGGAATGCGTAGTGTGGTACCATAAACGAATAAAGCGGGACATGCTTTTATGTCAGGCTTGAAGGCGACGCGTAACCCCAGCAAAATCATAGGTAACTGCTGAACCCATTTTGATGGCTCGTGGCATAAAATGGCGGCTTTTAAACTCCTATGCCACCTTTCGATGATACCGTTTGATTGCGGGTGGTACGGAGTCGTTCGGAGATGTGTTGCACCGATTGTGGACATTAGTTTTGCAAAAACTGTAGCGTCGAATTGCCTGCCTTGATCTGACGTTATGCGTTCTGGAACACCAAACCGTGCTATCCAACGGAATATGAGTGCTTTTGTGACGGATTCGGCGGTCATGTCAGGCATAGGCGCAGCCTCAGGCCATCGTGTGTATCGACCAATGATTGTTAAGCAATATCGTTGCCCCTCACTAGGTGGGAAAGGGCCAACTATGTCTATGTTGATATGAGAAAATCGGTCTTTTGGAGGTTCATATCTCGAAGGCAATGATTTCGTATGGCAATGAACTTTCGCTCTTTGACATGCTTCACAACAGCGTACGAAATTTGCGGTGTCTTTCCTGCTACTCGGCCAAACAAATCTTTGAGTCATTAGCTTAACCGTTGCACGGACACCTGGGTGTGACAAACCATAAACTTTTCGTAGCACGATCTCTCGAAATTCTTTTGGGACGTATGGGCGGACGGCTGATGTTGATGTGTCGCATACTAATTGAGCTGTGCTGTTGGGTATCGGAAAATTTTTTAGTACTAGTGAGCTGTTATGCATACCTGGTTCATTTAGAAGTGATTGCAACTGAGTGTCAGTTTGTTGCGCGGCTGCAACTTTTCTGTAGTCAATCATATGCTCGATCGATTGTATTCGCGAAAGTAGATCTGCTGTAACATTTCCTTTTCCGGCCACATGACGTATGTCGGTTGAAAATTGCCCAATAAAATCGAGTTGTCGGAGTCGGCGGGGTGAAGCTTTTTCGGGTTTTTGACGGAATGCATAAATAAGTGGACGATGGTCGGTCATGATGTAGCATTTTCGGCCTTCAAGCATATAGCGAAAATGTGACACGCCTTGGTATACCGCAGCCAATTCGCGGTCGTACGTGCTGTAGTTGCGTTGCGAAGCAGTGAACTTTTTTGAGTAAAATCCGAGCGGCTGCAGCTCACCATTGACAACTTGGTGCAGTGCAGCTCCGACAGCGATATCTGATGCGTCGACGTATAATGCTAACTCTGCATCCGATGCGGGGTGTGCCAGAAGCGTTGCGTTTGCCAATTCGTGTTTGCAGCGTTCGAAAGCGGCTTCGGCTTCGGCATTCCATTGAATAGGTGTGCGGTCGTTTTTCTTATTGCCGATGATGAGACTATGTAGATGTGATTGATACGACATCGCATTTGGTAGGAACTTCCTGTAGAAATTTACCATTGCTAAAAAACTTTTTAATTCTTTGGCGACGGAAGGCTTCGGGAAACTGCGAATAACCGAAACTTTCTCGGGCAATGGGTGAATGCCTTGGGCGTCGACCAAGTGTCCCAGAAACTTAAGGTGATTTTTGCCAAACTCGCATTTCGAAGGATTTATAGCGAGGTTATGTTCGCGGAGACGTGTAAAAACTGCTTTTAAATCGTGCCGGTGTTGCTCGATGGACGTGGATGCGACGCAAATGTCGTCGATGTAGGGAAATGTAAAATGCAACCCACGCAAGACCTCATTGATAAGCCTTTGAAAGGTCTGCGCGGCATTGCATAGACCGAACGTCATGAAACTAAATTCGTACAAACCGAATGGTGTCGTAATCGCCGTCTTTGGGATATCATCCTCATGTATGGGCACCTGGTGAAAAGCACGTTGAAGGTCAATTTTGGAAAATATGGTCTTACCTCGCAAGTTTGTAGTAAAATCGGTTAGATATGGGAGCGGATATCGGTCGGGCAGCGTCTGCGCATTGAGAGCGCGATAGTCCCCGCATGGTCTCCATGTCCTGTCACATTTTTTTACTAGGTGCAACGGGCTGGACCAGTTGCTACTAGACGGACGACAAATTCCTGCCCTCATCAAATATTCGAACTCCTTTTTCGCAGCCTTGAGCTTATCGGGAGGTAGAAGCCTCGGTCGAGCAAATACCGGTTGACCAGTCGTGATTATTCGGTGCGTGATGGTGCTTTTCGTCGATGATCCTTGCGGTGCTAGTTTCGTAATGTCGGAGAACTCGGCTAATAAAGATGCAAATGGGTCAGTTGTATCGAACGTTTTGATTGCGATTCTTTCCGTAATTTTTGGCAACGTAAGTGGCGCACAAAGTTGGGTCATGTTATCTACAATTCTGTTTCGGCGTAAGTCTATTAACAAGTCGTAAAAACGAATAAAGTCTGCACCGATGATTGGAGTCGTTACGTCGGCTATAACAAACGACCATTCGAAATTGCGGCGGAGGCCGAGATCTAAATTAATTCTCTTTTCTCCGATTACCCTTATCGGCGTTCCATTTGCGGCATACAGCTTTGTTGAAGTAGGTCGTACATCGTAGGTTTTGGTTGCTATCGGCAGAACAGACACGTCTGCACCAGTATCCACGAGAAAAGATTTTTTTGAATTTCTGTCGTGGACCTGTAAGCGAAGAACTCTGCGCTCGGTGTCCGGGTCTTCGCCACGACTCGGCACGCGCGTTGGCAGTCATTTTGTGGATGAATTGGTGGTCGTTGCAACTGCTGCACGACTTTTGAGACGGCACGGGCTCCTGCATTTGCGAGCGCTTCGCCCATATTTTTTGTGATACCAACATTCATCAACCGATGCGCCTGATGCGGAATCTCTTGGAGATAAGTTACCAGTTTTAGGTCGTGCACGTGAGGTACTGCGACCGCGATTCGTAGAACGTGAACGAGATGTTAGTTTTTCGAATTTTCTACCCAACTCCACTATGGCCGCACGTAACTCGTTAATTTCGTTGGGTTGGTCCGCACTGACTTTGTTGATCTGGTTTGGAGAAATTGCGTCGACAATGGAATCAGCTATTTTTGTAAATTCGGCTGCAGTTCCAGATGAGGCGGCTACTACTGGCTGCGCGAATTCTGGTAAACGCTTCATCCAGAGGCCTTTTAGGGCTGCCTCCCCCAGAGTGCTACCAGCAACTCTCCTCATTTCGTAGTAGAGTTCTGACGGCTTTTTGTCTCCTAGCGGCAATTCTGACAAAAGGCGATTTAATCGTCGCTGCTCACTATCGGCAAAATGTTCGATGATCTTCTGCTTTACGTAGTCAAACGTGTCGTTTTGTGGTAACGAGGCAATGACGTCGCTCAACTGTGCTATAACATTTGGATCAAGCGCTGCTAGAATTGTTTTTTGTTTATCAGCAGTAATACCCGATGCTGTAAACCAAAAATCCATGGTAGTGAACCATGCTTCGATGTTGGTGTTACACATCGGTGGTACTGGGAGCCTTGCGTACACAACTGCTATATTGTTTGCTGATGGCGCAGCTTGTTGTGGTGGAGTACCCGTATTCGTTGATAAACCGCTGTCGTTGTTCATGTTGTCGACTTAACAGCGAAAACCGCGTGGTCGTGGTGTGACGATGAATTGGAATATGTAAACCCGTTTCAAGAGGTGGTGTGACTTAACGGGATGTTTTTGCCGTTACCCGAAAAATTGTCTGCGGGGTCACCAGTTTTGGTTGGTTTTATTGATTTTAAACCCCCCAAATTGCTTCCAGTTACGAGGCGACTATTTAATTACAAGTGAATAAACCGTGGTTAATAAATATTGATATTTTATTAACTATTGTAACTAAAAACTGTGTTGAAGATTTTTTATTTCGCTATCGTATAAGCGCGCACTTGTTAGCCAGTCAGTATTGCAAAAAGAATGGTATAGAGAAAATGAATAACAACTACAGGTGTACAAAATAGAACATATGTAGTAAAAGCTAGTATGTATGAAGATGGAATAGTGCAGGTTGCCACATATATATGCATATGGGTCTATTCTGATATAATTTTTCTTCGAGTTATGGCTCGCGAAACATAGAAAATTGCTTAGTCATAAAAAGGGCGGTGCCACGCCCATTTTTTTAAATTTGAAGTTTTTCCTATTTATTGTTATAAACCCACTTGGGAAATGATATACAATTGATATAAAGCTCTTGTTTGGAAAGATATAATTTATTTTATTCGTCCACGACCCCTTTTAAAATCTTTTATATAAAAGTGGGCGTGGTCCTTAACCGATTTCGTTAATTTTTCTTCAAACCGTTCCATATAGTAAAGGCAACCTCTCTGCCGAATTTTGTTACGATAGATTTAACGACTTTTGTTTTAAGATTAACAATATTTGTAAAATTGATTTTATCACAAATGGGCGGTGCTAAGCCAAGTTTAAAAGTTTTTTCAAATTTTTATCAAGAGTCCCAATATCAGTCCACTTGTCAAATTTCAACATTCTAGGTGTATTATTGACTAAATAATCAGGTTCTTTTCGTTTTCCAAAATGTTGTTTATATAAAAAGTGGGCGTGCTTATCATCCGATTTCATTCATTTTCATTACCGATCTATTCTGGATCCAGATAAGCTCGTGTGCCATATTTGGGGAAGATCTCTCAATATTTACTCAAGTTATCGTGTTAATGGACAGACGGACGGACGGAAATGGCTCAATTAAATTTCTTAACACGCTTTTATTAGCTTGGCCTGTATGTATCGGAATCTTTGAGCTTAATTTTCACCGGTTTCTAGAAGTCTGATTAATTTGAAACTTTGCATACGTATCAAGGACCGATGACAATGCATTAATGTGGTGGTGTGGTGACATAAGGTCAACGGCCATAAGGTCAATTGGCCTTATTACCACTTTGAATGGCCATCAGTTTGATTGAAACTTTGCACAGGTATCAAGGCTCGATGACAATGCATTAATGTGAAGGTGCGGTGACACAAGGTCAACGGCCATAAGGTGAATTGGCGTTATTACGACTTTGAATGGCCATCAGTTTGATTGAAACTTTGCACACGTATCAAGGCTCGATGACAATGCATTAGTGTGATGGTGTGGTGACATAAGGTCAACGGCCATAAAGTCAATTTCCTTATTACCATTTTAAATGGCCATAAGTTTGATTGAAACTTTGCACAGGTACCAAGGCTCGATAACAATGCATTAATGTGATGGTGCGGTGACATAAGGTCAACGGCCATAAGGTCAATTGGCGTTATTACCACTTTGAATGGCCATAAGTTTGATTAAGACTTTGCACACGTATCAAGGCTCGATGAAAATGCATTAGTGTGGTGGTGTGGTGACATAAGGTCAACGGCCATAAGGTCAATTGACCTTATTACCATTTTGAATGGCCATAAGTTTGATTGAAACTTTGCACACGTATCAAGGCTCGATGACAATGCAATAATGTGATGGTAGGATCACACAAGGTTAACGGACATAAGGTCAATTGAACTTATGACCACTCCAAATGGTCATAGATTTGAAACCTTGCATATAATGCGAAGTGGATGCATAGCACATCTACGAAAGAGCATACTTGAGCCCTTTTTAACACGCTTTTATTAGCTTGGCCTGTATCTATCTATGTATCTATGTATCCATGTATGTATGTAACGGAATCTGGAGTGGAGCCGAGAGCCCCGGTAATGCAGAGCTCCAAACTCCATAGCAACTTTTGAAGCATTTTAAGATAAGCACTTTTAGCTAGTGCAGGCCACCAGACCAAGGCACCATAAAGAAGAATGGGGCACACAATGGCTGTGTAAATCCAGTAGGTCACCTTAGAGGAGAATACCCAGGAGGTGCCAATTGCCCTCATGCAGGTGAACAGCTCTGCTGCTGCCTTCTTGGATCGCTCCACTATATGGTCACTCCGTAATGGCTTTCTATCCAAAATGACTTCCAAATACTTGACTAGATCGCTAAACGCTAAGAACGTAACCCCAATTCTTGGCGGTGTAAGATTTGGTTCTTTTTACCTCCTCGTGAAGACCACAAGCTCGGTTTTATTTGAGTTGACTTCCAAACCTGTGGCGGGTTGTACTCCAGGAGCAGCTCCAGGATGTCAGCTGGGTCCGCTGGCGTAACTGGAATATCCCACCCCTATCAGCGTGACGGCGGCCCTATAGATGTTTACCGACCTGGCGTTGCCAAAGGCAATTAGCTTGACATTGCCCTGGAACCACCCTGAATCGGTGCAAGATGGCGGTGGACCAGCGTTGCCTTTCTTAACCTTAACGGCCACCGTAGCGATCGCGGCCTCGATCCAATTCCACTGTTGTTTCGGGATCCTGCAATCTTCGCTGCTCTCGTCTATAATGCCAATGATCTGCCGACCCTTGGCAATTTCGGCGAAAGACCGCGTCCAGCCTCCCTGCGTCTTGGCCCTTTTCGGTGCCGTTGGGTTGTTCATCCACGGCCCGCTGGCGTTTCGAGGTTTCATCACTCTCGACAACAACTTTTAAAATTACCTGAACTGAAAAATTAACAATAAATAATAGTTAAAAAAAAAAAAAACGCTTTTATAGCTAACCGAACTAAAAAATAGAAAATAATTTTCAATTAAAAGAGTTTGTGTAACCATAGTAGAAGGTCTAACAATCATTTATAGTTAATCACCTCAAAATAAAATTATAATAAAATTGAAGTTATTAACAGAATAATTTAATTCAGAGTAGAAAGCGTGGGGTGCTTGATATTGAATGGTACAATCATTCTATTGGCAACTATCTGAGAGGAAAGATATGAAATGTAGTCAAATGCGCCCCACGGTTTTTACTCTGAATTAAATTATTCTGTTAATAACTTAAGTTGTATTATAATTTTATTTTGAGGTGATTAACTATAAATGATTGTTTGACCTTCTACTACTGTTATATAAACTCTTTTTAATTGAAAATTAATTTCTATTTTTAGTTCGGTTAGCTATAAAAGCGTGTCTTTTAGTTTTTCTAAACTATTATTTATTTTCGATACTCATGATTTTGATATATGAAAGTCTATATCAATCTCGATCCCTTTATACCTGTACAACCAACCGTTATCCAATCAAAGTTATAATACCCTATTTACAAGTGCAGCTGGGTATAAAAATGCAGGCTAACAATTAGCTAAATTAGTGTTTGTTTATATAAATTCACAGTTTCAGTAACCACTAAACTAACAATTTACTCGATTGTCGTCATATTCATACTTCACTGTAATTGTACGCAGCGTTGTACAACTTTAATACAGCAATGCTAAACGGTTATAAGTTATGATAGAAATATCGATCTGTACTAAATAGATTTGAAGCTTTTTGTATTTCACTTGGAGAATGACAGTCATTTAAGAGAATTCCGACGGCAGGCATGCCTGTTGTGAGAGAACTAACATCCACAGATTCGAATATTGGAAGGGCTAAAATCCTTTCCGAGGCAGTTCGAGAAGTACCCTGAAGTACCAGTGTCGGAGCTTATAAATAACTGCCCGTATCCGCAAAAATCATTAAAATTTAAGGAAGTGCTTTTGCTGTTGAAACAAGAAAAACAACACGCAAGCATCATTTCGTAACCATTTCGGCATTATTACGGAACCATCTCGGCAATTTTTGGGTCTATTACGGGATATATCAATTTCGTAATAATTTTGAGATAAATGTGGACTACTTGAATATCATTTTGAAAATATTTTAGGAGGATTTCAAGCGTAGAGTAAATATCTTTATTATTTCTGTGCCATTTTGGGATAGTTTGCGGGATAACATCGCGAATATACGAAGTCACTGCTCATACTCGCAATAATTTCTGTGATTAAGGGGGGTAATTTACAGTTAAAACAAGAAAAACAATATCTCCGGATGATTGCAGAACCATTTCGGGAAAGAGTTGGCAGTATTAAGGGATTCATATAGTCTTCAAAACCCTTTCAAGATTATTTTGAGGTTATTGACTACTATTTTAAAATGGGCGTGGCACCGCCCACTTATGATAAAATCTATTTTACAAATATTATTAATCATAAATCAAAAATCGTTAAACCTATCATAACAAAATTCGGCAGAAGGTTGCCTTTACTATAAGGAATGCTTTGAAGAAAAATTAACGAAATCGGCTAAGGATCGCGCCCAGTTTTATATAAAAGATTTTTAAAAGGGTCGTGGATGAATAAAATAAGCTTTATATCACTTGTATTTCATTTCCCAAGTGGATTTATAACAATAAATAGGAAAAACTTAAAATTTTAAAAAATGGGCGTGGCACCGCCCCTTTTATGACTAAGCAATTTTCTATGTTTCGGGAGCCATTACTCGAAGAAAAATTAGTTCAGAATAGAACCATATGTATATTGTAACGCTATTAAACACACAAAGGAAACAGCATTTCAAATGTACAGCTGGGTATGTAATGTTCGGTTTCACCCGACCATAGACTTCCTTACTTGTTATAATTGAAATGCAATATTTTTTGAACATTGTACTAAGTTAGCGGAAGACTAACAAACTTCTGTTCCTCGCATGCGAAACTAACACAGAGCATCTTCCCATTGAAGACGTGCATAATCCTTTGTTCTCGTAGAAAACTTCAGTTGTTCTTGAAACGTGCTTGTTTTCCACGCGAACAGGAACCGTGTTAGCCTTATATGGGAATTCACATAGTGGTAGTCTTCCATGGTACAGACGATAGATATGTATTTCAGTATATAAAAACTCGCTATACAAAAAAAAAGTTCTCATATTCAACAAGTCACTCTGAAACGAGTTCATTGCCAAATAAAATTTTTCGCTTATTAAAATGAACAAAAACTTAAACAACAGAAAAAAAAAAACGATATAAAAAAGTTATAAATAAAAGCTTGATGTTGTTATGAAAAGTGATAAACTATTCTTAACTAATTCAAAAACTTTTAAAATTGGTTATCCTTTTTAATAGCGACCACCCCAAACTGAGGTTGGAAATATATTAAAACTACGAGCAAATATTTGTCTTGTTAAATAATAGCACCAATAAGTGGTAAACTGGCATGAAAAAATACAAAAGTTATTATGAATAGGAGGTTGAGCTGTTCGGTCACAACTCAAGAGTAGGAAGGTATTTGGATATGTCTTTGCGGATTATTCTTTATTAATTAAGAAGTGCATCTAAACTTAAAAACTCACAACATTCTATAGTACACAGATGGCCCGAGAGCTCCAGAGGGGATTGGATCCGATGTCATCTGACCCATAACCGTGCGAAGTACCAGACAATTTTTCAAACGGAGACGCTGTAATACTATGTGCTGAATTCTCCAACGACACCATCACCATACTCAGTGACAGTCATGCCACCCTCAAGGCATTGTAGTAGTTAGCTTGAAGTATAATGAGGATTAATCCTGTCATACGTGAGTAACTTGAACCAACTAGAAACCCTAAATATAGTACCGCTTGTCTGGGTTCCTGGCTACAGAGTAGTGGAGGACAATCCGCAGGCGTAAAGCCTTGTGAGAGAAGCAGCTACTGTACGAACTATTGGAATGGTTTCGCTTCTGCCAGTTGACCGAGAAGAAAACCGGAAGCATTTTTAACTGGAAGAGGTTGAGAAGAGAAAAGTATACTGACGCTATGAACCAGTCTTAAGACAATCCAAATCACAGTTCGAGAGTTAGAGTATAAATCATTATATGACAATCATAGGCTTTTGAAAAAAATAAATAAAAACTGTAACGGGTTTTCCGATAGGACATTGTAGACTCAAAAGCCGCATGCATAATATGAAAACGCAATGGAGTGATGTTAGCCCATTCTATGATCGATAAGCGGAGACGGCTGAGCGTGTCCAGCTGAAATGTGATGAAATCTCAAGACGTAAAAAAAAGTAAATAAATAGTTGGCGGGATCTACATTTGAGGAGATTTAGGTCGAACATCTCTTTGAAGTTTGCGTTGTGCTCATTTATAAATTTTGCTAAAAATTCTCGGAACGAGGGCTACCTACTTGACTCCGAACGGTAGGTGCAAAGCAGAAGAATTTTCACTAAGATGCAGAAACAAAGTCGATGGCTTTGCCAAACCACTACGGAGGGGCGACTTCGCTTAGACAATTATTTTCTTTACCGGGGCTTGAACCCAGGACCTTCCACCACCCAGGATGAACTCCGCGGTGGCCCCTGATTCCTAGGTATAGTTTTGGAAGATTAAATTTAGATCATCGGCCTAAACACCCACGCCGTTAGTTCTCCTTACTCCACACTGGAAAAAGAAGTGGTCAAGATGGGTTTCATGGTGAATGAGGACAAAACACTGCTGTCATCGAGCAAAGAGTGAGCGCATATGCACCTTGGCAACCACGCTACTATTGGCAGCCACAATCTCGAAATAGTAAATGATTTCGTTTATTTGGGAACCAGCATCCACACTAGCGGCAACATCAGCACTGAAATCCAGCGAAGAATCGCTGTTGCAAATAAATGCTACTTTGGACTAGTAGGCAATTGAAAAGTAAAGTCCTCTCTCGGCAAACGAAAATAATACTCTACAAGTCGTACTCGTCCTGCTATATGGTGTAGAAGTATGGACCATGAAATGGAGCTCTACGCTGACATCAACATAGTCCAGCGAATCAAAACGCAGAGGCTGCGCTGGCTATACCATGTTATGCGAATGAAAGATGAAGCTCCGGCCAAGAAAGTGTTTCCATTGGAACCCGCCTATGGAAGCAGAGGTAGTGGGCGGCCCCACTCCGCTGGAAGGCCCAGGTGGAAAACGATTTAAACTTCCTTGGTGTGACCAATTGGTGCCGATTGGCAGAGAGAAGAAGCGACTGGCGCGCCCTGTTGGACGGCCATAACCGTTTAAACGGTTCAGCGCCAATTAAGTAAGTGTAAGTTTTGGAAAAGAAACTGGAATTGAAGGTGTAAAAGAGCCAGAAAAAAATTTAAACTAACTTCCAATATATGCATATGTATTTATACCGTTGGCCATCTCTGACCAAGGCGTCAAACATAAACTTGCTGTGTAAAGGGCCAACGCCAAGAGAAGCTCCTCAAACCGTTCTTGAAATCCCTTGAATCTTGCAGGATACTAAATGGCGACAATATCGGTACTGCGTTGAAGAGATTTGTCCAATTGAACTCATAAAATCAAAGAACATTTACGACCAAGTTCAGACCGCTGTGCAACTACAAAAGTTGTAGGCAGATACTTTGTCATAAACAATTTCAGCAGCGATTATTGGGTGAAGTTGAATTGCAGCTTTGCCTTCAACTATCTTGCAGACTACCTAATAATTTTATTTTCTTCCGGGCAAAAGTATTAACTATCATGGAAGCCGCACTTTGGTTAAGAAAGAACATATATGCAAGTAAATCTTAATATTTAGCGACAGTCAAGCGGCAATAAAATTCCTAGGCAATTACTCATTAAGTTCTGAACTAACACTAAATTGTAGGCGATGTCTTCAGGCGATGACTCAACAGAACCGTCAAATTTTAAAATTTGTGCTGAGATACTGGGATATTGAGCAAAAATGTATGGAAGACGAGTTCGCTAGGTACTTACTGATATATAACGCTAAGGTATACAGTTTGTCATATGCAAGGTAATACTAAAATTGTACATCTACCGGCAAGCCAACGACTGATGGCTATAAATCCCAAGGTATCGACCTTCTAACTGACCAAGATGGGATGTCAAGAGATCCCGTCATGTTTTCGACCGAAGTAGAACTAAAATTTTCACATTTTTAGGAGCACCAGCTGGGCACTACCTTATTGGTAGTCGCAAATAAAGGCTAGGAGTGCCCCATCGTCGATGCTGTTGGAATTATAAAGATGATGAAGAGGAGGATACGGTGAATCGCCTCACGTGCAACTGCCCGGCATTATTTGGTGCCAAACAGAGTCGCCTGGGAGCAAACTTTTTGGAAAGCCCACGCCAGAACGTGGAGAATGACATCAAGGACTTGCTAGCCCTTATCTGGTAACAACGGACCTCCGGCCACTGGCTCCGTGTGCCTCCCAAGCAGTCACTTCAACGTAAGTTTAATACATTTATTCAGCACCTACTCATTCGGGTTGGTAATGTGGCTATCTTGACTAAGGTGTTCACCATAACAACAACGCAAAAATGAAAATAAAGTTTTGAAAACTTTTCGACTTTCCAATTACCAAAACCAAATCTTCTTAAAAATTACTTAACATCAAAATTACGAAAAACACTTAGGTACGCTTTTTATACACCAACAAAAGATGCGTTAAGTAAAGCTGTGTATACATGTGTGTATGTATGTACAACTAAACGCTCGGTTTAAGTTAACAACAACAGAAATTCTAACTTGAAGTCTCTCCCTCTCAATCCAACACTCGGAATGTAATAACCACAACATGCAAATGTAATAATCAAAAGTTTAAGGTTTGAGGTGAAGACGTTTTGCGGTTACGTCAGTTAAAAGTGTAGTAGTGCAGAAATGCAGCATGTAACGCAATGTAGGAAGTAAAGTTTGTGTATAAAATTTTCCACTGCCAGCAGCTCAATTCAAACAACACAGCAGAGCAGCAGAGCTTTGTGAGTACTGGCGCAAGCCATGTTGAGACGTCAGAGAAACTTGACCATGAAAAATACCCGTAAATACCTACTTACAACAATTTACGATTGCGGTAAATGAAGACAGACGAGAAGCAAAACAAGCTGACAACAACAATGTAGATGGAGTGACTTTGTGCTCGTAAACTTGTAATAAGAATGTATGTAAACTGATATCTGAATATGGATGTATATATGTAAGTCAGTTTTTCGGTAAGTAGATACATATACAAATGTGGTTGCATGTATTAATATAAATGTGTAAGTATGTATATTGATATGCAGGCATATGCATATGTATATATGCCGATATGACAGCCATTCGTTCATATTTACTAATCAACGAAACTGACAGAATGTTGTTTGGAATGCACGTTTTACTTCAATATGAGCAAATGCGGCAATGTGTGAGTTGGTAATGTCTGGCCCTCCCTGCGTGCATTAATATTGGATTGATTGCTTCGCTAAATGATTGAATAAATATGCAAAGTTCAGTGGCATATGAGCGTGTGGATAAATATGTATATATGGATGTATGTAAATTTACATTGTGGAAGTCAGAGCTCAATAATAACTTTTAGCCAAACCAAACGCTACTTCACTCAATAACAGTTATATGGGAATAGATTAGGTTCGAATGGCTGCCATTGAGGCACACATAGACCAATGTCAGGTGACACATTCTGCCATGACAAAAAGTCAACATTACCTCTACTTTCTGAAACATTTCGAGGTCCAGTCCTTGGTCTCGTACTTCACGATCTAGCGTAGATGATCGAAAAAGCCAGCTACCAGGTAGCGCTGTCTGGCACCAATTTACGCCGTCTAGTTGCAAATTAGGTTGCAAATTAAGATCAAATTTTGGCCAGGTTTGCTTAGATGTCCGACACCCTGGGGTTTGTAGCCACCTGTGGTTGGTTTGACTGTAGATGCACTGGTTTAGCATTATCTTGCATGAGGTTTGGTCTATATAACGACCTGTTTTTGTAAATATGAATTGATTTGACATTTATAACTCGTTCTTGCCTTTTCCTTCCTAGCAAATTAGACAGGGCTCATTCAAACCTCAATTAATACGAATAAATGCGTCTTAGTGATATAAAATGAATTCGTATTAGAGCCCTCGGTATCATTCAAAAGGTGGTATCTGCCCAATGTTGGCTCAATTGACTTGATGACGATCTGAGCGTAAAACTGCTGTTATGCAACGGGACTTAGCCTGCCTTTTTCTCATCGTTCACTTTCAAAGCTACATACATTAACATCAGTGTTATTCTATGATCTCCTTCGATTCCTACCAGAGCCTTTCGTTACAAAGGGTTCAAGTGTCTGGCAATGGTTAGAGGAGACTGGGTGATGAACTTAAGCAAAGCAGAGAGCTATACTAGAACGCTTTAGTTGGTCTCAAAGAAACAAATTAAGGCCTAATCTTTTATGAAAAAAAAATTGATGAGGGCCATACAGCTCTCAGTGGTCATATGCTCATGCTCTTTTTAGAATAGTAATCACCCTCCCCTTCTTACGACCAAATAAATCTTCGTGCAATGTCCTTACGGGTATCATCAATGGAAACTATGCTATTAGGTTCGGTGGAGATGTTGTATGCCAATAATTTCCCTATGCGAAAACTGTCAGGCTGAGTTGATTGATTTAGTTTCTCTCAATGAGAAACCAAAAAGTAATTTCATTTAATTCTTATTTTGAAACTCTGATGTTATTTATACCGACCTAAGTGTATCAGACATTTTCCGTTTATCAATCAATCTTTAGAAATTGACATTCAGCGTCGATTAGATTTATCTCAAATTATGTATGCATTTGCTTAAGGCTTCGTTCAGTATACTCACTAATTGTGGTTGTTTGTCTAGATAAATTAAATTTCATCGAGATCAGATTGACCTAAATTAAATCTTTGATACAGAAAACTCGTTGGTATCTTTTTTTTGTCTGTTGCTTGTTGCTGTGCGAAACAGATGCTTTGCTCATTTATATCGAAATGTGGATATTAGGGTGGATCGATTTATTAACCGGTATCGCACCATCGATTTTTCGATAGGATTTGGGATCAGGGAAAAAAGTTCCACTACGCATTTTTAGCGGACATTTTTGGGTCGGACAGGGTATGTATAAAAATTTTACTATCAAATGAAAATTTTTTTAGTAGGTCATGAAAAAACCTTAAAAATCAAAGTCGAAGTTAAGTGCGTAGTAGGACTTTTTTTCCTCAGACCAAATCCTATCAAAAAATCGATGGCGCGATATCGGTAAACTTTCGTCCATACAAATCGACCCACCCTGATGGATATACACTTTACATTCGTGGGGTTATCGTAAAAGCCCTGGAGGGTTAAAGTGTCACCTGATGGAACTTATTCACAAACACCAACCTGGCGTCGAAGTGAGGTGGGGCTGACATTCTAAAGAAAACTGTATTTGATTGGAAGTATATATCTAAAACCTAGTTGACCAAAATTTTTTCTAAACAGAAAACTGTTTAAAAAAACTAACAAAGATTATAGGGCTAAGATGTCTTTTATTCTTTATTAGTTAAGCTGCAGATTTCAGATGCCCTATAATTGTTTGGTATCGGGCGAAAGTTGGCGAAAAGTTAATTTAGGAACACCTGATTCCATAAACTGGCCTTAACTTCATTTGATATAAATTGTGAGGACCACATATTGCCAACAACTTTGGCTCACACAACACCTTCATAGCCACGCACAACATACGGCTGAGCGAAGCCAGCAACATACGACACTAGCACCGCAACATGAGGCTGACGAAGCCAGTAACACGATCACAACACGCTAGACTAGGCCATACCAACTTCAACCGCAACATCAAATAACAATATACCCCCAAGCCATGCGACACCAACAACTACAGCTTCTACCGACACCCGACACACGATCGATCGTAACAACACGGTCGCAACACGTCGGCGAGCAAACCAAAATCATCAACACATTACGAATATTCAAGTCTGTAATAGCAACGACCACAGCAGGAAAATAATAAATTAGCACGGAGCAGTGGTGGCGACGAGTTCTAAACTGAAGAGTGATAGCTCGTAGTTAGGGCTGTTCACCAGTGCGAGACATCACTACTCAGGTTAGACGCGAACTGGGCCCAGCCAAGCTTTAGGTTGCGCACTGCTGCCACCACCAACCGTGAGTCGCTATATTAAACGCGAGTGAGCGTAGTAGTAAAAGCAACGCCGACGTCGACACAGTCAGTCAACCGCGCCAGCAACAGAGCCATCGACGACGAAGCCACCAATTGGACCAATTACAGAACCTTCGACGCCGACGCAGCACACCGTGCCAACTACAGGGTCATCGACGCCAACAAGCCGTATAGCCCGGCACTGTGATTACTGTTCGGATCTACGGACGGAAGGTGATAGCTCGTAGTTAGGGGTGTTCACCAGTGCGAGATATCAGCACCCGCCGTAGACGCAGACTGAGGCGTACGTGAGTGTTCGGGCTTTCTCCACTCACTGAACGCTTAAGACTGCGCTCCGGCGACTGATCACAATCGACCGTGAGGCGACCCGTAAGGCGCAGCAGAACCGTTAAGCCAGCATCAACGCGTCGTCAATAAGCGCCCCAGTGGCCGCAATTTTATCAACGAGCGTCCTTAGTGACTGCATGCCTTTTTATTTCAAGCGTCCTCAAAGTCTACGTACTAAACCGCGACGCCAGCGTCAACACGTCGCCAGCGAGCGTCCTCAGTGACTGCATATCCCCTTATTTCAAGCGTCCTTAGTGACTTAATACTATCCGCGATGTCAGCGTCAAAGCGTCGCCAACAAGCACCCACCGTGGCAGCATATCCATTATCATCGAGCGTCCTTGGCGACGAAATACTAACCGCTACGCCAGCGTTCATGCATAGCCAACTAGCGTCCTCAGTGACTGCATATCCTGTTAAGCGTCCTCAGTGGCTAAATACTAATCACAACGCCAGTGTCAAATCGTCATCAATGAGCGTCCTCAGTGACCGAACACCTATTATCGCCGAGCGTCCTCAGTGACCGCACACCTATTATCACCGAGCTTCCTCAGTGACGAAATACCAATCGCGACAGCCAGCGCATCGCCAGCGCCAACGGCAACAGAGCGTCAACAACGAGCGTCCTCAGTGACCGCACACTTATTATCATCGAGCATCCTCAGTGACGAGTTATAACAACATAAGCAAGCACGCCAGCAGACACGCCCACGGGACTCGGGTGAACCGTTACCCACGCTGATACCAAATACCAAATAAAGTAAAGAATTGAATGAAATTTTATGCATAAGTTTGTTATAAATAATTAAGTTAAATAAAATTAATTTGTACGACTTGGAAAAGGGCCCCAAAATATAAATTTATTGTACGGAACCCTGGACACGGCGAGTATACTCCAGCAATTAGTTACGAAGCATCGGGGCTCAGGGAAAACATTATTACAAAATGTCATTCGAGTATACTGGCATATCAATATCCCAAGAAACTTACCGGAAGGATTACATATACATAATTTTGTTTTTGGTCGAGGTAAAAAAGGAGGAAGAGGTGAATTTTAAAAATAAGTAAAAGCGTCAAACTTTTCTAGGACAAGACGATATTACTTCATTATCAAATCGATATTTCCTCATTCATAATTGTTATCTGAACTTTTCTTGCTGCCTAGCTTTGCAGACGTTTTGAATGCGTCATTGACTTGTCCATAAGAAGATAGTTCCGAAGTATTCGCCATCTTTGATTAATTAATTGATGTATATATAGCGCACGCCTCAGCGCAGTTGGTACAAATATGACTATGAAATGCCCAGCTCTGCGTCCAATCAGCAATAGTTCGTAGGTAATCTTAAACATGTGGTGCGCCTATGTTGCTTTACGTGACTGTCTCCACTTCTTTCTGCAGGGAGAGCCTCACATTTTCATAGCCGAAAGTGAAAAGAGAACTATTTCAAACCCAATAAAACAAACATTCTTTGCTCTAAAAGCTATGATGACAGTCATAGACTACGATTTGAGATCGAATACGCGTAAGGTTACGTAAATGCAGGGGTCCGGATAAAAGTCCTGTGATAGCAGGGAAAAGTTATTCCTGGTATTCTGGAGGTTTGATGCCACTGTAAATGTTTAGTAGAGCTGCGAGCGAAATATAGGCGGCTTATATACGAAAACCAAGAGATCTGGATTTAGATATAAAAATATCATCAAATGAAAGCCTAAGTGCATTGAATGTGGAGAAATAGTGCTCGGCGTATATTTGGGCTTTGAGGAGGTCTTCGCAACAGTGTTGGGGATGGACTAGAAATAAGAGAAGTTTAATAAAATGATAATGCGGATAGATGCTTTTACGGTACAGGAAAAATAAGATTTGGAGGAGACAAAAAAATTATATTCAGGGAAAATATAGGATTAACGAGAATAAAATTTTAAATAAGGGGACGAACCAAAGTAGAAAATATCCACCGGTAACACAGTCATGTCTGGTACAGAAAGAGCATGAATACATAATCAGGAAAAGTGGCTTAGGCTATATCTACGACAAAGTATTGCTGTCAAAAGAGATAACTAACAACGACATACCCGAAGGTTCGAGGTATCACAAAATCGTTATTATTATTGTGTTTATAGTGCTTCGTCACTTCCAATAGGTGCCACCACACACAAATTATCATTAAAGCTCCCTAACGGGAGTCCAAGGAAACCAGCAGTTTCAACAGGGCTGGCCTACAGGGATGCTGCTGTTAGAAGCTTAGGTTCCACATTGCATGGTGCCATTTGGGGACACATCACATAACCTCCTCCATTGTTAAGTTGAGTTTGAACATTTTAAAAGAAGGCATCCTAGTACTCTTTTGGAAATTTAAGAATTGCCCTGCTTAGTTCAGCAGGGAAAATAACAAATTAACATCAAAAAAAAAAAAGAGCATTCAAATCATCGGCTCAAATCACTGTCTGTGGTGTTGGTATTGCAATCATGAATGAAATAAAAAAAAATCTCATTAAACCGATTTCATTACACATAGATACATATATAACTGCTTCTGCCTAAGTTATATTTGGCGAGAATGATGTTACTCTTGCGGTCTCCGACCTTTTAAATACATCATTCAGGGAAAAGGAACATAACTACCCTTCTTCGGATAAAACTCGTATAATTTCGATACATGTGTTGATAAGGCTGTCGAGAAAATGGGGCCGTACTATATCTTGAGCTAAGGTTTCCCTCTATTTAGGGGACCGCGATTCCCAATAAAAAAACAGGCTATGAAGTACTCTACGGCTAAAAGCTTATTCTTAAATATTTGAATCCCAAAAATTCGGGGCAGTTGTTATGCCATACAAAGTGATTTCAGAATCACAAGTCTTCAGTAGCATCATCATCCCACATTAATATACGCATACAACAGTTCTGCAACGAAAACCACCACGGGTCGAACTTATCGAAATAGTTACTACTACAAATGGCCTCCATGCAAAAGCGATAAGCAAGCATTTCACCAATCCTACCTACTGATATCCTCCAATCTACCGATCCGTCACCTGCAATTGGGTATCGATTCCACCAACCACCAGTTGCTTGGTTGTTGTTGTTGTCTTGTCTTTATCGTTAGCAAAACAACAACAACACCGATTGCTTGGGAATTGATCCACTGACTCACCAATCCTATTCACCGACATCTACCAATTCACCGACTCGTCATCTACGACTCGCCGGGTATCAACCGTTATACTGTTCACCGAATCCCAATTACTGTTCATCGCTAACCGATTCCTCGAGTAACCGTAAGTTCTCCGTCACTCAATATACCTATTGTCCGTCTTCCGCCGCTTGTCCACCGATTCCACCGGCAACCAGACGCTGTAAATCGATCCTACGCAATCCATCACTTTTATCAAGCAGGGCTTGGTAACCGTTCCCTCAAATATTACATCTAGATACAATTCTTCCACCAACCACCAGTTGCTTGATTGTTGTTGTCTCGTATTTATCGTTAGTACAACAACAACAACACCGGTTGCTTTGGAATCGATACACTGACTCAGCAATCCTATTCGCCGACATTTACCAATTCACCACTCATCATATACGACTCGCCGAGTTTCAACCGCTATACTCTTCACCGAAACCCGATTACCGTTTATCGCTAACCGATTCCACGAGTTCCCTAAGTCCGTCACCCAATATACCGATCGTCCGTGTTCCGCCGCTCGTCCACCGTTTCCACCGGTAACCAGACGCTGTAAATAGATCCTACGCATTTCATCCCTTCCACCAATCAGCGGTTGGTAATAGTTCCTCTACAATATTACATCTACATACAATTCTTCGCCAAGGTGTGTGTGTGTGTGAACGTCAGAGCCAAATACCATCAACAAAGTAACGTGCAATCAATAAGAAATGAAAAAGGTGCCTTCTTCTCTGGATTGACTGAGCGCTACTGTAGCCTTCTACAAAACCCCTCCTTGCAAAGTAATACACAAATAAGCTCTAAAAACCAAATTGGATTCGTCATGCAGCCTATAAAAATTTGATGGCTTCACTGATTGAATGCTTGTTTAATTGAATTTTTTCTTGCTTCATACCAACGTTCTAACATATTCTTGGCATAGAAGAAAAATTAGTACTCTGCTAATAAAAATACTAATAAAATGAAATGCGAACTCTGTAATGCATTGCTAATCACAGTGGACCAATTAAAAGTAGTTGAGATTCATTGCCAATTTAGAGTTAAACAAAGTAAAGCTTGATTCATTAAATTGAGACGGGTAATATATAATTTACCGTAAACAAATGATGTCTTAATTAATATAATAAAAAATCCGAACATTTGTTTTTGCACTTTGTTTACTCAGTAAAGCTCCGGCACATGGCTAATAACGTACTCACACACACACATATACACACCTAAGCAGCCTTAGCGTGTAATTATTGCTAACAATCATGAATATTAGCCCCGGGGCACTTGCTGCGGTTTCGCTTATGACTTAAAGTTGCTGCAGATAATAGTGATTAGTGATGGGGTCGCTAAGGTCGACAAGTTGAGTTCTAGTTTACTTGTTTTTGCAGGTAAACTCAAGTTCAGGGTGAACGAAATAATCACCTTCAAGTGTAATTAAAAATTGCATGCCAGAAGGTTTATTGAAAAAAGATAAAATTTTATTTATGCTTAATAAAATAAAAACTACGCGAAAGCTGCTAATTGAAAATATTATGAAACAGCGTTCATAAAGAGATATAATTATTTTTTCAAATGAAGGATTTAAAAACGGCGCGCTTAGCTGCCAAATAATGGAACGAGCAACCTCAAGTTGGAGTCAAAATTCGATTGTAACTGAGTAGGTGTCTTCAATGGTACAAAATTGAAATTTTTAGACATCGCTCTTCCTCTGCTGAAGTATTTTTGATGGGTACTTGGCAGTACTGATATGAGAGAAATCAGACAGCAGATTAAGTTAAGGCAAGACGTGTATTTGGTATGGGCAAGCCATCGATTTGTTAACGAAGTGTTATATATTTTTTTAGCAATAACAAAGGTTATCAATGAGCTACCGATTTTAGTACACGAGTTATCGCCTTTCCATTTATCTAGCAAAAAATTATCTTTGGAAAAGTTATCGATAATTTATCGAAAAGTTATCGATATGTATTAAACAAGTTATCGAAAAATTATTACCTTTTTATTGAAAATATATCTATTTGTTCACAAAAATTTGCCGACTTGTTATCAATAAGCTCTCGATATGTTATGTAAAAGGTTTCGGCTTATTAACGGGAATTTATGGATTATCTATCGAAAAGTGATCGATATGTTCTCAAAAATTTATCGATTTCTGATCGAAAAGTTATCGATTTGTTATCAAAAGGTAAGCGCCTAGTGATAAAAAAATTATTGATATGCTATCGAAAACTTATCGGTTTACTATCGAAAAGTTACCTATAATTTATCGAAAAATTATCGATATTTTGTCAAAAAGTGAATTCTTCAGGCCTTTTACATCATATCAAGATGAGAGTAAGAGTCCCCCGGCGGGTTAGGGCGATTAGAATATACCCACGGTAGGTATGCCTCTCGTAATAGGCAACTAAAATACCAATTCAAGGTGTTGTATAGCGCAACCCACTAAAGGGGTTGCCAGTGCAATATATAGCCTCTCCAACCCAATTGTCAACCTCACCTACCCGTGGCGAATCCTGCTTCATTAACAGCCGAGGCTCTAGCATGAGGAACTTGGGGGTGTGAGGCCGCTTTTGGCCTAGAAGTTTTAATATGGTCATATAAAACGTTCCCGAGATGGTCTGGCTAGTACCTTAATGGTGCTTTATTACCGGAATGAACCGGATCTATATCCGGCAAAGGACCATCAACATCGATACCACTCCAAAAGAGCCTTCGGGGAGATACAAAATGCATACCCCGCTTGCAATGTGTCCCCACAAGACACCAACCATCTCTTCAATTGTAATGTGGAACCAACGCCTCTAACACCCCTTTCCTTATGGTACACCCCTGTTGAAACGGCAAGTTTCCTTGGACTCCCGTTAGAGGATATTGATGACAATTTGTGATCGGTCGCGGCTATTAGGTGGGGCGAGCATTGCTACAACAACAACAAGCCTTCGGGGAGTGTATTTATCCTTAATACAAGAACAACAGTAAGAGAGTCTGCCTTTCCAAATTAATGCACTTGAAGAGAATGTAAGCCGGCGTTCTATATATTTAACTTACTAAGGTTATATCGTAAGCCACAGTGTTCCGTATAGTACACAGTGAAAGTTCTTAGGTCCTAAATGCTTACATTCCTTGCTGAGAGTATAAAAAATTTGACTGAACTGCTTTGTATCCCAGTTACTTATATTTTTCCTTGTAAGGGCCTTTGTAAGTCCACAGAAGGACTCTGGACCATAGAATGCTGCTATAGCACCCTCTTTAGCAAGGTAGCGTACCTGTTTATTACCTTCCTGTCCTTGATACCCGGGTACCCATCGTATCAAAGTCTTCTTTTTGGCTTCCAGATAATTTAGGACGCCAATGCATTAATCCACAAGCTTAGAAGAAATCGTGTAAGAATGCAGGAAAAATTAAGATTCTTGGGTGTCTGACCTAGTGGGGATACTCCAAGAGTATAAGTTTCATTCCTTACCGCAAACTTGGATGTATATTTCATGAAATTGTGCTTGAACTTGTACCTGTGTAATCGGTAGCGATATTTTGAAGCTCCTGTTTTCCGTCGTGTAATTTTTATCGGTCATTGAATCAGACCTTCAAGTCAGGGTCAGTATAAGGATTCCCTGTTTCCCAAAGAGCTTTTTCCACAATGCACCCCCCACCTTCCTGAGATTCTGAGCGTGGTTGCAATACGGTATTTTCTAAGAAATTTCTCATTACTTTCATAAGCCCTGGCATATTTCTGCTTTTTATGTCAGATATATTTTAAAGTCTTAGTGCAGCGAGTGCTGACTCTTTCTCTATTAGGATAGAAAATGAGGTATTCACATTCAGGAATGAAGTGCATCAGCAGAAGACGTTCTTATCGCACCCATCTTGTGACTAATAGTGCCTGTATCGCCAAATTCTGTGGAAGCAAATTTTTGACAACAAAATTTTATTTCACTCATTTGTTATAGTTTTTCAGTTTTCAATTTCATTCTTTATTGCTTAAATCAGTTAAATTTGACTGCAGCGTTCATCAATCTTAGTCAGGCATGCTTAACGAACGAAACGATATCATTTCGTTACGATAATCAACGTTAATAAACGAAACGAAGTCATTTCGTTTCGTTTATTAACGTTAAGAACGCCAAATTAACGTTAATTTGACGATCTTAACGTTAATAAACGAAACGAAGTGACTTCGTTTATTAACGTTGATTATCGTAACGAAATGATATCGTTTCGTTCGTTAAGCATGCCTGATCTTAGTACACACATTAGGGCGGATCGATTTAAAAATCGCTCATTGCTCTGTGAAAATCGAATTCTAGGGATCAAAATAAGAAACTTTGCCGAAGGAACCATACATCTAAAACGAATTCTGATGTCCCCCCTTTGGGTCGAACTTTTGGGTAGGGACAATTTCAATTCTACCTGCTATGTCTTGTGGTGGCTTAAAAAAAATAACACAAGCAATTCTACGATCTGCAATTGTGTCACAGTGATACCTTCATTTTTTAAAACGGTTGAATAAAAAACCCACACAACTATGTTTACGACATGCAAGTGCATCACAGTGATGCCGTGTTTTAAAAGGGGGTTATAAAAACGCTAATTGCTAATAATTTTTTTTAATAATCTTTTCTATTACTAAGTTTAATTTTATTTTTTCATTTACATATGTTCTGACTAAATAAATATCTAAAGAGAAAAATAAACTCCAAAAAGAAAAAACATAGGCATTTCAAAGTGGGATTTTTCAAAATTTTCCCCTACGACCCAAGGGGGGGTGGGACATCAGAATTCGTTTTAGCGGTATGGTTCCTTCGGCAAAGTTTCTTATTTTGATCCCTAGAATATGATTTTCACAGAGCAATGGGCGATTTTTTTGCCTCCCCACAAATCGACCCGGCCTAACACACATACATACCTACATACAACTATATATAAACAAAATATTTCCATTTCGTATGCAACCAACTCAACACCAAACCCTTTAAAAATTATTCTCACACCGTTTCAATTTTTTTTTTTTTACCAAAAAGTTTGTTGCTTTCATTTCGTATTTTATTTCATTATTTCAATCGACCAAACCATCAACCAACTACCAACGAGGGAAAACTTCTGTTCGATGTTGAATAGTTTAAGTTTTAAGTTTTAGTTTTCATTTTCCTTTTTTACCTTAGTTATCGTAAATCTTTTTCATTTTTTAGTTACTTTGTTATGGTTGCTGACGTTCGTACGCGTGTAGTACACCTTTATTAAGACTGTCAAAGTTTGTTTTCTTAAATAAAGAGTTGAATATATAAAATGACTAGGGAATTTGGGAAAAATATTTTTAACGCTATGATAGTTTTTTCTGTGGTAATTGGTTTACTTCAGTTTAGTTGGGATAATAGCTTGAACATTTTTTTTCATGCTTTAAAATATTCGTTAAAGTTTGGAAATGATTTTTGTATGATGCTGCAAGGGGATTCATTGTATAATGAAATTTATCAAATAAATTTGCAAATAACTTTTATTCTAACGAATTTTAAAGAAGTTTTTGGCTCTCACTATAACTCGTTTGCCAACGATGTCGCGACCTTGCTACAGGATCCATTCCCTTCCGTCATAATCGAATTCATGAAAAAACGTTGGTAAAACTAAAAACGGAGGGCACAGCAATATCGCGTAAGCTTATATCCCTAGAAGACAGATTTACTTGTCTTCAAGAGTAAGTACAAACCTAGTGCTTTTTAATGACCAAGGCTAAACGGCTAGGAACTAACCGAATAAAATACAACGAGGTATATTGGAGTAATAATCGACTGCAAACTGAACTGCAAAGCGTGCACCAAGCAGAGGGGACCAGCCTAGAGAAAGCTCAATGCACTGGTACGTTGCGCATGCGTTGACCTTACTGAAGCTTGTCGCACCTGCCACCGGTGGTTGTGACAGCAAACGGGCTCCGATAGATTCGCGTATTCTCTGTACAACGAAATAAACTGCTCTGAGGCTCACGTAGTCTTTGCGCTGGAAAGTATAAGCATTCTTAATCTATTTCTGGTGGGCACATTTAGTGCCGAAATAGACTATTATCCTAGCAAACTAAAGTTTTAGGGCGGCATTGATACTTATTTTCATGTAGGAATGATTAAAAATTAGGCACGATCGAAGTTGATAAGAGCGTGCATACTATGTACACCAGCAGCTCCAGGACAGATGGACTCAACCTAACCTAACCATTGAGATTTCTAAAATATTCAAACCTCTGTCATAGCTGTGCAAGCCACTTTTATCTGTGTTAACTTATACTATAGAAATATTCTTTGTCAGGTTGCTGAGTCATAGAAGAATCAAGGGACATGAGATGGCAGATGAGCTCGCACCTGCTGGCTTTGCAACAGGAAATGAAAGCGTAGCCCAGGCAAAAATTCAAAGTTTTCACGCGAGTAAAGTAGAGCAAAAGAGCAAGAGTATAATATCAAAAGCCACATGGGAAGAGTACAATGAAAACACACAAGAAGTGTTCTGAGTAGATCTAGGGCCGAAAACCATAAACTTGAAGCGATCTGCATGGGCCAATGGGTTCTGGAAACTCATCCAGTGTCCAAGAATTTGTTGTGGTCAAGCATCGTAGTAACAATGAGGTGTTTTGGGACGGTTCGAGCCAAATAATTATTACGCGGTGTTAAGATAGCGCTGCGAAAAATTGTGGTAGCAACTTTGGATATTATATTGACAAGAGCTCTCTAGAGGGGCAAACATTAGCGGTATTGAGATGAAGGTACGCGTAGCAGTAGCGGAGCTGATGGGATGAAAATATTGGTGATGTTTATATACCAAGATTCCTTACCTGCCGGCCATATTTATGGTGCAAGAATGGAGTGTGTAGTTATATTAGCCGCTGCTTGGTTGGACAAGTTCCCTAGAATGGCTTCCAGGAGAAAATAGCCTCCTTGACTTACACATCGGTATTACACAGAAGACAAACCTTAGGAGAAAATATCGTGTATTCATAAAGCAGCATTCCCAGACTTACTCTGTTTGACCACTCTAGATCACGGAACTTTGGTCCTACAGTTTGTGTTGAAAAACTATATGCAATCATTATTACCAGGCTTAATTGAAAAATGAAATATGGGGCAGCTTGTTTGTGCTAATCAAAGAACCCGAAACCAAATTGATTACACCATGATTGGCCGCACCACAAGGTCAAATTATTGACTCGGGTTTTTGCTGCCAACCAGCAACAAATACTTTCTGCTATTTGAGATGAGCTTTTGGAGTTTTAGTACCGGAAAGAGCAAATACCAATAATTTATTGTTTTTTTATCGTCAGTAAATATTATCGTAGGGTAATAGGTTTCATATCGGCTTGTTAGTCTTTTTGTCATCATATCCGTTTTTATCGGCTTGTTATCGACCGATTACAGATGGAACATCGATTATTTATTGCATATTTATCGGTGATACTCTGATATAACATCCACAACTTGTCGATAACAAACCGATGACTTTTTAATAAGAATTCAATACATTTACTATAAAATTTCTTTAAGCAAACGTTGTTATGGCGATACAAAGTCGGTAACATTATGATAGCAAGCCAGTAAATTTTGGATAATAAATCGATAGCTTTTTTAGAACAATTAATATGTTTTATAATATTTTTCTTGATAACAAATCGATAACTCCTCGATTAAAGATCGGCATCTTTTCGATAACAATCGGTAACACTACAATAAGAATTTTTACTACTCCCATAACAAATCTACAGCATTTTTATGACAAATCGATAACTTTTTGAAAAAATTCGATGAATTATCGATACATATACAGTACTTAATTGTAATTTTTCGATAATAAACCGATTAGTTCTCGATTAAAACTCAACAACTCATCAATAATATTATTTATCTATTAAATATTTATAAATTTTCTATAACAAATGGTTAACCTGTCTATACCTCGTCGATAACACGCCTATAAAAAACTTTTCCTTTTCCTGCCTTGCCTGGATTTTCTGACTGTTTACGCTCATATCAATTCTGCATCGAACAAACTTAACTACAGTGCAGTGACTACACTTACGCTTACATTCTCATTCCCGCATACCGTGAGCAAAGATATTTACACATCAAAAACAAAGCTCTAAAAAATTCAGTTCAACTCGATTTCATAGTGCAACATTTTTTTTCTAGTAAATTGTAAATTTCTATCACTTATTTTGTTACATATGTATGTTTTTTTTTTTTTTTTAAATTTATTATCGTGCTATTTCAATTTATTCAATGACCCGTTATCAATACTAGAACATTGACATCCAAATACTCCAAAAATGCTGATTTAATAAAAAAACGACCCATTAATATGTATTTACGAGTTCCTTTCTCCTCTTCCCATGAAAACCACAAATTTTGCTCTTTTGCTCTTTGCGTATGCTTTCTACAAAGTAAATAACAACACATCACATCACATTTGTTAACCTTCGCATAGCATTATTCCCTTCCTATCTGCTTTTGAACATCATCTCATGCGTTCGCCCTTGACCGTTCTAACCTTTTCATTCCGTTTGATCCTTTCGCAGCTTATAAACGCAACATTTAGCATTGACCATCAAAATTGTTATTATACTCAGTTGAGCAGAGCTCACAGAGTATATTAACTTTGATTGGATAACGGGTGGTTGTACAGGTATAAAGGAATCAAGATAGATATAGACTTCCATATATCAAAATCATCAGTATCGAAAAAAAATTTGATTGAGCGATGTCCGTCCGTCCGTCCGTCCGTTAACACGGATCGCTATTTAAAATGAACGATATCGGACTATAACCACGCCCACTTTTTCGATATCGAAAATTACGTAAAATCGAAAAAGTGCGATAAGTCATTGCCAAAGACGGATAAAGCGATGAAATTTGGTAGGTGGTTTGAACTTATCACGCAGAATAAAAAATAAGTAAAATTTTGAACAATGGGCGTGGCACCGCCCACTTTTAAAAGAAGGTAATTTAGAAGTTTTGCAAGCTGTAATTTGGCAGTCGTTGAAGATATCATGATGAAATTTGGCAGGAACGTTACTTGTATTACTATATGTATGCTTAATAAAAATTAGCAACATCGGAGAACGACCACGCCCACTTAAAAAAAATATTTTGTTAAAGTGAAATTTTTACAAAAAATTTAATATCTTTACAGTATATAAGTAAATTATGTCAACATTCAACTCCAGTAATGATATGGTGCAACAAAATACAAAAACAAAAGAAAATTTCAAAATGGGCATGGCTCCGCCCTTTTTCATTTGATTTGTCTAGGATACATTTAATGCCATAAGTCGAACAAATATTTACCAATCCTTGTTAAATTTGGTAGGGGCTTAGATTCTAGGACGATAATTGTTTTCTGTGAAAAAGGTCGAAATCGGTTGAAGCCACGCCCAGTTTTTATGCACAGTAGATCGTGTGTCCTTCCGCTCGGCCTTTAACTCGATAACTTGAGCAAAAATCGATATATCTTTACATAATTATCTGAACACACTTTGTATTGGTATAAAAAATGACCGAAATCCGACTATGACCACGCCCACTTTTTCGATTTCGAAAATTACGAAAAATGAAAAAAATGCCATAATTCTATACCAAATACGCCATAATTCTATACCAATTACATGGTAATTGCATTTGTTTATTAACGCAAAATATAACTTTAGAAAAAAACTTTGTAAAATGGGTGTGACACCTACCATATTAAGTAGAAGAAAATGAAAAAGTTCTGCAGGGCGAAATCGAAAGCCCTTGGAATCATGGCAGGAATACTGTTCGTGGTATTACATATATAAATAAATTAGCGGGACCCGACAGATGATGTTTTGGGTCACCCTGGTCCACATTTTGGTCGAAATCTCGAAAACGCCTTCACATATACAACAACAAAAACTCCCTTTTAAAATTCTTATTAATACTTTTAATTTGACACCCATATTGTACAAACACATTACAAGAGTCACCCCTGGTCCACCTTTATGGCGATATCTCGAAAAGCCGTTCGCCTATAGAACTAAGGCCCACTCCCTTTTAAAATATTCATTATCACCTTTCATTTGATACCCATATCGTACAAACAACAGATTCCCGGGTTACCCTAGGTTCATTTTCCTACATGGTGATTTTCCCTTATTTTGTCTCCATAGCTCTCAACTGAGTATGTAATGTTCGGTTACACCCGAACTTAGCCTTCCTTACTTGTTGTTGTTGTGTACTGCTGACCACTTCGTTCATTATTTATGCACATTTCTTTTTGGCGTTGAGAAAGTATTTTTTATTGTTATAATATTTTGTCGTATTGTAAGTTATGTACATATGTATATTGATTGTACGTTGTATTGTCGCTAAAGCCGCTGTGAGCACGCTTACCATATTGTGACGAATATTACTTTTTCTAAGGTTATTAAATAAAGGCACAACAACAGAAACATTAATCATCATTTACATACATACATACAAGGCAACGAAGAGGTAATTCACATACAGATGTAGTCATCGGTGGAAATAGTACTCACATATGCACGCGCATATGGCTATGCGAGAGGCTATAAACGTGTATCTGTAGTTTATAGCTGGTAGCGTATAACTGGTAACCAAGTAGAAAATTCTAGCAGACGAAACGTCTAGATATTTGGTGACAGAGTGTAAAAGCAGCGAAAGCTGAGTAATCTAAATCATTTTGATTTAAGCACGCTATCAATTGCGAAGTGAAGTTTAATTGCGAAGTACTCTCAAAGTAGTCTAATAAAGACCATTTTATAATACAGAATATTGGAGTCTTTTATTGAACAGTTTAGCGATACGAAAGTAAGCAGAAAATTGCAAATTTGCGGCGTTTCACTAAATTCCTTACAATATTTTTGTTGTTGTTGCGTCATTGGAAATTGAGAAGTGTGTATGTGTTGCTACGATGTACGATGTGTACCTCCTATATTTAGACAAACTGTTGTACTTTTTGACAACCAATCGATAACAAGTCGATAACTTTTTGATACTATACATAACTTTTAGATAAATAATTGATACATTTTCAATAAATAATCCACAACTGTTCAATAACATAACGAAAACCGTTTGATGATAATTCAAAATCGTAAAAATTTTTTATATATCGATAGCTTTTCGATAATAAATCGATAAATTTTCGATAAAAACCCGACAAAATATATACCCCAGCTCAATATTAAATGTTTTTGTGATAACGTAAGAAAATAGTTTTCGTTCAATAACCTAAAGATTACTCTAGTTCAAAAGACAAGACTAAGAAAATAAAATAAAACAAGTAAGGAAGGTTAAGTTCGGGTGTAACCGAACATTACATACTCAGTTGAGAGCTTTGGTGACAACATAAGGGAAAATAACCATGTAGGAAAATGAACCGAGGGAAACCCTGGAATGTGTTTGTATGACATGTGTATCAAATGAAAGGCATTAAAGAGTATTTTATGAGGGAGTGGGCCATAGTTCTATAGGTGGACGCCATTTAGGGATATAGCCATAAAGATGGATCAGGCTTGACTCTAGAATGCGTTTGTACGATATGGGTATCAAATGAAAGGTATTAATGAATATTTTAAAAGGGCGTGGACCTAAGTACTATAGATGGACGCCTTTTCGAGATATCGCCGTAAAGATGGACCAGGGGTGACTCTAGAATGCGTTTGTACGATATGGGTATCAAATGAAAGGTGTTAATGAGCATTTTAAAAGGGAGTAATCCTTAGTTCCATAGGTGGACGCCGTTTCGAGATATCGCCATAAAGGTGGGCCAGGGGTGACTCTAGAATTCGTTTGTGCAATATGGGTATCAAAGGAAAGGAGTTAATGAGTATTTTAAGAGGGAGTGGGCCTTAGTTCTATAGGTGGACGCATTTTCGAGGTATCGCACTAAAGGTGGACCAGGGGTGACTCTAGACTTTGTTTGTACGATATGGGTATCAAATGAAAGGTGTTAATGAGTATTTTTAAAAGGGAGTGGACCTTCGTTTTATAGGTGTTCGCCTTTTCGAGATATCACCATAAAGGTGGACCAGGGGTGACTTTAGAATTTGTTTGTATGATATGGGTATCAAATGAAGGGTGTTAATGATTATTTTAAAAGGGCGTGGGGCTTAGTTCTATAGGTGGACCCCTTTTCGAGATATCGCCATAAAGGTGGACCAGGGGTGACTCTAGAATTCGTTTGTACGATATGGGTATCAAATGAAAGGTGTTAATGAGTAGTTTCAAAGGGAGTAATCCTTAGTTCCATAGGTGGACGCCGTTTCGAGATATCGCCATAACTGTGGACCAGGGGTGACCCTAGAATTCGTTTGTGCAATATGGGTATCAAACGAAAGGAGTTAATGAGTATTTTAAGAGGGAGTGGGCGTTTCTGGACCAGGGGTAACTCTAGACTTTGTTTGTACGATATGGGTATCAAATGAAAGGTGTTAATGGGCATTTTTAAAAGGGAGTGGGCTTTCGTTCTATAGGTGTTCGCCTTTTCGAAATATCGCCATAAAGGTGGACCAGGGGTGACTCTAGAATGAGTTTGTACGATATGGGTATCAAATTAAAGGTATTAATGAGAGTTTTAAAAGGGAGTGGTGGTAGTTGTATATGTGAAGGCGTTTTCCAGATATCGACCAAAATGTGGACCAGGGTGACCCAGAACATCATCTGTTGGATACCGCTAATTTATTTATATATGTAATACCTGCCAAGATTTTAAGGGTTTTTTATTTCGCCCTGCAGAAATTTTTCATTTTCTCCTACTTAATATGGTAGGTGTCACAATCATTTTATAAAGTTTTTTCTAAAGTTATATTTCGCGTCAATAAAACAATCCAATTACCTTACCATATTTCATCCCTTTTTTCGTATTTGGTATAGAATTATGGCATTTTTTCATTTTTCGTAATTTTCGATATGGAAAAAGTGGGCGTGGTCATAGTCGGATTTCGTTCATTTTTCATACCAAGATAAAGTGAGTTCAGATAAGTACGTGAACTGAGTTTAGTAAAGATATGTCGATTTTTGCTCAAGTTATCGTGTTAACGGCCATGCGGAAGGACAGACGGACGACTGTGTATAAAAACTGGGCGTGGCATCAACCGATTTCGCCCATTTTCACAGAAACCAGTTAACGCCATAAAATCTATGCCCCCACCAAATTTCAAAAGGATTGGTTAATTTTTGTTCGACTTATGGCGTTAAAAGTATCCTAGACAAATTAAATGAAAAAGGGCGGAACCACGCCCATTTTTAAATTTTCTTTTATTTTTGTATTTTGTTGCACCATATCATTACTGGAGTTGAATCTTGACATAATTTACTTATATACTGTAAAGATATTAAATTTTTTGTTAAAATTTTACTTTTAAAAAAAATTTTTTTTAAAAGTGGGCGTGGTCCTTCTCCGATTTTGCTAATTTTTATTAAGCGTACATACAGTAATAAGAGTAACGTTGCTGCCAAATTTCATCATGATATCTTCAACGACTGCCAAATTACAGCTTGCAAAAGTTTTAAATTACCTTCTTTTAAAAGTGGGCGGTGCCACGCCCATTGTCCAAAATTTTACTAATTTTCTATTTTGCGTCATAAGTTCAACTCATCTACCAAGTTTCGTCGCTTTATCGGTCTTTTGTAATGAATTATCGCACTTTTTCGGTTTTTCGAAATTTTCGATATCGAAAAAGTGGGCGTGGGTATAGTCCGATATCGTTCATTTTAAATAGCGATCTGAGATGAGTGCTCAGGAACCTACATACCAAATTTCATCAAGATACCTCAAAATTTACTCAAGTTATCGTGTTAACGGACGGACGGACGGACGGACGGACGGACATGGCTCAATCAAATTTTTTTTCGATCCTGATTATTTTGATATATGGAAGTCTATATCTATCTCGATTCCTTTATATATGTACAACCAACCGTTATCCAATCAAACTTAATATACTCTGTGAGCTCTGCTCAACTGAGTATAAAAACAACATTTTATAAAAGACCAATGGATTTTGCGATCGACTTAAAATATAGTTGAGACCTCAGTGAAAATTCAGCATGTTTTGGAATAAATTCCGCTAGGCGGCGCATGGATCGAGACCTATAGGAAACAAAATCTGGCTATCGAGCATTAAGTAATAGTCCCGGTAAGCTAGAAACTTGAGGATTAGTTCAAGACTCTGCGACGAAAATTCAATAACCGGAGCTTGAATCGAAACGGTCTAAAAATGTGAGTGATTTTAGAAATTTGGATGCATGTGACAAATATTGAAGCACCGTGCCCATAAGCTAGAAAGTTGTAAGCAACCCTGCACGAAGCAAATTCCGAGTTAACTATCAGTTGGTTCAAGTGAAATAAATGAGCATGCCTTTTTATTTGATAATTTCTGGTGAAAACTGCTGGGAATTTTTTATGGAAATGGCAGTGAAAAACTCGAAGCTGATTACCCCTACATCACAAGGTAACCAAAAAGGACTAAGCGAAGGGTGCTTTTTGTGGCAGAATTACATGACTTTACTCCTAGTGTTAGCTTATTAGCTGACCTTTTTGAAATTGGCTGAAAATTGGTTATTTTCGGAACGTGTGTAATATAATCAAAGAAAAGGTATCTAATTTTGTTCTGTGCATTAACTGTTCCATACGATTCATCAATACTCTTTTTGTTAAAGGACATATCCTCTGCTGACTTTCCCCCTTTTTGTAAAGCTAACCTTAAATAAATTTATATTTTCTTGTGGTGTAGCAGTGTTTCGCACCATCCAATAGATGTGACCACTCACAAATTGTGATCAATATCATCTAACGGGAGATTTTCAATAGGTTTGAACCATAGATGTAAGGGCGTTAGAGGCGTTGGTTCTACACTGCGATTAAGAAAATTGTATTCTTTTATGGAAAAAGCTTCCCCCGTTTTGAGCTCTCAAATTCTAACTCTTGAACTAGGTCTGCAAAAAAAAAGTGAATTTATAGGGAAATATTTTGTGTAGAGGTCATACAAACTTATGAGAGAGCTGAGAAAAACTTAAATGGTGACATTATTTTCGGAAAAGAAACGCCATGAGAGTTTAATCTTTTACAGTATCCAGATCGAAGTTTAGCAAGAGTTACTTCCATCTCTCTGGAAAAAGGTTGCTTTCCCTCAGAGAATGGGGTTCATCAGGAATTTTGGGCACAGCAGTCTGAAAACTTTTTGTGGATATCTCTGAGGCGCTTTTCATGCTCCTTCATACAATATGTATGTGAGGGTGAGCCAAACTAAATTTTGTTTCTTTAAGCATAGTGGAATTAATAGTGGACATCCAAAAATAGAATGTTGTAAAAATGTCAGCTTTTTAATTCAATGCTTAGAGGTGCCTCTTGGCGACTTAAATTTTTCCCTGCAAATCGTATGGGGAGTCAAATACGGTTTGAGGTTGCACTTAAACCAGGAATGAGCCTAAGCCAGGAAAAAGATATTCCTTAAAACTTTTTTTTATTGTATATACTTAAGGACATCTAGAAAGATAGCCTCTAAAAATTTCGGCTTTTCATTTTAATATTTGTGTAATATGGGGAATCACATATAATTTGAGGTTGAAATTTAACCTCGAATAACTACTAAACGAGTGAAGCTATCATAAACTCTTTTCAGAATTTTATTATAGACCGTTCATTTTACTCTCAGAGTTTGTTTAGCTAGTGATTTTGCTACGAAGGATTACCACTCTGGTATACTTTATAGAAAGGCTTAAAGATTCTTCCGTAAAATTTATATGAAAAAAGAAAAATCGTATTGAAACGCCTCTTGAAATTGATATAAAAGGCGGAACAGACTATCTGTATGGGCTATCTCTTAGTATGTCCTGAACAATATTTTCGCTATTCTAAAAGAAAAACAATTTTTTGTTTGGGCCACCCTTGTATATATTTCTCTTTTCGAAAGTTCTTCTATTAAGCTATCAACAGCCATCATTTATTTTTTTTTTTGCTACACTCTTTTGTACGTATTTTCAACATTTTCATTACATTTTATTTTTATATACTTGCATATATTTTACATTATCGCGTTTGCTACAAATTTCACCCACTTTTCTTTTATAGTTACGCATTTTTTAAGTGCGAGTTCAACAAAATTTACTGAAGCGTTTAAGGAACAGTTGACAAATTTTTTATATAGTTTTCCTGCTTGATTTCGCTTTACACATTTCAGTGACCTTTTTTTAAGTTTTTTTTTCCGTATTTGTATGTACATAGTTTTGTTGCTTGCCAATGTCCTTTTTCATAGCTTTTGCATAATTTATGGTGAAACAAATTTGCAGTCATCCTGAGTCCGAAGCGTCCTTTTTAGAATTTATGAGTTTTAAGAGCAGAGTTCACACATTTTAGTACATATGATTATGCTTATGTCTTTATAAATTTAGATAGATTGTTTTATTTTAAATTTTAAGAAAATAATTAAAATTGTTGTAACATATGTATTACTATTAGTTATTATTTTCTAACCTGCAGTTGTTTTGTAAAATTAGGGCTTAAAAAGAGGCGTAGATATGAAAAGCTTTAGCCTAAAATTTAAATTAGTTTATATTTAGATATTTCTGTTTTTAAATAAACATTTTATTCAATTATCATGGAGAGACTGCGTGCTCTACACAAAAATCCCAAAGTCAAAATAATAAGCTCAAAGCAAAATATTTTTGTAAGCCCACTTATCGTGCTTTTTTATAATATTTCTAAAATAGCTCTACCTTTCCATTAAAAATTTGTAAACAACTATTGAAAAATAAGCAGCCCACGCTTTGTTGGCATTCCAATTCATTTAGAATTTTTTTGGAGCAGCAACATTTTAATGTAAGACTTTATGATGCAGCTGACTTTTTTTCAGAAAATTTATGTTATGTGCGCGTCACGAGTTGCCTGTCTATGAAGAATTTATGAAATTAGGTTCCGGCTCCAATTAGGGGAATTTTTTTAAGTATTTCCATTAAATATTTTTCTTAAGTATGCTAAGCATTCATTCTGCTATTTAGTTTCCTTTAAGTTCGGTGGTGTGCGAGTAGCGTGCTAGCCTATACACCAAAGTTCCTGCATTCAAATCCCAGGAAATGTAGGTGCCCCCATTTCTTCATAAAACATTAGCCAGAAACCTTTTTTCAGAAACAAAATTTAGATATCAAAATTCAGAAGTAAAATTTCAGAAGTCAAATGCCAGAAGGCAAATTTCAGAAGTCAAATCTCAGAAGTCAAATTTCATACGTCAAATATCAGAAGGCAAATTTCAGAAGTCAAATCTCAGAAGTCAAATTTCAGAAGTCAAATCCCAGAAGCCGAATTTCAGGAGTCAAAATTCAAAGAATAATTAAACGACAGGAAAAATTATTTATTAAATATTTGGAAGATATTATGTATAAAGAAAAAATTACAATATAGAATTTTATTTTTATTCTATTTTTTGGTTTATCTCTTTCAAATAAATTTCCAATATTAACAAGCGTTGGCCGAAGTCTCTATATTTTTCCTTACGTTTTGGACATAGCTCACCTCCAGCTGTTAATTGCTGCAGTTTTTTTTATTGTTGCTGCCTGTTCTTTTTATACTCAGCGTGCTTTGAACACATAGTATATTAACTTTGATTGGATAACGGTTGGTTGTACAAGTATAAAGGAATCTAGATAGATATAGACTTCCATATATCAAAATCATCAACGCCGAAAACATATTTGATTAAGCCATGTCCGCCCGTCCGTCCGTCCGTCTGTCCGTTAACACGATATATATATCAAAATCATCAACGCCGAAAACAGATTTGATTAAGCCATGTCCGCCCGTCCGTCTGTCCGTTAACACGATAACTTGAGTAAATATTGATATATCTTCACCAAATTTGGTACACGAGCTTATCTGGACCCTGAATAGATTGGGAAATCGGATGATAACTACGCCCGCTTTTTATATATATAACATTTTGGAAAACACAAAAAACCTGATTATTTATTAAATAATACACCTAGAGTATTGAAATTTGACGTGTGGACTGACATTGAGACTCTTGATAAAAATTTAAAAAAGTTTTTAAAATGTGGGTTGCACCGCCCACTTGTGATAAACTAAATTTTACAAATATTGTTAATCAAAATCGTTAAATCTATAGTAACAAAATTCGGCAGAGAGTTTGCCTGTACTACAAATAATGCTTTGAAGAACAATTAACGAAAGCGGTTAAGGACCACGCCCACTTTTATATAAAAGATTTTTAAAAGGGTCTTGGACGAATAAAATAAGCTATATCTTTGCAAAATAGAGCCTTATATCAATGGTATTTCATTTTCCAAGTAGACTTATAACAGGAAATAACAAAAACTTCAAATTTTAAAAAATGGGCATGGCACCGCCCCTTTTATGACAAAACAATTTTCTATGTTCAGGGAGCCATAACTCTAAGAAAAATTAACGGAGCGTAACAAAATTGGGTACACAAATTTTCCCTATAGTAGAAAATATTTCTGGTAAAAATGGACGGGATCGGTTAAAGACCACGGCAACTTAGATGTAAAACAAGTTTAAAAGGGTTGTAAACTGGAATAATGAGCTATAACTAAGCAAAAAATAGTTTTGAATCAATGACATTTCACTTGTCAAGTTTTATTGTAAGAGGAAATGGGGAGACATTTTTTTTAAACGGGCGGTGCCACTTGTTATGTAGAAAAGTAATTTATCTGAAATGAAATGTACAATTGAAGCTCACGCTGAGTATATAGTGTTCGGTTACACCCGAACTTAGACACCTTTACTTGTTTATTTAATTTAATAAAATAAAAATAAATGTAAGGCGCGATAACCTCCGAAGAGATCTTAGGCCGAGCTTCTCTTTCAATTTGCGTCGTGCTCCTCTTGATTTTCCCTACAAATTGGCCGGACGGGACCTGCATGTTTTATGCCGATTCCGAGCGGCATCTGCAGGGCAGATGAGTTTCCACTGAGAGCTTTTCATGGCAGAAATACACCCGGAGCGCTTGCCAAACACTGCCGAGGGGCGACCCCGCTTAGAAAAATTTTCTTCTAATTGAAATACATTATATCTCAAATTTTGATGTTGCTTTGCCCGGGGTGCGAACCCAGGGCATACGGTGTGGTAGGCGGAGCACACTACCATGAAATTAAATATTTTAGGGTACGCCCTAAACTCACCTCGAATTGCATTGTCCTGGGTTCACGCCCCGGGCAAAGCAACATCAAAAATTGTAGAAACAAATTTTTCAATTAGTGAAGGTCTCGCATTTGTAGGAAAAATCAGAAGGAGCATGACGCAAATTGGAAGAAACACGCTTTATGTTTAAGAGTTTTTTATATTTTGTATGTATAAAATTAAAATCTCTAACGTTTTTCAAGTAAAACAGACGATTTACTAGGCCTTTTTTTAACCCATTTTCCGCGTTTGTTGCTTTGAAGCTTTTGCGTGTAATAAGACATCAGTGATGCGCTTTGACGAATATTCCCCTGCCTCTTCGTCGAGGCGTACCACCATTGTTGTGCTAAAATAGAAAGAAATAAGTTAAAGAGGCGAGAGAAAGGGACAAGACGGTTAAGAGGAAGAGGAAAATAAAGTTTAAAGGGGGGGGGGGGGGGGGGGGGGGGGAGAGAGATACATTTTAGGAAATAGAATAAAGTGGGATATCTAACTTGGATACGCAATAGAAAGAGGAGTTTCCTGCTGGGCATGAAAGCTAATATTTCGAACATTTTAAAATGAATTAAGATAGACCTTCCGGCGTGAAATCTTTGCCTTCATCAGCCGCAATTTGGGATGAAGACCACATGAAGTCTGAGTATTGTTGTGATGAATGCATGCAGTGATTATCACTTCCAGATCTGGGAGAAGGGCCGCATCTCTCCTGTCACTTACTGAAAAGGTTTGTTTTTTCTTTCTTTTTGTTAGTGTTATTGTTTTACCTGCTCATATCTCTACCTCACAGGGGTCGTGCAGGAAAAAAGCATCTTTAAGAATTGAAAGGATTCATAAAGGTTTATTTGAATAATTCCATGACTTGGAAAGTTTTTTGTAGCCTCGTTCATCTCAAAAGTCTCATGAATGTCTGGTTGCATCATTGTCATCAATCGCTAAGCATTTTGTTGTCTCATTCCAAGCGCAAGGATTTTGCCAAAACTTTGTCGTGACAGTGCGTGCGTTATTTTTATTTTCACTGAGGAATCTCTCACACCCCTGTAATTTGTTCCCCGAGTAGCTTTTATTGAAAACTTAAATTTTAACTTTTCACGACCTTTGGCTTTTATCTTGCTATGGGTTGAGATTGGTGAGGTTGGTTTGTATGCTACTCTTAGAGACCTATCACGGTCATCCAGACTTTCAGTGGACTGATTGGAACTTTTCTTTCAGAAAAAAATTATTGTACTTGATTATTAAGAGCAAGGGTAGAAGTAAGATAGGAAGAAACAGGAAAGAAATTACTTCTCCCGCCAGGTTGGCAGGTTCAGAGCCATCCGCAGATAAACTGATGATTGTCTGAAGAGTATTTTGTCTACTGATCAAATATTGCTTTGTGGGAATAAACAAATTATAGTTCCTAACTAAGTATCAAAACTGAGACATCAGTTTTTTACGAGCGCTTACTTCCAATTAACCTTTACTGGAGCTATATTTTCACTGGACTTTGGGCTACAATGGAGTTTTACGAGGCCAAGAAATCAGTGGACAGGGACACGCCGCAGGGGGGTGCTATCATCTCTGCTGTGGACGCTGGTCATCAACCAACTTCTCAGGCGTTTCGATGAGGGACGCGTAAAATTTACGGCTTACGCAGATGCCGTTGCAATAGTCATAAGTGGAAAGTGCCTTCCACCGATTAGTTCTTTGATGGATCGGGCGCTTCGGGATATTCATACCCGGGCATCTAATGTCGGGTTCAAAGTCAATGCGGAGAAGACGGATATGGTCTTATCTACAAAGAGGTACAAGGTCCCAAATTGGACCAGAAGAAGGCCGCAACGGCACTCTACGTATGTAAAAGAATGCTGGGTTTTTACAGCGATTGTAAGCCATATTCTATACTATGGAGTCCTTGTTTGGGGGAAAGCCACACAAAAAACAACATACCTCAAAAAATTAGAGGTGGTATGCAGACTATCGATGCTTAGCATTACGGGAGCCCTGAAAACAACCCCGACGGCTGCACTGTATGCCATTCTGCACATCCCACCTATAGACCTGATAGCAATGAACATATCATTAACAACTGCAACTAGGTTCGGTGACTCGGGGCAGCTTGAGCGCCGACCATACGGCCATAGTAGTATAGCGTCATCAATCACAAGACGAACAGACTACCTGATTCCCTATCTGTGCTTCGAAGGCTTTCTTAAGGCCACAATAGAGGTTGACGGTTGGCGCAAGGGTGCTCTAATGGCGGACGAGGCGACACATATGTACACAGATGGTTCCAAAGTAGTGAAAGGAGTAGGGTATGCGGTATACTGTGCTGATCCGGATATAAAGAGCTCCTACAGGCTGCCGGAATACTGTAGCGTTTTCCAAGCGGAAATAGTAGCCATAACCAAAACAGTAGAAACCCTGGAAGAAAATAGCCCAAGCTGCAATCGTTAACTTTTATATTGACAGTCAAGCAGCAATTAAGGCAATAATCTCGTATACCACAGCATCTAAATGCGTGTTAGAGTGTAAGCAGTCTCTGGAGAAAATCGGGACAGGGAGAAGCATACATCTATATTGGGTCCCAGGGCATATGGGAATAGATGGAAATGAAAAAGCGGATGAATTAGCTAAAAAGGACGCATCCCTTGAAGCGTGCTCCGTAGACGTCCCAATTAGACTGGGCAAAATTAGGCGAAGACGAGAGGTGCACATGATCGACCAAGCAAGAAAGGCGTAGGTTCAAGCGCGTGGCTGTAAAGTGTCGAAATTTATGTGCAGGTCTTACAACCTTAGACTAACAAAGTTGCTTCTATCATTAAAAAGAGAGGACTGTAGACTCATGACAGGTATTCTTAGTGGATTTTGCCTTCTGACGTCACATGCCTTTAAATAAGGCTGTGATAGCAGATGTAGGAAGTGCGGGTTGGAGCAAGAAACGGTCGAGCACGTTCTATACTCATGCCCTGCACCTGACAGGCTAAGACTCCGGCTATTAGGAGTGATACAACTGTCAGATCTAGAAACAGCAAGTGGCTTAAATCCCAGGAAGTTTCTAGTATTTGCCAAGAGGACGGAGTTATTTTATAACATAGGTCCTGGTTTTTGATAGGGTTTTTCAGTTTGGTCGTTAAAACAAACTTCTGGTAGCACTACAGACTTATTCAGTCTATGTGAGGTCCTCATGGACCGGCCAGTTCAACCTAACCTAACCTAACCTCCGTACTTAATGCCGCAGCGCTCCTTTTGATTTGTGATTTTAATTTCTTATAAATATGTTCAGCAGATCTTAAAGATTTTTGACTTACCAAAATTTGCTAAAAAATTTAGGTTGAATGCTTAGATATTTCTTTTATCAACATAAAGAAAATTAAGTATGTATATATTTTTACAAAAAATCTACATACAGTAGCCAACAGAAAAATAGCTGTGAAATTTTTTGTAAATTTCGCAGTTAAATTGTTATTGCTTTTACTCTTAACAATTCAGCAAAACCTTCTATGAATTTTGTACCCGAAAGTATGCATACCAATGTTCGAAAATTTTACGAAATTTTCAAATTGTTTTTGTTTTTATCGGCCTATTGATAAATCATTCAAGGTTCGAATTGAGCTCAAGGCCAGAACAATAATTTTTTTCTAATGATAATTATTGTTATTTTTTAATTTTTCTAAATTTGAAAAATTGAATTTTGTTTTTGGAATAGTAAGTAGAAAATTTTCCAGACAACCTGCCATAGCTGCGCAGATAGATCCATTTCGTAGGGTGCTAAGCCTTCATCATCAGTACGCTTTAGGCATGCTGCGCTAACCATTTAGCTATACAGCGGTGGTTTGTTTGACTGGCAAATTTGCTACTTCTATTCCTTTTTACCAACTATATTTATTCAGTGTTGCGCCATCTGGTGCAAAGCACTGATAATGCTGGATTTTTGTTTATTGTCAATTACTTTGTTTGACATTCCGAAGTGCTCATGGTTTATTAACAATTGTTTTTGTTTTTATCGGCCTATTGATAAATCATTCAAGGTTCGAATCGAGCTCAAGGCCAGAACAATAATTTTTTTCTAATGATAATTATTGTTATTTTTTAATTTTTCTAAATTTGAAAAATTGAATTTTGTTTTTCTACTTACTATTCCAAAAACAAAATTCAATTTTTCAAATTTAGAAAAATTAAAAAATAACAATAATTATCATTAGAAAAAAATTATTGTTTTGGCCTTGAGCTCGATTCGAACCTTGAAAATTTTCAAATTTTTATTTAAAACTTTCTAACTTTTTTTTGAGTATGAACTCATTGAGTCACATATCTAAAATTACGCAAACTAATTTCAAAAACGTTTGTGAAAACATTCGAAGGTTTGAGTAAATTTTGCGAAAATTTTGAGCTTTTGTGTAGAGTTTTTTGTGGTTTTTCGGGTATAAGTTCCATAAATTTTTAAAAATTTCGTCATTGAAACTATGAAGACCATTCTAAAAAACATTATAGAATAAAGTTCGAGACATAGAAAAATTAAGGCAAACTCGACTTTATTACTTACAGTTTTCTGTATTTTTTCTAGTATGAGTTCTGTGCATTATTTTGAATTTTGTTACTCAAACTAGCAGACGAAACTCAAAAACAGTTTCGAAAATATTCGAAAATTTTACGAAAAACCAAAATTTTTTATTTAGAGCATTTTCGAATTATTTTGAATTTTGTTGCTGAAACTAGCAGACGAAGCTCAAAAATTGTTTAGAAAAAATTCGAAAATTTTACGAAAAACTAACGTTTTTTATTTAGAGTATTTTGCATATTTTGGCATGAATTCTGTGAATTTCGCGACTGAAAAGTTTCAGACCAATTTCAAAAGAGTTTTCGAAAAAGTTCGAAAATTCAAGAAAACTTACGGAAAATTTCCAAAATAATTTAAATAAAAGTACAAGTTGTAGGCATCTTAAAATTCTCATTGATTTTTGAAACCTCTTTTTTAAAGGTGTTTAATATTTTCTCCACTTAATAATAAAGCTATGCGCCCTTTGTATGGAGGAAAGTATATATAAAACACCCTTGGAGAAACCATTTTCAAAAACCAATACGATTTTCGAGAGAAAGATAACTTGTGCTTTGCTTATCTAAAACTGCTTGGACTACAATTATGTATACTCGAAAATTTTGAAAATTCTTAATAAATGGTTGGAAATTTTTGTAAAATTTTCTCGAATTTTCGAATATTTCCGAAATTTATTTAAACTAGGTCTGCTAGTTTCGGTAACAAAATTATAAACATTCAAATAATTCATACCGGAAAACATCTAAATAAATTAATCAAATAATTAAAATTTTTTTTTTCGAAATTGGGTTTGAAACTGCTTTGCATGCTCTCTATATATAAATATAAGCTATATAATTCATTCAAATTTTTTCGTAAATATTCGAAAATAAAAAAAAAAGAAATTTAATTAACGAAATTTGATAACTCAACATGATTTTCTGCTAACAATTTTATGTTTTTATGTAAATTTGTGGCATGCTGTGTTACAAAGTATATGATTTTTTGTTTAATTTTTGTTAAATATAAAATTACTTAAGTTTTAACACTTACATGCATCCTTTGGGTACCGTCATATTCAGTCCATCCAGAACAACATTCGGATTTTTGCCACTTCCATACATTTTATGTGCTCGTCGTACGCATACGGCTTGCTGTCGCCTCAAGGCCAATGTTGATGGTTGTGTCTTGAAGAGGCGTCGACGTTTCGCTAAATCAGTTTCGGCACTTGTTACCTCCACAATGGTATTATTTGATGGTAGACCCTCTGATTCGGCATCCATATTTGAAGCTTTTATTGTTATTGCTTTACTGGATGTAGTAGATTTTATTATTATTGTTATTGTTTTGTTTTGCGTCGATTTTTGGTTTTGTCACTTTTGTTAATATTCTATGATATTTTTTCTTGTATTTTTGCCTTTTTTCTTTTGTTTTTGTTTTTGGCGTCTTAGTCTTCGTTAGCTCTTAAGGTCTCACTCTTTAAACTACCTGCCTACATTCATAGATACATACAAAATCAAGAAAATTTTCTAGCAGTTGCTTTGTTCTGAAATGCTACTTGCTTGTGGTAAGCCATGTCGTATGAGTAACATTTTATGATTGTATTAAAGTGGGTCGAATTTTTCGTTTGACATTTTTGATACATAGTATGGTACTTGCTGATTGTGTGGGCATTTATATGAGAAAGTTTTAAAAGAGTGATTTTCGACTCTTAACTGATCATTAGGATGTAGTTGGCAACTCATCAGAATTTCAAAAATATAATTTAATAAATTTTTTTTTGAAATTCGAATGTCAAATAAAAAAGTTACAATTAAAAACAATTTCAGCTGTATTTGAAAGGATACAAAAATTAAAAAAAACTATTTCCAATACTCTCTAAACGTAAACTTAAAATCAAGGGGGTGAATTTTGCATCCTTTTAAAATCGAAATTTGGGTCAGCTATTGCTATTCCTTAAACAATTAAATACTTTTTTATTTCGGTAAACTACTCAGCCTCATAACTTATTTCGGCAATGTGCATCTTCATAATTTTCCTCTTTCTTTTATAATTTTTATTTTATACATTTAAGGAATATCATCTTATTTAGTCGAAACAATTTTGACCCACCCTAATATTTACATACAATGTCATCGTGTATGGGAAGCGCTTATGCGTAGCTTCTCTTATCCCTAGTTGTTATTTTTACTATGCGAATAGCTATTTTTGTGATGGTTGCTGTCAACAACTACGAAATGCCACGAGCTCCTACGTTCAATGCACTAAAGCTGGTGCTGTGTGCCGACCTTCTCGTCGCCCTTTGTACTCAGGCACGCGCGCGTTCGTCTGGAAGGGTAGTATCTATTCAATTTTTTTTCTTTTTTGTCAACACTGAAGATATGGGAAATTTATAGGGGTTGCATTTAGCTTTGATTTTTTTGCATGCATATTAGGTTGATCTAAAAATATGTGTGGAGAAAATGTAAGTCAGATGTTTAAAATCAGTTCGACCTTGAATCCTCCTTATAGGCTCTGCCCATAAATTTAGGGCTCAGTTCCAGAATAAGTGGTTGTAATACCAATAGCCCACTTTGAAGGTAATTTGGACGGCGATGTCAGTACTGATCAATGCTTCTTTACGGTAAATTATGCATCCACGCTTGACGGTGTAGATCTTGGAGGTTTAAATCAGTCAAGATGAACGTTCCGTATAAACCTGGATATAGGGATGTTGAAGGCAACTGCAGAGCAGCTTGTCAGGAGTTGTACGACCAAATTCCGTGCATGCACGAACACTTTAAGCAGGACAAACCTGCTCTGGTAAGCGCTCAGTATATACGAGACAGTTTGGTTGCCGTGACTTTACTATGATAAATAGTGAGCTAACATCGTCAGGGCTTACCTGACTGGAAAGGGGTTTCACTGACCACTGTTTGATAGGAAATTACGGCACTAAATCTAAGGCTTACTGCTGCAGTTGCAGATGTATTGAGGAGAAGCAAACCGGCACTAAGTAAAAGAGGTTTTACTGCTCTCAATTAAGGGTTTTTCAATGATCCTGCGGACGTTTCTTAGATTGGCGATAAATTTATTGGGTCCATTGGTGGCCTCACTTTTGGGCTGGGCTGCGACTTCTCAGCCCAGTCCTTGTAAGTTAACCTTACCAAAAGTCATGCTATAAAAATTTACTTCTTAATACTTTTGTATTTGTTTTGCTAAAAACATTTGCAATGGTGTGCTTTAAAGCTCCGACTTCGCTTCTTTTCGTGCACCCTAATGCTAGTACATCTTTAAGTATCAGCTCCCTACATTTTATTCTAGCGCAATCCCTTTGCACAATTTATATGTAAATATATTATTATTGTTCTTCTTCTCCTTCCAGAGCTATACTTAACACGGCGACGGTTATCATGTCCCTTTTGTTGTTATCGCATTTTTACCGCTTCGTTATTGTCGCCGCCTTTGCGCTTTTACCACGACATGAACATCTTCTGTTGCTGTTTTTAGTGTTTCACCAATGCTTGTGACACATATACATACGCGCACACAAACAAATGCAGCAAAATCAGTGTTAGTATACACATATAGGAGTCTCCACTGTCGTATCTCGTAGCTGCAACTATTCACTCCCTGTTGTGCTCCCACTGCGTCGTAAGATATTGCAATAATTCTTTTTATTTTTTGTTCGCCTCCTCAAACTCTTTAGTCTCATTCGGGATCTTCAATATATTTTTGCTGACTATCGGACTTATTGCCTTCGTGCGACTCAACACTTAAAGCCAACTCTACTTCCTTATTTTTCATCAACTTTTTTTACTTTTTCATTTTGTCTCTTCACACCACCCGCAGTTCGTCTATTGTCTCGTCAAGTGTTACAATTGATGTTAAGCAGACCAATTCAGTTCAACAAAACTTGTGTGCAGTGATAGTAGTCGCAATGGTAATATCTACGTAGTATTGCTCTTGTTGTTGTTGGTTTTATTATAGTAGTTCCAGCACATGAAAGCGTGTAGCTTTCGCTTTCCTTGGGGCGATTGTGACTTGGCTCTTGTATCTTCTGATTTATGCATATGTGTGTCCAAATTGTATGTGTGAATATAGGGATGGAAATGAAATGATTCTATTCAACAACCGTTATGTTTGCCTTGACATCTCATGTATGTGAAAGTACATGTATCCAAATACATATGCATTAGACCACATCAAACATGAGTTTTCTTTTCAAAACCCAAGGGTAGTGACCATAAAATTGAAACTGTGGCTGTGCTGGTTGGAATAAAATCATCGAAGTGGTAGTGCTTTAGTCGTTGATTAACGAGCAACAAGGCCAGATGCGTGCACGCTTGTTCCCTAGCACGAAAAATCAAAATCAGAAGTCATCGTAGTCACCTGCATGCCATTTGGACACTTTGACTGAGAATAAGTAAAGCAAGCAGTGAAACAGTTTTCGCTTGTACTTATAGCAGTGAATATCTAATGCGCAGATTTCATGCTGAAACTTGTTTCGCTATTCTCTATGTACACACATACTAATTCAGTCAATGTCGCGATTGGGTTGGCAAGAGGCATTTAACATCCTCTTCTGATGTCGTTATTAAGCCCCTACAAAAAATTTGGCAACATTTGCTGCTGGTGGGCGAACAATCATTGGATGATATATCAGAGCTGAATACATTGACACAATCCAATAACATGTTTTCGTCCCTCTGTCGCGAAAACGCTTATTTTGCGATCAAAAAAACTTACTCTCACACAATTTTGTACGCTTATGAATGCTTTGAACGAACTGAAGCTGGGCAGCATTTCCAAACTTAAGACAAGCTTCTACATACCGCATTGAGTTTCATGACTAAACCAGCTACAAATTGGTAACAATATAATTCACGCAAGGTTATGACCGTCTAACCGTCGGCAGTTGCTTCTTCACTCTGCCAACTGGCGTGAATTAGTCACACCAAGGGAGCTTAAGCCGTTTTCCACCATGTCCTTCCAGCGGAGTGGGAGCCGCCCTTTTCCTCTGCTTCCATAGGCGGGTTCGGATAGACACACTTTCTTGGCCGGAACGTCGTCTTTCATTCGCATAACTAGGCCTAGCAAGCGTAACCGCTTCGTTTTAATTGGTTGGACTATGTTGATGTCTGTGAAAGCTCGTACAGGTCATCATTAAATATTTTTCGGTACTCGTTCTATCGCCAACGCGTAGAGGTCCGTAAATATTTCCAAGAACTTTCCTCTCGAACATTCCCAGAGCCGTTTTATTTGATATTTATAACAATATTATCTTCGCTATAGAAGACCTATAACTTGTACTTAGTGTGACTTGAATTGACTGACCTACAAAACTGCATACTTAAGTAAATTCGGAAAACTACAAAAAAAGGTTTGAAATTTCCGTAAAATTTTCTTAAAATTTGCAATTTTTCTAAATATCGGGTATAAAAAAGAGTATCATATCTGAAGCAGTTTGATAAAAAATGGCACTGCTATTTTTCTGTTCGCTGCTGTGAATTTATTGCAAGTAGTCGGGGGCCAAAAAATCCCTAGCCAATATCGTACGCACGGTCTAATGTATTTAAAAACGCCTACAAGCGTTTAACTCATTCAATATTTTACTTATGTAGTTTTGTTCAGCAGCTCGCTTCCGGCTTCTGCTGCCTGCTTTTATTGTTGCTGTCGCTTGCAGCGTTTTGTTATTGTTTTCATATTCCGTTTAACTAATAGATGATTGCCGTTTAGTCATCGTCAGTATTTAACTGTAATGAGAAAAAATAAATAAAAATAAATTAGATCATAAGTTACCACTATTGCTTTAGATATGTATTTGTATGTACAATATATGAATATAAGTGTGTATATATGGGGTATTCCATCCCATTTCGACTAATTTTGAACCCGACCCCTTTAGAATTGGCTGAAAGTTTTTTTTCTTTTTCTAGCTTACGAAAGACGTTTTTCAGAAGTTTTTCAAATTTTTTCATCCAACTCAAAAAAAGTTATGAATGTAAAAACACACCGTTTTTGTTTCCAAAATGCTATAACTTTTTCAAAAATTTACCGTTTTTTTTGTAATTTTTCAGTTTTTCGAGATTTTTCCAATTTCACCCTTTTTTTTTCTCAGAAAAAACTTCAATCAATTCTGCAATCATCCCCAGTAATCCCGGAGTGGACCGAGAATTTTTTTTTTTTTATTTAATTGAAAAAAAAAAAAAATCTTTAAAATTTTTTTTGTATTTTGTCCGAAAAGTACATTTAAAAACATATTTTTTAAAAGAAAAATGATCCCAAACGGTCAATTTTTGAAAAAGTTATAGCAGTTTGAAAAAACAACGTTTTTTTCAAAATATGTAAAACTTATTTTGAGTAATTCTCGGTCCACTCCGGGATTAGTGGGTGTTGGTATTAATTGGAAGGGGATTTGTATACTTGCGTGAATGTCCGGTACAATAAAAGAAAAGCACTTCTTAGTTCAACGATTTAATGAGGACTAAAAGATAAAATTCATGTGTACATATAGTTAACTCATCAATATATGTAATATGTCTTATTCATTCTAATTATTAGAAATATGTTCTCAATAGGAAATATTGAACTTAAAACTCAAAGTTATTATTTCAACAGTGGGGATGATTGCAGAATTGATTGAAGTTTTTTCTGAGAAAAAAAGGGCGAAATTCGAAAAATCTCGAAAAACTGAAAAATTACAAAAAAAAAAACTTCAAAATTTTTTTTGAAATTTTTCCGAAAAGTACATTTAAAAACGAATTTTTTTAAAAAAAAAAAAAGATCCCAAACTGTCAATTTTTGAAAAAGTTTTAGCATTTTGAAAACAAAAACGGCGTTTTTTAAAAATTCATAACTGTTTTTGAGTTGGATGAAAAAATTTGAAAAACTTCTGAAAAACGTCTTTCGTAAGCTAGAAAAAGAAGAAAAACTTTCAGCCAATTCTAAAGGGGTCGGGTTCAAAATTGGTCGAAATGGGATGGAATACCCCATATACATAAATGTGTTACGAGCATGCTTTATTTTTCATAAAAATTCAGTTATTATTAAAAGTTTTGACAACATAATGAGTTTTGTTACACCAATAATTTCTTTAAATCGCTTGGAATTTTGTGACTAGACCACTGAGCTATCTACAAAGATAAACAAAACTGAAAAAAATTCTAGTTTGAACAGAGAACATAATTAGTATGTAGGTGCATTTAGCCTTTAAGCTCAAATACGTGAAACTGAGAACAGCCGGGAAATATGTTGGCTTCGACATGTGTTCTGGTTTGTGGGATCATGTTGAATGAGTTGGCATTGTTGTGCAAAAATTATGCTCACTATGCTATAATTTTCTTGAACTTTGTTGTGAATCATTCAGTGAATGATGTAGCAAATGAAACTGCGTAAAAAGAGATTTACAAAACAGTGTGTACTATAAATGCCTTAGAGCCATCAGCCAATGCCATTTGAAGAAAGCTGTCCCGACAATTTTTGAAAAAGCCTGAAATTTGTATAGCATAAACTAAAAAAACCTTTGCCTAAATGAAACAGAATTGCTAAAAGAAGAAAAAAATCACGTTTATTTAGGGCCGCAGAGAACCGAGCCGGGCCCCTGGGACAGTTCGCGTTTACGGGCCCCCCTAAAAAATAAACTAGACCCAGTAAAAAAAGTAACATAACGTACATAAATTTTTCAATTCATATTGTCAGTTTTATTTCATATAAAATAAGATTTACTGGAGAACTTACAAAAATGAAATGTTAGATTTCATTGTTTGATTTGCATACATTAACATTTTCTAAATATGTACATTTTAAGAGCTTGAATCATCCAAGGAAAATATTCCGTGCTTTTTGGTCTGCGAATATACCGATTCAAAAGTAATGCTGCGAGCAAGGCTGAACTCCAACGCCAATGTTCCAAGGCTTGTCAAGCTATTTTCGCTCATAGTAGAACTTAAAGATTTTTTTACGCGAGATAATAGACTAAAAGAACGCTCCCCTTCAGCCACACTGACTGGAAGTGTGCAAAATATTCTTAATGCTATGCAGATGTTAGGAAATAATACTTCCATCGTCAAGTCACGAAATTTGTTCAGATGTTGAAATTGTGGCAGCGAATCACATCCCAAATTCGCTAAGTGGATGGCTTTGAGATAGAAATATCGATTCCATAAATCGTGCAGAATACCGCTGCCTTTTCTCTGAGCTCTTCTTCTGTCAGATCCTGATACTTCCACAAAAAACTAAATTTAACCGCAATGTCATTTACGGCTTCGTAACGTCGTGTCATTTTACCAATCAACCGGTCCAAAAGAACGTAAAAAACTTGCTGTTTGAATTGAGTTTCGGTGTCACACTCAGTTGATTCGCCAGGTAATTCATCGAACTGGCGCTTTCTTATCTTCCTTCTTCCTCTGCGAAGGTATTCACAACTCCTATACTCGCTGCCAGAACTTTACATTCTTGAAGTATGATCGACCATTGATCCCTGAACTTCTTCAACTCTTCAATCTGTTTCCACGTCCAGTGTTTCCAGAATTTCTAGCTTGCAGTACCAGATTTCGATGGTTGATTACCGTTAACACTTTGAGCCAAATGGAGGCTAAGAGGATATACTCAAATTTCCACATATATGCTTCAATACCTTTCAAATCCGTTACTGTTTCTGAACTCAGATTCAAACGCTTGATTTCATGAATAGCTTTCAATATTTGGAGAATGTGAGTTGCGAAAGGTTTCACACTACAACACGAGCAGACCATCTTGTTTTTGACATGCTGTGCAAGGAGCAATTAGTTTTTTCCTTGAGAATTTTCCATCTGTGAGGGCTTGTGCTAAAGATATTATAAAATTTCTGCATAATACCGAAAAATGTGATGACTTCTGCACATTGAAAAATTTACCAATAATTGCACCACTGACAAAAGAAATACGAAGCTTGCAACAATTAACGCGAAACTGACCTATGTAAGCTTATCCACGGCATACTCATATGTTTGCACAAATTTGCGCTTCGCAAAACAAGTCAAGTGTACTAATTTTTTCAAATTAACGCTCTAGTTTATTATCAGCCTGTATTTACAGATATTGCTGGCTTTTAGAAAAATGAAAAAGCAATACGACCAAACCGATAGGGGCATAGTTATAGTCGAAATAAAATGTGATTTTAAGTTATTTGAAGCATTTTTGAAATAAAGCGGCTATAAAATTTTGTCAAAAACGTTTATCTAACTTAAAATCGCATTTTATTTCGACTTTGACTATGCCCCATAGTATTTGATTGGATGCTTATGATTTTAGTTTAGTGATTTTCAATTTTACAACAATTTTTATAGCAACAAAATATGTATGTATCTATGAAAGTTAGAGTACTGTCAATACTGCTTTGCCTTGCCAAAATCTTTCCGGGGCCCAGGGCAATTGCCCCGGCTGCCGCCCCCCCCTCCCCACGGCCCTGCAGAGCTTATAGCACTTTTGTTTTTGTTTTGCTCTGATTAATGAGCATAGATACAAACTCACACTTTGAATATAAAAAAATTCATAGCACTCCAATACGCCTTAAAATATAAATTCGATTCACATGAAAGTGAATTTCATATGAAAGTGCAAAGAAAAAGTACTTCCATATAAAGGCAAACAATTTCCTTATGATATTCATATTTACACTAACAATTTTACACAAAACAATTTTTCAAAAATATTGTGGCATTGAGAAAAATTTTAGTTCAAAATTTATTCATTTAGGGGACCATCAGAATTCTTTAAACATTTAAAAATTTTTTTTTTTTTTTTTAATTTAATAAAGGTTCAGTGTATGTAATTTTTTAGAGGTGTTGTGATATCCACGTCCATATAAACATTTTTGAAGAGCACTGATTAAAACGTTGAAAAAAAATATATATATAAATAAATAAATTGAATAAAAAACTCTATACTCTAAAACTTTAAAAAAATGTGTTTAAGTAAGTTATGCTCACTTAAATAGATAATGATATTCCTGTCCTTATGTGACCTTCTGTCACCTATCCCCACCTGTGACTTGTGATCACTTCATCGCTCCTCCTGTGATTTGCGTTCACCTAACTAGTTGTATGACTTGCGCTCATACCACCCTGGCCGTAAAGTAGACTGGAGTTGATCCAATGCTTCGAATCGTCATATGCGTCAGTTGCCTTCCATCGACAATTTCTTGTTATAAATACTGGTGCGATGTACGACATCGCTCTCTTCTTCTTTTCGTTGGTTCCGGATATCAATCGTATCTACAAACATGGTTTCTGCAATCAAATGACCTCGACGAATGAGGTAAAACTACATCCGAGTAGATTCGATCCAATTAATATCAAGCCACGTAACATCAAAGGAAGTATCAAAACCATTTACCTAAATTTGTAATTTATAATAGCGATATAACATTGAACAGCGGAAGCTTTACAAGCAATGCTAAAAATCCAATATCAGTAAACTCATGAAGCGTGCCTATAAATATTCCACAGAGTTTGGATTAAAAAACATACGGTATACAAGTATATACGTAATGGTATAATAAAATTAAAGAAAAAAAACTTTTCTAAAAATAAGCTTTTTATATTGGTTAATAATTTAATAATTTAGGTGTAAAGTTTTAATGTTAAAAATATATAATTATGTACAATATGGAATTTTTTTGTCGCAGACGAAGAAGCCTAATTATCGCTAAAGGTTACAATGAACTTAGAAAGTGTTATATTTCTTTACAGTCAATTTTTTTTTTTTTTTTTTTTTTTTTTTGTAACGTTTCTCATTCTATCCATTTCTTTTAATGCATTAAAATTACAAGGTTTATTCGAAGTCAACTGCGAACAGTCAAGTTCTTCGATTCGAAGACCTGCTAAAAACCTAACTCGGCTTAAAGACACATAAGCTTGACCAGCAGCAAATAATTTGCAGCCTAGATAAATAACAGCATGGTCTGCAGTAGTTCCCTGCATTTTTGCACAGTTGATGCCCACGATAATACAATCGGGAGAATTCCTCTTTCAGCTGTGCCGTGATTAAATTTAGAAGGAAATTGAACTGATTTAGGCTGTATTATGTGAACGCCATCGTTACCAAAGTGTACGCGAACCGATGGTATATCGTTATTGTGTAGTTGAGCACGTCTGTAATATTTCCATATAATTTCAGTGATGTGACCTATTGCTCCATTTACAAGTCCCTTAGCAACGTCGACGTTAGATCTCAACATAACTTTAGGACCAACAAATATTTCTAGTTATTTTGGAAGACCTCCTGTTTTGTTTACATCTGAGTGTATTATATTATTAACATAAATCTGATCATTGTTTTCTGTTCCATTAATTAATTGATCTTGATAATAATCAGTTATCAGCTGAGTGAAAGAAATTGTGCTTTTGAAACGATACGTTGAGCCAACTCTCAACAACCAGTCGATAAAAACCTTGAGAGGATAGGGCGGAAAATTTTTATGCTCACTAATTTGTCGTAAAGTTGTAACTGTGCGTTCCAGAAAGTTATCACTAATCAACTTCGCCAGCAGTTGTGCTTTTGGAATGCGCCCCATGCTTAACTAACTTAAAATCATATTCTATTGTGACTGCCTATGTCACGTTCAGTTTACTACTACTGATTGCAGATCTTACCCTTGTGAACACAAATCTTTACCGATAACTCTGTTATCGATAAATTTATCGAATTCTCGCAAAGCAATATTGCATTGTCATCGGAGTTATACATGTGTGCAAAATTTCAGCTCAATCGGACTCCGGGAAGTGTATCAAATTTAACTTGCAAAATTTGATTGCAGACAACAGCCAAGTGAAAGTAAATAAAAGCTTATAAAAAGTAATAACAACAAAAGGTAACACTTATATCAATTGCCAAACATACCTTCTGACATTCAAAGTGCTGAATGAATAACGGCATTTGCCTTTACACTATTATGGTATATGAATCTTGCAACGAGCTCAATACTCAGTTATCGAGTAGCTAGCTTCTGTCCTCATATTACAATTTTGCAACTTTTTGGTAAAGTATAAAATTGATGTAAATAGTTAAGCAGAACTTTTTTCTGTTACAAGAACTAAAAAACTATTAAATTTTTCGAGCTCAAGGCCACGCATAAATAAAAACCAAATATTTTATATCTTTCAATAAATATACTTGTTTAATGTTAATCGATATTTCGACCTCAATCTGAGATCATCCTCAGGACTGAAAAGATTACAAAACAATAAAAATATCAAAAAGTGCATTTTACGTACATCCTTATAACACAACTTACACTCTTGGCTGTGCCTGATCGACTAATTTTAAAAGATTACATATTAAACGAATATAAACAATATAATGTAAACAAATAAATACCGTAAATATAAACAAATTTTGACAAAAACAACCATGTACAAATTTCTCCAACTGTACGTCGCGCTCAGCATACATATATATGTACATATATCAGCTACAGGTAAGCTGTTGTTGTCTAACATTATAATACGAATATTGGTGGGACATTAAACTAACAAATTGCTCTCAAAGCGCTTTTTTGTTTCTGCTTATTAGCTGCCTATAGGCCGAAGCACAATTTTCCGTGTCTGTTTTAAAATTTATCCGTTTGTCGCTCTCTATATTAATAATATGAAGCATTTCAAGTATGTACCTCTTGTTATATTACTTCTCTTGTTGCAAAATTCTCACATTGTCTAAATCTGGACAATGTCCCGTAGCGCTACAATGATGTGTTAAGCCTGTTTTGTTATCGTTCAAATTATTTCTGTTTTTTATGTTCGACTTGTGTCCGGAAATCCTTGTCTTAAGCTTAGATTTAGTTGTCCCCACATATACTTTATTGCATAAGTGGGACCCGTCACCATTGCAATTAATTTGGTATATTACGTTGGATTTCTCGTATTTTTCAATCCTGCTTTTCATGTTGCTGTATATTTGTCGTAGAGTGTTGTCGTACGTGAAAGCTATTTGGAACTTGTCCCGGTCATATATATTTCAGTTCTTCAGTCTGTTGGACAAGCCTGGAATGTATGTGGCTGTCTTGAATATTTTCTTGGCATCCTGTCTGATCTCAGTAGTATTCGGTCTAGCGTAAAAAGCTCGCATGTAACTATTGATTAAAGATAGAGGAAAATCGTTGTCTGTTAATATTTCCTTGATCAGGGCAACATTTTCCTCATGGTAACATGCGTCGCTAATAGAGAGAACTTTTCTGACAAAGTTCTTTGCCGTGTTTACTATGATTCTTCTTTCATGCTTGGCATAAAAGTTTATTAATCTCCCAGACGCAGTGGGTTTTTTGTACCATTTGAATGTAAGTTTATTGTTATGTCTTATTACCATCGTACCTAAGAATGGTAATTTTCCGTCAACTTCTATCTCTGACGTGAAATTTATAGACTTCATGTAGCTATTTAGAGTGGCCACCGTTTCTTGGACTTTATCTGTTTTGACGATAGCAAATATATCATCCACATATTTCGTTAGCAAACGTGGTTTATGTGGAAAATTTAATAATTTAAATATTGAAGGCCGAAAAACAACAAATAAAGAACTAAAGAACTATTAAAAAGCTACTAAGAACAAATTATTGGAACTTTGTAATCGTTTTCAAAAATTAAAGAGCTTAAAAGGGCTATTTCTTATAAAGTAAGATAACTGTCGAAACTTTGTTGGCCATTTTTTCCTTTTTTTCAAGAAGCACTACTTGTTTTTAAGTATTTTTTTGAATTTCCAAAATGTTTTTCTTTTTTTTTTTTTGGAAAATTGCATTCATATAGAAAAACGACAGAACTATCAAAATGCTACATATACTTTTCTTATTGTTTTTTGTATTTTAAATTTTTGCTACTTGAATTTTGCTTATTTTAGAAAAATAATTTTTTTTTTTTTGTAATCACGCAGAATTTTTTTAAATTCGTTTAAACATCTAACGAAAAATTAAAATGCTACTTCGAATTATTTTCTTTACTTTTTTAATGCAACAGTTTTATCTTTTTGAGAAAGTTTTTATAATTTCAAGATCTAAAGAATTTCTAAAATTGTATTCCGAACAATTTTTTTTGTAACTTTTTTTGCTTTGGTGACTTTCCGAAAACGTTTAAATATATTTTGAAATTTTCGCAATACTAATATAAACAACTTTTCCTTTTTATGGCATAAAAACATTTATTCGACTTTTTAATCATATACAAATTTGACGTAAATTTGCAGAAATTTTCCTTCTCTTTGAAAATTTTAAAATCTGCGAAGGATACCTTTGTGATATTTTTTTTTTCAAGCCTGAAATTTTTCCTTTTTTTAGAAAAAGTTTTTAACTAATTTTTCAAAACATTTTTTCACCTTTTCAGGAACCACAGAACCGCTGTTAAATTCTTTATACATATGTATATATTTTTTCGAAATTTTTAGTATTTTAATAAAGCAGCACATTCTTTACGGATCTATACTCGTATAAAAGTGGCACAGAAGAATTTTTCTTAATTAATTTCAAGTTTTCAAATTCTGTTTGAGATTCTAGAATTTTTTTTGAACAAGTCTTGTTCAATATTACCATTGAAGGCCGGTAAACGAACAATAATATATATTTATTTTTTTAATTAATTTCAAATTTTAAATTATTTTTCAAATCCTATCTATATATTATTTTGCTTGATGAAATATTGGTATGCCCTTGGGTAAGGAGGAAAAGGGATTTAGCGGATTTAGAGTCTTTCCCCTACCAATAGAGATATACGCCGCCGATTTTGGTCGTTTTTCGCACGCCGCCGCCGAATATCAAAAATATCGGCGCGGCGGCGGCGTCCGGCGCGTTACTATATTTTCTCGTTTAAGACAGTTTAGGCCATTTATTGTTCATGTCGAAAATTGGTCGAATATGGTCGAAAGTGGTATTATCGGATGCGCACCACTGCCAGTTATAAGAAACTAATTGCGAAATTTAACTCTTTCTAACTCTTCAAAAGTTATTTAAAATACACAGGCGCTTTCGACGTCAGCTTAACCCGGACTTTGCATCACCCAATTCACCAAGGTATTAAAACAAAACACTTAAAGAAAAGTTAAATAATAAATTTATATGCTCACTTCGCAAATTTTTGTTTTTCAAAAAATTAATAATGAACAATGAATTCAAATAAAATGACCCACGGCGAACATGTTTTCAAATTGTTCTCAAGTTGTTAAAAAAGCAAAATATCCAAAAAAGTTTTCGATTTAAAAAAAAAATGTATATTGCGATTGGCTGAAAGAATAAGCGAAATCAGTGATGCAAAATCCTTCAGTAGGTTCTGGGGGCATAAACACCTCTTTGAAATGATTCTTACCTCATACTTAAGTTGAGGATATATGTACTTATGAGAAGGGTTTGAAAAATCACTTGGGCTTACATTCAAACATCTGTTGTTTATTTGCGAAACTACACAATAGCTTCTGAAATGTTAATTTTGATTTTCACGCTACATCCTTCAACAGCCAAGTCTCCTGGTTTGACATTTCCTAAAGTTGGCGGCCCTATCCAAAACCAGTCCCTCGGAGTGAATCACATTGATTATAGTCTATCAACCAAGTTTAAATATCACTTACACGTTACGGCTCCTTTTACAAATCTGAATACGTAGGCACATATATTTACCAGGTGAGGCTTTGTCCTTCGCAAGAACACTCAAAGTGGTGAAGAAAAAGCTTTCCCAAGACAGTCGAACTAATGACCGTGTGTGCTACTACCCTAACGTAGTGGACAATCGAACTAGTTTGAAAACTGAAGCTACGCGGTCATCAATACTGAGCTCTTATATCATAAGGGCCGGAAAACAACAGTTAACATATTTCAACTTAAAATCGGTCGACTTTCATTTTAACATGTCGTTTTGATTTAACGAAGGCTATTGGAATCAATGTTGTAAGCACAAACGTCTGCAAACTTTGGTCTACATTTTAAACATTTTATCTAGGGTTCTTGTAAAATTTTAGTTATGTAGATGCGCCGAGGATTATATGATTTTCACCCATTCCGCAATGATATCCATTTAGATTGCTTATGATTTCGAGAGCGGCATCCTTGGCCGAATAGTCACTCCCTAACGTTGAAAAGTCTTCGGAGCTACACCTAGAGCTTCTAGGAAAATGACGTCGACAAAGGTACATATGAGTTCGAAGCAGTCGCAGTCCTATAGCTTCTGTGCTAGCATATGGTGTGAGGGTCAGGAGGCGTGGTAGCGACTGGTGGTCGGGATTGCTATTGTTCGCACATCGGGAACTGTAGCTTTTAAAAACAGCCGAAAAAATGGGGGCGCCCTATGCCACGAAAGCCAGGAGTATTAATAGAACATTAATTAATTTAGAACAAGTAAAAACGGGACTGTCTTCGGCTGTGCCGAAGACTTCATACCTTTCATGAATGGGGCTGAACAATAATCTTATCCCGCTCGTAATCTCCGAATAATCGGATGTATAAGATAAGAAATATATAGTGAACAGATCTACATACCTTAACGATTTTTAAGATAAATATAAAATAAAAAACAAGTAGGTACTTTGTGTGAGGATGCAAAGTTTCAGGTTTTTTGTGGTCTGCGTGTAAAAACTATGACCACGAATCACGTATTTCAACAATATATGACGTAAACGTAACTATTTGATGAAATTTGATGAATTTTGAAGCTTCTAGCCGTAAAAAGGGGCAAAAATGACAGTTTATATGAAGTATATAATATATATACCACCGATCTCTATGATTTTTTCAGACAAAAATATATGCTATATACGAAAGCATTTTGTGAAATTTGAAGCTTCTAGCTGTTAAAACGGGGCAGAAATTGCGCAAAGTTTCTTATCTGAACAATCGGTTGTATGAGATATATACTATATATACAACCGATCTCTATGATTTTTTCAGACAACAATATATGCTATATACGTAGGTATTCTGTGAAATTTGAAGCTTCTAGCTATTAAAATGGGGCTAAAATTTGCGAAAATATATATATATATACACTATATGTATATACTATATATACCACCGATCTTTATGATTTTTTCAGACAACAATATATGCTATATACGTAAGCATTCGTTGAAATTTGAAGCCTCTAGCTCTTAAAATAGGGCAGTAATTACGAAAAGTTCCTTATATGAACAATCGGTTGTGGGGGATATATACTATATATACGACCGATCTCATCAATTTTTTCAAGCAACAATACGTGAAATATACGAAAGTATATGGTGAAGTTTGAAGCTTCAATCTGTTAAATTGGGTAAGATATTACAAAAATCCTCTTTTTATGAAAAATCGGTTGTATGGAGGATATATGCTATAGTGGTCCGATACGGTCGGTTCCGACAAATGTCTAATCGGACACCCAAATACACCCGCTCACCAAATTTTATCAAGATATCTCAAAAATTGAGGGACTAGTTTGCATACAAACAGACAGACGGACAGACGGACAGACGGACATGGTTAATCAACTCAGCTCTTCAACCTGATTATTTCGGTATACTTAATGGTGGGTCTATCTATTTTCCTTTAAGGACTTACAATTTTCGGTTTCGTGACGAAATTAATATACCATTTCATTTTCATGAAAGGTATAATTAATAGCAACTGTAAGTCGCCTTTGTGCGCGACCGCCAAGGAGCCACAAATGATTTAAATAAATTATGTTCGCGACGATTATTAGGAGTTAACCCCAAGTGAAACTACGCTTTGCACATGATATACAGACAAACGCGTGACCATTTTATGCATCTCTATTTCTTTTCAGCAGACGCAGCAGTACCAATTCCAAAGACCGGGGTTAGGCTCGAAGCCGCTCTGGAGTAAGTGAACGAGGGACAATCCCTCTGCAATAAGCCGCGCCTAAAAATTTTTGAACGGTTTGCGAGATCTTGAGGCAAAAACCCCGGATCATTCCGAAGTGGCCAACACGATGATTTCCTTAAATACATACAAACAAAACCTTTCCTAAATATTATTTCTTTAAATAGAAAAATCAAGCTTTATAAAGTATGAACACCGGCGTACGCCGGCGCGCCGTCCAAGCCGCCGGTATATAATAGAGCCTACGCCGTCGCAGCCGATAAAGTAATCGGCATAAATCTCTACCTACTAACCATGGAATGCTTAGGATAAAATTAACAAACTTTGAAAACCGCCATATTGGCATGTTTTTGGTAAACCGTCAAGCCTGAAATAAATATCCCTATATGCTATGTGAATCCTTTTGCTTGCTTTTAAGTTTATATAATAACACTAAACTAAAGCGTAAATACTACTACTAATAATACTACTTGGCCACCGTGGTGTGATGGTAGTGTGCTCCCCCTATCACACCGTATGCCCCGGGTTCAACTCCTGGGCAAAGCAACATCAAAAATTTTAGAAATACGATTTTTCAATTAGAAGAAAATTTTTCTAAGCGGGGTCGCCCCTCGGCAGTGTCTGGCAAGCACTCCGATTGTATTTCTGCCATGAAAAGCTCTCAGTGAAAACTCATCTGCCTTGCAGATGCCGTTCGGAGTCGGCAAAAAACATGTAGGTCCCGTCCAGCCAATTTGTAGGGAAAAATCAAGAGGAGCACGTCGCAAATTGGAAGAGAAGCTCGGCCTTAGATCTCTTCGGAGGTTATCGCGCCTTACATTTATTTTTTTTAACAACAATAGACAAATAGGTGGCTGTTAGCGGTGAAATTCCACAAACAGTTAAACACAAAAAAAGTTTACTGTCACATAAAAAAAAAACAGTTATCTGATATTTCTTAAGGCTATATAATGTCATACATTTCTACTGTCTGGTTATTTGTATTCGTGTTTTATTTGCAAATGCTCTACTGATCTAAATCTAAATATTTTTTGTCTACGGCATCATGCCTTTTACCTATTTATCCTAGTAATGCAAAGATATTTTCCCAAAGTATATATATATAGATATCCTTTTTTCAAGCGTGCATACAATCTTTAAATAGATATATGTATGTGTGTTTTTAAATCTTTCCATATATGTAGATATGATTTGCAGATAACGCTTGAATGAACATTTGACATTTATATTGTCAATGCGATGTCAAATAAAGTATATGAATTCGACAAAGGTACATCAAGTAGCCGCCTACATAGGTATCTACAAATGGGTATATCAAAATATACATACCTAAATTTGTTATCTACATGTGTCGCGATAAAAGCTATCAATCATTTCCATTCCCTTTTTAAAGCGTCAATTTGACATAAGCACATCATTGGTTGTTTACCTGCTAATTGAAATCCGGAAAGCGAAAGTATTTTTTGCAATGAAGCGGTGTTATCTGCAATTAATGAGAATTGAACTGCTGTGATTGAATTACTGAAATTAAGTGTCATTTCATGTTAGAGCCATTAGAGAGAGATGTATGTATGACAAGTGATATTGATTTAATTGACTAAAAAAATGACTCAAGGTGTTTGATGTTGACAATTCATCACTCACAAAGAATATAAGATATATTAAATTTTCTTAAAGAGTATGTACCAATATCTCTTTTTTTCAGCACTCAATTTTTGAACATTGTCATACCACAAACTCGGCTGCCGCTTTGAAAGCGCCCTATTTTAGTAACCTCTTGAAAAAGTTTGAAGAATGCCCTATGAAAATCTTTTTCAAAATTGCTTTATCTTAAAATTTCAGTAATAAATTTCCACTTAAAGAATGGCAAGCTAACTTCTTAAGTCAGAGTTCACTTGACATGATTGATTAAGCTTATATATTTTTGAAAAGTGTGTCACTTTAGCTGCTTTTTAAATTTTTTAATTTATTTATTATTACGGCTGTTTAGGCCTAAAACTTTAACTACTAAGTACAATTAATTATTATAATCACTTATTTCTATTGAATATGCTGTTTGAATGCCATATGATTCCGTTCAGCATATTTACTGGCGTGACAAACGGACGAGTCTGGAAGCCACTCATATAAGGATGGTTGGAAAGGACGCTTTCCCAATTCTCCAGTGCTCCCAGCTTAAAGCAACAAAATTTCGAATTTATATGGATGTTGCAAATTGAAAATAACGTGTATCCAATCACCCCTCAACTTTGTTTAGTAAAGACGCTGTCGGAATGCATGAAGATTCCGATCAGCACAGCGCAACATATAATGGGAGGTTGAAAAGGACGTGTTTCCAATCCCCCCTGCTCCAACTTTTGTTTGACCTTATTTTCGTTACACATCATATAATTTTATTGTTATATTAATGCTGTCGGAATGCGAGTGATTCCGATCAGTAACAGTAAAAATAGGCTGAAAATACCGAATTCCAGCGAAATTAGTTGTTGGAACTGTCTGGAGTTACAGGCGGCTACCGATTTTCTTTTCCTTAGGGCCGGGTGCACTGTATTTTGCTGCTTCCAATACTACCATTCCCATTTCGCGCTCCAGTATCGGATATATCATGTAAAAAATAAAAGGGGAAAAACTTTATCTTATTGGAAGGGTTTTACAATGCTCCAATAAACTTTTTTTAAAAGTGTTGAAGTTATTACTACTTTTTATGTGATTAGGAAATTCATTGAAATATTTCAGGCCCTTATGAAATATATTTTGCTTGTCCAATTCTGTTTTGAAAAGAGGTAATTTAAAGTTATGGTTTTCTCTAATAATATATATAAGCTTTTCGCTGAGGTATGTTGGTAATTTACCGCGCTTGAAATTAAATACAAATTTCATACTGTGGTAGAACATAAGCTGTTTTATACTCAACAAGTTTAGTGCTTCTATCATGTTATTAATGGAAGTATCATACCTCATATTTAATATAAATCTCATAGCTTTATTTTGCATAACATGTAGCTTATCTACCTGAGATTCATTGGCCATAAAGAATATTTTGGGACAATATATGAAATGCGGCTCTATAATGGATTTATACACTTTCAGTTTGTATTTTCTACTGATAAATTTGCATGACCTCTTCGAAAACCAATTGTCTTGCCTATTTTGGCAACTATATAATCAATATGATCATTAAATTTTAATTTATTATCAATCTGAAACCATAAGTACTTGAAAGTTTTAACTTCGTTAATGTTTGAGTTCATTATTTTTAGCTCCATATTATTCATCGCTCTAGATATGACCATAAATTGGGTTTTATTAACATTAAGTTTAAGCTTATTGTTACAAATGCACCTGTATAGGGAGTTCAAGTCTTCCTCTATTTTGCTCCTAGCTAACATGATTTCACTTTCAATTACTTCGAGCAATGCGCCATCCGCAAACGGCCTTATTTTACTATGTTTTAGCGCCGAAGATATATCATTTATATATATGTTAAAATTAACTATGAGCTAAAAAAAATAAATCCCCGCTCTGCAAAGGTTTATTTCTAATTTATATTCTCACCGTTGCTTATCAATTGAGACTAAGAGTTGTCCCAAAGTCTTCTCATAATTTTATTATCCATTCTTTCCTATTTGCCTCCGCTCTTCACAGGTATGGAACCCGACTCGCAATTGCGAAAGTTAAAAAGTAGAAAATTGTGCTTTAGAAAACTGCACTCAATTACAACGTGGCTTTAAACAAAGTGAGTTGAGGCCGTACTGTTGAATGACTACTTTTCTGTATAACGAAAGAAAATCTAATATATAAAATTCTTCTGTCACGGTTTTAGAGGCTTAACTCCTCCGAAACGGCTGAACCGATTCTCATGAAATTTTGTGAATATATTGGGTAGGTCTGAGAACCGGCCAATGTCTGCCTTTTTTCCCTACGTGCCTAGGGTCTTGAGATCAAAACGTGGACCCGGGTACCCCTAGAATGTGTATATACAATATGAATATAAAATGAAAGCTGTTGATGTATGCTATAGTACAGGATAATTTTCATACAATTAGGTCTAGGGTCTCGATATATAGCCCAAAACGTGGGATCGGATACACCTAGAATGTGTGTGTATTATGGATATCAAATGGAAGCTGTTGTTGAGAGCTCTAAAGTTCATTGTGATATTCGATTTAGTCGCATCAACCTGGCAAAACTGATAAATATGCATGCGAAGCCGAAATAAAGACAAGAATTAATAATACCCACATACCTATTTACATACGTCCTATTCGATTTGCCTGAAATTTCGTATATAAATATGCCTACATTAATATTTGCGATGTTTTTTTCCGGGAAGTATAACAGAGACGGACTGAGACTGGGATTAGGACTAGGACTGGGATTGAGACTGAGACTCGGAGTGGGACTGGGACTGAGACTCGGAATGGGACTGGAACAAAATAAATACCACCCTCTGGGACTGGCAATAAGATAAGAAGAAGAAAGTGAAAAACTTGAGAGAAGAGAAAAGAGAGAAGGAGACTGACAAAGAGATAGAACGAGACGGAGATGGAGATGAAGCGAAAAAGACGGAGGGAGGAGTGAATAAAAAATTAGGAAAAAGTGTAAAGGGGTAGGGCAGAGTTAGACGGTAAAATCTTACTAAAATGTATGCAGATAGGCCAAATTTGGGGCAGAGCAGCGTCTGCCGGGTCTGCTAGTATCTCATATAAAATAAAATTTCTCAACTTGAGAAACTAAAATTTTTCAATTTGAGAAAATGAAATTTCTCAACAAGATAAGCAGGTTAAAACCAATATTCAAATTGTGTCTCTTTGTTTGAGTACGCCATAAACGGTTATTTGAGATGCATTTGAGAACTAGCGTTTTGATTAAAAAAAAATGTAAGCCCTTAATGTATCTCAAATTGAGATCGAACGAAAACTGAAACTTTCAAAAAAAACATTACTGCAATAAAATTCACTTGAAAATTTGTCACCATGGGTCGTTTTTTCTACAAAATTTTTTATTTTCCTTGAGTGCCGCTTAGCTGTCCGTGTCTGGTCGATTTATTAGAACATCTTATTATTTATTTTATTGTCTTATTTATATTTTTCTTGTATATATACATATACGTACACCATTTACATACATACATCCATAACAGGCATATGGCTTCTGGCAAAACTCCAGGTGGTAATAATTACATGTATTATGAATGATTTATTTGAGGTTTTCTTTTGAAATTAAAATCTCGTCCTTTGTGTAAATGTATTTTGTCACTTCAACTCCTTTGGTGTCAACATTTTTACTATGTGCGTGTCGGAAATTTGTATAAATGTTTGTAGTGTGTGTATGTGTGCGTATAACAAAGCCCACATTTACTCGTTTGCCATAAAATTTGTCATGCTAATAATGCGCATTGTGTTCAGAGTTGGGCAACAGTAAATGGAAAACAATTCTTTGCTATATATAAATATATATGCAAACTTTTATGTATAAATGAAGGAACATCCAAAAAATATTTACTTAAACTCTGGAAATAAGCTCACAAAAAGATGTTTGCCAATAGAAATCCTTTCTTATCCTTGGTTGATTTGTACTTGCTTTCATCGAATGAAGAATCGGCGTTGTCGCGCCTTGGCAGCTTCGTCATTATTCACTCGAGATCTTCAAGGCCTTCAACGAGCAAAAACAGCGAAAACAATGACTGCTTAGAAATAAAGCGGAGCATAAATCATGTCAAAGAGAGCTACTTTGGACTGAGTAAGCACGCTCTGCAAGTCGCTCATCGCACTGATGTGGCGAATTCTGTTTCTGTAGCAGCAAAGGCTCTGGCGACCTCTGTTCCTCATATAACTAGGGAGTGATGGATTGCATGGCCTAGAAGGTTCAATGGAGTCATATTAGATCATTTCCAAGATGGCCAGGCTTGTACCTTATTGGCACTTGTTATCGGAACGTATCGGATCTAAATTAGGCAAAGGAGCAACCACAACGATAACACTCCCCAAAACCTTGGGGAAGTGTCTTTATCGCTACAACAACGCCGACATAGCTCTTAGAGGGTTCGAGAGAAAAGTTCTCATATGTTCCTGTACATGATGCCGATGGCAAGTACATAGAATGTATAATGATGGACTGAATAAAGGCATTGCTGGCTAGGTCATATAATGCGAATGGACACAGTAGTTTGGAAACATGTAAATTGGGAGACGTTCACTGAGTAGGAAGAGGCAGTTGTAGGAAGGCTTAACGTCATTTAGGGATCCGAATTGGCGTCAGCCATCTTGAAACAGGGATAGCTGGCATGATTATGAAACGGCCAACGTCGCTTTGGCTATTATGCTCCAATTAATTTTGATGATGATGGTTAGGTCAAATACAAAAATATGTGCAAACGATTCTTAGGAAAACAAAAAATTTAAAATTTGAAAATAAAAGTTATTTTCGGAGCGAAGTTTAAAACTCTAAAAATAAGTTATATTTCCACAAAAAAAAAAAACTGAAAGAATAACTTTTATTTTTCAAACGAAATAAAAAGTTATTTTATTATTTAAAAAAAATAAAAAATACTATTATTTTTGAAAAGAAATACAAAATTCAAAAACGAGTAATTAAATCCAGGATAAAATAAAAAACTCAAAAATGACGGTTATTTTCTAGTTACAACAAAAAACCTCAAAAAATGGTGTTTTTCAAACGAAAGAGAAAACTCAAAAAGGAATTATTATTTTCAGGTCGAAATAAAAAAATTCAAATCTAATAGGTATATGAAATGGGTGAAATAAATAAATAAAATAATAATTCTACTATCAGAATAAAAAGTAAAAAAAAATTGTTTTTTTTTTTTTTGATACCAATAAAAAACTCAAAAAATAGTTACAATTTTTCAAATGAAATAAAATCGCTAAGAGTTATTGTTATTTGCTAATCAAAATAAAAAAATAAAGAAATTTATATTTCTTTCGGAGAAAGGAAAACCTAAGACAAAACTATTGTATTTGATCTAAACAAAAAAACTAAAAAATAACAGTTACTTATCGAGAAAAAGAAGAATTTCAAAAATGAAGTTTTTCTATAGAAAAAACTCCAGAAATTTTAATTATTTTTTGATCAGAATCAAAAAATCAAAAAAAAAAAAAAAACGTTAAAAAAATGTTAAGGACTACCCTTATATAAATGGACCAAAAAATAGCAGGCAAGTTTTCCTTTAATACAGACATAGTCTTGTTGAATTTTGACCAAAGAACTTTAACAATAGCTCTTGTAAAAGAATTTTGGGATTTAAAACTATAAAGGTGTAGCGCAATCTTTCAATTAGGGCAAACTGTGTACTTGGGATTAACTAATTGATTATTTTAGATTTAAACACCCACTCTACCTTTATAATTTTAAATCCCAAAATTCTTTTACAAGAGGTATTGTTGAAGTTCTTTAGTCAAAATTCAACATGACTATGTCTGTATTAAAGGAAAAGTTGCCTTCTATTTTTTGGTGCATTTATATAAAGGTAGTCCTTAAAATTTATTTAGCATCTTTTTATTTTCAATTTTTTAGTACTGCCTACAAAAGCAATTGCAACTCTGATTAGTAATTTAAGTAATTTCTAAGTGAAAATTCTTATCTTTATTTATTTGTTCAAAATAGCAAGATTTAAAAGAATTAGTGGAATTTTCGCTGGCAACACTGGCGAAAAGAACAGAATTCCACCTCGCATCATAGCAATAGAATTCCACCTCGTTTGTCAGCTACTTAATTTTCACAGCTGAGAATCGTGGTGAAATTCGCATACGCCTGAAAGTCTAAAACTGTTTTCACACAGACGGCTTATGGAATAATAAATGCAGTTTTCTACATTAAGACGCTTATTGAGCTCAATCTTCCCTACAAAATTCGAGTCTATAATTATTTCATTAGTAGGCTATCGAATGCCTAATGAAGTCAAAATCACAATGCAACTCTGTTGGGAGCGTTCAGTTTCTTAGTTTTTGGTGTGTTCAGTGCTTAAAAATGTCATTTGTCTAAGTAAATTGCATTGTCTGCATGACGGAACGATACAAGTTGGCCGCATCGAACGGCTGATTATAACCTTTTTTAATTTGATATTATACATCAACTTCCGGCGCAGTACTATTTTGACATTTGTCCATCGAATTTACAAAAACAATGTACATGGAATTCTTATCTATGTATGTAGGTATGTCACCATGCTGCCACCTCGTATCGTTCCGCCATGATTGTCTGTCATATAGCATTGTCATTTTATTCGCTTGACATTTCATCCTTCATAATAATCGAGCAGTTACTTTTGTGTGAAAGCAAACAACTTACGATTTCATTAGAAAGTGTAATGCGATCATTAAGTTTCTGTGGGAAAACAGTATAAAATAATCGTGGTGAAAGTCGCGTACGCCTAAAAGTATGCAAAGACGTGCATTGAGTTGGGCCTTCAACGAGGTGGAATACTACAACGCCTGCAACACTCCGGAGGCTAGCCATGAAGGTATGGCCTAATCTTCTGAATAGTTCGACTTGTGCGTTACGTAGCTCCAATTTTTTGATCAAACATTGCACTGTCATCGAGTTTTAAACTATATTTCAGGTTTCTGGCCTCTAGATATCCAGGAAGTTGGTTTAAAATCGATCGCCAGATTCCAAATTTAAAACTAGTTTTCTCAATGTCTCGATCCATACGCCACCTAGCGGAATTTTTTTATAAAATATTGCACTGTCACCGGGTTTTGACCCACGGCCCAAGTTTCATGTATCTAGCTCACCGGCAAGTTACTCAAAAATCGATCGAAATATTCCCCTCGTTTTTCAGGGATTTGTAGTTATCTCAATTAGCATTCCACCTACCGGTACTTTGTTTTCTATGAATTATATTGCCGCCGGGTCTCGAACTATGTGCCAAGTTACAAGTCCCTAGGTAAATGAGAAGTTAGTTAAAAATGGATTGAAAGATTCCCAAATTAAAATTAATTTTCCTAATATCTCGATCCGTGCGCCACCTAGCGGAATTTATTTGATAAAATATTGCATTGTCATCGGGTTCTGACTTACGGTTCAACTTCATATCTCCAGCTCACCGGGAAGTTACTCAAAAATAGATTGCAAAATTCCCTGCGTTTTTTCAGGCATTTTCAGGGATTTTCATTAATCTCGATTCGTCTGCCACCTGGCGGCATCTTGTTTTCCACGAATTGTAGTGCCATCAACTCTCAAGCTATGTGCAAAGTTTCAAGTCTCTGAATCACCGAGAAGTAAGTTAAAATTCGATCGCAAAATTTCCATTTTAAAACTAATTTTCTGTATTTCTCGACCCGTGCGCCACCTAGCGGATTTTGTTTTCACCTGTGTTGTAATGTCTCTCAGATCTGAACTATGTTGTAAGTACCAGTTGTCTAGCTCAACGGGAAGTTACCGAAAAAGACTTTTCCGTGGGTCAAAAATTCGTATGTAAATTAGGGGACAAACATGAAAGCGACTTAATATAAAGGTAAAAATAAAAATAAAAAGTAACTGTTATTTACCAAGCGAAATAAAAACTTCAAAAAATTATTTCCGCGAGAAATAAAAAACTTAAAAAATAATTAGTATTTTCCAAAAGATATAAAAATCTTAAAATTGTAGATAATCCGAGTGAAGTAGGAAAATTGTAAAATAATTCCACGAATGTAATAAGCGATGTTCGCAAGTTGTGGAGAAACTGAGTGAAAACTAAGGAAAAAATTTATAAAAAAGTTTGCTAGGCTCAATTTATAAACAAAAACAACAAATTTTATTCATTCCATGGACAATTTTCACAATTCAAGAAACGTTTTTCGTTTGAAAAAAAACCTTGTTTTTTTTAGTGTATTGGTATTTTAATGTTTCTTGTAAATCTACAATATGAACATGTGTCATACACAATAAAAACAATCAACCACTATAACAACAAGATAAAAAGCAACAAAATTTATTATCAAAAGGTATTAAGTTGACAGTGAAGCTAAATGTTTTTTATATATATTTTTTTTTTTTTTTGCTTCTACCGGTATACACAATAATTATAACAGTAATTTTTTTTAACTAATACTTAAGGCTGTTGTTTTATTGTTTTTTTTGTCATGTTTTAGAAAGTAGCAAAAATAAAAAAAGAAGTCGTCTAAGAATATAATGTTAACGGACCAGGCACGTTCTATAGGTGTATAACAGCTGTCGAGTGAGTCGCGTGTTTAAGATTTATGACAAAAACAGAATAATTTTTTGTTTGTAAATAGATATACAAACATACATACATATGAACCACAAAGCATACTTTTCAAAGTTTTATATTTTTTGGAGTGTTTTTTTTTTGAAACACACAACTACAAAAGTTTCTCTTCGTGTGCGAAATATTAGCCATATGCCAACGCGTAAAGCTTCAAAACTAAAACGTAAATGGAAAACTTGGGTGGCGAATAAAAGAAAAACAAATTGAGGAGATAATTTCACATCAAAACCGATTTTAAAAAAACCTTACCAATTCTCATATACCGCACACACATTCATATCAATACACACGCATACAATGGCATAGGTTACTTTTTTCACATTGAGGTGAATGTGTAGAATTTGGTAAATCCCCACATGAACTATGTTAATCTTTCTAGTTTTTATACTCAGCGTGCTTTTGCACACAGAGTACTTTAATTTTGGTAACATAACAGGTGGTTGTACAAGTACAAAGGAATCGAGATTGATATAGACTTCTTTATCGAAAAAAAAAATAGATTTAGCCATGTACGTGCGTCCGTCGTTAACACGATAACTTAAGCAAATATGGAGATACCAATTACGGTATATGAGCTTATCTAGACCCAGTATAAATTGGTATTGAAAATGTATGAAATCGGATGATAGCCACAGCCACTTTTTATATATGTAATATTTCGGAAAACCCAAAGAACCTGATTATTTAGTAAATATTACACCTACAATGTTGAAATTTGACGTGTGGACTGATATTAAGAATCCGGATAAAACTTTGCAAACATTTTTGAAAATGGGAGTGACACCTCCCACTTGTGATAAAATCAATTTTACAAATATTATTAACCCTTTGTAACATACTGTAGATCACAGGCAATAACGTATTTTTCATCTCATCTATTTCTATCTTCGTCTCACTTTATATCTTTCTCTCAGTCTCCTTCTCCTTCCCTCTTTTCTCTTCTTACAAGTTCTTCTCATTCACCTTCATCCCTTATTGCCAGTCCCAGAGGGTGGTATGTATTTTGTTCCAGTCCAATTCCGAGTCCCAGTCTCACTCCGAGTTTCAGTCCCAGTCCTAGTCCTAATCCCAGTCCCAGTCCGTCTCTGGTCTGCTTCCTGGAAAAAAGGATCGTAAATACTAATATAGGCAAATTTATATACCAAAATATCAGGCAAATCGAATAGGACGTATGTAAACAGGTATGTGGGTATAATTATTTATTCATGTCTTTATTTCGGCTTCCCTTATTTATCAGTTTTGCCAGGTTGATGCGACTAAAATATCACAATGAAAATCACTTTAAAGCTCTCAACAACAACTTTCATTTAATATCCACATTACACACACATTCTAGGGGTACCCGGGTCCACGTTTTGGCCTAAATCTCGAGACCCTAGTCACCCAGCGGTATAAAAATAACCCTGTACTAAGGCACATCAACAGCTTCAATTTGATACCCATAATGTAAAACCGCGTGCTAGTGCTACACTGATCCACGTTTTGAACTATATCTCGGGACCTTAATCAGGAATAGGTATGAAAATTATCCTGTTCTAAATCACTCATCAAAAGCTTTCATTTGTTATCCATATTGTATACACACATTCTACGGTTACTCGGGTCCACGTTTTCGACTATATCTCGAAACTCTAGTCACCTAGGGGTATGAAGAATACCCCGTATCAAAGTACTCCAATCACGAAGATGCGTTAGATGTCGCCCCATTTCGGCCAGAGATCACAAATACTTCAGCTACTCCATCAAAGCGACAAAAGCCTGAAAAGCTACCGTTAATGTGGAAGAAAATAAGTTTAGAGCTGAGTTCAGAGCAGCTGTGGTATTCTGGAAACGATTCATTGTGATCTGAAATCATGGGGCTTGAGACTCCCATTCAGTTCTTTTTTTAATTATTTAGACCATAAACTTATAAAAAAAATTTCGGATGAGACAAACCTCTATTTGGTACAGAAAGATCTAAACAATAATTTTAGAGCATCTGAGATAGAAATCCGATAGTTTATTGGTGTCGTATATCTTATATCACTTGTCCAGCTAACCAGGATAACCAACAATCGGAGTTCCAATCTAGGAACAACTCTAATTCCTTAGATTATGTCTTTTGACAAATTTGAAAAAATACGACAACATAGTCATTTCAATGATTTTAAATTTCAAGGAGCCAGCCTGACGCTGACAGAATCTTTAAAATACGTCCTAATCTCTAATAACTTTTCTGATAATTTTCTTTCCACTGTTGCCCATTGTTGCCAGTCAGCTACACTCCTTTTTGTAATAATATCCATACAAAATAAGTAGTTTCGAAATTAGGAAACAATACACCTACTTTTTGTTAGCGAGCCTATCCGATTTCATTAAAAACAAGTAAGGAAGTTTAAGTTCGAGTGTAACCGAACATTACATACTCAGTTGAGAGCTATGGTGACAACATAAGGGAAAATAACCATGTAGGAAAATGAAACGAGAGAAACCCTGGAATGTGTATCAAATGAAAGGCATTAAAGAGTATTTTATGAGGGAGTGGGCCATAGTTCTATAGGTGGACGCCATTTAGGGATATAGCCATAAAGGTGGGTCAGGGTTGACTCTAGAATGCGTTTCTACGATATGGGTATCAAATGAAAGGTGTTAATGAGTATTTTAAAATGGAGTAATCCTTAGTTCCATAGGTGGAGGCCGTTTCGAGATATCGCCACAAAGGTGGACCAGGGGTGACCCTAGAATTTGTTTGTACAATATGGGCATCAAACGAATGGTGTTAATGAGTATTTTAAAAGGGAGTGGGCCTTAGTTCTATAGGTGGATGCCGTTTCGAAATATCGTCATAAAGGTGGACCAGGGGTGATTCTAGAATTCGTTCGTGCAATATGGGTATCAAACGAAAGGAGTTAAGGAGTATTTTAAAAGGGAGTGGCCCTTAGTTCTATAGGTGGACGCCTTTTCGAGGTATCGCAATAAAGGTGGACCAGGGGTGACTCTAGACTTTGTTTGTACGATATGGGTATCAAATTAAAGGTATTAATGAGAGTTTTAAAAGGGAGTGGTGTGAAGGCGTTTTCCAGATATCGACCAAAATGTGGGCCAGGGTGACCCAGAACATCATCTGTTGGATACCGCTAATTTATTTATATATGTAATACCTGCCAAGATTTTAAGGGTTTTTTATTTCGCTCTGCAGAACTTTTTCATTTTCTTCTACTTAATATGGTTGGTGTCACAACCATTTTACAAAGCTTTTTCTAAAGTTATATTTCGCGTCAATAAAACAATCCAATTACCTTACCATATTTCACCCCTTTTTCGTATTTGGTATAGAATTATGGCATTTTTTTCATTTTTCGTAATTTTCGATATGGAAAAAGTGGGCGTGGTCATAGTCGGATTTCGTTCATTTTTCATACCAAGATAAAGTGAGTTCAGATAAGTACGTGAACTGAGTTCAGTAAAGATATATCAATTTTTGCTCAAGTTATCGTGTTAAAGGCCATTCGGAAGGACAGACGGAAGACTGTGAATAAAAACTGGGCGTGGCATCAACCGATTTCGCCCATTTTCACAGAAAACAGTTAACGTCATAAAATCTATGCCCCTACCAAATTTCAAAAGGATTGCTTAATTTTTGTTCGACTTATGGCGTTAAAAGTATCCTAGACAAATTAAATGAAAAAGGGCGGAGCCACGCCCATTTTGAAATTTTCTGTTATTTTTGTATTTTGTTGAACCATATCATTATTGGAGTTGAATGTTGACATAATTTACTTATATACTGTAAAAATATTAAATTTTTTGTTAAAATTTTACTTTAAAAAAATTTTTTTTTTAAAGTGGGCGTGGTCCTTCTCCGATTTTGCTAATTTTTATTAAGCGTACATATAGTAATAGGAGTAACGTTTCTGCCAAATTTCATCATGATATCTTCTACGATTGCCAAATTACAGCTTGGAAAAATTTTAAATTACCTTCTTTTAAAAGTGGGCGGTGCCACGCCCATTGTCCAAGGTTTTACTAGTTTTCTATTCTGCGCCATAAGTTTAACTCACCTACCAAGTTTCGTCGCTTTAGCTGATGAATTATCGCACTTTTTCTGTTTTTTGAAATTTTCGATATCGAAAAAGTGGGCGTGGTTATAGTCCGATATCGTTCATTTTAAATAGCGATCTGAGATGAGTGCTCAGGAACCTACATACCAAATTTCATCAGGATACCTCCAAATTTACTCAAGTTATCGTGTTAACGGACGGACGGACATGGCTCAATCAAATTTTTTTTCGATCCTGATTATTTTGATATATGGAAGTCTATATCTATCTCGATTCCTTTATATATGTACAACCAACCGTTATCCAATCAAACTTATTATACTCTGTGAGCTCTGCTCAACTGAGTATAAAAAAAATTATTTGGAGGTGATGAGTTATAGACATCATAAATAAAAAACCGTTAAACCTATGATAACCAAATTGGAAGAAGCACCGCCTCTTTCATGACGAAGAAATTATCTATGTTCCGTAAGACATAACTAGGATCGCATTAAGATTGGGTACATTGCTCTTAAGGCAGAACATATTTTTAGTAAAAATGAACTGTATTCGTTAAAGACTACGCCTACTTCAATATAAAAGAAGTTTAAAAGGGTCGTAGATTAGAAGAATATGCTATATCTTAGCGAAAAATAGTTTGGTATCAATGATATTTCACTTACCAAGTTTTATTGTAAGAGGAAATTTGGGGATATTTTTTTTAATGGGCGGTCCCACGTGTTACGTAGAAAAGTAATTTATCTGAAATGTACTGAGCAGTTGAACGCTGAGTATATAATATTCGGTTAAACCCGAACTTAGACACCCTTGCTTGTTTAATATTCTTTTTGTGTATTTATTTTCATGCTATACCGTTTTTTGGGTTTTATATTACCCTGCTGTTAATGAAATTAGCGCTATGAAGTCTGTATTTTCAAGTGCTAAAAACCACAAAGCAACATTTTACAACTCAAAAAGGCGCACGATGTAAGGTGGAGATTTATTGTTTAGTGGCTTTATTATTACCCTATTTCCCATTGTTTTTATACTCAGTTGAGCAGAGCTCACAGAGTATATTAAGTTTGATTGGATAACGGTTGGTTGTACATATATAAAGGAATCGAGATAGATATAGACTTCCATATATCAAAATAATCAGGATCGAAAAAAAATTTGATTGAGCCATGTCCGTCCGTCCGTCCGTCCGTCCGTCCGTCCGTCCGTCCGTCCGTTAACACGATAACTTGAGTAAATTTTGAGGTATCTTGATGAAATTTGGTATGTAGGTTCCTGAGCACTCATCTCAGATTGCTATTTAAAATGAACGATATCGGACTATAACCACGCCCACTTTTTCGATATAGAAAATTTCGAAAAACCGAAAAAGTGCGATAATTCATTACAAAAGACCGATAAAGCGACGAAACTTGGTAGATGAGTTGAATTTATGACGCAAAATAGAAAATTAGTAAAATTTTGGACAATGGGCGTGGCACCGCCCACTTTTAAAAGAAAGTAATTTAAAATTTTTGCAAGCTGTAATTTGGCAGTCGTTGAAGATATCATGATGAAATTTGGCAGGAACGTTACTCTTATTACTATATGTACGCTTAATAAAAATTAGCAAAATCGGAGAACAACCACGCCCACTTTAAAAAAAAAAATTTTTTAAAAGTAAAATTTTAACAAAAAATTTAATATCTTTACACTATATAAGTAAATTATGTCAAGATTCAACTCCAGTAATGATATGGTGCAACAAAATACAAAAATAAAAGAAAATTTAAAAATGGGCGTGGCTCCGCCCTTTTTCATTTAATTTGTCTAGGATACTTTTAACGCCATAAGTCGAACAAAAATTAACCAATCCTCTTGAAATTTGGTAGGGGCATAGATTTTATGGCGTTAACTGTTTTCTGTGAAAATGGGCGAAATCGGTGGATGTCACGCCCAGTTTTTATACACAGTCGTCCGTCTCTCCTTCCGCATGGCCGTTAACACGATAACTTGAGCAAAAATCGATATATCTTTAGTAAGCTCAGTTCACGTACTTATCTGAACTCACTTTATCTTGGTATGAAAAATGAACGAAATCCGACTATGACCACGCCCACTTTTTCCATATCGAAAATTACGAAAAATGAAAAAAATGCCATAATTCTATACCAAATACGAAAAAGGGGTGAAATATGGTAAGGTAATTGGATTGTTTTATTGACGCGAAATATAACTTTAGAAAAAACTTTATAAAATCGTTGTGACACCTACCATATTAAGTAGAAGAAAATGAAAAAGTTCTGCAGGGCGAAATAAAAAACCCTTAAAATCTTGGCAGGTATTACATATATAAATAAATTAGCGGTATCCAACAGATGATGTTCTGGGTCACCCTGGTCCACATTTTGGTCGATATCTGGAAAACGCCTTCACATATACAACTACCAACACTCCCTTTTAAAACTCTCATTAATACCTTTAATTTGATACCCATATCGTACAAACTCATTCTAGAGTCACCCCTGGTCCACCTTTATGGCGATATTTCGAAAAGGCGAACACCTATAGAACGAAGGCCCACCCCTTTTAAAAATACTCATTAACACCTTTCATTTGATACCCATATCGTACAAACAAAGTCTAGAGTCACCCTCCAGATAGGCCCACTCCCTCTTAAAATACTCATTAGTTCCTTTCGTTTGATACCCATATTGCACAAACGAATTCTAGGGTCACCCCTGGTCCACCTTTATGGCGATATCTCGAAATAGCGTCCACCTATGGAACTAAGGATTACTCCCTTTTAAAATGCTCATTAACACCTTTCATTTGATACCCATATCGTACAAACGCATTCTAGAGTCACCCCTGGTCCATCTTTACGGCGATATCTCGAAAAGGCGAACACCTATAAAACGAAGGCCCACTCCCTTTTAAAAATACTCATTAACACCTTTCATTTGATACCCATATCGTACAAACAAAGTCTAGAGTCACCCCTGGTCCACCTTTATTGCGATACCTCGAAAATGCGTCCACCTATAGAACTAAGGCCCACTCCCTCTTAAAATACTCATTAACTCCTTTCGTCTGATACCCATATTGCACAAACGAATTCTAGAGTCACCCCTGGTCCACCTTTATGGCGATATCTCGAAAAGGCGTCCACCTATAGAACTAAGGCCCACTCCCTCTTAAAATACTCATTAACTCCTTTCGTTTGATACCCATATTGCACAAACGAATTCTAGAGTCACCCCTGGTCCACCTTTATGGGGATATCTCGAAAAGGCGTCCACCCATAGAACTAAGGCCCACTCCCTCTTAAAATACTCATTTACTCCTTTCGTTTGATACCCATATTGCACAAACGCATTCTAGAGTCACACCTGGTCCATCTTTATGTCGATATCTCGAAAAGGCGTCCACCTATAGAACTAAGCCCCACGCCCTTTTAAAATAATCATTAACACCTTTCATTTGATACCCATATCATACACAAAAATTCTAAAGTCACCCCTGGTCCACCTTTATGGCGATATCTCGAAAAGGCGAACACCTATAAAACGAAGGCCCACTCCCTTTTAAAAATACTCATTAACACCTTTCATTTGATACCCATATCGTACAAACAAAGTCTAGAGTCACCCGTGGTCCACCTTTATTTCGATACCTCGAAAATGCGTCCACCTATAGAACTTAGGCCCACTCCCTCTTAAAATACTCATTAACTCCTTTCGTTTGATACCCATATTGCACAAACGAATTCTAGAGTCACCCCTGGCCCACCTTTATGGCGATATCTCGAAACGGCGTCCACCTATGGAACTAAGGCCCACTCCCTTTTAAAATACTCATTAACACCTTTCGTTTGATGCCCATATTGTGCAAACAAATTCTAGGGTCACCCCAGGTCCACCTTTATGGCGATATCTCGAAACGGCGTCCACCTATGGAACTAAGGATTACTCCCTTTTAAAATGCTTATTAACACCTTTCATTTGATACCCATATCGTACAAACGCATTCTAGAGTCACCCCTGGTCCATCTTTACGGCGATATCTCGAAAAGGCGTCCATCTATAGAACTTAGGTCCACGCCCTTTTAAAATACTCATTAATACCTTTCATTTGATACCCATATCGTACAAACGCATTCTAGAGTCAACCCTGATCCACCTTTATGGCTATATCCCTAAATGGCGTCCACCTATAGAACTATGGCCCACTCCCTCATAAAATATTCTTTAATGCCTTTCATTTGATACGCATGTCATACAAACACATTCCAGGGTTTCCCTCGGTTCATTTTTCTACATGGTTATTTTCCTTATGTTGTCACCATAGCTCTCAACTGAGTATGTAATGTTCGGTTACACCCGAACTTAACCTTCCTTACTTGCTTTTTTATAGAGACAACCTCATTTGTACATTTATTTTGGTTTCGATTTGTTTATATATTCGCTTAGGGTATGGGTGAGGTATGCGCAACTCTTTTGCACAAGCAAATCGCTAAGCTTTCACGTGCGTTTTTATATAGGTACCAATATATTTAGCAAGTAGACGAAAAGCACTAAAAGGTAGGAATATGAGATTTAACATGAATCAAATCTTAATAGGGAACTGGAAGTTTGCAGAAACGAGAAGCAACAAATGGGATAAGAAGGAGATATAAAGAGGGAAAACGAGGAGAAAAGCCCAGAGGAACAGCAGTTGCTGGGGAAAGCTAGAGCACAAAGGAAATAGAAAGGTGAAGTCAATGCAAAAAGAAAACGAAAAAACTGGAAAGCTAAAAGGTATTGGCAACGTTAAAAGGGCTGCAAACTGAGGAAAAACAAGTTTTGATAAATAAAAATGATCTCCACACTGAATCAAACGCTAATATCGAAAACATACACATGCCTTAAGTTGTTAGAAAGGAGCAAGGAAGTGAGGGAACGAAGTGGCTTGGCTTCTGAATGACGATTTTGATGGAAATGATGATGCATTTGTGATGCTGATAATGATGAAAAAAAGTCGTAGCCGAATACCGAATATAAGAAGGAGAAAGCAAGCATCAACGCAAGTAGAAGATGAAGAAGTGGTTCAAGTTCTCGGTTTGTTATCGAAAAGTTATAGTTTATTTGCTAAAATTTATTGACATGTAATCTAAAAGTTACTGATTTTATAAGAAAAATTATCAAAGTCACAAAATTGTTATCGATTTGTTACCAAAAAGTAATCGATGTGTTATCAAAAAGCTATCGGGAAATAATCGAATATTTGACGAAAACTTATCGGTATCCAATCAAAAAGTTATCGATTTGTTGTCGAAGGTTTTCGATTTCTCTTTGAAAAGCAATCGATTTTTTACTAAAAAATAATCAGTTTTATATAGAAAGGTTATCAATATTATATCGCAAATGTATCGATTTCTTATCAGCGAGCTATTAATTTATTTTTGCGGTGTTATTGTTTTACCACAGACAGTTTGGGCAAAGTAAAACAGGAACAGGTATGTATGAATGGTCTTTGTGTGATTTGTTAGAAATTATAAGGACAAAGATAGAGAAATGCTGGAAAGGTGACTTAGAGAGAGAGGGGGGGAGAGAGGAATAGAATAAACATCTCCCTGAAGCGTAACAGAGAAAAAAAAATGGTGAGGGATATGGATAGAAGAAGGACGAGATGATAGGGAAGATAATATGAAAGAGAGGAATTGAGAAATACAGGGAGCGAGAGGACCAAAGATGAAATCTCCTAAAGTTAATCAGTAGAACAAAAGTAGAGCCAGACGACTTGTGTCGGATCGGCTAATTACTCTCATATGTATAGCGACAACCTAGATGCGGAGATTCACCATAAGACACCAATCATGTCTTCACACAAACATTTATCACAATGATCCTTATAGAGCACCACTTTTCCTAAACACTGTTGGATTTTACAGTTTTAATGCTAACTCCGATCTTTTCAAGCAAACACATTTTTGACACCCTAATATAATTTGTCCTTCTCCTCCTCCTCCCACTTTTCCTCTTTCATTTATTCGATCTGCCCGCTCCATGTCTCTCTATCTTTACGTCTTTTTCTCCCTTCCATCTTTTTCCCTCTTCCGTATTTTTCTCCCTCCCATCTTTTCTCCCCTTTCTTTTCTCTCTCTAGCTCAATGTATTTATCAGCTTACTGTAACTCTTTATATTCGTCCCTATTTCTCAGTTTCTGTGCCTTTCACTCGTTTTCCTTTCGGTTGTTTCCTCTATGTAAATGTCTTGCTATTCGCTTCCTAAAAAACAGTGGGCGAAATATTAATGTCAACGAATTACAAAAATAAAAAAAAGTTTCCACAAAAATCGTTCCCTAGTCCTCTACTCAGAAAAACAGTGTCTTATGTACTTCATAATCTTGGCAAGAAGTTAGCAATGCATGCAGATGCATTGTTAGTTTAATTTTTTAGAATTGATATTTGTCTGGTCCAATTCCCGAAAAAGCGATGTGGAAGAACATTAGTTTATTCTTGTCTTTACCGATCATTTAAAAGCTTTGGCAGAAGAGTAAGTTTCAAAAGATGTATATTAGACCGGGTCGATTTGTGGGGAGGCAAAAAAAATCGCCCATTGCTCTGTGAAAATCATATTCTAGGGATCAAAATAAGAAACTTTGTCGAAGGAACCATACCTCTAAAACGAATTCTGATGTCCCCCCCCCCTTTGGGTCGAACTTGCAAATTTTGAAGAATCCCACTTTGAAATGCCTATGTTTTTTTCTTTTTGGAGTTTATTTTTCTCTTTAGAAATTTATTTAGTCAGAACATATGTAAATGAAAAAATTAATTTAACTTAGTAATAGAAGAGAAATTTAAAAAAATTATTCGAAATAAGCGTTTTTACAACCCCCTTTTAAAACCAAGGCATCACTGTGATGCATTTGCATGTCGTAAACATAGTTGTGTGGGTTTTTTATTCAACCGTTTTAAAAAATGAAGGTATCACAGTGACACAATTACAGATCGTAAAATTGCTTGTGTTGTTTTTTTTAAGCCACCACAAGACACAGCAGGTAGAACTGAAATTGCGCCTACCCAAAAGTTCGACCCAAAGGGGGCATCAGAATTCGTTTTAGAGGTATGGTTCCTTCGGCAAAGTTTCTTATTTTGATCCCTAGAATACGATTTTCACAGGGCAATGAGCGATTTTTAAATCGACCCGCCCTAATGTATATAGTTTTAATAGCATTTGTATCTCAGCATTTGATATGATTCTTTATCTTCATTTTTATTTTAAGTCAACGTTATCTTTTGCCTCTAATTTCTTTTCTTATTACTTCTCCACTTCTTTTTTTCTTGCCCCCTCTTACCCCCTAGTTCCTTACTATTCAGCATACCTTCATACCAATCACCAAAATATTCCCAAAATATTTTTCATAAAATTGCTATGTGAAGATTTGAATGACTTTTTTTGCGCCTCCCTATACGCATAACAACAAAAGACGATAGCAAAATTAAGAATCAAAATGAACTTCAACAATGCAAACAATGTAATACATACTGCGAAGAGCAATAATGCACAGCAAAACACCAAAAGAAAATAATAAAAATTATTAATAAGAAACAAAAGCCAGCATAATTAAATTAACACATACCTACATATGTACATGGTAGTGTATGTGTTAACTTATTGCCTGTATGAAAGATGTTGAGTGCTTGAATTTTAAGTGCTGAATGTTTCAATAGCAATGCGCGAAATTATTGCTCACGGCCTTGGTTCATACCGCCCTACCATTTTTACTAGCATAACAAGTGCTTGGCCGTACCTGCAGTCATTTGTATGTATGTATGTGTTAGTTAGTAGAAGCTTTATTAGTGTTGGAGCTGTTGCTGCTGCTGCAACTGAGCGCCAACAATGGCACTTGGCTAATAAACGTACGCCTGAAAATTTAATTGCCTTTTACGAATTTAATAGCGTTTCGCATTAATGTCAGCATAAATAAATTTTTATGTTCGAGTGCGATTTTGAGCGCATACTTTTATGTATAAAACTTGTGTAGGTAGTTGTTTCTTTTATTTATTTTTTTTTGTATGCAATATGAAAGAGATGGTTGAATTTAAGCAAAGCAGAGAGCTATCATAATTCGAAGTGTTTTAAACGGTTTTGTTTAGCTTGAATTGACTGACCGTTGTGAACGCATTTTTTAAATAAAATTTAATTAACTTCCCCATTTAGAATTTACTTCCATAGTTCATATACTTAGGGAAGTTATACCCGAACTTAGTTCATTCTCGTGGTTCGCTTTTCTGCTCGTTTATTGGAAAGATTTGGTGTTTACCCTCTTCCGTAGGCTAAGATACAAGCTACTTTAATCGTATGTGTCGTTGTATAAGGATTATGGCACAGCAGATTGAGCAACGCATCCTCTTCACCGCGCATGGGATAGATATCTTGGCCTTTGGGTATCTACGTTCTATGCACTACCTCAAATCGTGCGCTTATGCCCTGCATTTTGTGATCAGGAAGAACTCTCTATCAACAAGCTAAGGAATTGCTGCGTGCCCTCAACTTAATGCCGTTCGTTCGTGCTGGAATATCGTGGTCATGAAGCTTAGAATTTTTTTTTTTATCAAAGGTACTGCCACGTTCAATTAGCGCTGTTTTGTCATGTCATAAGTCTTCTTGGATACGGTCGAACTAATAGCATTACCTACTTTGGTCTCCTCTTGCGGCTCTGGGACTGAGAATTTTTTGTCACATCAAATCATATATATTACTGCTTTGTTTTGCCCCCTGACGTCCACTTGCTGAACGGCAAGTTATTTTTATAGCTCCGAATTAATTTAAAAAATTTGTTAAAAAATTATGAGTTTAACTTCTCATGTCAAGTTAATTCTGAGTTAAAAAGATGACTTGCCGTTCTGCACGTGAAACTGCAGCGTCTTTCCCCTAACACTACTGAAAAACAGAGCGACTCACGCGACAAAGATCTTGTCCACGATCAGATTTTTATCCATCTTTACGGTATTGCTGGCTCATGCTTAATGCTCGTTCCTCCGGTCGGTTATTCTTCTCCAACCCCCTTCGACTCGATTAAGTTTCTCACAATTCAAATCAGTTTGGACTCCAGTTTCGTGCTTCAAAACTAATATCTGTTTTAGTATCGTTCTGGTTCCGGTCTTCTTACTCAAAGTAGATAACAGATATGAAACCTTTTAATTTCCAGTTCCAGTTTCGGGTTTCGTTTATATGTTTTGATCAAGTTTCATTTTCCTTTCCCAATATTATTTCATTCCAATTTAAGTTTCGTTCTTTAATTTAATACAGTTTAGTTTCGGTTTCGGTTTTGTTCCTTAAAATATCAATATCAAATACAATTTCGTTCCGATTTCAGTGCATTCCGGTTTCAATTCCCTGAATCAATATTTAAGTCTGATTTCTTTCCCGTCTCAATTTCTGAAAATTTAAATATGGTGCGATTATGTTGCTATTTCGGTTTCGTTCTTTAAACTTAATGGCTGATATTGTTTCGTTCCAATTTCGGGTTTGTTGTTGTTTCGTTTCCTGTTATTTAACTTTTTTAAGTTCTTTATTTAAAAATTTTTATTTCTCTGGTTCCCTATCGCATTCACATGAAACAAGCACTGAAAAACCCCTACCCACTTAAAAAGAATAAAATATATTTTAACAAATAAATAAACTTACCAACATACATACACACATATACACAGCTTGAATGCATATAAAAATTTATTCCAGAAAAGTTTGATTTAATTCAGCACCAAGCAAAAATTAGGTTGAAAGAAAACAATCAAATAAATCAATCAACCCACAGCGGAGACAAAAGAGTGCAAAGGAATATATATTCATTAAACTATTTAATGATTTTTTTTTAATCACTTTCTAAAAGTCGAAAATATTCCTTACAGAAAATTTTTTTTAGTATTTTTATTGTTCAAAATTCTAGTCGAATAAGAAACTTACTAAATCAGGATGCTGTCTTTAGGTTCGCCATGTCGTATGAGTAACATTTTCGAATATTTTTCTAGTCGTAGCTAGTAAACATATATAGCACCCCGCGATGAATATGGAGCAAAGTTGAAAATTTGAAATTTTGAGCTTATGCATACTGCTGGATTTCTCAAAACGGTTACAAGACCGGACGAGAGCACTTCTCTTAATTACAATATAGCGAAGGGGAGTAGAACCCGAATCGTTGATAACAAAATATACAATCCGCCACCAGACCATGACAAAGTGAGAACGGCGACTAACGAATAAAAAGTCTTCACTATACACCGACCTGTTTAAATACAGAGTTGAGGAGCTGTTGCGACAAGCGCATGCCTATAGAGTAAAAATTTAGTGTGCTCTGGCGAATCCATTCCAGTCCGATCGAAGCTTCGGGCCATTTGTCTTCCTGTATTGCGAGTTTTAAATCTGATGCTGGCAAAAATAATTCGACAGGCTCAGAAACAATCTGTTATATTAATTACAAGTGTATTTGGGTAATATTGAAACCGTAATTAATGCGTCGAATGTTCTGCTCTACTACTAGCCCGTCATCAGCGTGGCTTCAGAAAACTCCATAGCACCACCACCGCGCTAAATGCCATTAGCACCCAGATAAATTGCGGTTTAAATCAAAACCCCCACCATAGAACAGTACTCGTTGCGCTAGACTTATAAAAATCTTTTAATACCGTCAACCATGGCACTGCAAGACCTGGAAGGGTCTACCTTTCCCCCATGTCTTAAAATGTGGACCGCAAATTATCTGGGTGGTCGGCAGGCATCGGTCCAATTTAGAAACGAAACAACAAAACCAAGAAGAATTAAACAAGCGGTGCCACAGGGTGGTGACCTATCCCCACTTTTGTTTAATTTCACGTCGATGGCACTACGCTACCGACTGTCCTACACCCCAAAATCTTGGGTGTGACATTTGATCAGGATCTGCATTTTGGTGAGCATGCAGCCGCAATTGTACCGAAAATCCAGAGCCGTTATAAAATCCTCAAATCCCTTGCTGGCAGCACTTGGGGAAAAGACAAAGAAACGTTCGTTACCACATACAAAGCAATTGGTCAGCCGACTGCATGCTACGCGTCCCCTATATGGTCGCCATGCCTAAAGACCACTCACTGGAAGAATCTACAGGCCTGCCACAATACTGCCCTCAGAACTGCCATGGGTTGTCTTCTTATGTCCCCAAAACACCATATATATAATGAGGCGAGAATACTCCTCATCAGGGAGTGAAATGAGATGTTAACCAAACAGTTCCTGTTGAATACCCAGAAACCTGGGCATCCCAATAGGCATCTGATTGATGAGCCCACACCGCCCAGGGGCATAAGGGGTCATCTCCGTAAGTATTATGAAGAAATACGGCAACTGAGAACTCAGCCGTATGAAGCCAAAAAACACAAGCAGGTCCTCAGCGAACTCCTCAAACAGGCGTGGGACCTTTATGCTAGGAATTGATCGGTGAATTCAGTACTCAAAAAACAGTACCCAAAACTAGCGGAAGAGGAACGCACACTCCCCAGGGAAACGCGAGTCACTCTAGCTCAACTTCGATCTGGATACTGTAGCAGGTTAAACTCTTATCCTAACCTATCCAGAATCAACCCAACATACAAAATGCATGCCCCGCTTGCAATGTGTTCCCACATGACACCAACCATCTCTTTAATTGTAATGTGGAACCAACGCCTCTAACACCCCTCTCATTATGGTCCACCCCTGTTGAAACTGCAAGTTTCCTTGGACTAGGTATGCATTAACAAGACGAAGACGGAGAGGAAGATGAAGAGAGCGAGGAAGAAGTAGAGGTAGGGCGTGAAACAGGAATAGTAAGTGTGAAAGTAAGAGCAATGGTAAGAGTAAGAGTTAAATCAAGAACAAGAGTAAGAGTAATGGTCAAAGTAAGAGAAAGGATAAAAGAAGCAAGAGCAGGAGAAAGAGTAAGAGTAGAAGTATGAGCAACATCAAAATTAATAGTAAGAGTAAGAGAAATAGTAAAAGCAAGAGTAAGAGTGGAGAGGAGAATAAGAGTAAGAGTAAGTTTTAAAGTAAGAGTAAAGATGAAAGCAAAAGTTATAGTAAGACCAAGAGCAAGAGTAAGAGTTGAGAAAGAGTAAGAGTCGAAGTAAGAATACGATTAAGATTAAGGGTAAGAGTGAGAGTGAGAGTAAGAGTAAGAGCAAGAGTAAGAGTAATAGTAAGAGTGAGAGTAAGAGTAAGAGTAAGAGTAATATTAAGAGTAAGAGTACGAGTAAGAGTTAGAGTGAGAGTAAGAGTAAGAGTAGGAGTAAGATTAAGAGTAAGAGCAAGAGTAAAAGTAAGAGTAGGAGTAAGAGTAAGAGTAAATGGTAGGGGAGATGGGGGAGGAAGATGAACATGAAGAGGTAGAAGAAATGTAAGAGTTTAGGAAAGAGGTAATGTAAGAATAAGAAGATGTGGAAAGTTAAGGGGATGACAGAGAGGGATAGGACGAGGAAGCATAAAAAACATCCCTAGCTTGGTAATCGAACGTCGAAGGACATCTTAGGGCTACAATATATCTGCTGATATGGCGGAATACACATTGCAATACACATCGATGGTTTCAAATTAACGGAAGAGGTCGGCTATGCTGTTGCGTCTATCTAGAAATAAGTATACCCTGCACATTTCCAGATTACTGCAGTTTCTTTCATGCGAAAATTGTTGCCGTTAAGCAAGTAGCAGAAATTCTGGAGGAAGTTTTCTCAAGCTGCAGTCGCGTCAATGTATATATTTATAATCAGGTAGCGACCTAGGCAATACACAGTACTTCACTTGGCAGCTGAGTATGTAATGTCCTTCTTGTTTTAAATTCCTTACTTGTTTTAAATTTATATTTTGCGTCAAAAAACCAATCGACCTACCAAATTTCATTAACGTAGAGCAATTTTCTTAATTTGGGCGTGTTATCGTCCGATTGCTCTCATTTGCAACACCAATCCGCTCTGGGTCCATATGAGCCCGTACACTGAATTTGGTGAAGATATCTTAATATTTGCTCAAGTTATCGTGTTAACGGGCACACAGCAGATGGAAAGACGGACGGATGGATATGGCTTAGTCAAACTTTTTTTGATACTGATGAGTTCGATATATGGAAGTCTGTATCTATCTCGATTCTTTTATACTTGTACAACTAACCGTTATCCAATCAAAGTCATAATACCTCGTGTACAAGCACAGCTGGTTATAACAATTTTGTGGGGGTATTTCACAACCCAACAATTTGGGTTGTATAGCCTGCGCTTAATATGTAAATATATATGAATGCACAAAAGGAAATATAATTTCGATTTGAAACTTACACATACATATATAGACCCAAAGAAGATTACGTAGCATGAAAGAAAGGTAGAACAGCGAAATCAGCAGAACTTAAAACCTCACAGGCATGCTTGTACTTGTACTATGAACGACTAATTTCTACGTAGAGGTCGGAAAAAAGGCCACCTTGTACACGCATACTTACGTACAATACTCTTGCTTAAGTAGCCAAAAGCAGAAAGAAAACCCCAGCTGCTGCTCAGCGGTAGCTTAGTTGCGTTAATAACCACTTTCAGCGCAGTTCTCTTGCTTTGCTTACATTTTCTTATTATGGTGTTTAAATATCGCTTTGTTAGACAACAGCTGACCGCTACAATTGGTCGTTAACTGCGCTGTTGCTCTTGACCATTGTACATGCAATATTCGTATATAGTTGAGAAAACTAGTTTTCACGCAGTGGCTATGCATTTTTGCGCAGCAAGCGTTTTTTAATTGTAAAAAAAATAATAATAGTAAAAAAGCAAAGTCAAACATCTCCATTTCTCGCAATACGTTTTTAATAGCTTGTTGATTTTTTTCTGCGTCATAGTATATTGCTTATTACTCATTTATAACCACATTTTTACGCTGATTAAACAAGTTGCGTTGTTCTCGAATTTTTGTTTTTTCATATGCCTTTTCAAAAATTTTCCATTCTGAAGTATACTACAAGCTACAGTAGTGGCGCTGCTACTATTGCTATCACTATTTAAAAGTATACAAATAAAACAAGGCGTGCGTTCCAAGTACTCGTAAAGTTCGATGTGTAAATACACAGGTGTACGTCTTGAAAATGAATTTAATTGCAGCTCGCCAAAGCGTTTGAACTTGAGCACAACAAACGATACTTCAGGTGGGTAAAGTTGAACTGGCCGGTCAAAAAAAGACCTTGCATTGGCTGAATGTGTCCACAGTGCTACCAAAATGCTACGACCAAACGAGAAGCCTCCAATAAGATGCCAGGACGTACATTAGACTGGGTCGAAAAAAAAGTTGCTAATGTCCGCCCTAAATTTGAAGATTATGTTGAGAGGGTTTCGGAAAAATGTTTTTTAATTTTTTTTAATCATTCGAAATACAGCCAAAAAGGTTTTTTCGTTGTAACTTGGTTATTTGACGTCCGATTTTTAAAATTTATATGTCATTATTTTGGCCTTGAGAAGCTTCACATTTCCGTTTAATGTCCTTTTAAGCTATGAAGTCGTTTTCACAAGATTAGGACAGCTAACAGAATTTTACCCCCCTACAGCTGTTATACTAAATTTCTCAAAAAAAGAATCCAGCCCTTCTAATAAGGGAAAAGGGCGGACCACGCATACATTTTTACTTGTTCAATTTGCTGAATGCGTTAACAAAAAAATAAAATAAAATTTCGAAATGTAGAATTTCGAACTTCAGACTTCGTAAGCCGATATCTATTTTTTGGAGGCTAAGTTCGAAAAACGGAGATATTACTTTGTTTTAAGCCTCAATCTCTTCGAAAAAGTGGGTTTGTCCAATACCCAGAAAAAAAGTTGATTTTGTCGCATAGTGTTATTATTATAAATACGAAACAACAGGTTTGACTCACTTATTTACTTTGACTTACCCTATTCATGATATTTGGCATATCTTTATTAACTTTTCAATGCAAACCCTGCAATTTTTCGGCCAAAAAATATCATGAGTTTCAGGTCTAAATATAATAAGAATCAGGTAAAATAACAGTTGCAATAAATATTGAAAGTGCTATAACTTCTTTGCTTATTATTTTAGTAATATGGTTTCAAAGCAACATTTTCTTGAATTATTAAGTACCTTGGTTTGGGAAGGCAAAAAACATACAGGGGGTAAAATTTTGTTTGCTGTCCTAATCATGTGAAAATGACTTCATAGCTTAAAAGGAAATTAAAAGGAAATGTGAAGCTTCTCATGGCCAAAATAATGGCATATCAATTTTAAAAATCGGACGTCAAAGAACCAAGTTACAACGAAAAAACCTTTTTGGCTGTATTTCGAAGGATCAAAAAAAATTTAAAAAAATTTTTCCAAAACCCTCTCAACATAATCTTCAAATTTAGGGGCAGATATTACCAACTTTTTTTTTGTATGGGGACCAACCCAGTCTAACGTACATTCTTAAATAACTCCGTCCACTTGGCGAAAATTGTAAGTTTTCTATGAACTCGCTTAATAGCTGCCTCGAGATCTGGAAACACTGCAACCCGCTAGCGCAGGACATGAACACAGAACGTGTTCAACCGTTTCTTCATGTAACTTGCACTTCCTTCATGTGCTGTTTCTTACGAGGCCTGACTTATAAGCGTGCGACGTCGGAAGGCGGTCTTTTCCCTTTATGAAAGTGAACCCAGTATAAGTGCATGGTTTGTCTTGGTCGAAGTTTCTCCAATGCTGCTTTGCATTCCAGAATATAGTGTAAGATTGTTACCTTGATCGCACCAGACTGTTAGTTTATATATTAGCTGTGTTTTTTTTTTTTTTTTTTTTTTCACCTCTATATACGTTTACGCTTAAATTTTATATGGACTGCTAAGCGACAAACTTTATATACACCTCTGAAATTGCTACGCATAAAATTTGTCCTACTAAATTTTAATACGCATTATACTCAGATGTAACTGAAATATGTGTCCACGTTTCACCCTCTGCACTAATTCCATGTATTCTATGCGCGTCCAATATCTATCACAACTGATTCAACTATATATGTTATACACCGAAATGCAACAGAGGGTTGTGTATCCGCTTTTCGGTACACCCTGTAGTTGTAGCTAGTTGTTTAACCACTGCCGCTAGATGGGTCTCCTAAGCATTATCTAAGCGAGGATATGCGATTTTTTCACGCGCAAAAAAAAACACGCGTGTAAAAAAAAACACGGCTATTGACGTGCATGTAGCTTAACCACGCTTCCTTCAAAGTTTCTGCTGCTTTTTTCACGGCCATAATTTACACATCAAAAACACTGCAGTGATCGGAGGATACTTTAATAGAAAAAAATGAATTCAGGTTTTTGAGAAGAGCTCCGTTGGCTTTCTATCGTTAACAACCGATACCGACAAGTTATGTTCTTCTTTCCGACGTATTATCTAAAGGCGTTTACTTTCGTCGATTACGTCATTTTTTTATTGCCGATTCATCGATTTTTTTTTGGTTTCGAATAGGCTTACTAACAACGGGTTACAGATATCTTATCGATTTTATGTTGAAGTTTTGTCAGCTTCTATTTCATAACAAACCGATGACTTATCGTTCAAACATCGATAACCAATGGGTAAGACTTTATTAGAAGTCTGTAACGCTTCGTATTCGATAATATTTGATAATATAATGAAAATGTTTCTATAAATAACCGATAACATTTTTGTATTTAACTGATAACTTCTCGATCACGCGCCGATAAATTTTAATAACAATTTCGCATATCCTAACCTTTCTTTACCGTTCTTTAGATTTTATTTCTTTTGATGAGGTTTGCTTTGAAAATCACTACAGTTCCAGTTATAGATTCTCAATCTGTTTCGGTTTCAGCTTTTTTCATTATATAAACTCAATTTCAGCTTCACTTTCGTTAAGAGTTGAGATTGTCTTATACTACCGCTGTCTTTTATATTTCTTTGGTTCCAGATTTCGGTTCTTAAACTGTTTCAATTTAATTTCTTTTGTGAAAAAAGGTTTGGTTTCTCCTTTTTATATTATTTCTTTTAAGTTTGGGGGTTTTCAAAATGTTTTAGTTTAAGTTTCGTTCCTGTTTTGATTTTCGGAAATTTTTCTGTTTCTCTTTTTTTTTCATTTTGAATATTCATATTCAAGGTTAAGTCGGCGGGGACTTTGGTAGAAATTTCTAGCGTTAGCAGCAGTGATTTGGTAATGTAGAGTTGACAAATCAATTTGGAGATAGAAATATGTTCGTCGGTTGACCGCTGCGGCTAGATGATCTTGAACAAACACTAATATATACAGCAGCGAACAAGTAAATAGCAGTGGACATTTTTTTTTTTAATTTCGTCAATTACGTTCTTTTATTTTTAATTTCGATATTGTAAGGAATATTTTTTTTAAATTTGCAACAAAAACTGTGTACACCAATTTTAAAAGCGATCTCGAAAAAAATCTCTTGAAGCTCTGTCAGTCTGAACTTTTACCTTTGTTTGACATGTTTAATTGTCTCCAGTATGGATCAAAATTTACATTTGTTAAGGGTTGATTGTGAAAAAATAATTCATTTGTACCACGCTAGTGTGCATACATTGACATGGAAATATGAATATTTCTATAATTTGGATTTGTTATACTCAGTTGAGCAGAGCTTACAGAGTATATTAAGTTTGATTGGATAACGGTTGGTTGTACATATATAAAGGAATCGAGATAGATATAGACTTCCATATATCAAAATAATCAGGATCGAAAAAAAATTTGATTGAGCCATGTCCGTCTGTCCGTCCGTCCGTTAACACGATAACTTGAGTAAATTTTGAGGTATCTTGATGAAATTTGGTATGTAGGTTCCTGAGCACTCATCTCAGATCGCTATTTAAAATGAACGATATCGGACTATAACCACGCCCACTTTTTCGATATCGAAAATTTCGAAAAACCGAAAAAATGCAATAATTCATTACAAAATACAGCTAAAGCGACGAAACTTGGTAGACCAGTTGAACTTATGACACTGAATAGAAAATTAGTAAAATTTTGGACAATGGGCGTGGCACCGCCCACTTTTAAAAGAAGGTAATTTAAAGTTTTTCCAAGCTGTAATTTGGCAGTCGTTGAAGACATCATGATCAAATGTGGCAGGAACGTTACTCCTATTACTATATGTACGCTTAATAAAAATTAGCAAAATCGGAAAAGGACCACGCCCACTTTTAAAAAAAAATTTTTTTAAAGTAAAATTTTAACAAAAAATTTAATATCTTTACATTATATAAGTAAATTATGTCAACATTCAACTCCTGTAATGATATGGTGCAACAAAATACAAAAATAAAAGAAAATTTCAAAATGGGCGTGGCTCCGCCCTTTTTCATTTAATTTGTCTAGGATACTTTTAACGCCATAAGTCGAACAAAAATATACCAATCCTTTTGAAATTTGGTAGGGGCGTAGATTTTATGTACGATAACTGTTTTCTGTGAAAATGGACGAAATCGGTTGATGCGACGCCCAGTTTTTATACACAGTTGTCCGTCTGTCCTTCCGCATGGCCGTTAACACGATAACTTGAGCAAAAATCGACATATCTTTAATGAACTTAGTTCACGTGCTTACTTGAACTCACTTTATCTTGGTATGAAAAATGAACGAAATCCGACTATGACCACGCCCACTTTTTCGATATCGAAAATTACGAAAAATGAAAAAATGCCATAATTCTATACCAAATACGAAAAAAGGGATGAAACATGGTAATGTAATTGGATTGTTTTATTGACGCGAAATATAACTTTAGAAAAAACTTTATAAATAGGTTGTGACACCTACCATATTAAGTAGATGAAAATAAAAAATTCTGCAGGGCGAAATAAAAAACTCTTAAAATCTTGGCAGGTATTACATATATAAATAAATTAGCGGTATCCAACAGATGATGTTCTGGGTCACCCTGGTCCACATTTTGGTCGATATCTGGAAAATGCCTTCTCACCACTCCCTTTTAAAACTCTCCTTAATACCTTTAATTTGATACCCATATCGTACAAACTCATTCTAGAGTCACCCCTTGTCCACCTTTATGGCGATATCTCGAAAAGGCGTCCACCTATAGAACTAAGCCCCACGCCCTTTTAAAATACTCATTAACGCCTTTTATTTGATACCCATATCATACAAACATATTCTAAAATCACCCCTGGTCCAACTTTATGGCGATATCTTGAAAAGGCGAACACCTATAGAACGAAGGCCCACTCCCTTTTAAAATACTCATTAACACCTTTCGTTTGATGCCCATATTGTACAAACAAATTCTAGGGTCACCCCTGGTCCACCTTTATGGCGATATCTCGAAACGGCGTCCACCTATGGAACTAAGGATTACTCCCTTTTAAAATACTCATTAGCACCTTTCTTTTGATACCCATATTGTACAAAAAAATTCTAGGGTCACCCCTGGTCCACCTTTATGGCGATATCTCGAAACGGCGTCCACCTATGGGACTAACGATTACTCCCTTTTAAAATACTCATTAACACCTCTCATTTGATACCCATATCGTACAAACGCGTTCTAGAGTCACCCCTGGTCAACCTTTATGGCGATATCTCGAAAAGGCATCCACCTATAGAACTAAGGCCCACTCCCTTTTAAAATACTCATTAACACTATTCGTTTGATGCCCATATTGTACAAACAAATTCTAGGGTCACCCCTGGTCCACCTTTGTGGCGATATCTCGAAACGGCGTCCACCTATGGAACTAAGGATTACTCCCTTTTAAAATACTCATTAACACCTTTCATTTGAAACCCATATCGTACAAACGCATTCTAGAGTCAACCCTGATCCACCTTTATGGCTATATCCCTAAATGGCGTCCACCTATAGAACTATGGCCCACTCCCTCATAAAATACTCTTTAATGCCTTTCATTTGATACACGTTCCAGGGTTTCCCTCGGTTCATATTCCTACATGGTTATTTTCCCTTGTGTTGTCACCATAGCTCTCAACTGAGTATGTAATGTTTGGTTACACCCGAACTTAACCTTCCTTGCTTGTTTTTCTTACTCTTTTGCCAGTTTCCTGTATATGAATGTTCTACTCGTTTTTTGTTTTTACAAATGCACATTTTCCCACATTTTTCTACAATATTTGTGTGCTTTATTCTAATTTTACTTTTTACTTAAATAAACTCACTCAGATTTATCCATATAAGTATGGTCTCAATCAAAAAAAATCATAAAAACAAATGCTTTAAAATATACCAGATGTATGTATGCATTAAAAAAAAAAAAAAAAGACCAGCGCATGTTCAAAGTCTATCAAAACACTCAATTGGCCAATATTTGCTTTCATTTTTAATGTAAATTTTTTACTTACTGTTAGTGTGAGTGGCTGCTTGTCACTTTGACATGCCTCCACATCAATTATGTTACTTGTGGCGGTTTTTTTGTTGCTTACTTGTTGCCAGTTTGTTTCACTTGTCAATTATATTTTTAAGAATGTCAATGTTGTGCAGAATCATCAGGAGATTTGTTGTATATTCTGCTATGACCGTTCATATTAAGCTAAATTTTTTTGTGGTAAAAACAATTTTTTTAAACTGTTTTTTTATTTTTGTGATTTGGTTGATTTTTTAATGGATGATTGTCGCTTTTTTCGTTAGTCGCTGTTTTCTTATGATGACCTTTCGTTTTTCATGCTACCTTAACTTAGAATTTAAAATTTTCTATATGTTTCTATATTCAACGTGCATAGAAGGTTTGCCTATCAGACTAAGAATGTCGGATGCAAATCTTATTACAAGAACGGTCAATACTGGAAACATTGAAAACTAAGTTTTTTTTTGGAATATTTAAATTTGATCAAAAGATTGGCCTAAACCTCCTCGTAGCTAAATTAGAAAGTCAAATTATGTTTATTTGTAACTATAAAGTACGTATATATGAGGACTTACAATCAAAGTGTTGTCAATTGAAAAATTTGATTGCTCCAAAATTTGGTAAATTTAGTGAAAATTGTGTCACTGTTAAGGTAAATTATCAGTGCAAAAGGAGGGAATGAAATATGAATTGACTGCGATGATATGGGCTGTTGAAATTTGATTTGTTTTCAAGAATATCGAATTTCGAAAATTGGATTAAGATGTGATATTTCATTACCAAAGGTCGATAAAGTGATGAAACATTATATGTGGGTTGAATTTATGTCGAAAAACTGAAATCCGGTAAAATTTTGGAAAATGGGTGCGTCACCGCCCATCATGTTGAAATTTGGTAGGAAGGTTTTCCTTACTACTAAAAAGCAAGGAACAGAATAATAGCAAAGGCATATTTCATCAATTAAATTGTTTTCCACATTTTAAGTAAAAACTTCTTTCAATTTTGTAACTTAAACAGTGGAAACCGATCCCAAAAATGTGTTCGAAAAAATTCGAAGATTTGAAAAAAACTGTACGAATATTTCGAATTTAGTATTTGAAATTCTCTGACTTTCTTTGAGTATGCAGTTTCGTAGGTCAATGAATTAAATTTTAACATAGCACAGGTTTTCAGTTTCTAAAAATGCGCATTGGTTTTTAATTATTTTGTTCTAGAGAATGTTAAAGAATTTCCTCTATAAAAAGTGTGAAAACCTGCAAAGAGAAAAAAATTACCACTTCTTCACTGCTGTATATACATAACACGTAAAAGAAAACTAGTAAAACTGGTTTACGACCACTTCCATTTCCATTAAAAAAAATGGAGAGGCGTGTCCTCTCTAATAGTTAATTTCACCTCAAAACTTTGAATGCCATAGATCGAACAGAAATCAATCAATCCTACCGTAATTTGGTTGCAGAATTTTTTACAATGATTGTTTCTTGTAAAAATGGGCGAAATTAGTTGGCAACGACGCCCACTTTTTAGATCCACCTTTTCGCCTGTTCTTCCGTACGCGCGCGAATACGATAAGTTGAGCAAAATTTGAAATATTAACTCCAAACTACTGCGTAGTGTAAACTGAACTCAAAATATATTTTGGTGTTGAAAATGGCCGAAATCAGATTACAACCACGCCCATTTTTCGAAATTGTATATTTCGAAATACGGAAAAACTAGCTCAATGCATATCCAAACAAATACTGATAACTTGTCGAGTGGATGTTAAGACGCTAAAAAGTGATTTAGTAAGAAATAGGCGTGGTACAGCCCAAATTAAGTAGAGGAAAAGTTAAACGTTTTGCAAGCCGCAAATCAAAAGCCATTTGTATCGTTTTGCAACTTGGAAGAAGTATGGGTTTTGATCTTATATTTGGATCTAAAGAAAACCGCTTGGCGACCACGCCCACATAAAAAAAAATGTTTAAGGTTTTTCTCATCACAAAATTTTGTGGAATTTAAAAATTCTAAAAACTTGCAGTTAAATATGCAAATAATGTAGCGTCTCCAATAGTCTATTTTCCCAAATCCATTAATTGACTGGTAGTTAGCAGACAAGTAGTGCTGAGTTAATCGACCATTGCCATACAAAATTAATAAGCTTTGTTCAAATAATAGTTCACGTGAGTACACTGCAGACCTGTAAACAAAAAGTACCAGTACAAGTACAAGTATCAGTACCTCAGTACTTCGAAAAATTAGTACAAGTAAAAGTATCGATGTACTTGTACTTGAATTGTTGCAGTACAAGTAAAGTACTTGTAAGTACTTTCGAAGTACTTTGATAAGTTTGAACGGTTTGGAAGCGAATCAACCAGCACACAGACAAAGTGGTTGTAGAAGAGTTTTATGGGTATTTTAATGATACATCAACAGATTTCAATATGCTTAAGAGTTATCCTCCAATGAAGAACTTATCACTCAAAATGAATACGCCCTTAGCTTCCTCCGACCCACTAGAGTGTTTATTTTCCTTAGCAGGTATTGTTTGTAGTCCTAGCAGGCAATCAGTGGCCCACTTTTCGTTTGACGAGCTAGTACTAATGAAGGCAAACACAAAACTAATTTAATGTTGTTGGTTGTTGTACGAGGTGAAAAGTCAGAAGTCAGAGTAGTATAACAGCTGTTATACTAAATTTCTCAAAAAAAAGAATCCAGCCCTTCTAATGAGGGAAAAGGGCGGACCACGCCCACATTTTTACTTGTTGAATTTGCTGAACGCGTTAACAAAAAAAATAAAATAAAATTTCGAAATGTAGAATTTCGAACTTCAAACTTCGTAAGCCGATATCTTTTTTTTGGAGGCTAAGTTCGAAAAACGGAGATAGTACTTTGTTTACTTAAGGCCCAATCTCTACGAAAAAGTGGGTTTGTCCAATACCCAGAAAAAAAGTTGATTTAGTCGCATAGTGTTATTATTATAAATACGAAACAACAGGTTTGACTCACTTATTTACTTTGACTTACCCTATTCATGATATTTGGCATATCTTTATTAACTTTTCAATGCAAACCCTGCAATTTTTCCTCCAAAAATATCATGAGTTTCAGGTCTAAGTATAAGAAGAATCAGGTAAAATAACAGTTGCAATAAATATTGAAAGTGCTATAACTTCTTTGCTTATTATTTTAGTAATATGCTTTCAAAGCAACATTTTCTTGAATTATTAAGTACCTTGGTTTGGTAAGGAAAAAATATACACTGGGGGGGGGGGGGGGGGGGGGAGTAAATTTTTTTTAGCTGGCCTAATCATAAGAAAACGACTTCATAGTTTAAAGCACATTAAACGGAAATGTGAAGCTTCTCAAGGCCAAAATAACGTTCAATTTTAAAAATCGGGCGTCAAATAACCAAGTTATAACGAAAAAACCTTTTTGGCTGTATTTCGAAGGATCAAAAAAAATTTAAAAAAATTTTTCCGAAACCCTCTTAACATAATCTTCAAATTTAGGGGCGGACATTAGCAACTTTTTTTTTTTTTGTATGGGGATCAACCCAGCCTATTGTACAATTTATACTTATTTAATATGTTGTTTTACTTCTTGTTGCTTTCTAATATGAATTTTACTCATATTTTAATTTTCCATTTATGAATCAAACTGATATATTTTATCAGAAAAAGTACTTTCGTGTACTTGCAAGTATTTCGTAAGTATATCTGCTTGTACTTTCGGATTCGAAGTACACGTACTGTAGTACTTATACTTTGCATTTAGATTTGAAGTACTTGAGTACTTGTACTTATTTGGTACTAGTACAAGTATGTACTCAGTACTTTACAGGTCTGGTACACTGGTAACCAAATATCAGTTAGCTCGTAGTCAAGTTCATTTCCTCTTGGGTTATTTCACTTTTCATATCATGAATGAATGCTCTCGATATTTCTCTTTAAACATGTGCACACAGCTGTGTATATAATGCGCGGTTTTGCCCGAACTTAGACCTCCTTACTTCTTTAACATTTGATTTGCTTTTTTGTGCATTTAGAAACAACAACATTAACTTTTGCCATACTACAATGTTTTTTTTTTCGTTGCCGTTTACATGACAGCTGAGGTAATAAAGAATGATGCGCTCGAGTGATTTCATTTGGTCAGTTTTTTTTTTTTTTTTTGCTTTATGTACTACTTAATTTTGCGTACTTTCGCTTTTATTTATGAGTAAACCCAATGAACAATCAGCTAACTGATCGTCTCCAATGCGTTAAGGAGGCATTGGATTTGGTAAATCGTCCAAAATTCAGAATGAGTGTCGTGAGCAGCTTTCACAAAACTCGCTATTTCCTTAAACTGCAACATATAAAAGAAGTTAGATTTCAACGAGCAAGAAAATTTCGAAAAAATAACGCCGAAAACAATACCGAAACCGGTCTCAAATGTTTCCAAAATGAGCCCAAATTTATTTATAAATAATGCTGAAGTGATTCCGAAAGCAATGCCTATATAGTCATCAGGTGATCCCGAATTGGCACCGATTAGCTCAAAAATTATACATGGTTTGAGCACGAAAACAATATTTGGATAATTCGAAAAGACACTCGCAAATATCAAAGAGTTTTTTTAAGTAGTCCCGAGTTTTTCTGAAAATCCTCTTGCAATACTTTGAGAAAGAAAAAGTTTTAAAGTTTTCATTTCGCGTGGGCACAAGTGGGTTAGATTATTTCAAAAAATACATCGTTGCATATTTGTTTTATATATATCCAAAGCAGATTAATAAGCATGAATCCTCAAATACATTCTAATCACCATTTTATTAAAATTTTTTTTAAAAGAGGTGAAACTTCTATATTTTGGCGCAGTTAACGGGCTAAAATATTTTTCAACCATATTCGTGTTTGTATACCGCAATATGAGCCTTAATAAATACAGTTAATTGAATCCCTTAAAACTTCCCAATTACCGTCGTATTTAAACTATGCCTAAAAGGGTACAAAATGTATATTTAATTGGAGAGCTAATAGGTTATATAGTTTAGCAGAATTATTAGTTGTAACATTTCAAATGACTCTTCCTAAATAAAAGGCGTAAGCTTGTTGCATTAAGAAATTCAAGCCACTTATTCGGACGGGTAGCTCGGAAGTGGTCCTGACCAGCCCAATGCAGTGGAAAGGAATGATAAATAGATTAAAAACTTATAATTTCGAATCCACCACCAAACTTCTTGTTTGGTGCTCGGAATTTCATCCTTCCCGAAGTCATCAACAATACATTTTGAGTTTATTTAAACTACGTAGTGTCTTCGGCCTAAATCTATTAGCTCTATAAATTTGTTTGTGTCTTCGTATACAGGTATATGTACCTATACTAGATATCTGTAAAAATTATCGACATTTAATCTGTAAGATTTTTGCAATATCTGTATACTTTAAAATGTTTACCCTATATTATATTGTTAACCGCAAGCAGTAAATTGGATGGTCATTGAGAGCTTAAAAATTTTATTAATATTAATAGGGTAAACATTTTTGTTTAAAAATCAAATTCTGTGTGTGTGTGTTCCCTATCATGTTCCCAATCATCACCACATTTTGGCAATAAGTTCCTTCAATCAAGACGAAGGTTTTTCATATATCAGAAATAAGAATTTTATATAAATAAATTTTTTTTTCAATTTCACATGCGCCACTAGGTGGTGTGACAAATTTTGTGTCAGCAAAAGTTACTCATACGCCGTTCACGTGCTTAAGTGCAGAACTTTTTTTTGGTCATAAAATTTAATTCACAAAAAGTTAAAGCGATTGCATTGAGTGATTTAAAAGTTTTATTAAATTTAAATATTCCATTGTAAATATATCTGTCTATATGAGATAATTGTGAAGTAGACTGGGTTGGTCCCCATATAAAAAAAGTTCCTAATATCCGCCCCTAAATTTAAAGATTGTGTTGAGAGGGTTTCGGAAAAAATTTTTTTTATTTTTTTTTTTTTTTGATCCTTCGAAATACAGCCGAAAAGGTTTTTTCGTTGTAACTTGATAATTTAACGTCCGATTTTTAAATTTGATATGCCTTTATTTTGGCCTTGAGAAGCTTAAAATTTCCGTTTAATGTCGTTTTAAGCTATGAAGTCATTTTCACATGATTAGGTCAGCTAAACAGGTGGTACCACTTAAAATATCCTTTTTCCCTTACCAAACGAAAGTACTTAAAAATTCAAGAAAATGTTGCTTTTAAACCATATTACTAAAATAATAAACAAAGAAGTTATAGCACTTTCAATATTTATTGCAACTGTTATTTTAAACGGAGATAGTACTTTGCTTACTTAAGCATCAATCTCTAAAAAAAAGTGGGTTTTGTCCAATACCCAGAAAAAAAGTTGATTTTGTCACATAGTGTTATTATTATAAATACTGTATCGAATTTGGTGCAATTCCTCTTATTTGGCACCTTCTGCTAACGTTCGAATCACTAAACTGTTGAAAAACAACTCGTCTTTTCAATAATGAAAAATGGCCTTTATTAAAGTACAATAACACTACTATTGCTCGCCAGATAGCGACCTAAATCAAACTGATTGTCGTGACTCTACTGTGCTTTTTATACTCTTCGATTTCCTCGTTCCATATTTCTAGGCGCTTCTATTTCCAGAACTTACTAGTTAGTTATCAGCTATACAATTACTCAGCTATAACTACGTTTATAGCTTCTCATATGTGCGTGTACATATATGTGACTGATACTTGCACAAATCATTGCCTACTTTTGGGAGCATCTCAGATAAGATATATGCATGTGTTTGTGCTTCTCTCTCCGCTGTGTGTACGTACATATGTGTAGATATAATGATTGATTCTTTTATGTAGATACATAATGATGGATTTATGGATGTGCATAAAAGTCACTGCTTAGCATCGGCTTAGGGATAATGGTATCCCTTACTGTTGCTAATATTCGTCACAATGCGAAACAAAAGTTTTGACTCACCTATTTACTTTGACTTCCCCTTGTTAGCTGACCTAATCATGTGAAAGCCACTTCATAGCTTAAAAGGGCATTAAACGGAAATGTGAAGCTTCTCAAAGCCAAAATAATGACATATCAATTCTAAAAATTGGACGTCGAATAACCAAGTTACAACGAAAAAACCTTTTTGGCTGTATTTCGAAGGATGAAAAACAAAATAAAAAAAAAAAAAATTTTCCGAAACTTTCTCAACATAATCTTTAAATTTAGGGGCGGACATTAGCAACTTTTTTTTCGACGCAGACTATTGTGCAGCTAAAATATTTTGATTAAATTATGAGATTTTGAGTATGAATTGTATGTGACAAAATAAAATTTGAAAAATGAAGCAAAGAATGATAAATTAGAGGAATTAGTGATCTAAAAAGAAGAAGGAGATAGGTAGAGGGTGTAAAAAAAAGAGGGAGAGATAAGGAAATTATAAAAGGTAAGAATGATAAAAATTGGGAGATATAAAATGAAAAGAAGATCAATAAAATCTTATATACTGATTGCTTGACTTTGAGTAAGGGAAAGGATTGCGTTAAAATGCACCTTCTTATTTAAATTAGTATCTGCCCAACCCGGGAAGGCCGGGGACGCTGATAGTGTTGAAGTAAATTAGTGTTGATAATGAGACCATTTTTGAAGAAATGTTCAAAGATTTTTGATAAAAATTGCCGGATTTCAGTTAGTAACATATGTTACTTCGTTTCCAAACAAATTTGTGCATTATCTTTGAGACTGTTTGATAGCTGTATCAAGGAGATTTTAAAGTTAGTCTTTAAACCATTCTGATATACACTCTATACTTCAATGTGACTTCAGATTTATTTGCGTAGCTTTGGATTGATATTTGCCACCAAAATTTTGGCATAATTTCAATTATAAATCAGTACTCCAACGGGGACGGATGGTAAGAACTCAGAAAAGAGCTGCCGCAGTCAGATGATTTCCTGATTTATCGTTTAGTTTCACTAAACTGTAAAATCAATAAACTCGAATATGCTTTTCAACAAAATGCTCCTTATTCACCACCACAGTAGTACTAGAATTTCATAATTTACAGTACTCGCGTACTTCACTTTCAATGTGTTAAAATCAAACTGATTCTTTAGTTTTCGAAAAAAACCATTACGATTACTATGATTAATATCTCAAGTATGATTTTAGCTTCACTTTTTCCATATAAAAGTAGAAGGTGTTTTGAAAATAGTTTAAGATTGGTCCTGATCACAAGCTGAGTCCGAGACTTTATTCAAATTCCCCCTATAACAGTGCGAAACTAGTTACGAAAATATGCAGAAGTTTAACGGTACTTACTTAATTGGCGCTGAACCGTTTAAACGGTTATGGCCGTCCAACAAGGCGCGCCAGTCGCTTCTTCTCTCTGCCAACCAATTGCCAATTGGTCACACCAAGGCAGTTTAAATCGTTTTCCACCTGGTCCTTCCAGCGGAGTGGCGGCCACCCTCTTCGTCTGCTTCCATAGGCGGGTTCCGATAGAAACACTTTCTTAGCGGGAGCGTCATCTTTCATTCGCATAACATGGCCTAGCCAGCGCAGCCGCTGCATGTTAATTCGCTGGATTATGTTGATGTCTGCGTAAAGCTCGTACAGCTCATCGGTTAATCTTCTTCGATACTCGCCATCGCCAACGAGTAGAGGTCCATAAATCTTTCGAAGAACTTTTTTATCGAACACTCCCAGATGCGCTTCATCTGATGTTGTCATGGTCCATGCTTCTGCACCATATAGCAGAACGGGTAATTATTGTTAGCATAAATAAAACAACAAAAATTGCTTATTACTGTAACAAATTAAAAACTTTTAGTACTAAATTTCATTCTTACTTCTCAAACTACAATTTTGCTGCAATGGTTTACTGGGTAGCAAAAAAAAAAACAAAAACAAAAAAATCACAAAAGCGTAAATGTAAAAACTGTTTCACTTAACGTCAATGTTATACGGCTTAACACTAATTTGATTAAGGACATTTTGCTAAACAAAATTGATAGGTCACTTTTTGTCAACAAATTACGGCATACAACAAAAAAATAAGCGGAGCGTAAACAGCAATTGTTTGACAACAGAAAAAATAAGGCAAAAGTTATCATAAGATCCCTCCTGTCAGCACATCCATATAAGTATATGCATACAACATTTGCAAGCTCTAACTACTGAAGCTACTGCGTGCGATTTAAAGTTTTGTTTAACGCAGGTGTAAAATACAAAATTTGAATAGTTCAAACATTTAGATAAGAACTTCTAAATTGAGATTTATTTGCATCGATGATTACAATCAGATCAAAAGTGGTTAAGAAAGTTTCTGATTTTAAATTTTTTGGCACATGTTTTTTGGCAGTGTGTTTTGCTGGACTATACATGTATGTATGTAAATATTTTTGTAGATTGGAGTGTAGTATCCCTGCAGCCAAAACCACTACTTGTAAATTATCTCACAATAAGTATGAGCCTTTAACCCAGCCAGTTGTTTCCTCTGACTCTCCGTATAGAAAAAATTCGTATTTATTTTACATATTTGAGCACCATATGCTTAGTCATAACTTTTCTTTCAATCACTGCACTTTCCTCTGAATTCGACCAAAGTTATCAATAAACTTTTAAAAAATTCTAAATACGGTAACATAATTAAGCATCACATGCTTTTTTTCATTAACTGTGCTTTTCTTAACTTTCGAATTCAATTCTTAACCAAATTATGATATATTCTAACACACCAAGCTTTCTTCTTAATCTAGTTTCCGAGCAATTTGATCGCCCACGAAATTGATTGAAGAATTGAATTTCATCCCCGTCCTGAAAAGGAAAGCTCTCACGGAATCCACAACAGGCCGTTATGATCCTAATACGGCTAAGACTTAGCTATGTAATGGACTTATTCTCTGTAGATTGGCAAAATGGGAGATGAGGCTGGATATTTTTACATGGTTAAACATAATCCGTTTGTCAACCAAAAATAGGTGTAAGTACTATATTCAGACGCACCGTAAGGTTTCATTTAACAGAGCGTCCTATCAAAACACCAACTACTTAAGTATTTGAGCTTAGGAATTTGCTTGAGCTCTTAGTGTCATCTGAAGCCTCGTATAAGGTGTGATATCTGCTTACCAATTACTTAGTCAAAGTACGTGGGCTGATCGAGTTAATACTGAAACCCTTATCCACAACAGAAGTGGGCGGCGTCCTATCCACCTTTGATATTTCGGACTTTATACTCTGCAATTACATGGCATTTTTCTCATGGTGCCATCTTGCTGACATTTGTGTTATGATAGTTTCATATTTCTAGATCCCTTGACTTGCTTCGACTAGCACTGCTATCAGAGCTTATGATATTTCCTCCGGTAGGTTTTCAAATGTTCCTTCATGTCAAGCACGGTGCCGTGTGTCTGAAAGGACCCTATATTATAAATAAATGTAAGGCTCGATAACCTCCGAAGAGATCTAAGGCCGAGCTTCTCTTCCAATTTGCGTCGTGCTCCTTTTGCTTTTCCCTACAAATTGGCCGGACGGGACCTACATGTTTTATGCCGACTCCGAACGGCATCTACAAGGCAGATGAATTTTCACTGATAGCTTTTCATGGCAGAAATACACCCGGAGCGCTTGCCAAACACTGTCGAGGGGCGACCCCGCTTAGAAAAATTTTCTTCTAATTGAAAAACCTTATATCTAAAATTATGATGTTGCTTTGCCTGTGTGGACCCAGGGCATACGGTGTGGTTGGCGGAGCACGCTACCATCACACCACGGTGGCCGCCAATTAATGATATGTTATTATCATGCTTATTTGGAGGATAGTTATGGATGATGGCTATTGCCATCTGCAGTCCCATATTCAATTATTATTACTAAGAAACACACACGATAATAGAGTCGGTATGTTTCAAGTTGAAAACACCATTTCATCTTCGCTCTTTTGTCTTTGATTTGAGCTTGAAACTTTCTCGTGCCATTTGTCAGCTTTTAGCTCATTCCAGTATTTGGACACGTTTCCAATTGAATATCAAGCAGAGCGTCTCATCTTTCTGTCAGCCACCTTTAAAGACTACAACAACAATATCAACTACAAGAAAAACTGTTATTACCTCACCCGGGCACCCTTTCTCTATATGCTCATTACGTAATATTCTCCATGCTTGGGAAATGTCCTAAGCCGTTACCGCCATTACAAGTTAGAACGGGTAAGGGATTAATCTTGGGCAGTGGCTTGGTTAACAGGTTCAAAGAATGGGGGAGCTTGATGTATGGCGCAAAGGTAAGTGTTACTACAGGTAGAGCATTCAACATGCAATCGTAAAGCCCATCGGCTTTGAAGGCCAGAGTTGAACGATGGTACAATCGGGGCTATATCACTGTAACGGAGAACTATCACACTGATCTCTTAGTGCCTTTGGGAACAACTAACTTTACTTAGAAGGACTTATAAAATATTGAGCTCCCCTGGCCATCTATGGGCTGCCTCTGTACATGTGAGCCACGAATCAGCTAAACAAAAATGTGCTGGACTTGAACTGACCAAAAGGAAAGCAGGCGATCTGCCGAAATAATTAAGTTCAGTCCTCAAAAGTATATTGTGGTTGAGATTTTGAGCAGTCTCTGTTCAATGGAAGACCATGTGGTACATCTGAAAAGCACTTCTTGGAATCACAGATGCACTTCCTGTACTGACTGATCAGCTTTTACAGAAACTACGCGAACGTTTTTGGGTAAGATCCCTGGAAAACTTAATACAAATCGTATCTTTGAGAATTGGCTCAATATATTTCTGATAGTCTACTTTTGCTCCCCACAAATCAAACTAAGCTAGAATAAATTTTAATCATATTGAGTCCCCAGTTGTTCCAAAAGAAGTGGGCTCATGTGCAGATGCCATATATATCAAATATGAAAAATTTTTCAAAGATATTAGTTGCTGCTATAATAGTTTGTAGTAGTTTTGTGTGACTGTCATGGATATTTTCTCTTCGACAATACTTTTTCCTATAAAGTCTTTTATACATCCTAAATATTTTGGAAATGTAGCTGGTATAAAACTTATCTTATTGAACTTATTCGTGCTTGTCGCTAAAATCCTAGTCTTAAACTATTTTTATTTGCCTTGCTAATTTTCTATTTGGTTAATATATGAAAATTTTTTGCCAAAGTGATTCCGAACGGTAATACGCCAATAAGTATGCAATCAATTCCACACATAAAGTTTGGACACCTTGGCATCTGTCATCGGCTTTTGTAAAAGCTTTCTCTACTTCATTGCCATGTTACTAACAAAATCAAAACAATTTTACATTTCATTTATCTTCTTTTGTAAGAATGAATTATATGTGTACATATGTGCGCACACATTCACACAAATATTTATGTATGCTTTATAAATAGCTTAAAACAATATTCGCTCTGAGCCTTAAAAAATTTGGCTTTAATACAATTTTATGAGAAATAAATTTTAAGCAAAGATTTAAAAAATAAGTGCTTGTAATAAAATATATATATATATATATATATATTTTTTTTTTTTTCAATAAAAATAAAACGACTTTTCTACATTCATCATCATTTTTCACTTTACGCTCTATTGAAAAAAATATATTTATTGTGACCAAATGTGAACTCCATGGGTCTGTAAAAAAATTAAGCATTCAACCGGCGTGCGTTTGAATGGCCTGTAATGACCGTTAAGTCGTTTACGAAAAAAGAATTTACACAAAACCCAATTTAAATCAGTTAAATTTATCATCTGATTTTATTTTATAATATGAATATATTGGTATTTATAAATGAACATTCATACATGTTAAGCTGTACATTAGGGTGCTCAAACAAAGTTTATTTTTAACAAGCTTATATTAGCTTCACTTGTATGTACGCTTTTTTGTAACTCACTAGGCTAGGCGCGCAAAGGAGAGTTAGACCCATCTAGAGGCAGTTATTGAAGACTCGCGGCAGTGGTTAAATAACTCGCTAAAAGTCGAGTTGTGCTTAATAGCGGGGACACGAACCTCTGTGCTATGGTGCTATCAACATTATATACATACCTAAGTAGATTTTAGATACTAAAACTGCACCATATTTGCGTGTTTTTTAGTTTTCTTATACAATATTTATATTATAACAATCATAAGACCTTTGGACCAAATTTCAGCCCATTTGGAAAAAAAATTCTTCCTTCAGGTAAAGTTTTTGCTTAATGTTTTTGATATTTTTGGACTAATTTTTTATCTGTCAAACCCAAAAAATATTGGTTTTGCGCTCATAAACTTTTTTACCTGATTGGTCTTTCGTCAAATTTCACCCTAAGTAAAAAAAGGTATTGTTTTTATTTTTTCTGATAACTATTTATTGCTCAACAAAATTTATGGAGAATTTCCGCTTTTTTATAACATTTTAGCATACGGTTAAAAGTTTGAGACTAAAAAAAGCGAAGAGATATTTCATATACATATATGTAAGAGCAGAAGTTGTACACACACATACACATGCATGTGGCTAGAAAAAAGCATAAACTACAAATATACATGTATATAGCTGGGTAACTAAGCATGAGTAACAACTGTTCTCGCACACATGTTCGCTAAACAACTAGACCTTAGGGGAAATGGGCGAACGGGAAAACTGAGAGTACACAAGCAGCGCAAGCTGAGGAATCAGTAATCAGTTTAGCGATTCGAACGTTAGCAGAAAATGCATAATTAGTAGGAATTTGCCAGAATTCGTTACAATATTTACTATAAAAGCTGATGTATGGCTATGTAAACTACAATTTTATCATGCTACACCATATTTCAGCAACCTGCCACCACTCTATTATAGATTCCTCCACATGATAAAGAAATTAACCATCTGACATTGCTGAGCTTTTAAATGCAAACATTTTTTTTTTTTCAAATCGGGGGTTTCTATGCATTAAATCGACATTCAAGACTTTATTTAATAAGATGTACATAAGATATATGTAGATATATTTAATCCATTAAAATTATTATGACATCGCTTTTATAAGAAAACGTATTATGGCAAAATACAATTTTTTTTCTTTTTTATTTTATACCTTTATACTAAGTTGCTTTCATGTTTGTCCCCTCATTTCCATACGAATTTTTGACCCACGGAAAAGTCTTTTTCGGTAACTTGCCGCTGAGCTAGACACTTGATACTTAGAGCATAGTTCAGATCTGGGCGACATTATAATGCAAGTGAAAAAAATCCGCTAGATAGCGCACGGATCGAGATATACAGAAAATTTATTTTTAAATGGAAATTTTGCGATCGACTTTTAACTAACTTCTCGGTGATCCAGAGACTTGAAATTTAGCACATAATTTGCGAGTCGATGGCGCTACAGTTCGGTGAAAACAAAATGCCGCCATGTGGCACACGAATCGAGATAAACGAAAATCCCGGAAAATCCCTGAAAAAACGCAGGGAATTTTGCGATCGATATTTAGGTAACTTCCCGGTAAGCTAGAGACCTGAAACTTGGGCCCTGAGTCAGAACCTGGTGACAATGCAATATTTTATCAAAAAAATTTCGCTAGGTGGCGCGCGGATCGAGATATTAAGAAAATTAATTTTGATTTGGGAATCTTTCAATCCATATTTAACTTTATTCCCGGTTTCCTAGAGACTTGAAACTTGGAATTAGTTAGAGGCCTGGTGACAATTCAACTTATAGAAAACAAATTTCCGCTAGGTGGCGCGCTAATCAAGTTAACTGCAAATCCTTGAAAAACGAGGGGAATTTTGCGATCGATATTTAAGTAACTTTCCGGTGAGCTAGGGACTTGAAACTTGGGCCATGAGTCAGAACCCAAAATTCCAAATGCCTTTTTGTAGGCAGCACTAAAAAAGTGAAAATAAAAATATGATAAAAAAAGTTTAAGGACTACCTTTATATAAATGGACCAAAAAATAGAAGGCAATTTTTCCTTTAATACAGACATAATCTTTTTGAATTTTGAATAAAAAACTTTAGCAATAGCTCCTGCAAAAGAATTTTGGGATTTAAAATTATAAAGGTAGAGCGTGTGCTTAAATTTCAAATAATCGGTTAGTTAATCCCAAGTACATGGTTTGACTTAAATTGGAAGATTGCGCTCCACCTTTATAGTTTTAAATCCAAAAATTCTTTTGCAAGAGCTATTGTTAAAGCTTTTTGTTCAAAATTCAAAAAGATTATGTCTGTATTAAAGGAAAAATTGCCTTCTATTTTTCGGTCCATTTATATAAAGGTAGTCCTTAAAATTTTTTTATCATCCTTTTATTTTCAATAAAAGCATATTCATCTGTCCTAAAATATAAGATGATAACATTTTTTTTACCACCCTAATATTCATGTAAGCAATAATTGTAAAACTGGCGGTACTCACTGTACACACATACAACAATATAGCGACAATTCCACATAGTAGTTATTGCTTTATCCATTGCGTTCCTGCCTTTTAATTTGTGTTCTTCATTCATATCACGTATCACCTTTTAGCGAATTAAGCGGGGAAATTTTTTATACTGAAAATGGTGGTAAAAAATTACAACTCGCCAATTTTTTTATTCGCGTATGCAGTATGTCATTTCACGCAACGAAAAGTTACAAAAAAGTACAAAGTTTTTTTTTTTTAAAGAACACTGTCTCTGTTAAAAATAGACGTGACGCAGTCTTGATAAAGCAATTTGAAGTTTAAATAAAGTCTTAATTTAGGAAATCAAGTTTGGAGCCCTTACGAGGCACCGAATATCGTGCGATGAGTAGCCATGGTCTGCTTTTACATTAACGGCTGCTTTGTGCGCCTGGTTTCTCATGTAATAAGCAGGCTTAACGGCACGTGTGCATTTTTTCCCCAAGGTAGAGTAAGAACAGGTTTCTTCCATTCCAGGGGCGGTTGAATCCGATTGTTGCGAAAGTAGTGTATGGAAGCTCGTACTGTTTTGAGCGAAAAAGAATGTAGACAATTTACCGTGGCGTCAGGATACTGTGACTTCTCAGTCTGTTTAGAGGAAGCCCAGTCCTGAAGCGGGCTATACAGTCTACGATTGCTACTGAGTGAAAAAGCACTTTGTCTTTGTCCAAGAATGCTTCTGTGAGCAAAGTATTTAATTACAGTATTTGGTATAGAAAGCAATATCAGATCTAGAATGAGGAGTTTAACCCTCGTCAGCGCTACTGAAGATGAGCTATCATTATCGCTGAGCGACGACTTTGAATAAGACTGCGAGGCTGAGAGGGAATTGCGCAACGGACAAGCCCAGACTGCTTAATCTGCACAAGATACGGAAAAAGAGAGGATAAAAAGAGAGAAGATATCCTAAAGATATATAAACTATTTATTATTTTTGAAACATGTAGAAGAAGGATCCTGCCAATCTCAATGCGAGAGACAATGATATTAAGAGGAAGCACCGGAAGATAGTAGCAAGATTAGGGGCAGCCAAAGCGCTTAGAGCCGATGGAAAAAGGAGCGGCAGAAACGGATCGACGAGCGCAAAGCATCGAAAATGTAAGAGCCTCAATTCGGTTGCCTTAATCTTTTCTTTTTTTATTTTCCTCAGGATATAATCCAACAGTAGCAGTGTAGAGCTCTCCATCTCTCTTAATGATCACCTCATCCACAAATTCATTACCGTAAACATCGCCGTGTTCGGGGTAAAGGTAGATATTGAGATAATCCATGAACGTCAGCAGGGCAACGATACCTTCCTATAACATCCGACTTAGCCAAGTTGGGTTCTGATAACTTTAAAGCGGTCAGGCTGTCGAGATGTATCGGTTCATGGGTGCTTTACACCGCGCTGTCTAGCTGCTCTCGAATGCATCGGCGCCCGCCTGTAAGAAACTGTATAAGTGAGGTAGCTGCAACGACTGATTTACCCGCAGATGCTTTGACTACATCCCAGCTCCAATTCTCACTTCTATTTTATAGACGTGTTTAGAGAGAGATGTTATACCCCTACTGCAGTCTAGGTCTTTCTCACATTCTTCTCTCAAAGTACATTTTTTGTTCTGCACCTTGAAGTAAGTACACAACCGCCGTGGCATGCTCTGTGTTGAGCATTAGGTCCATTAAGATATGGTTTTGTCGTCCCCCTGCTATGTCATCTAATAACGTTGCGTGCCCCTATTCGGTTAATTTCCTCATGTTGGTAACTCTTAGTCGTAGAGACCTTTCGCGTTTAAGTTTTTTTGTGGTGCGCTCCTTATTGTGCCAGATATTCACAAGCATGTCAGTCTTTGCACATTCCCAACCCTCTGTTGATTGTTTTTTCACCTAACACCACGAGGGAAGAGTTTCGTACGTTTTCGTCGGTCAAATGCCTATGTGGTATGTTACATGTATGATATGCGATGAAAGCCCCATATTCGTCCCTAAAGCCCTTTTTGCAGGTGTAATATGCTTCAAGAGCATCCTTTCATCTCACCTCAACGTTCGCCCCCAGCTTAATTTGGTTTAAGAAGTAAGACTTATATACTCCTGTACATAGAATGAATACATGCTACTATAGAGCTTTGGGCTCCATGTTATATAAGTGCCCCTGCAGTTGGCATCCGTTTGAATGTTGTTGAAGGCTTCCTCAATATCTAGGAAGCCTGAATAAAGTAACTTAAAATATTTTTAACAGGCTTATTGATATCTTTGCTGTGCCCCCAGAAAAAATATCAACTAAATTGAAACATATTTGGAAGCAATAATCATTTTTTTAATATATATAAGTTGGTATGTTTTTGTGTATAAGTACGCATACAAACAAAGAGTATGATAAATGTCCTTACATTAATTCTACCGAAAGAAATAAATCATCAATCATATAATGGAGAATTTATATAAAAGAAAATTTCTATTTCTAAAAAAACACATTAATTACACTCCAACCGTTTAGAAGTTTGTTTATGACATTGAAAAAAATATCAAAAATCCTACTCTAATAACATTACGTAAGCTTACAACAATACTCGGTTAAACAATGTACACATACACACATATGCGAACACAAGTGATGCGTACTCCAAAGCAGTGTTGCACCGTGTTGTAAAACGAGAAATAAAAGCTCTACCTAATTTTTAGAATTTGTGGACATGGGAAACACAACAAATAATGGCATTGAATTTGTCTACAAGAAGTTTACGACTTGAAATTTTTCGTGACAATTTTCATTCAAAGATATGAAAATTATGTTAAGTTATAAGACTTATCTTTTGAAAAATAGTGGGCAGATTACCCACTTCTAGTACCATTCCAGATAGGAATGTTTTTCCAGTGTACTACACAAAAATTCCAGACTCATATAATGATATATGCTTTGTATACCTTTCGTGAACATGAAATGGTATATTAACTTTGGTCCGATGTTTGTAACGTTGAGAAATATAGAAGATAGTCTCACCTCACTGAGTTGATATAGCCATGCCCGTCTGTCCGTCCGTCTGTCTGTTTGAACGCAAACTAGTCGCTAAATTTTAAGATATCTCAATGAAATTTGGCATAAGGATGCATTTTTGTATTATATTAGACATTTGTCGGATCCGGTAGGATCGGACCACTATAACATATATTTCCCGTTCAACCGATCGTTCAGATAAGACGATTTTGGTCATTCCTGCCCCAATGTAGAAAGTATAAACGTGAAACTCGGTGATATATATTCTAATATATTATAGAAGATATCCTGAAAAAATCACTTTAATCGGAGATATATATAGTTATATCCCATACAACCGATCGTTCAGATAGAAAGATTTTTGGCCATTTCTCCCTTAATTCAGAAAGTATAAACGTGAAACTCGGTGTCATATATTTTAATATATCATAGAAGATTTCCTGTAAAAATCATTTCGATTGGAGATATATATATATATCCCATACAACCGATCGGTCAGATGAGGGGTTTTTTCCATTTTTTTATATTTATCTTAAAATTGTTTAGTTATGTACATCTGTTCACTATAGCAGCGAATTATTTGGAGATTACGAATGGGATAAGATTATTGTTCAGTCCTTAATTGTTTTAAATTCAAATCATAAAGGCAGTTTAAAAGCTCTCAACAACAAACAACTAAAACTTGAAATTTTATATAAATACGATACTCTTTAGAATGGCACTATTGTATTTTTTTTTTTTTTTTTTTTGTAAGAAAAGTAAAGTGTTTAAACCAGAGGTCCAGTGAAATAATTATTCGCACTCACTTCACACAAATTACACGACTCTACGAAACAAATTTTGTCCCTTGTCCTAAAGTTTATTTCATGATTTCTGTTTTACTATAAACAAAAATGAAAAGAAAATACCCTTTTTCAGTTTAAAGTTTGCTTTCGTAATAGTTATAGTAACGATAATGAACGGCGCTAGAGTGATATCTAGACAATGATCAGGTATTTTGTACAAATCTAGAATAACCTAAAATGTCGTGTAAATATGAAGCAGATACTTTTTGTTATATATGTGGGCAATTTATTAAAGTTCGAGATGTAAAATATGAATTAAATACATCTCTCATCCTCTGTGAAGCCGACAAAGCATATTTTGGCTGTCCTCTGTGGAATCAAGACAAGAAATGGGCTCCACATGTTGCTTGTAGTTATTGTAAAAGATGTTTGGAAGGTAAGGTTAAATAGTAAATTAAATAAAGTAGACATATTGATTTCTCTTTCTATATTTTAGGTTGGTATCGAGGTGAGAAAAGATCTATGAAATTTGCAACACCAAGAATCTGGCGAGAACCAAAAGACCAAGTTAAAAATTAGTACTTTTGCATTGTGAATCCGAATAAAAGACGTAGACGTAAAAAAGCGAAACCTATCGAATATCCTTATCTTGAGTCTTCTTCTGCTCTAGTCGCACACGATCTGACATGACCAGTACCAGGTTAGGTAAGGTTGAACTGGCCGATCCATGAGGACCTCACATACACTGATTGAGTCCGTAGTGTTACCAGAAGTTTGTTTGAACGACCAAACTGAAAAACCTTATCAAAAACCAGGACCTATGTTATAAAATAACTCCGTCCTCTTGGCAAATACTAGAAGCTTCCTAGAACTTAAGCCACTTGCTGCTTATAGATCTGACAGCTTTATCACTGCTAATAGCTGGAGTCTTAGCCTGGCAAGTGCCGGGCACGAGCACAGAACGTGCTCGATCGTTTCCTCCTCCAACCCGCACTTCCTACATCTGCTATCACTGACCAAGCCTAATTTAAAGGCATGTGACGCCAGAAGGCAGTGTCCAGTCAGAATACCCGTCATGAGTATACAGTCCTCTCTTTTTAATGATAGAAGCAACTGTGTTAGTCTAAGGTTGTAAGACCTACACATAATCTTCGACACTTTACAGCCCCGCGCTTGAACCCACGCCTTTCCCGCTTGGTCGATCATGTGCACCTCTCGCCTTCGCTTAATCTCGCTCAATCTAATTGGGACGTCTACGGAGAAAGCTTCGAGGGATGCGCCCTTTTTAGCTAGTTCGTCCGCTTTATCATTCCCATCTTTTCCCATATGTCCTGGGACCCAATATAGATGTATGCTTCTCCCTGTCCCGATTCTCTCCAGAGACTGCTTACACTCTAACACGCATTTAGATGCTGTGCTATGCGAGAGCCAACGAAGAAGTTATCTCCGAGAAGTGGCTCATCTTATAAAAGCAATGCCGATAAGGAGTTTTTACCGACACCAGAACAACCAAAATATCATTTCAACACTACTGAATATTTTAATGATTTGATTAGAGATTTAAATTTACCAAAAAGTAAAGCAAAGCTTTTATGTTCTTCTGCGAAAAACGTTATCAAGACCAATATAATGAAAACATGATGGGAGACTATATTAAAGGCTTATTGAGGGATAGTACCTATGAGCATAAAAGATAAAGTAAAAGTGTACACTTTTTTGTAAGTTATTTCGATATTAAACTTAATAAAAATATTTATTTGAATTGTTTAATTTTCAAGTAAAAATTAAAACCACAGATTTTGAAAAATTTCATTCAAGCGGTTTCCTAAATAGGAAAGCAAACTTTCTCATGCCATATATTTTTTTGTCAAAATACGACCTAAATAATTGAAGTTTAATGCTTTGAAGTCAAGGTCAAATTTTGTGTTGATCCGTGTTATTATTCACTTAGTAGTCGCCGATCAAGACGATTAACAATTAATATTAGCAATATATCTAAGAACTATTATTCATGTGTTATAAAATATGCGTACATACGTCTTGCCTCGTTGCTTGCTAATCAGCGACTAAACCACTAACATTATGAAGAGTTTAAGCCGGTGTCATTGGTGCCGTATGTCGTATCGCTGTATCCGTATCCCTAACGTAATAAGCTGTTTATCGTTACGACGGTAAACCAAAACCCAATTGGTTGGCTACGATACGGTTACGACCTTAGCGGCACCAATAATCGATTGCATTGATTCTCATAAGGTTGGTCGAATCAGCTGTTATAAGGTTACCGATGCGGTTACCGATAAAGCACCAATGTCTCCAGCTTTACTCTTAGCAACACAGCCACAGTTTTAATTTTGGAGCCCACTGTTATAAAACACTTCCTCTGTTCATACTTGCTATCATCCGGTGGCAAAATCCTGAGCCAGATAAATAATTTTGCATGTAAATGCAACAACAACGATTTGAGCCAGGTAAATCCAGATAGAAGTCTGGTTCAATTTGTGAGCCAGATAATTTGTTAATTACTTCTTTTTAGGTTGGCAACGCGGCCTTTAATATACCTACTTTTTCAAAAATAGATGTCGCTGCTTAGCCTTTCGCCGTATGAGTTAAATGAAAAACAGCGGCGACATCTGCCTATCACATTTCACGTGTGCGAAAATTTCACGACATCTGCTTCTCAAGTTTCTCAATGATCCAGACCATTCCCGTGAGAATTGAGCTTGAGCCGGAGCTGTAAAACTCACTGAAAGACGGCAACTATCATTAAATGAGAGTTAATTAGCGCCATAAAGCACATGCAATCGTAACTGTTCTCAGGCAAGTGAAAACAGAATTCGAAAAGCATACAAAAAGAAAAGCCAATTAAGAAAAATAATATCAATGGAAACATTTTTAATCGTCTTATATCGATTATTTTATTATATATTTTTTTTAGATACTCAAACAATATAATGCTTATAGCAGTTCAAGGACAACATTAGAGTTATGGTACGAATTTAGTCCAAGTAAGAGAGAAAGATATCTAAACGTTATTATAAGCTGGCGGCCGCAGTCTTGTGATGGTAGCGTGCTACGCCTACCACATCGAAGTTCGTGGGTTCAAGCCCCGGGCAAAGCAACATCAAAATTTTAGAAAACAAAACTTTTCAATTAGAAGACAATTTTTCTAAGCGGGGTCGCCCCTCGGCAGTGTTTGGTAAGCACCCCGAGTGTAATTCTGCCATGAAAAGCTCTGAGTGAAAACTCGTCTGCAGTAAGTCCCATTCCGCCAATTTGTGAGAAAAATTTAAAAAAAAGGAGAACTACGCAAACTGCAACCGAAGCTTGGCCTAAAATCTCTACGGAGGTTATCGCGCCTTACATTTCTTTTGTTTCATGTACATATGTTTTAATACAAATTCAACATGTTTTTTTTTTTTTTTTGTGTATAAAAATCGAATTTATGGTTTTGAACGCTGAATTTTGTTGATGGTTAAACCAGTGAAAATAAATCTTTTAGCGTGTAATTAGGTGCACTGTAGCAAATTCTAAGCGACTAAGTAAATTGAAGTTTATGCTATAATGGATCCCCCTTCTCAACACACATACAGCAGCTAACGAAAAAATAGCAGTGAAAATGTTTACCAAATTTTGTTAACTTAAATCTGCTTTTATTTGTTTTAGATATTTCAAGAAAAAAAAATCCATTAATTTTGAAGTTGAAATTATGCAAATCAATCTCAAAACTTTTTACGAAAAAATTCGAAAACTCGAAAATGTTCAATGAGAATTTATAGCTTTTCATTTATAATTGTCTGAATTTTTTTGAATATGGAGTTTTGTAGCCCAATCAATCTTATTCTGAAAGAAATAAGTAACAGGTCCCTCAAGATTAGCATTGATTTCAAAAAAAAAAAATTTTCCCAATGGTGCTTCGAACTTTCTTCCATACCAAAAAAAAAAGTTTTTTACTTTGTAGACCTATAACTTGTACTTTGTTTGACTAGAATTGATTGGGCTACAAAACAACACGCTCAAAATAAGTATAGAGAACTTCAAAAAAAAAAGTTCCAAATATTTCTAAAATTTTCTAGAACTTTAGAATTTTTACAAAAGCGTTTTTGAGATTGGTTTGCATATTTTCAGTTACAAAATCCGAAAAAACGAGTTTCATTAATGAAAATTCATAAAAATTGCAAGCGCTATTTTTCTGTTCGCTGCTGTATGCATGTATATCTGTACATATGTAGGCAGGCCCGTTGAGTGGGGGGGATTCCCCCGGACCCGCGGTTTTTCAGGGGGCCCGCGAATTAGAGGTACTAAGACATTTTTTTTGATTCAGGAGAGTCTTTAGTTGTCTCATGTGCAAATTTTAAGCCGAATTTCAAAAGCAACGAATATTAATAATGATTTTTGCCTGGACCTGAGGAGACAATAAAAACATGAAACAAAAATTTATGTTTACATGAATCCGAAATCGTAAAGTTTTCGTGGCGACACTGATGAAGGTTCATTTTCAAAAATTCTTCCAACAATACCAACAACTCCGTATCAAAATCCAGATTATTTAAATGACTTCGATATATGTACCGTGAATAATGAGTTTTTGCGATCTGAAGAAGTCAACGAAATAATTCGTTGAGGTAAGCAAAAATGTCCTGTTATTTTTCCACGTGATTGTCATGACGAGGCCTTTCCTACCTCGTTGTTAAACAGAATCTTGCCAAATGTAGAGAAAGTGAAGCGTGACTGGTTAGTGTGGAGTGCCAGTAGCAATGCTTTTTACTGCCTACCATGTCGTATGTTAAGCACCAATACTTTAAATCAACCTAAAATTTTGTTATCCTGGCGGTTATTCGAAATTCCAGGTGTGGAAGAAGCTATACGATACACTATCATCACACGAAAATACTCAAGATCACATTAAATGTTATATTCAACGGATATCTTTACAAAATCTAATTCAAAAGGAGGCTACAATTGATACACTTATCAATGTACAGCTAATCACGGAAACCCAAAAGTGGAAAGAAATTTTATATAGAATTTTGGACACTATTTTATTTTTGGGTGACAGAGGCCTAAGTTTCAAATGCGTTTGTATATGTACATCTTGATAAAGGAAAAAATGGACATTTTTTGAGCATCTAAGATCTAAAAAGCCATTATGATCCGGTACTTAGAAATCATTTGAAGAAAGTTAGGATTTCACAACGACAGCACAAACGTTTACAAGTTCACTATCTTTACCCAGAGACTCAGAACGAATTTATAGCAATTTGTGCAAAGCACGTGAGGGAAACTATATTAGATCAAGGCAAGAAAGCCAAGTATTTTGCTTTTATTATTGATGCTAGTCACGTTGACAACGTTCGTAAGCAACACACTTTACAACTCAAGAACGGTTTTTGACTTTCGTGGATCGTAACCAAAAAACTGGTCAGGAAATCGCTGATCTAGTTTGCCATACTCTAGGTAAACATGGAATCCCATTGAAAAGTGATCGCGCACAAGGGTACGATAACGACGCCAATGTGAAAGAAGCCTACAACGGAGCACTACGTCCCATTCTCGACAAAAACTCGAATGCTGATACTCGCCTTGTGCAACCCACAGTCTCAATTTATGTGGTGTTGATGCTGTAGAATGTTGTGCGGCGGCAATTACTTTCTTCGGAGTTGTACAAAAATGTTTTACCATTTTCAGCAGCACTCCACAACGATGCGACATACTCAAAAAAAATGTACCCAGCTCTCTTCATAGTCTTTCAGACAAAAGCCAAACTTGACTGCCCAAGCATACGGAGATGTTACCGGCATTCTCAAGTACATCAACAAGTTCGAATATATGTACCTTGCTGTCCTCAATTTGGCTCAAAATAATGACTGCCATTAATGAAAGGAACGTAGTCCTCCAAGCTAGAGACGCCACCATAGGTGTTGAGGTCCGACATCTAGATGCCTTATTAGCTGATTTGAACTTGATCAGTAACCAATGAGAAACAATTTTAAACGAATGCAAAACAATTGCTATTCAATTGAACATCTCGCCAAAGTTTCCGGACATTCGAAAAAGAAAACCCAAAAGACGTTCTGAAGATAATTTAAATGCGATGATTACGGATGATTCAGAATCTGATTTTAAAAACAACACATTCCTGATGATCGTTGATTCGGTAATCACTGGCATTACTGAACGATTTGCAGCTATGAGAAATTTGAACAAGATGGTTTACTTTTTATGGCAATGCGAAGACATGGATGAAACTGCGGTTCGGGCGAGCGCAGCAAAATATGCAGAAAAATACAAGTCGGACGTTTCTCAAAGCTAAGAATGCGAAACACATTGACGCAGCAAATTTTGATAAAGGTCTGTCACATATGTTCAAAATCTGTATACGATTTTCCCCAATATTTGCGTTGCTTGACGTATCTTTTGCACTACACTTGTCACTGTAGCTAGTGCAGAACGTTCCTTCAGCGTCCTTTCAAGAATCAAAAACTTTCATAGATCGTGTTCATCTCAAGAGCGAATTTCAGGACTTGCCACGCTTTGTGTTGAATCCGTTTTGGCAAGACAGTTAAATTTTGATATTATTATACAAATTTATAATTATAAATTAAAATTTATAAAAAAAAAAAAAATAAATGTAAGGCGCGATAACCTCCTAAGAGATTTTACGCCGAGCTTCTCTTCCAATTTGCGTCGTGCTCCTTTTTAATTTTTCCTACAACTTGGCGGGATGGAACCTACTTGTTTTATGCCGACTCCGAAGGGCATCTGCGCGGCAGATGAGTTTTCACTGAGAGCTTTTCATGGCAGAAATACACTCGGAGTACTTGCCAAACACTGCCGAGGGGCGACCCCGCTCAGAAAAATTTTCTTCTAATTGAAAAACCTTATTTCCAAAATTTTGATGTTGCATTGCCCGGGGTGTGAACCCAGGGCATTCGGTGTGGTAGGCGGAGCACGCTACCATCACACCACGGTGGCCGCATTAATTAAAATTTATAATTATCATTAAATTAATCAGAAATGCATTAAAATGTTACCAAATAACTAGAAAAGATTATTTGGAACAATATCTTTCTACGTTACAATAAAATAGTATAAACAGTAAATATTCTGTGTTAATTTTATTTTCAGCTCTTAGTCCAAAAATCATTCAGTTTATGTTGCAACATTTTTTTTTTTTATGTAATCCATCAATAATGATTCATGAATGAGACGTCATTAATTCAATTTAATCAAATGTATTAGTGGATTTTTATAGGGGGCCCGTAAATTGTTTAGTCCCGGGCTCGAATTTTCTCTCTACGGCCCTGTATGTAGGTATAATCAAGAATAAGCAAACGTGTATGCATTTAATTTTTTTGGGTTGGGTGGGTGTCAAAGTTCAACGTTTAAATTTGTATTTGTAAGTAAGTACTTATTTGCGGTGTCAATAACAGCATAAAAAATTCAATTTAAGCAGATCAAAGAGCAAAATCACGGCTATTGAAATTTCTATTACTCACATATGCATGCTTTTTTATGTTTATTTTTGTTATTTGCTTCAACTTAATATTATTTTTTGTAAATGTGTATATTTATTTTATTATACTCAGTTGAGCAGAGCTCACAGAGTATATTAACTTTGATTGGATAACGGTTGGTTGTACAGGTATAAAGGACTCGAGATAGATATAGACTTCCATATATCAAAATCATCAGGATCGAAAAAAAATTTGATTGAGCCATGTCCGTCCGTCCGTCTGTCCGTTAACACGTTAACTTCCTGGACCCTCATCTCAGATCGTTATTTAAAATGAACAATATCGGACTATAACCACGCCCAATTTTTCGATATCGAAAATTTCGAAAAACGGAAAAAATGCGATAATTCGTTGCCAAAGACGGATAAAGCGATGAAACTTGGTAGGTGGGTTGACCTTATGACGCAGAATAGAAAATTAGTAAGATTTTGGACAATGGGCGTGGTACCGTCCACTTTTAAAAGAAGGTAATTTAAAAGTTTTGCAAGCTGTAATTTGGCAGCCGTTGAAGGTATCGTGATGAAATTTGGCAGGAACGTTACTACTACTACTATATAAGTTCTAAATAAAAATTAGCAAAATCGGAAGAAGAACGCGCCCACTTTTTAAAAAAATGTTTTTTAAAAGTCAAAGTTTAACAAAAAATTTATTATCTTTACAGTATATAAGTAAATTATGTCAACATTCAACTCCAGTAATGATATGGTGCAACAAAATACACAAATAAAAGAAAATTTCAAAATGGGCGTGGCTCCACCCATTTTCATTTAGTTTGTCTAGAATACTTTTAATGCCATAAGTTGAACAAAAAATTTACCAATCCTACTGAAATTTGGTAGGGGCGTAGACCATATGATGGCAACTGTTTTCTGTGAAAATGGGCGACATCGGTTGAAGCCACGCCCAGTTTTTATACACAGTCGACCGTCTCTCCTTCCGCTATTCCTTTAACACGATAACTTGAGCAAAAACTTTTACTAAGCTTAGTCAACGTACTTATCTGAACCCACTTTATCTTGGTGTAAAAAATTGCCGAAATCCGACTATAGCCACGCACACTTTTTCGATATCGAAAATTACGAAAAATTAAAAAAATGCCATAATTCTGCACCAAATACGAAAAATGGGATGAAACATGGTAATTTGATTGGTTTATTGACGCAAAATATAACTTTTGAAAAAAGTTTGTAAAATGGGTGTGGCACCTACCATGTTAAGTAGAAGAAAGTGAAAAAGTTCTGCAGGGCGAAATCAACAGCCCTTGGAATCTTGGCAGGAATACTGTTCGTGGTATTGCACATATAAATAAATTAGCAGTACCCGACAGATGATTTTCTGGATCACCCTGGTCCACATTTTGGTCGATATCGCCAAAACGCTTTCACATATACATTTAAGGGCCACTCGCTTTTAAAACCCCCATTAATACCTTTAATTTGATACTCATAACGTACAAACAAATTATAGAGTCACCCATGGTCCACCTTTATGGCGATATCTGGAAAAGGCGTCCACATATAGGACTAAGGATCACTCCCTTTTAAAATACTCATTACAACCTTTCATTTGATACCCATACCGTACAAACACGATCTAGAGTCACCACTGGCCCACTTTTATGGCGATATCTCGAAAAGGCGTCCACCTATGGAACTAAGGATCACTCCCTTTTAAAATACTCATTAATACCTTTCATTTGATACCCATATCGTACAAACATATTCTGTAGTCACCCCTGGCCCACCTTTGTGGCGATATCTCGAAAAGGCGTCCACCTATAGAACTAAGCATCAATCCCTTTTAAAATACTCATTACCACCTTCCATTTGATACCCATATCGTACAAACACATTCTAGCGTCACCCCTGGCCCACCTTTATGGCGATACCTCGAAAAGGCGTCCACCTACAGACGTAAGGCCCACTCCTTCTTAAAATACTCAGTAACACCTTTCGTTCGATACCCATATCGTACAAACACATTCTAGAGTCACCCTGGTCCACCTTTATGGCAATATCCCTAAATGGCGTCAATCCATAGAACTATGGCCCACTCTCTCTTAAAATACTCTTTAATACCTTCTATTTGATACACTTGTCATAGAACCACATTCAAGGGTTACCCTAGGTTCATTTTCCTACATGGTGATTTTCCCTTATTTTGTCTCCATAGCTTTCAACTGAGTGTGTAATGTTCGGTTACACCCGAACTTAGCTTTCCTTACTTGTTTTAGCATGAATTAATTTCCTGTTAACCCTATGTGCATGCTGATACGCAACTTTGTGCAGATAGCTTAATTTATTGGAATGGCAAGATGTTAGGAAAAACCCGTGATCTAGAAGTTGTCTCTTAAGCAACTGACTGCGTCAGATAAGAGCTCTAGCAATATATACACTCTTTTATCAACATTTAACGTGTTTCTCCGGAATCTGACTTGACAAACAACGAAAACCAGAACAAAACTATAATTCACTTACAGGGTGTAATATCAAACTGATTACCGTCTCTTTCTCGTGCGTTGCTTATGTAGACCGCCAGGGCGTTGCCGCACATTTTTGCTTTTTTTATGCATCTGGGTTATTATTCAAAAACATCCTGTTATTTTTGTTGTTGTAACGATAACGACACCCCCAAGGCCTAAGGGAGTGTTATCGATGTTAATAGTACTTGCCGGACCATCTGGGGAACGATTTGTTATGACCGCATGCGACCATGTAGGCCATACCGCCCTCCCATCCCCTATATCAATGAGGATTTCGGGGTCGCTAGAGCCTCGGCTGTTAATGAAACAGGATTTGCCACAGCTAGGTGAGGTTAACAATTGGGTTGGATAAGCTATATATTGCGCTGGCAATCCCTTGAAAGGGTTGCGCTACACAACCCCTTGAATCTATTTGGTATTTTAGTCGCCTCTTTTGTTGTTGTTATAGCGAAAGTTTTTTGAAGTGTTATTGATATTGATGGTAATTTGCCGGATGCGGATCCGGTATTTTAACAAGTACCATTTGGGTACCAGCCCGACCATCTGGGGAACTGTTTAGTATAAACTCATGAAATCTTCTAGGGTATCCCGCACTCCCACCTCATAAATCCATGAGGAGCTTGGGGTATCCAGAGCCTCGGCTTTTAAAAAACACAGAATTCGCTACAGGTAGGGGAGGTTCACAATTGGGTTGGAAAAGATATAAATTGCACTGACAACTCCTTGAATCAATTTGGTATTTTAGTTTCCTCGTAAAACAGACATAACTGCCGCGGGTATATCCTCTGCCCCTGAATCCTTTTATACTTCCTCTGCTGTACCAGCATCATGTTAAGCTTTATATTTAGTTTTTCAGATATCATTTCTGTTGTCCATATCATTTCTAGCGATATGTTTCCTTAAGTCTGGCGAGACTGAAGAAGAGGAGCAGCTATGAAATGAAATCGCTGCTATCTTCTTTCCTTGAAGCATTAACCTAAGACCTTTGCAATCTATTCAGAACCGCCACCCGCATACAGTTTTTTGTATTTAAGCTCATTTGAGAATCTGCTTGTTATTTAGCTTTCACATTAGGGGGACTCATGTAACCGTGTAAATGCCTTATAAAGTGTTTAAACGTATAAATTTATCTAGTGTGTAAACGACTGTCAAATTTTGTATGAACAAGTAAGGAAAGCTAAGTTCGGGTGTAACTGAACATTACATACTCAGCTGGAAGCTATGGAGACAAAATAAGGGAAAATCACCGTGTAGCAAAATGAACCTAGGGTAACCCTGGAAAGTGTTTATATGACATACATATCAAATGGAAAGTATTAAATAGTATTTTAAGAGGCAGTGGGCCATAGTTCTATAGGTGGACGCCATTTAGGGATATCGCCATAAAGGTGGACCATGGCTGACTCTAGAATTTGTTTGTACGATATGGGTATCAAATAAAGGTATTAATGAGTCTTTTAAAAGGGAGTGGTGGTAGTTATATATGTGAAGCAGTTTTCGAGATATCGACCAAAATGTTGTCCAGGGTGACCCAGAACATCATTTGTCAGGAACCCCTAATTTATTTATATACGTATTCCTGCCAAGATTCCAAGGGCTTTTGATTTCGCCCTGCAGAACTGTTTCATTTTCTTCTACTTAATAAAGTTTTTTTCTACAAATTTTTTTCCAAAGTTAAATTTTTCGTCAATAAACCAATCCAATTAAAAAGTTTCATCTCTTTTTTTCATATTTGGTACAGAATTATAGCATTTTTTCATTTTTCCTAATTTTCGATATCGGAAAAGTGGGCGTGATCATAGTCGGATTTCGGCCATTTTTTACACCAATATAAAGCGAGTTCAGGTACGTACGTGAACTGACCTTGGTAAAGATATATCGATTTTTTCTCAAATTATCGAGTACCGGCCGAGCGGAAGGACAGACGGTCGACTGTGTATAAAAACTGGGTGTGGCTTCAACCGATTTCGCCCTTTTTCGCAGAAAACAGTTATCGTCCTAGAATCTAAGCCCTACCAAATTTCAAAATGGCATTAAAAGTATCCTGACAAATTAAATGAAAAAGGGCGGAGCCACGCCCATTTTGAAATTTTCTTTTATTTTTGTACTTGTTTGTACCATATCATTACTGGAGTTGAATGCTGTCATAATTTACTTTAATACTGTAAATATATAAAATTTTTTGTTAAAATTTGACTTAAAAAAAATTTTTTTTAAGTGGGCGTGGTCGTTCTCCGATTTTGCTAATTTTTATTAAGCATACATACAGTAATAGGAGTAACGTTCTTGCCAAATTTCATCATGATATCTTCAACGACTGCCAAATTACAGCTTGCAAAACTTTTAAATTACTTTCTTTTAAAAGTGGGCGGTGCCATGCCCATTGTCAAAATTTTACTAATTTTCTATTTTGCGTCATAAGTTCAACTCACCTACCAAGTTTCATCGCTTTATCTGTCTTTGGTAATGAATTATCGCACTTTTTCGGTTTTTCGAAATTTTCGATATTCATTTTAAATAGCGATCTGAGATAAGTGCCCAGGAACCTACATACCAAATTTCGTCAAGATACCTCAAAATTTACTCAAGTTATCGTGTTAACGGACAGACGGATGGACGGACGGACGGACGGATATGGCTCAATGAAATTTTTTTTCGATACTGATGATTTTGATATATATAAGTCTATATCTATCTCGATTCCTTTATACCTGTACAACCAACCGTTATCCAATCAAAGTTAATATACTCTGTGGGCTCTGCTCAACTGAGTATAAAAATCATTTACACAATTTGTATAAATTTACGCGCACATTTCATTGTGTAAACGCGGTAAACTCATAGGAATGCAACCTTGCAGACATTACAGCAGGCATTTTCATCAGAAATCTCCAACATCACCAAGTAAATGCAGTTTATTTTTGATTTTTCACTTAATTTGTATAACAATGAAAAAAATTTTGTTGGGCACTAATACTGCTGATAAACAATCAAGTTTACCAAGAGTATTACTAAGTGCGTTCATATAACAGCGTGTGTGGATGGATATAATTTTACATCTTATAAGTTTATATTCTTTCATGAGTCCCCCTATTATCCTCGCATCTACTTCTCCACCTGTGCTTTCGTTGAAGGGCTGGCGGGCTAGATTTGTTTGAGGTAAAACACTGGAACCTATAAGTCTATTGTATTTTCCCCTTTCAACATTAACTTTCTAGGCCGAGCACTTACAGAAAATCGAGAAAAGTCAAAGTACTCTAAGACAATAATCTTTTTCTTGACTTCGCATTCAGAAATTTGTGCTCTTCAATCTGCAATGACCTGTAATATCACTGTGCAGGATTAACACAGCTGTGATCCAATATCGTCCTCAGAAATTTACTTCAGTATTGGATAAATATCTACAATTATTGAAAAAGTATTGAGTATTAGTTGACAAGTTTTGATTTTGCTATCAAAACGTTATTGATTTGTTATCGGAAATTTATAGATTTGTTATTGGACTGCTACGAACATGTTATCGAAAAGTTGTCGTTTTGTTATTAAAATGTTATGGAATTGTTATCTGAAAGTAATCGATTTATTATCGGAGCGTCATTATTAATTACTCGTCCAAAATTTATCGATATGTTTTTAAAAAATCAATATAATCAATGTCGAAAGTTTAGCGATTTGTTTTCGTGGTGTTAGAAAGTTGTTGTCAAGGTGTTATCGATTTGTTATCAATTTTTATTAAAATTTATCGAGTTCTTTTCTAACAGCTTTCGATTTCTTATCTTAAGTTAATACAACTTTCCCTGGAATTGAATCTCGCAATAAAAAGCTGCCTTTAAACTCGTGATTATTTATTTATTTATTTATTATTTGGGCCTTCATAAACGTCGATTGCCATGTCGTGCCTACTTTTGTGACCGCTTTCGATAATGGTATTAAAATAGGTACTGAAGATGTCACAATTCCGAAACTTGTATACAATTCTTAAATGTTTACATATTCTAAGCATTTTCCCTTTCGTTTGCCCTTCCTATTTTACTTATAAATTCAGCCATTCTTTTCAAAAACAAGAACACCCAACTACGAAAAAAAAACTTCAACGCACAATGATTCAGGAAATCTGTAAAAGTTTGTTGTAAACATTATGAATTGATGATATATCCACATAAGCTTAGTTGGATTATGTATATACTGATATATATATTGTTTTGTGTAGAGAAACATATCAATTTTAATTCAAGGAATTTACATGCTTGGCTGAAGACATTTCTACTTACCTTGCACTTATCTGCAAACCTGCACAGCTTGCTAACTTGCACTCCACGTAGCCCCTTGACTTGGAGCCTTACGAAGGCACTTGAATATCCGTGATTATACTTTTCTGCCATATTGTAAATTTGATACTCATACATGTCACACATACATAAAATGTATACATGTTAGTGCAGTCGTGAATCTTCGCATTCGCATGATCGACCACTCTTTTTCTCAATTGTAACATTCCCCTGTACTTTTGCAAAATTAAAATGCATTTTCAAAATTTAAGACTTTGCTGTTACAAATTTCTCCAGATTTTCATTGTGAATACCAAGAGATTCGTGATAAAAAACCTTCCCTAATATATAAACATACCCCTTTTAATATGTTAAGAAAAGGAGAAGTTACTAAAATCAATGTATACTAGATCTAGATATTCACACACGTGCGTAACTGTTTGAACCTCAACCTCATTGCCCTCATCGCATGAATAGCGTTCATCAATATCCTGTCGGGCTTTATGGGCTTTCTTAATTCACACCACTCACACTTGGAAGATACCAACCGCGTCATTAATTCGGGTTTAAGGCGATATCTTAAGTTGCTCAACGAAACTGTTGTTATAGAGCGCGATTGCGTCCTTCCCGCTAACGCTATCTTCATAACCCTTTCTTTTTCAGGTAAACCTCACTTTATAATTTCTGCCCCAATGCCTTGTCAGCGACGGTGTGTGATAAACTGGTGATGAAATCACACCTGAAAGTTTCTCCACACTTGCTAAGCAAACCACTTTTATCATATTAATTTGAGCTACAGCAGTAAGACGCGCAAAGTCTTACGGAGTTCGGAGATCACATTTAGTATAATTCTGATGATGGATGTATGAAGCCACAACTTTTCTCTATTACACTCCCAGAGTGTACATCATGTACATAATTAGATGTTGTCATGGTCCACAACTTTTCTCTCGTACACTTCCAGAGTGTACATCATGTACATATTTAGATGTTGTCAATGGCCATGCTACTTTGCCGAGAGGGGACTTTAATTTTCAATTGTATACCTAGTCTAATGTAGCATTTATTGGCACGAGTGATTCTTCATTATATATCTAGTCTGAAATTGTAGTTTGTGTTAATGTTGGTTCCCCCATAATCGTAGTGCTAAGAGAATGCTTTGGGTTATGACTGCAGTTTTTATGGTTAAGTTTGCTTCAGGAGCTAAGTCCTCAGTTACTGTAATGGCGTTGTTTACGAATATAGAACTGGTTGAATTTGCATGTCGTTTCAGTAACGGTTTCGGTAACATCATCGGTCGCATTCTAACAATTTTTGTCACTGTTGCTGCAATTGCTGAGTTTCAGTCATTTTCACGGCTATGCCTAAGTTTTGGTCACTGTCACGATTATGAGTATAGTATGGTATTGTTTATGACTACCCAATAGCCGCCATCCATTTAGTTTTCTAGCTCCGTAACACGCTCAATTCTCACGGGAATACTCCAAATCAATGGGAGACTTTAGAAGCAGAGGTCGTAGTATTTTTGTTTATATTTGACCTTTTGTCCTTAAGTTGACGGTTTGTTTTCCTGGGTCATAGGCTTCTAACAGGTTTCATATTAGCATGTAATCGATGTGTCATCGAGTTTGTATTGAAGTTTTGTCGTTGTTTATTTTATAACCAAGCGATAAATCGTCGATAAAAAATCGATTATACCCAAAATGAAATCTGTAATTTTTTTATAACATATCGGTAGTAGCTCTTCAAACCAAATGAAAAAGTTTTCATTAACAAATCGATACATTTTTGATAATAAATCTATAATTTTTTGATAACGAATCTTTTATTTTTCGATAACACATTTATGATAATCCGATAAAAAATAAACAAGTTTTGCATTACATATTGCTATGTTTTCGAAAACTAATCGATAACTTTTCAATTAATAATATATAACATTTCGATACCAATCCATTTCGATAAGAAATCGATAATACACCGGTTATCGGAACGCGGTTTGGCGGTCAATGTCGGACTACACTTTGCCAGCTTCCCGATATCCGCATTAGCATCCACCAAAATCTTAAATTCCATATTCGCAATATCCCTGACAGTCACATCAGATCCACATATGTTTACACATGTAAACTTACATCACATACAAAAAGTGCAAGTCGTTATTGGATATGGATGTGCTTAGTATGTATGTATCTAAGCGAGAGTAAAAGTGCATACAAAGCTTACAAGAAACTTGCAAATAGTCGAGAACACAGTAAGACACAATAAGACACCTCTGCAGGGCATCATTCATTCGTCACATTCAACACCTTCGTACGGATCGCATGACAAAGCAAATATACTAAACGTGTTTTCTTTTCAAATTCAATGCATGCGCATCACCTAAATTGCAGAAAAAAATATATATATCATACAACATGTGGACATACATATGTAATATGTATGCGTTGGTACGAGGGACAATTGATAAGTTTCTGGCGTAAGCTTTTACTAGCTCGCTGACGGTGGGCTTCCGAATTCGCACAACTGCCTAGTTGGAATCGAATACGTTCGACCATATTTTGCATATGACATTACGTATGCTTCTTAAAAACACTTCGCATCCATACAAAAACAGCTCAACGGGTAACCAGTGCCCTCTAGGCGACTTTGCTCGAAGACTACTGCGACATCAAGCCGCAGAAAGCAGAACATATAATAGCCGTGTTGTTTTACACGCGTATACGTTTACGTATGCGCGTAAAAACGCTTATCCTTGCTTAGATAATGTTTAGGAGACCCATCTAGCGGCAGTGGTTAAATAACTAGCTACAGCACAGGGTGTACCGAAAAGCGGAGACGCAAACCTCGGTTGTATGTCTGTGTATAACCCATAGCTGATTCAGTTCCGATGAATTGTGGACACAAAGCATTTTAAGACGTGAAACATAGACACATGTTTCAGTTACATCTGAGTATAATATGTATGGAAATTTAGTAGTAATAATTTTATGTGCAGCAATTTCAGAGGTGTATTTAAAGTTTGACGCTTAGCAGTCCATATAAAGTTTAAGCGTAAACGTCTATAGATATAAAAAAACACAGCTAATATATATATTATATATATTGTAGCAGCTAATTGTGCATCGATAATTGTGATTGGGTCTAAGTGCCATCATCCGGTGGCAAAATCCTGAGCCAGATAAATAATTTTGCATGTAAATGCAACAACAACGATTTGAGCCAGATAAATCCAGATAGAAGTCTGGTTCAATTTGTGAGCCAGATAATTTGTTAATTACTTCTTTTTAGTTTAGCAACGCTGCCTTTAAAAACCCTACTTTTTCAAAAATAGATGTCACTGCTTAGCCTTTTGCCGTATGAGTTAAATGAAAAACAGCGGCGGCATCTGCCTATCACATTTCACGTGTGCGAAAATTTCACGATATCTGCTTCTAAAGTCTCTCAATGATCCAGTGCATTCCCGTGAGAATTGAGCGTGAGCCGGAGCTGTAAAACTCACTGGATGACGGCAAAGATTGTTGTTAAGATGTTTGTAAACTGCGAAATATGTTGAACAATCACTGTTATGTCACAGTACGGGATACAGCTGGAGACAATGGTGCTTTATCGGTAACCGTATCGTTAACCTTATAACAGCTGATTCGACCAACCTTATCAGAATCAATGCAATCGATTATTGGTGCCGCTAAGGTCGTAACCGTATCGTAGCCAACGAATTGGGTTTTGGTTTACCGTCGTAACGATAAACAGCTGATTACGTTAGGGATACGGATACAGCGATACGACATACGGCACCAATGACTCCGGCTTAAAATGTTGCAGCGCTTTACGTTCGCAGATTCCTTAACACACGTTGCTACTTAACCTATATCTGTCACGAGGCTTGTGATTGCGAATATAGGTAAGCGTGACTTAGAAGTGTCAACAAGTTCACATTGTTTTACAAATACTTTTGTCACTACAACAGTTTTTTTTCCCGAGTTTGCTCAAACCCTTTCATGTAATCAGCTACAGTACGAAATGTATGTGTAAAATATTCTACCTCTGCTCATCTATAAACCCGTGAAGTATAACGCTCACCCTCGTTAATGCATGAAGTTGCGTACATGGTAAACATTTGCCTGCGAGAAATTCCAATGGCTCAATACACGTCCAAGAAGTATTAGTTAACTCCCATTCTGATACGATAGCAACTCACCATACAAAAAAGCCTAAACAGCTCTTCGGAACATTCTCATTTGGCTGAAAGTGGGCCGTTGCGGGCCACGGAGATACTATTTTCAGCCTAAGAGTCGTTTCACCATCTTTAGTTAGTTAGCATCGACTATCAGTTAAGTGCAGCGAAAAAGTGTAAACAAAGCTTTTTTGTTGGTTTTCGTGATGTCACAATAGACTTTTGCCATTTATTCTATAAAACATTCACCATTATCCAATAAACTAGAAGTTGGTCACCATATGGTGGTGATAAATAATGTGTCAAATGAAGCTATTTGAAGGTTTGTAATACTCCACATAAATTCTAACTTAATTAGAGATACTAAAAATGGACCTAAATGAAATTACTAATCCACGAATTTTTATTATTATTATTATTTTTTTTTTTTTTTCGTTCCAAAAAATTTCGTTAAACTTGCCTTCTCGTTTTTAGAAAAATGTTCATACCAAATCTACACCAAAATTTTTTTTAAACTTTCTTATTTAACATAAGTCTTAACCAAGATACAACAAAAACTGTATCAATACAACCTACGCATTTCCTACTGGATATCTTATCATATCTACAACCATCTACCATATCACATCTACAACAAATATGTTGCACGAGTTATTTTGCTATATTTATCCAACATAACGCTTACTCAAGCATGTGACATCTGAAGTTTAATTTCACTTTTACATTTGCACACACAAAGACATGCTCATTTATTACATACGTACATACATACACACATACATTGCTTTATAGTTTTCATTCCTGATTAATTTCCTTGAAGCAACTGAGAATTTTCAACAAATCTTTTCATCATGCGACAGCAACATTTATGGAAATTCCAATTAAAATTACATAAATTAGTTTTTTTGTCTGTTTGTTTCATGCTTTTAACTATTTACATGTATTATATGGAAATATGTTGTTAATATAAAGCTGTGCTCAAAAAGTGGCTCACAAATTAGAGACTCAACGGTTTACTGGGTAATTGATATGACGTTATCTGTGATATATTAATCAAACAGCAATTAAAGGAGTGTAAATTTTACTGTTGCTATTTTTCTGAATACTAAATAATAAAGTATATAGTTTTATATATTAATTTTCGCTGCAATATATTAGTATATAATTAATTAGTTTGATATTAAACTTTCTTCTAAACATCACGCGATATAATCATATGATGCAGTATAAATATCTTATTAGTTAGAATAAAATTTGTTAAATTTTATTAATTTTTTATATACAAAAATCATGATCATATTGAGATGTACTTAAGTTTTAACTTTTGAGTTGTATATATAGCTTTCAATACCAAGATATTGAATGTGTAACGAACTCCAGCCGAGCTCGCTTTGAGCCACATGGGTAAAAAAAATCATGTTAACATTAAACAAATTCTGCTGATGTTTTAGGCACCATCCTTTTATATATCTTACTAGCAGACCAGGCAGACGTTGTTCTGCCCTAAATTTGGTCTATCTGCAAACATCTTAATAAGCTCTCTCCGTCTAACTCTGCCTCCCCCCTCTTGTATTTTTCTTAATCTTTTATTCACTCCTCCTTCCGTCTTTTTCGATTCATCTATCTGTATTTCGTCTCACTTTATCTCTTTCTCAGTCTCCTTCTCCTACCCTCTTTTCTCTTCTCTCAAGTTCTTCTCATTCTCCTTCAACTCTTATTGCCAGTTCCAGAGAGTGGTCCTAATCCCAGTCCCAGTCCGTCTCTGGTCTAGTTCGCGGAATAAATACTAATACAGGCAAATTAATACACCAAATTTCAGGAAAATCGAATAGGACGTACACAGGTACATATATAGGTATGTGGGTATTATAAATTTATGTCTTTATTTCGGCTTCGCATGCTTGTTGATCGGTTTTGCCAGGTTGATGCTACTAAATCGAATATTACAATGGAAATTACTTTAAAGCTCTCAGCAATAGCTTTCATTTGATATCCATAATACACACACATTGTAAAGGTATCCGGGTCGACGTTTTGGCCTATATCTCAAAACCCTTGTCACTCAGCGATATAAAAATTACTCTGTACTAAAGCACACATCAACAGCTTTCATTTCAACAGCCATATTACACACACCTTCCAGGGGTATCCGGGTCCACGTTTTGGCCTATATCTGGAGACCCTAGTCACACAGCGATATAAAAATTACTCTTCACTAAAGCACACATCAACAGCTTCAATTTGATATCCATATTGTATAAACACATTCTAGGGGTGCCCGGGTCCAGAACTCGCGGAAGAGGAACGCATACTCCCCAGGGAAACGCGTGTCACTCTTGCTCAACTTCGTTCTGGATACTGTAACAGGTTAAACTCTTACCTATCCAGAATCAACCCCGACATACAAAATGTATGCCCCGCTTGCAATGTGTCCCCACATGACACCAACCATCTCTTTAATTGTAATGTGGAACCAACGCCTCTAACACACCTTTCCTTTTGGTCCACCCCTGTTGAAACGACAAGTTTCCTTAGACTCCCGTTAGAGGATATTGATGACAATTTGTGATCGGTCGCGGCTATTAGGTGGGATGAGCATTGCTACAACAACAACAACAACAAGGGGTGCCCGGGTCCACATTTTGGCCTATATCTCGAGACCAGAAACACCCAGGGGTACGAAAACCACTCAGTATCAAAGTACTCATAAACAGATTCCATTTGATACCCATATTGTACAAACACATCCCAGGATTACCCAGGTCCACGTTTTGATCTCAAGACTCTAGCCAGAACGGGATAAAAAGTATCGTATGTCCGTTCCCTGGTTATAAGCTACCTCTCCACCAATTTTCAGCCAAATTGGTTCATCCGTTCTTGAGTAGTGTAACTAACACGACTTTCTTTTCTATAGTATTTTTCTAAAAAAAAAAAATCATAACTCAAGAATGGCTAAACCGATTTGGGATTTCAAAATCAACTAATCATCATCTCTCCTTCCTGTATCTTTCCTAAAAATTGCATGGCAATCTTTCTATCCGTTCTCGAGTTATGGAGTGACAATCAAAATGTACACTTCTTTTTATATATAGATAAAATAAAGTCGGTAAATATGGTTGTACGCCCATCAGTTCACATAGAGTTCTCCGATTTTAAAACGGTATTTAGAATTTTAAAGCCTAGCTATGAGAGATGGATATTTTCAATTCAATTTAATTTTCAATTAAATTTTACAGAGAATAAAAAAACTATCAAATTGTAGTAGAAAATCGTAAAATTTTTGTTTACGTAGCTATAATTTCAAAACATATGAATCAAGTTTAGTATTTCCTCCTTGCAGATAAACTTTGAAATATTTGCATTCGCTATGACTCAAACATTTTTTAAAGAAAAACAATATGCTTTCCCAAAAATACAGTGCGTGTGTTTGTTCACTGTGAACTTTGCGAGGAAGCTTGCTTTGAGTGTAACATTCACCACATCACATTATGCATCACATACACACATACATAGCATTCGCTAGCGTTATTGAACCACGGGAGTAAATTTATAGGTATGTATGGATGTACATATGTATGTATTTTCATTTCATATTAGACGAAGATAGAGATATAGGGATAGATGGAGCCGAAATGGGGTGGGGGAAGGGACGGAGAGGGAGAAAGGGACGCAAAAAAAATGAAATTCAGAATAATTTATAAGGAAAAGGGGGAGTGAGAAAAAGATATAAAAACTTCTTAAACCGTATGCAGATAGACAAAATTTAGGGCAGAATAGCGTCTGCCGGGTCTGCTAGTATATCTATAAAATGAAAAAAAAAAAAACATAAAAAAGTTAATATAACATATATAGTAAAAAAAAGCTATAAATCAACAACGAATCACTGGATTGAAATATTTAGTACTTGAGTTTTCAATTTAAAAAAAGGTTGATTCCTTTCTAACAACTAAAATTGTAAACATAAATTAAAAAGAGGGTTTGTGTGTATGTTCGCTGTCAACCAAATGTTCAAAATGCGTTCAGTGGGAACATGCCACCATTTCAGATGTTGATTGAGATCAAATGGTCAAAAAGAGCAGCTTATGAAAGTATGCCTACCTACATACCGAATTTACAGGACAGTTGCATATACACCAAGCGAGGTTCCTGTCAAGTGTTTCTGGTAAATTAGACTAGGAACCACTTAGTGCTATCAAATAAGTAACGTGACTGCATACATTTGCAAAAAACATTTAATTAATAAAGCGATTTTTCGTAATTCACCAGAAATAAACTTTTTAGGAAGCAGATTGCTATAAATTCGCATAGAGAAAACGAGATGAAGGAAGAACAGCGAAAGAAAAAAGATAGAGCTGGATAAATAGAGTAAGAAAGGACGGGGAGGGAGATTGAGAAAGCTAGGGACGAGATAATAACAAAGAGAGAGACGAATTTAGATAACAGACGGAGAGAAAGAGATGCTGGTGACAGAAAAATATGAGAAGAAGTGAATACAAGGAAGAGGGGATACAACTTTCTAAAAGTCATGCTGACCAAATTTGAATAACACAACGTCTACTGCAACTGTTAGTATACAAATGTACGTACATATATATATTCGCCATAAACGTTCGCGTTCCTATTCAATTGTCTAGAGCTATTATGATTGTCTATGTGTACATTCAGTAGGTATTAGTGGATTTAAAACCCAAACGGTTTCTTTGTACGTATTTAAAGTTATCGTAGGTATTATAATTTGTTTAGTATATTATTATTTTAGTTTTGAGGTCGTTTTATTAAACCATTTTAATACTTTTATGTGTTAGAATAGGGTGTGCCGGAAAAAAGTCGATATTTGAGTATCCTTGTGTGTATTGATGTCTCTCACTACAGGTGTCTTTATACTTTTTAGCTGTCACTAAGAGCCCAATTTACAATAATGCAAGTCTTCTTCCACAAGATTACTATTTTTTAAACCTATTCCTATTCAGAAGAAATTTACCTCTCCCTCGCTGACCAATTATATAATTTTTTTTTTTTTCAAATAACTTGATCCCTCTCACAAGTATTTCCAATAAGCTATCTGAACAAGAATGCTTGAGTTCGCTGTCGCGACTACCAATCGGTAAAAGGGAAGTTTGTTGACGGCAATTCGTTTGTATAAAGAGCAACATTGGCTTTTGTGCAGTATGAGCATAAAGAAGTGAAGAAGGATTGCATGGCAAGCAGTTTTGATAATGCTTGGCCCTGTTGTGAAATTAAACAACTTAGTTAAAAATGTTATTATAAATACTTCTATTTACAAATACCCGTATGTAAATTTGGGGCAACATATCACGTTTTAAGACTTCGATTGGGAAAATCGGATAAGTATACCAGTTGTTTTGCCCTAAGGGAGTAAGGACTTTTAATTTTATATATGGTAAAGATAATAAAGTGCTAATTTGGGAAAAATTTAAAAAACGTGACATCAGAATGGACAAGGTGACAGCTGTTTCGATTATACCTTGTAAATCTCTTCAAAGCCTTTTCTCCAGGGAGTGGGATTTGAACCCGCATTTGTCCGTCCTAATGTCACGTTGTTTGTGTAAATTTTTCTCAAATTATTAAATAAATTATGCATTTAAAACAAAAGGCTTCAAATAAATGTTTTCATACATTTAAAGCAGTAAGGGCAACTGCTTGACGCAACACTTCTGCCGATAATGTGAACGGGCGGTGTATCGTTCAGAGGCAACAGGTTTGGCATACCCACCTGCATACACCTATAGTATATACTACGTACATATGTAGCCACATTTAGCACATTGTTCAAGTGCCATTGGTATACACTTGAAAATTTTATTGGACTTTGTGCGAAATTAAATGTGCCACTACACGCGTATTATAGAGCAGCGGCCATTTGAACACTTAATTGATAGGTGAATTGAACTACATTTAAAGTGGTATTGATTTTTTAATGTCGATTTGCTATTAGGTAAGTAAGTTTTAAACGGGTTGTTTTTGTAAAAATCGTTATTAACTTTAGTATGCAATAGTTTGTTATTGGTTTTATGGGATAATTGCATTTAAATATGACTTACTTTTATTGCAGGGCAATTAGGTTGAGAATTACGGAACTAGAGAGCTTTAGTAATGGAGGAGAAAATAGATTGTAGTAAAAAAGTAAAATATGTATCTAGCTCACTGACATATGTATGCTTTAAATTCCAAGAATATGTATAATAAAAAACAAGTGAGTATTACTATTTTATAATAAATTTTGTGCTATTTCACAATCATTTGCGTGTTTGTAACACTAAGGACTGTTTTCACAATTATAAGTTGAGTTGGAGTTCAAGTGGTGGAATGCAATTCTTCTGATTGCTTTATTTGATATTTTCTTTTTTAAGTGATTCGCGTTTCGATTCGAGCTCAAGGCCAGAACAATAATTTTTTTCAAATGATAATTATTGTTATTTTTAAATTTTTCTAAATTTGAAAAATTGTATTTTGTTTTTGGAATAGTAAGTAGAAAATTTTTCAGACAACCTGCCATAGCTGCGCAGATAGATCCATTTCGAAGGGTGCTAAGCCTTCATCATCAGTACGCTTTAGGCATGCTGCGCTAACCATTTAGCTATACAGCGGTGTTAAATATAGTTGGTAAAAAGGAATAGAAGTAGCAAATTTGCTAGTCAAACAAACCACCGCTGCGCAGCTATAGCAGATTGTCTGAAAAATTTTCTACTTACTATTCCAAAAACAAAATACAATTTTTCAAATTTAGAAAAATTTAAAAATAACAATAATTATCATTTGAAAAAAATTATTGTTCTGGCCTTGAGCTCGAATCGAACCCTGAATCATTTATCAATAGGCCGATAAAAACAAAAACAATTTTCTTTTTTGCAAAAAAAGGTAACCCAGTTGAAGCGATAACTATAAATATTTTGTATAAAAAAGCCTTAAAATCTGTTGTGAATATAGGAAACCAACAAAGCAGCTGATTTTTGTTTACAATTTTGCCTTCTTGCACTTAACTGACAGGCAATGCTTAAATTACAATAGAGAAAATGAAAGTTTCAATAAATCATACAGGTGACAGGTGACTAGCTGAAGATGATGGAAAGGGCCAGATATGTGTAATAAAGCTCGTAAATTGTCTCTCCCCAATTTTCATATACCCTACACTGAATACAGCTTGGCCATTCTCAGGCCATATGACCTAAAAATTGTATGATATGTCTTTGATTTATATAATTCGCGTAGGTTTTTAATGTAGCTACGATTCGGGAAATTTTGAAATTCACAGTTCCCAGTTTATACTCTTATCAAATCACTGGTTTTTGTAAGCTATGCTTTCGTAGTTTATCAAAGGGATAGTTTTCTGAACTAATCGTAGCTCAGCCCTCAGTATTGTCAAGGAACTAATTTGTAAAATCTACCATTACAGTTTGTTATAGAAATCGTTTTTTCTATCCATCACAGTTCCAACACCATATTCTTGTAAACGGACCAGTTAACAGGTCTCTGTCTAACCTTTCTTTTAAATATCACAGAATCAGATCATCATGTGTCTGTACTTTTGACTATATTATCAATAACTACTCCTTAAGTGGCTCAATTATCTTGTCAGACATGAAGTTGGCTTATTTCAATAAATTGGAACAAATTTATTAATCATATATTTTTTTCAAAAACCATTAAATATTTAATTTTATTATTCTTACAAAAGGTATTTTCGCCAATTTAGGTTATGCACTGTTAACACATATGATTGAATGGAGTATGATTAATTTATTTCATAATTATATGTGAGTATGTTTTTATTGCTATTACTCAATTAAAACTGCAAAAAATTATAAAAAAACAATAGCAACAGCAAAGCCAGTACAAAAAAGAAAAAACTTATAAGCATACAACTGCCAAAGAAACAGTGAGTCCAATGAATATGCAAACATATACCCAGCAGTTGGTTTTAAATACGGCATGCAATTTATCAATCTTGCTTACATAACACTCTACTATAGCTCTACAACAAGTTTGCTGAAAGATGCATCGCACAGACTTATTTTCCTGAACAAAATTATAGTCCAGCTTGTCTATTTTACTTTATTTTACCCGTCACAAGATGTCCTTAGGCTATGAGAATAGAAGCCTGAAATGTTAAGGCCTCGCTTTCTAAATAAAATTGGTCCTTATAAATGAGATAACGTTTCATACTCACACTTCGGAACTACGTCCACCACTTTTCCACATTTTTCCTGAAGGCATCGGGTAGGTGCTACGTTTACTTGGCATTGTCACGACTGGAGCATGAAAGCTACGAAGGGTGCTAGCATCTATGAAATGTTAAGTTTTGTTAAGGAAAATTTATTTTCTAGCACAGCAAAGTCCTAAGCTTTCATATTTGTTAGAAATTGACGAAAGGCCCTTGGGACCCTCAAATATTCAAGTGACAATTAAAAATTACTCGAACGTCCTGAACTATAAGTCCAGTTCTAATAAAATTTATATGGTAAAACCTCCTAAAATCGTAACCGGTTCCAAAAAATTAAAAGGTACCAAAAAAAGGTTCAAAAAAAGTAACCTGTTACAAATTAGTAAACACTTTTAAAATCGGAACCGCGCCTGAAAAAGTAACAGGTTCCAAAAAAGTAACCGGTCTAAAAAAAGTACCCGATTCTTAAAAATTATCCAGTTCTTAAGAACTACCCTGTTCTTAAAAAGTAAACGAATCTTAAAAAATAACCGGATTCGCAAAAGCAGCCGGTTCAAAAATAGTAAACAGTTGCAAAAGCAACCAGTTGTAACAAATTTAATGTTTCCATAACGGCCAGTTATTAAACAAAGTAGCTGTTAATAAAACAAAGTAGCCGGCTATAAAACAAAGAAAAACATTTTTAAAAAGATACAGCTTCCAAAGGAATAACCGGTAATAAAGTGTAACCGATACCAGAATGGTAACATATAATAAAAGGTATGAGAATCCAAAGAATTACCGGCTTTACTGCAAATTAAACATTTTTAAAACAAAACAGCCGATTTTAAATATTATCTATTTTATTATAAACATTTTAACTAGCTGGGCCTCTGGTATTCACTTTTTTGGATGTCCAAAAAAGCACGTCAATGGAATATACCAAAGGAACTCAAATCGTTTTCATTTGGCCTTTACGATCAAGTGAGGAAGAATCTGCTCCCTCTTTCTCTGGTTCTCTGTTAAGAGAAAGCCAAATGAACTCGTTCTTAATCGGATCACATTCGTTCAATCGAGTACCAAGACCTAGCCAGCATAGCCGCTGATTATTAGCTCGCTGAACTTTGTTGATGCTTATAATGCAACCAGGTGGATAATCACTTGTTAATATTCAAAGAAATAGCAGCTGGGTATTAAGATTTTTGTTAAGGCAGCTTTAAATTTTTTTCAAGCAGCAATACATTGACCTGATTCTGCCGCTTCAAGCTTCAAAATATCCGACTCATCGCGTTTTAATTTCGCCGGGTATTTAATTTATTATTTCAACTTCTGTTATAAAATATTTTTGCACATAATTGTTATAAACAATCATTAGCAAAGCTTATGTATGTGTATTAGACTGGGCCGATTTGTTAACCGATATCGCGCCATCGATTTTTCGATAGGATTTGAGCTCAAAAAAAAAGTGCCACTACGCATACCGAAAAAAAAATTTTCGAGCCAACGTTTTTACAACAGCTGTTTGAAAAAAAAAAAAAAATATTGTTCTCAAATGTTTTGGTCGAAAAATTGACCCTTTCGCCATTTTTTTTTTCGCAGGCTCGAAAGTTATTTTGTTGGGTATTCGTAGTGGGACTTTTTTGCCTGAACCCAAATCCTATTGAAAAATCAATGGCGCGATATTGGTTAACTTTCGTCCATACAAATCGACCCAGGTTAATATACATACTGTGCGAGTTCGGCAAGTAAAACAGTAAAAAAAAAAACAGTCTTAAGTAAATTTAAATCTTAATGCAAAAAAAAAAAAAAATGGAGATATTTACATTTAAATGTGTTTGTAAATATATTCAACAAAAAATATTTCGTCATAAAGAGCCAAAGTATGTAATTATTTCCAGAAATGTTTAAACACATATCAACATTTGTTTGAAATACAACGATTTAATGAATAATTCATTATTCTGCAAAATTTTTGTTTAGAACATTTTTGTAATTTGTCAATTTTCGCAAGTAAACAAGAAACAAAAACCTCTTCGTTATATTACAAATTTTGTTTTTATATTAAAAAGCTTTTAGAACAAAAAAATCAAACGTAGAAATTGTTGTGTTGTGCTGATTTACATAAGCGTTTCAAGAAATTTTGAAATAAAAGAAATTTCGATAATTGCTTTAAAAAGAGTAACAATACTTTTATAATCGAAGTTGGGCCAGATTGACTCGTATCTCGCTTGGTTTTGTGCTCTCTTCTTTTCACCGGGCGCGTCCTAGCAAAAACGTATACCGATTCTGTCTGAACTTTGCGTGTTGACTCCTCATGCTTGTCTGCATCAAAGGCTGTGTACGCAGATGCCGGATCACGTCATAGTGCTCACGGAGATGTTCCGTTAATCCCCGTGGAGATGAGGTAGATCAAGCAGTTGCTTATTAGGGTGTCCTTTTTTGCGACAGTCTAGTACAAACTGCCTAGTCAGCATTTCGTTTTGCCCTTTAATGTTGAGCTAATTATTTCAGACCAGATTTTCAGTGCGAGTTTAAGTTAACTAGAGTTTAAACGTGCTCTTTTGTGTAAATGGCCATGATGGCAGTATAAGATTGAGATTAGCTTAAACAAAAATATATACTTTTTACTTCAGAGGAGACTTAAGCCGAGCTTTTCCTTCAATTTGCAACGCACTCCTTTTAATTTTCACCAGAAATTGGCGGGACGGGACCTTTATGTTCTATAACGACTCCACTCGGCATCTGCAAGGCAAATAAGTTTTCACTGAGAAGATTTTCATGGTAGAAATACACTCGGAATATTTGCCAAATCACTACCGAGGGGCGATTAGTTAAATGTTTTCCTAAGTGAAAAAACAGGACCATCGGTGTTTTAGGTGGAGTACGCTACCACCACACATGTACTAGCGCCTATTCTATGACCGTTCTGGTGTCGGCAGAGAAGGTTTCATAAAAAAGGAATATGGGCAGAAAGAGAGAGACAAATAGGGACAAGAAAGGATAAATGCAGAACAGTGGGAACTGTGGTCACCAAAATTGAAGCTCTGCCAATGTGGGTGAAGTACTAGCATCGCAGTGGTAGTGGTATAGTCGTTGATTAGCAAGCAACGAGGCAAGACATGTGCACACCCCCCAGCGGGTTAGGGGGTCAGAATATACCCGCGGTATATATGCCTGTCGTAAGAGGTGACTAAAATACCAGATTCAAGGGGCTGTGCAGCGCAGAACTTTCAGGTTGCCTGCGCAATATATAGCTTCTCAAAACCCAATTGTCAACCTCACCTATCCGCGGCGAATCCTGTTTCACTAACAGACGAGGCTCTGGCGATCATGAGGAGCTTGCAGGTGGGGAGGAAGGGATGGGCTGAAGGTTTAATGTGGCCATATAAATCGTTCCCGAGATGGCCGGGCTAGGACCTTAATGGTGCTGTGTTACCGAAGCGTACCGGATCTGTATCCGGGAAAGCACCATCACATCGATAACACTCCCCAAAGCCTTCTGGGAGAATCTTTATCGCTACAACAACAACAACATATGCACACATATTTCTTAACACTCAGCGCATATTTCTCTGATGTTGCTACGTTTGCTCATCGACTCTTATACGAAAGAGTATAATAACATTTGTGAGCGCGAACAATAATTTCACTAGCTGACGACCTGTGAGGTAGACAAAAGAAAAAATGAGTGTATTAAGCAGGGAACAGGAGGGTGTATGGAATTATATGAGAAAAGATGAAAAAGCATTTATAAAGATAGGTAGAATTTGCAGCAGAAATATATGAGATTCTCGAATCTTTAAATACTGTGAAGCTCGGAAGCTTCTCGATACTACATAGAGCTTATGATTTCTTTCCAAAATTCTCGCATGTGTTATTGAAGAAATCGTTAGATCTATATAATACCGAAAAGCTCCCGAACCTCGGGAGTCCCGCGAGAAGCCAGTTCTTAATTTCTAAAATCTCGAAACTCTTTTTTTTTGGACGAGAAATCGTAAGCTCTAGTTTGTACGCAATCGATTTGAAGTGGATAGACAAATATATGCAGATACGAATATGTAAGTATACTTTCATATCGTTTTTATACTCAGCTGAGCAGAGCTCACAGAGTATATTAACTTTGTTCGCATAACGGTAATCCGTAACGGCATAAACTAATCGAGATAGATATAGACTTCTATATATACAAATGATCTGGGTGAAAAAACAAATTCAGTTTGCCATGTCCGTCCGTCCGTCCGTGCGTGCGTCCGTCCGTCCACCCGTCCGTCCGTCTGTCCGTCCGCCTTTAAACACGATAACTTGAGTAAATTTTGAGGTATCTTGATGAAATTTGGTGCCTAGGTTCCTGGACACTCATCTCAGATCGCTATTTAAAATAAACGAAATCGGACTACAACCACGCCCACTTTTTCGATATCGAAAATTTCGAAAACCCGAAAAAGTGTGATAATTCATTACCAAAGACGGATAAAGCGATGAAGCTTGGTAGGTGCGTTGACCTTATGACGCAAAATAGAAAATAAACAAAATTTTGGACAATGGGCGTGGCACCGCCCACTTTTAAAAGATGGTAATTTAAAAGTTTTGCCAGCTGTAATTTGGCAGTCGTTGAAGATATCATGACGAAATTTGGCAGGCGTGTTACTACTATTACTATATGTGTGCTAAATAAAAATTAGCGAAATTGGGTGACGATCACGCCCACTTTTAAAACATTTTTTTAAGTTAAATTTTAACAAAAAATTTAATATATCTACAATATTAAAGTAAATTATGTCAACATTCGACTCCAGTAATGATATGGTGCAACAAAATACAAAGATAAAAGAAAATTTCAAAATGAGCGTAACTCCGCCCTTTTTCGTTTAATTCGTCTAGAATACTTTTAATGCCATAAGTCGAACAAAGATTTACCAATCCTTGTGAAATTTGGTAGCGATATAGATTCTATGACGATAACTGTTTTCTGTGAAAATGGGCGAAATCGGTTGAAGCCACGCCCAGTTTTTATACACAGTCGACCGCCTGTCCTTCTGCTCGGCCGTTAACACGATAACTTGCGCAAAAAACGATATATCTTAACTAAACTTAGTTCGCGTACTTATCTGGAGTCACTTTATCTTGGTATAAAATATGGCCGAAATCAGACTATGACCACGCCCACTTTTCCGATATCGAAATTTACGAAAAATGAAAAAAAATGCCATAATTCTGTACCAAATAAGAAAAAAGAGATGAAACATGGTAAGGTAATTGGATTGTTTTATTGACGCGAAATATAACTTTAGAAAAAACTTTATAAAATGGGTGTGACACCTTCCATATTAAGTAAAATAAAATGAAAAAGTTCTGCAGGGCGAAATCAAAAGCCCTTGGAATCTTGGCAGGAAGACTGTTCGTGGTATTACATATATAAATAAATTAGCGGTACCCGACAGATGATGTCCTGGGTCATCCTGGTCCACATTTTGGTCGATATCTCGAAAACGCCTTCACATATACAACTAAGGGCTACTCCCTTTTAAAACCCTCATTAATACTTTTAATTTGATACCCATATCGTACAAACACATTCTAGAGTCACCCCTGGTCCACCCTTATTACGATATCTCGAAAAGGCGTCCACCTATAGAACTAAGGCCCGCTACGTTTTAAATAATTATTAACACCTTTCATTTGATACACATGTCATACAAACACATTCCAGGGTTACCCTAGGTTAATTTTGCTAAATGGTGAGTTTCCCTTATTTTGTCTCCAAAGCTCTCAGCTGAGTATGTAGTGTTCGGTTACACCCGAACTTAGCTTTCCTTACTTATTTTTTCTTGGTTCCTTTCCATTGTACTTTTTACACAACCAAACACTTCAAACTTTGAGTACTTCCGCTGACTCGGCATAACAACTGATTATCGTAATTCTTGCTGACAACAAAAGCCAATGCGAATATAGCAAAAAAGTACATTAAGCAACTGTAATGAGTGATGTGGCTTTTTATAACAATAACAAAACTATTGCAAAAGAACAATTTCGAAGTAATAAAAAGTAGGAGAATGGACAAGTTGGTAATCCGCAAATCACAAACGTAATAATGCTGAAGAATGCAAAAAAAAAATAGGTGTAGGCCTGAAGTATACGCGTATCTACATCTGTGAGAAAAAAAATAGCAAAAAAATTTGTAAAAATTTGTATCATCATTTGCTAAAATAAGCGCTATTTGCTTAAATCAGTGGTTTTCGCTTAATTTTGAAAAATGGTTAATAAATTTTAAGATAAAATTAAGTAAACTCATTCAAAAAATTTTTGGAAAAGTACCAAAAGTTCGAGAATCTTTAAGATACTATTTGATATTTCAAAATTTGTATTTAGAATTTTTAGAAAACTATTTGGCGCCTAGTTTCGAAACTTTAATGCAAATTTTAGGAATTTCTCGAATTTTCGGATATTTTCGAAAAAGGCTATTGAAACGTGTAGTCTTACTATTGTACGCAGAGTTTTCAGAAGCGGTCTGCACATGCCGCATAAATTTCGAAAATTTTAAGAAATTTTCAACCTTATCGAAACGCTTTTGACATAGGTTGACTTAACTTTTGTTAGATATATACATTTATAAAGTATTCATTTCATTAAGCATACATTTCGAAATTCTCATAAGGTTTTTCTATTGAAAGTTCGAAAATCTTTCAAAAATCTTCAAAAAAATTTCAAAACTATTACTTAGAATTTTCAAAGTTGCTAAAACAATTTATACTTTTAATCACTTTTCAGTATTTTTTTTTTTACGAAAGGTACCGGAAGAAAGTAAACTCATTCAAACAATTTTCCGAAAAGTACCAAAAGTTCGAGAATCTTTAAAAAATACTATTTGAAATTTCAAAATTTGTATTTAGAGATTTTAGAAAACTGTGCTATGTAGTTTCGAAACTTTCAAGCAAATGTTAAGAACTTCTCGAATTTTCGAATATTTTCAAAAACGCTATTGCTTTATAGCCTAACTTTTGTACGCAGAATTTTCAGAAGTGGTCTGCGTACGTCATATAAATTTCGAAATTTCTATAAAAGGTTTTAAGAAATTTTCAACCTTTTTCGAAAACGCTTTTGAAATAGGTTGACGTAATTTGTGTTATAATATATTCATTTATAAAGTACTAATTTTACTTAGAATTTTCGAATATTTCGAAATTGTTAAAACAATTCAGACTTTTAATAAGTTTTCAGTCGTTTTTTTTTACGAAATTTCAAAATATTCTATTGAGAGTTTTTTGAAAACTGTTTGAAAGCGACGTGTAGTTTCGAATCTTTCAAGCAAATTTTAAGAATTTCTCGAATTTCCGAATATTTTCGGAGACGCTTTGAAATAAATTGGTTAAGCATATAAATAAATAATAAAATAGTCATTATATTAAGCAAGTATCGATATTCTCATAAAGCTTTTTTTTTTTTTGAAAGGTTAAATTTTCGAATATTGCAAAAGCGTTAGAAAAAATTTCAATAAATGAAAAAAACATTCTTTTTACGAAAAAAAATTAAAATATCAAACTTATTACTTGAAACTGTTGTAAAATGACGAACATATTTCGAAAATATTTGCGAAAATACTTTTGAAATTGGATTAATAAATTTTGTTTACGCAGCTCATACAAATATTTTTAGTTGACGATTATTTGACTTTATTACTTGGGAAAAGACTGATATGAATCATATAATCAAAAGTAAATCTAAACCTAAACCTAACATAGACGGAAACAAGGTAAACTGTTTATTAGGTTTTCGATGTTAAATGCATAAAGGTTTTTTCCAATATGAAGAAAGAACTAAACAAAGTACACATTGATCAAATTGATTGATTGACACATGTATTTCGCTGCTCTTTTTGTGTTGATTTATGTGCGTGAATTAGTTTATACATACAGCTGTGTACAGAAAAATAGCAATGGCAATTTTAATCATATTTCGATAGTCATTTTCTGCTTTTTTTATTTTCGATATTTACAGAAAACGTCTATACAATCTCAAAAACGATTCGAAATTCGAAAGTTCAAGGCAATTTTCCTTAAATTTTGTATTATTTGTCAATTCGAAATCGAGACGCCTTCAACCTGTACTTTGTTAGATTAAAATTTATTTATTTATATAGAAATTTGATCAAAGTTAGCACTGCTACTTTTCTGTTCGCTGCTGTATTTACCTATATGCAGAAAAGCCTTAAATAAGTTTGACTATGATATGTTAAGTTTATCAACATTAAAATAGATTACAAGTAAATTGAATAAATTGATTTGTTTTTTATGATTCGCACTTATTTTCTTTGATCTTTTTATAGCGCATATTTCACCAAGTTGCGTTAGGTCTGTATGGTTTTTGGCTGCGGTTTGGAGTGACTAAAATTTACGTACGCTTGTTTGAAATCGAAACATTGAATTTATACTAATCAAATACGTGTGGCTGTTTGTTACTCGCTTTTATGATACATTTTGAAAGAATTTTACAAAAAGTTGGGACAATTCGATATGTGTGCGACTATCACGGATTTCATACTGTAAATTTTTCGAAAATTTCAGAGTAATAATTTTTTTGGATTGGAAAGCAAACAAAATATTGTAACGAATTTACTGACATTCCTCTTATTTGCAACGTTCTGCTAACGTTCGGATCACTAAACTGTTGAATAAATAACTCCAATATTCGATAATGCAAATTGATCTCTATTAGACTACTTTCAAAATAACACTACTACTTCTCGACAGATAGCGTGATTAAATCAAACTGATTTTTTTCGTGCCTCAACTGTTGCTGCTTTTATACTGTTTGGTTTCCTCGTTGGCATATTTCTAGGCGCTTTTATTTCTAGAATTTACTAGTTAGTTACCAGCTATACAATTACCATCTATAACTACGTTTATAGTTTCTCATATGCGCGTATATATGTGAGTGATACTTGTACAAATTATTGCCTACTTTTGGGAGTATCTCAGATATATGCATGTGTTTGTGCGTTGCTCTCCGCTGCTTGTATGGACATATGTATAGACATAATTATTGATTTATTGATGTGCATACAAGTTACTGCTTAGTATTGGCTTAGATATGATCGTATCCCTTAGTATTGCTATTATTCGTTACAATATTAAGGACTGGGATTTGCAAACCACTAATGTTTATTAATTCTTCGATATACTGCGCAAAAAGAAAAAGCTGCGTTTCTTTTGATCCATGGAAATGCAGAGGGGGTGAACTATTTTATTTTATACCTTGTCTCTTCTTCTTAATCTCGCTATATGGGCTACTTTGGGGGACCGGAAATTATATTTAAGAAACACAACACATATTAGGGCCTTTCAACTCTACAGTGGTTTGTCATTATAAAATAAAATATGTGATAAGAACAACTCTTACAAATGATTTTATTAGGTATTAAGAAGCTCTTTGGATTATCTTAGTTTCACTCGGATATAGATTCTAGAGTGCGCCGCCTGCCTTTGCGCCACTAGAGCTATTCGCAACTTCCAAACTCAAAACTTGGATTCCACTTTTGATCTACCCAAGTCTATTCACTGTTTTGATAGTCAGGGTGCCAAAAAAAAGTAATCTGTTATATATCTGTAAGCGCAATATATTTCCAGCTGGCAAAATTAGTGAAATTTAGAGTGGAAAGAGCATAAACAAGTAAGGAAGGTTAAGTTCGGGTGTAACCGAACATTACATACTCAGTTGAGAGCTATGGTGACAACATAAGGGAAAATAACCATGTAGGAAAATGAACCGAGGGAAGCCCTGGAATGTGTATCAAATGAAAGGCATTAAAGCGTATTTTATGAGGGAGTGGGCCATAGTTCTGTAGGTGGACACCATTTAGGGATATCGCCATAAAGGTGGATCAGGGTTGACTCTAGAATTTGTTTGTACAATATGGGTATCAAACGAATGGTGTTAATGAGTATTTTAAAAGGGAGTGGGCCTTAGTTCTATAGGTGGACGCCGTTTCGAAATATCGCCATAAAGGTGGACCAGGGGTGACTCTAGAATGTGTTTGTACGATATGGGTATCAAATTAAAGGTATTAATTAGGGTTTTAAAAGGGAGTGGTGGATGTTGTATAGGTGGTCGCCTTTTCGAGATATCGCCATAAAGGTGGACCAGGGGTGACCCTAGAATTTGTTTGTACAATATGGGTATCAAAAGAAAGGTGCTAATGAGTATTTTAAAAGGGAGTAATCCTTAGTTCCATGGGTGGACGCAGTTTCGAGATATCGCCATAAAGGTGGACCAGGGGTGACCCTAGAATTTGTTTGTACGATATGGGTATCAAATGAAAGGTGTTAATGAGTATTTTAAAAGGGAGGGGGCCTTAGTTCTATAGGTGTTTGCCTTTTCGAGATATCGCCATAAAGGTGGACCAGGGGTGACTCTAGACTTTGTTTGTACGATATGGGTATCAAATGAAAGGTGTTAATGAGTATTTTTAAAAGGGAGTGGGCCTTCGTTCTATAGGTGTTCGCCTTTTCGAGATATCGCCATAAAGGTGGACCAGGGGTGACTCTAGACTTTGTTTGTACGATATGGGTATCAAATGAAAGGTGTTAATGAGTATTTTTAAAAAGGAGTGGGCCTTTGTTCTATAGGTGTTCGCCTTTTCGAAATATCGCCATAAAGGTGGGCCAGGGGTGACTCTAGAATGTGTTTGTACAATATGGGTATCAAATTAAAGGTTTTAATGAGAGTTTTAAAGGGGGGTGGTGGTAGGTGTATATGTGAGGGCGTTTTCCAGATATCGACCAAAATGTGGACCAGGGTGACCCAGAATATCATCTGTTGGATACGGCTAATTTATTTATATATGTAATACCTGCAACGATTTTAAGCGTTTTTTATTTCGCCCTGCAGAACTTTTTCATTTTCTTCTACTTAATATGGTGGGTGTCACAACCATTTTATAAAGTTTTTCTAAAGTTATATTTCGCGTCAATAAACCAATCCAATTACCTCACAATGTTTCATCCCTTTTTTCGTATTTGGTATAGAATTATGGCATTTTTTTAATTTTTCGTAATTTTCCATATCGAAAAATTGGGCGTGGTCATTGTCGGATTTCGTTCATTTTTCATACCAAGATAAAGTGAGTTCAAGTAAGTACGTGAACTAAGTTCATTAAAGATATTTCGATTTTTGCTCAAGTTATCGTGTTAACGGCCATGCGGAAGGACAGACGAACGACTGTGTATAAAAAACTGGGCGTGGCATCAACCGATTTCGCCCGTTTTCACAGAAAACAGTTAACATCATAAAATCTATGCCCCTACCAAATTTCAAAAGGATTGGTTAATTTGTGTTCGACTTATGGCGTTAAAAGTACCCTAGACAAACTAAATGAAAAAGGGCGGAGCCACGCCCAATTTGAAATTTTCTTTTATTTTTTTTTTTTTTGTTGCACCATATCATTACTGGAGTTGAATGTTGACATAATTTACATATATACTGTGAAGATATTAAATTTTTTGTTAAAATTTTTCTTTAAAAAAAAATTTTTTTTAAAAGTGGGCGTGGTCCTTCTTCGATTTTGGTAATTTTTATTAGGCGTACATATAGTAATAGGAGTAACGTCCCTGCCAAATTTCATCATGATATCTTCAACGACTGACAAATTACAGCTTGAAAAACTTCTAAATTACCTTCTTTTAAAAGTGGGCTGTGCCACGCCCATTGTCCAAAATTTTACTAGTTTTCTATTCTGCGTCATAAATTCAAATCATCTAACAAGTTTTGTCGCTTTATCTGTCTTTGGTAATGAATTATCGCACTTTTTCGGTTTTTCGAAATTTTCGATATCGAAAAAGGGGGCGTGGTTATAGTCCGATATCGTTCATTTTAAATAGCGATCTGAGATGAGTGCTCAGGAACCTACATACCAAATTTCATCAAGATACCTCAAAATTTACTCAAGTTATCGTGTTAACGGACGGACGTACGGACGGACGGACGGACATGGCTCAATCAAATTTTTTTTCGATCCTGATTATTTTGATATATGGAAGTCTATATCTATCTCGATTCCTTTATATATGTACAACCATCCGTTATCCAATCAAACTTAATATACTCTGTGAGCTCTGCTCAACTGAGTTTAAAAATAGCTTAGTACGATTAAAATTTAGACTGAGGATTCAAATAGAAGTACGGGAGAAGACCTTAAAATGCTGTCGAATCTCTAGATATGTGTGTACTCAGCTTTAAAGTTCTTTATCTCTAAAAACCTCATAATGCCATGCATTTCATACATAATAAGTGAAGAACTAGCGAGAATGTATTTTTAACACGAATAAGAACAACGCTATCTTTTCTGACAGCCAGAGGGCATAAAATATACTTATATACGGTCCTTGCTATTTTTAAGAAGCCCAAGAGCTGTGTCCTCCTCTGTCACATAGAGATCGAGTCCAACTTGGGAAAAGCTATTGACAATTTAATTTCTCTATACCCTACTTCTTGATATCCTACTCGTAGATGTAGCAGGATACCAAGCAGCGGAAATATCAGCCCTGCATTTAAGATAGTCGTTCCGTTGGAGTACATTGAACCGTCTAACATACTAAACCATTATAATCTTTTTCGTCGAAGCACACACCGCGGTGCAAACTTATGGTAAACTACATCAGCAGAGAGTGCAGTCGGATCGGTGCTTTGCTGGTGACGCCAGCATTTCCATTTAAACCGACGCTTCTAAATTAGAGGATAGAGTTACACGCTTTATTCGGAGAATTGTATCACATATAATGGAAGCCGCTATTTGAATTAGAAAACTCACTATCGGTAGGAAAACCTTTAGTTTATGCTAAAGCCATGCGGCAATTAAATCTCTGGACTCAGACATTATTTAACTAAAAGTTAGCTGCCACCAAACTCTTCAGGAAATGCTAAAAAAGAGTTTCGTTGACCCCACATGCGTCCAGGAATACAGGGATGTTGAAGTAAAATATTTTGCATACGAAATTGCTAGGGCACCACAAATCAGTTACCTCTTGACAAACAACGCTCGGGTCGAGACTTGGCCTCATGCCAACCAATGCTAAAAGATAATATCTACCGAAGTCTGCCACCGGTAGATAGCTATAAACCCCAGTGGAACGGGCATCAAAGCTAACCTGCATAAAATGAGATATTAAAAGATCCCGTCGCATTTGCACCCTAGATAGGGATACAGTGGGAATTGCATGCTGTAGAGCTAAGAACTGGCCACTGGATAATTGGTAGGAATGAAAGCTACGAGTTTCAATCGTCGATGCTGTAGGAGTTGTAAAGTTAATGGATATAGCGGAACGGTAGATATGAAACTTCCCGTCGTTAAGTGGTGCCATTCAGCGCTAGCGCTACCTGGGAGCTATTTTTCTGGATAATTTATGACAACTTTCGAGTATAACATCAAGGGATTAATACCCCTTTATAAGGTCCTCGAAATAGTTTGAAAAGGAACGGTAGCGTTGTGTTTTTCTGGTTCACAGCAGAAACGTGTTTTCCTGAATTAAAAAGAAGTTCTCAAATCTGGATGCACTTTCTTCCCTACCCACTATAAGCGCTAATTGAACGTCAAATACAATACGAAAAAACAAATATTCCCTATCATGGAATACACAAAACATGACAAATATTTTCTTTATATTTTTTTGTACTCGCCAGAAATACACTCACGTACATATAAATACATATTGCCACAAACCACACCCCTCCCATTTCTTAAAGAATAACATGCCGTACTTGAAAAATACTTGAGAAAAAAATCACATTCAAAGTTATGAGTAAATACAAATACATGTATATGGAGATAGAGATATGTGTTTATCCCACAAAAGTATATTTGAAGTTTTATATCAACGTTGACTCTCAACCGAAATTTGAGATGAACTTGTAAATGTACACACAATTTATGTAATTGTAAAAGAAAAGGAAAACATCAAATATTTTTTGAATATGTGCTGCATGTGCGCTCTTGTGAAAAATCACACTGATGTGAAATTTAAATGTGCGAATATGTCTTCAGGGTTTTTCGCGAAAATTGTCAATGTAACGTAAAAATGTAAAAGATTTGCTGGTGAGTGACATGAGAATGGTGGCGGCAAGGGTTCATGATGGGCATAGTTGGGCACAGTGCACGAAAGGCGTTTTTGTTTTGTGCAATATATTTGCTTTGCATATTCATAGCCAGGTAGTGCTCATGGCGTTGAACTCAACACTTACGATTCTAACAACGTCGATAACTCTTAGAAGGTGCTGCAAAATACAGCTAACTCAGCGACCATTACCCTCACATTGGTGCCAGGTTACAGAAATATTGACGGCCACAGAAAAGCTAGCAAAGGCCGGCGCATTGTTAGACACCACTGAGGCAGTCGCGGTATATCGACCACTTACATCAATAAAAACCGCTCTAGAAAATTGGTAGTCTACGGACACGTGCAGAATCCAAAAAAGAATTTGGTAGCACTTCAAAAAAATAAAATTAACAAACCATGGATTTACTAAAGTTGTCTAGAAAAAAATGTGTTTGGATAACAGCCACAATTACAGGACACGTACCTTTTGGCCCACACGCAGAAAGAGTGGGAACCCCTTTAATTTCATTTGCAGGAGGTGGTTGTAAGGAACCTCTAATTTCCTCTGCGAGTTTCCAGCTCCGGAAATACGAGGTACCGAAAACTCTGGGAGGTTTCGTGCTGTCCGATCGAAGTGAGGTATCAAAATGCTCCACAAATGACATCAACACGTTTATTGATCTAACAAAATGGTTCGAGTAAAAACAAACTCATTGGGTAGTAATTTAATATACATAATAACTAATTGCTTTCAGGAGTAAGTGCATCAAAATGGCTAGGGCGCAGTTTGGGCACAGTCTCAGCGACCGACCAGCACAGCAAGCAAGCAACCAAATATTTATTGCTCAAAGATGATCGTCCGACATTACATGATGGCTCTGTTTATATATTGCGGCTTTAGCAACAGCCATGCCTTAAAGCGGATGTATTCTAAGTCTCTACCTTTCCTTCTTGAGCAATATCGTAGCTGTGAACGCTATGTTAATGGCTGCTGAATCTCCTTTACTCTACGTGAAAGTGACTCAAATAAGCTCTATATACACTAGGCCGGGTCGATTTGTGGGAAGGCAAAAAAATCGCCCATTGCTCTGTGAAAATCATATTTTAGGGATCAAAGTAAGAAACCTTGCCGAAGGAACCATACCTCTAAAACGAATTTTGATGTCCCCCCCCCCTCCCTTTGGGTCGTAGGGGCAAATTTTGAAAAATCCCACTTTGGAATGCCTATGTTTTTTCTTTTTGGAGTTTATTTTTCTCTTTAGAAATTTATTTAGTCAGAACATATGTAAATGAAAAAATTAATTTAACTTAGTAATAGAAAAGAAAATAAGAAAAAGTATTAGAAATTAGTGTTTTTACTACCCCCTTTTAAAACCAAGGCATCACTGTGATGCATTTGAATGTCGTAAACATAGTTGTGTGCGTTTTTTATTCAACCGTTTTAAAAAATAAAGGTATCACTGTGACACAATTGCAGATCGTAAAATTGTTTGTGTGGTTTTTTTTAAGCCACCACAAGACAGAGCAGGTAGAATTGAAATTGCTCCTACCCAAAAGTTCGACCCAAAGGGGGGACATCAGAATTCCTTTTAGAGGTATGGTTCCTTCGGCAAAGTTTCTTATTTTGATCCCTAGAATACGATTTTCACAGAGCAATGAGCGATTTTTAAATCGACCCGCCCTAATATACACCCCATTATCATTTTTGCGTATTATTGATTTGTTATCAAAAATTTATATATTTTTTTATCGAAAATTCCAAGAATTTATTACCGAATTTACTACCACTAAATTCTTCTTTTTTAATGCACTATGCCCATCACATCTATGATGGTGGGGTACTCTGAAATATTATGATGTAGTTTATTCACGCCAGGCTTGTAGATCTAGATATATAAAGCTCCATTTGCGAATATTTCTATGTTCATATATAAATTGTGCAAATTTATTTTTCTTTTGAATTTTATATATCTCCGCTTTTCTTTCTGACCGCTTGGGTGCCCCCAAACGTATCAAATTCGTTCGAAAATGCATTCGTAACGTACAACCATACATATATTATTCACACATACATACAAAAGTATGTTTATATAACGTACTCACGCTGTTACAGATATTAACTAAAAGATTTTTTAAATTTTAGCGCGAAAGCTGCAAGACTTACTTTACACCATGCAAAAGAAACTCTGATTACGTGGTAAATGAAATTCTTCATAACAGAAGATGAACAACTATCTACAAAACAAATTTTTTCACGGTTGAGTGCATATGCAGCAGTTAAAAATATTTTTCATTTACTTTACGGCCAGCAGAATCGTAAGAGCCAAACAATACAGACCGAGTATGCATTCTGTGGAACCACTTATCTATAACCAGTGAATTCTATAGAATCCACCAGGCATGCTTAACCAACGAAACGATATCATTTCGTTACGATAATCAACGTTAATAAACGAAACGAAGTCATTTCGTTTCGTTTATTAACGTTAAGATCGTCAAATTAACGAAATGATTTCGTTTCGTTTTCTGCCATATCAAAACGAAATCAAATCGTTTATGTTGATTATTAATTTCAAACTATGCTGGCAAAGCTGATTGATGGCGGAGTCATTAAAGGTGAAAGCATTATCCAAGCTGATTGCAACTTTTCTCATGAATTTTGACAGTACGAACATTTCTCAGAGTATTTTTGACATTACCACCAACGAATTACACAAACAAATTACATAGAGTTTGTGTGTGTATGTGCGCTCGTTGTTGCCACCTTACGGCTTCACCATGGCTATAGCATTGCCAGCACAATTCAAACATAAAGTATCACGTTTTCGTTAACGTTTTTAACGTTAACGAAAGCTTTTCGTTTCGGTTAAAAACGAGATACAATTTATCTTGATAATTTCTTTATCGATAATATTTCGAAGTGTTTCAACGGAAACGGTGGAAATTTTTTGATAAACGATTAGCTTAACGTTAAGGTGCATCCCTGGAATCCACCTAGAGTTATCTGCACCAAATAAGTTGTTTCTTCGTAGTAGTTTTGTTGTTTTTATTTCCAACTCATTTGTTGCGAATCCCAGTTAAATCTGCATAATATTCTGCTTCCACTCATTTCTGAAGAGACGAATAGCGCCTCACTTGCATTTGTTTAAGTATGGTTAAAGTTCCTGCAGATAAAATGATAGGCTGTCAGAAAATACGACAGCAGAGAACTACAAGCTTAACGGCTTCCTCTGACCTGGTACTAATCAAATGCACTATGGAACAGTTGGCAGCCACACTTGTACCAAAAACTTTGTATTTCGATTTAATGTCATAGTTGACTTCTTAAATCAAGAGTTTCTAATATCTCATATCTAATTTTAAGCACAGAAGTCAATCCAAATTAAGTTAAAGGGGACCTTCTCATACTCAAACCCCAGCCATGAGCAATGAGGGTAGGTCTAAGAAAGCTTCTATTAGTGGATATTGGTATTGTGTTCGACTGTCGAGTACAATTTCGGTAAAACTATGAACACGTTTCGCCTATTTGAGCCCACTAGTGGTATATCTGAGGTCAAGTCCTGGTAAAAGCAAAGCCATTTAGCAAATATCCTCAGAGATGTACCGCGTCAAGTTGTTATTATCATCAACATCATTAATTGATTTCTTAACAAATCACGCCAGTAATTCCTCTTTCGCTATACCTGACGCCTATCGGAGGCACCAAGTGAGATTAAGTCTTCCACCAACTGCCGCTCGCAACTCAGTTGAGGTATCCTCCTTCCTCCGATACCAAACTGCGGTGTCGACTGAAATACCTTCTTGCCCGGAGAGTATTCGTCCATTCACATAACATGACGTAGCCAGCGAAGTCTTTGGGATTTTATTCGCTACCCCATCTTCATATTTGCGTCGGCACCACGAACATTAATAAAAAACTTCCAGAAAACTTCTCATCTCATCTTGTCTCGCACCGTCCACGATTCCGAGCCATACATTAGGACAGTTATGATGAGCGACTTGGACTTAATTTTAAATTTATTTCTCAGTGCAAAGTCGCACTTGTTGGCAAGAATAGTTCTCCGTTTGGAGATTTTTTTGCTGTCAATGCTGCTTATTATTATTACTATTTAATCAATCCCTTAAAGAGGGAAGACCTACGCATACTAGAATGCTTTGGAAATGAAAAATATTCGTATATCTGTAAGACCTTAGTTTATGGCAGCAACTGCTTGGGAAAATCACAGTGGCCGGCTGAATGTGCCTGATTCGCATTTAAAGCTTCCTATATTTGTGGTCATTTGAAGAAGGTACCCCAAATTTGATATTTAGATTCCATTAGGAAATTAAGGTAGTAAAGAGAGTGGTAGTGGGGTGGTAGTAGAAGTGGGAGTGAGAGATAAAGGGAATAAGGAGAGCACAGAAATAAGGGTAAGTGGAAGAAAAGTAGACGAGAATGCCATTAAAAGGAATTAGGAAAAGGATGGCTGTATCCAAATTTAATGCAAACCAATTTTCGGGTAGGAAACGTCTGTCTTTCAAAAGACTTGTATAAGGACTACCTTATAAATTTTTACTGTTTTATGTAAATATTTTATTAAAGCTTAATTGAATCTATCGGAACTTAGTTCAAGGCATCGTGGTGCACGTGGAGAGGGACGAATGACACTATCACCCTATAAACCATATGTGATTTACGCTGGCTATGAACCAAATAGCTTATGTTAGGGTAGCTGTGGGGCGCTGAGGAGCATGAGCCAGTTCCGATGCAGATTTCGTGGTCAAGGATGGATGGGATTTCCTTATTCTACCAGCATTAAAGCAAAGCTATTTGTAATCAATACTTAACTATTCAAGAATCAATCGGGCACGATCAGCTGCACGAATCCCAGCCCTTTAGCCTTTATAGTATCTCTTAAGAATGCACAGGCGCATTTTTCATTTACAAATTTCAAAAATTAGATAAAAAACCAAAAAAATTAGTGTGTTTGGAATTTAGGTTAAAAAGTATGCTCAAAATCAGGGCATATGAAGTGCAAGTCACAATACATATACAAAATTATATGACAACTAAAACTTTTTTAAATTAAAAAAAAAAATATTTAAATGTTTAAAGAATTTTTATGGTCCCTTTAATGTATTAAAAATTTTCTCAATAATACAATATTTTTAAAAAAAGTGTTTCTTTTCAATTTATTAGCGTAAATTTGAATATCAAAACGTAGTGCCTTGGCTTCTTATGAAAGTGCTTTTTCTTTGCACTTTCATATGAAATTCAGGCACTTTCAGCACTTGAATTGAATTTATATTTTAAGGTTATGGGAGTGCTATGAAATTTTTTTTTTTATATTCAAAGTGTATGTATCTGTACCTATTCTTTAGGGCAAAACAAAATGCTATAAGTGTATAGGGGTTGAAAATAATTCAAAATTTTCTATTTGCACTGCCTTACCGACAATTTCCTGTGATTTAGGCTTTTTCTTAATTAAGGCAGAAACTTGGGCAAACCCGCACCCAGCCCAATTATTAAATGTACTAAATAATTAGTAATTGTAGCGTGCTCCGCCTACCTCACCGTATGCCCTGGGTTCACATCCCGGCAAAGCGACATCAAAATACGGTTTTTCTATTAGAAGAAAATTTTTCTAAGCGGGGTCGCCCCTCGGCAGTGTTTGGCAAGCGCTCCGGGTGTATTTATGCCATGACAAGCTCTCAGTGAAAACTCATCTGCCTTGCAGATGCCATTCGGAGTCGGCATAAAACACGTAGGTCCTATCCGGCCAGTTTGTAGGGAAAATCAAGAGGAGCACGACGCAAATTGGAACAGAAGCTCGGCCTTAGATCTCTTCGGAGGTTGTCGCGCCTTACATTTATTTTTTTATATAAATAATTGATTTCTTAAATATTAAAAGAACAAAAAAAATTATTAGATTAAAAAAACATCAAACACAATTTATGCGGTATAATTTTTTTGCAGAAATAGTTTGACTAAAAGCTCTAATTGACAATACAAAAAAAAAAAAAAAACAGGATTGACTTGATGGTCTGGCTCTTTTGAAATCCCCAACTATACATTTGCAGGCGTGAATCATCTCAAATATAAATATGTTTATAGTTATAAATTGACTATTTATCATCAATTCTGTACTGCCGCCAGCTACGAAAACTCAGCGATTGAGTGGACTTGAAGTGTCAACAACTAAGTTGACTCAAACATACATACAAATTATACATTTAACTATATGTGTGAATATTTTTTTTTGCACGACATATGTCAATACCATTGAATCAGTCAACAAAACACAGCGCATACAAGAAAAAAAATTACCAAGAAAAAAATTGCCAAGAAAAAATCCAGCCTCTTATATGCTTAATGAACTCTACGTCATGTCGAAAATAACAAAAAATAGCAAACAAGAATTACAAGAGAAGTACACAATTAAAAAAAAAACAAGTAAAGGTGTCTAAGTTCGGGTGTAACCGAACATTATATACTCAGCGTGAGCTTCAATTGTACATTTCATTTCAGATAAATTTCTCCATAACACGAGGCACCGCCCGTTTAAAAAAATTGTCTTCCCATTTCCTCTTACAATAAAACTTGATAAGTGAAATATCATTGATTCAAAACTATTTTTTGCTAATTTATAGCTTATTATTTTAGTCTACGACCCTTTTAAACTTGTTTTATATCTAAGTTGCCGTGGTCTTTAACCGATCTCGTCCATTTTTACTAGAAATATTTTCTGCTATAAAGAAAATATGTGTACACAATTTCATTACGATATGTTAATTTTTCTTCGAGTTATTGCTCCCGAAACATAGAAAATTGCTTAGTCATAAAAGGGGCGGTGCCACACCCACTCTCAAAAATTTTAATGTTTTCCAATTTAATGTTATAATTCAATTTAGAAAGCAAAATTCTATTAACACAAAGCTTTTTTCGCTAAGATACCACTGCATAAAAATGGAAGCAGAACGTGTGTTATAAATTATAGAGGAATAGCCAAACTCAACACAATTCCTAAGCTATTTGAATTGATTATCACAAAACAGATTGCTTTTAGAGTATCTTCATTAATTGACTTTTCACAACATGGCTTTTGCAAGGGTAAATCAACGGTGTCCAACTTGCTCGAGTTTACAACCTTTGTATCCAACAGTTTTAAGACTAATTGCGAAGTTGATGTTATTTATACTGATTTTAGTAAGGCGTTTAATAAAGTTTCTCATTCTATATTTTTACTCAAACTTGATCGGTTAGGATTTCCTCCTTTGTTTCTATCTTGGGTTTCTTCTTATGTGAAGGAAAGAAAACAAACAGTTATATTTAATAATTGTCGGTCTCGGTTCATAAACGTAACTTCTGGTGTTCCTCAAGGTAGCCATCTTGGTCCGGTTTTGTTCATGTTGTTCATTAATGACCTTCCTAGTGTTTTGAAGAGCTGCAAGCCGTTGATGTACGCTGATGATGTCAAACTTGTAATGCCTAACCGCTCACCCGTGGATAGGGCATGTCTTCAGGCTGATCTGAATAGTCTTGGTGACTGGTTTAATGTAAACGCCATGTCACTAAGCCTACCTAAATGTAAGTTCATGTGTTTTACAAGGAAGTCCTTCTAATCCCATGATTATGTTATTGGCGACTATGTAATCAAGCAAGTCACTAAGTTTATTGATTTAGGCGTTACTATGGACCCAAAACTCGATTTTAAACTTCATATTGAAACTTGCGTGAATAGCGCTATAGGTACTTTGGCCTTTGTTAAACGTTGGTCTAAAGAATTTAATGACCCATACGTTACAAAAACTCTTTTTACATCGTTGGTCAGACCTAATTTGGAATATGCTTCAATAATTTGGAATCCGCGTTATCAGGTTCATTCTGACAAGCTGGAATCGGTCCAGAAACAATTTTTGCTTTTCGCTTTAAAACACTTACCATGGGACCCTTCTAAAAATCTTCCCCTCTATTGCAGCCGGTTAAAACTAATACAGCTGCCCACATTGCAGAGCCGCAGGGAGATGCTTGGCGTCTTATTTATTGTTAAATTAATATGAGGGTCAATAAATAGTCCATTTTTTCTTGGCGAAATTAAGTTTAACGTTCCTATTAGGCCATCTAGACATTTTCAATCAATTTTTGTAGCTACATGCAGGTCGAGTTATGAAATGCACGAACCACTTCACTGTTTATGTCGTGATTTTAATAAACACTGTAAAAATTTAGACGTCAGCGACTCGTTTCTTGGTATTAAAAAATACCTTTTAGCTACATTAAATTTGTAATTCGAAATGAAGAGAACGATAAACCGTGATATACTGTTCAACCCTCTGTTTCAAATTTGAAGTACCAGTTACTTGAAACTTGTTTGCAAAATTGCGTTGTGATCATTATTTTTATGTGTAATGAAATTCTGTATAAATTCTATTCTGTAAGGCAACCTCTCTGCCGAATTTTGTTACGATAGGTTTAACGACTTTTGATTTATGATTAATAATATTTGTAAAGTTGATTTTATCATAAGTGGGCGGTGCCACGCCCATTTTGAAAAAATTTTCCAAATTTTTATCAAGAGTCTCAATATCAGTCCACATGTCAAATTTCAACATTGTAGGTGTATTATTTACTAAATTATCAGGTTTTTTGTGTTTTCCAAAATTTTATATTTATAAAAAGTGGGCGTGGTTATCATCCGATTTCGCTCATTTTCAATACCAATCTATTCTGGGTCCAGATAAGCTAATTTACCAAATTTGGTGAAGACATCTCAATATTTACTCAAGTTATCGTGCTAACGGACGGACGGACGGACATGGCTCAATCAAATTTTTTTTCGATACTGATGATTTAGATTTCGATTCCTTTATACCTGTACAATCAATCGTTATCCAATCAATGTTAATATACTATGTGTGCAAAGCACGCTGAGTATAAAAAAAGATACAAAAAATCTGAATACGAATGGGTATATCGCATGATTTTTATATTGACCTTGAAATGTTTTCCATACAAAGCGACAACGAGATAAACGATCGATTGTTTGTTTTGTTGTTTTGCTTATTTGAACATACATAAGTACTATGGAGGAGCTCAGACGGCTCAACGCAGTATTTAAGGTAGCTCGAATGCATACACACACCTACACACATTTAAGTGGCACGCAGGTGTATTAAATAAAATCTTTGTTTCCATTTACAATACGTTGAGCAGGTTCATTCTGTAACACTGGTTAACGAGAAATACGATGCATGAAATCCGATCACATCTTTGCATGTACAATTTTCTCTGAGAGAGACTTATAAATTTTTTTTTTCTTGAGATACGCCTAAAGTCACATAATAAACTAAATTAAGATTCACTGCCAATTTCAACATTAAACATTTTTTTTTTTTTTCAACAATGCGGAGACGCCGAATATAAGCACGAGTAAGCAAGTAAAATTTTTATTTCCCAATATTTTCAAATTTCAAAAATTTTCATTAATTTTTTTAGGTTGAGACATTTTTTTTAACAAAAAAATAGAAATTTATTTATTCATTTGCTGATTTTCTTTGGGTAAAAACCATGACTCAATTATATGGTTGGTTCATCTCTTCAGCTGATTTTATTTTTTCCATTTCACTGTTTTAGGGATTATCAAAAGGAGATGGAAAACGCAAAAATGTAACCAACACATGGACAATTATTTACTGCCGTGTTGGTAAATTTTTGATAAAAAAAATTTTTCACATCACTTCAAGTTAATTTTTTAGTAAATGCATCTAATTTAGTGCATTATTTTCCCACAACATACAAGAATTGCAAAGTTTTATGTGTTCTCCACATTCCACTCGCCTAACACCAACACGTAGATTTTGAGAATCTGAACACAGGTATGTTGTTGATGTAGAGATGAGCCAACCATATAGATGAAACATGGAAAAATTTATAAAAATCTGTTTTCGAAGTGCGCACCCAATTTCCATTATCATAAAATAAATGTTATAGTTGCGAAAACTGAGCTCATTTTGAACAATACGAGTATTTAGTTGAAAAAAGATAAACATTTTTTTTGGAATTTTTTAGTTACCACAATTTTTGAATTTGAAAGATTTTTCAGTGTTTTTTTTTAAATACTAAACAAAAGATTGTATGCGTATTCGATATGCCATATTTTTAAGGAGTTACAGTTTTTTGAAATCCATTTTAGACTGGGTGCGAATTGGCTCAAATTTTAGGTACCTAAACCAATATTCCATTGGAATTTTCCAGTACCGCTCAAATTTATAAAAAAAACTGTCACATTTATGCTAGTTAATATGACAAACAAAAATATTTTTTTGTGCGAAGTAAAAAAACGAAAATTTAGTTTAAATGACATAATTTCACATTTTGGTGTATTTATGCTTGTATTGGATGACCCTGCCTGCCTGAACGAATGAACGCAATATATTGCCAGATAACTGAATAAGGGAATGCAGTAGCTCAAGGTAATTGTGTGGTCGGGTGCGGAAGAAACATTTTAATAAGGACTTCCAAAATGCTGTACGATTCATGAATACCATTAACATTGTGCATACCCTGTGTAACATCCCGGCAGTCAACCCATCTAGCGGAATACTAGAATAATACTAATTTGCTGAAAATCTCATCTAGATGGAGCTCTGCCTTCTCAATATTAAAAAGTGGTATTTTTAACACGTCGACCAGCTATGTTGGTAGGTGGCGTATGTGTGCGCACGTCGTAGTTCCTTATCCCTCTGGGAGGGACCGATTATTAAAATGTAACGAATTTACTGAAATTCCGCTTATCCCAAATCTTCTGCTAACGTTCGAGTCGCTAAACTGTTGAATAAATAACTCCAATATTAAATAATGCAAAAATTACCTTTAATAAGTACTTCACAAAAACACTATTCTTAGCAACTAATAGCTTGCTTATACCAAACTGATTTTCGTGCCTCTACTGTTGCTGCCTTTATACTGTCTGGTTTCCTCGTTGCATACTTCTAGGCTTTTCTATTCTAGAATTTACTAGTTAGTTATCAGCTACAAATTACTACAATTACAATTGCCCACTTTTGGGAGCATCTCAGATAAGATATATGCATATGTTTGTGCGTCTCTTCTCCGCTGCGTGTACGTACATATATGTATGTAGACATAATGATTGATTTATTGATGTGCATACAAGTCACTGCTTATCATCGGCTTATAGATGATAGTATCCCTTAGTGTTGCTAATGTTCGTCACAATAATAATAATTTTCAAGATTCGATTCGAGCTCTCAAGCCCAGAACAATAATTTTTTTTTTTAATTTTTCTATAATTGAAAAATTGTATTTTTGTGTTTAGAATAGTACGTAGACAATTTTTCAGACAACCTGCCATAGCTGCACAGATAGATCCAGGGTGCAGAACGGTGCTATTTAGGCACGCTGCGCTAACCATTTAGCTATACAGCGGTGGTTTGCTTGATTGATAAATTGGTACTTCTTTTCCTCTTTACCAACTATATTAAATCAACGTTGCGCCATCTGTTGAAAATTACTGATAATGCTGGATTTGTTTATCGTCAATTAAATTTTTTTTTGTTTTATCGGCCTATTTATAAAGAAATCAAGGTTCGGTGCGGGCTCAAGGTCAAAACAATAATTTTTTTAATGATAATTAATTTCTTGTATTCCGACCAGGTGCAGTCATAAGTTTCTGAAGATGACTTCAGATTGAAGTCGAAATATTGGCAAGACAAACCATTCGACAAATAAATATACATTGTTTAAACACATTTGCTGTATTTTAATAAACATGTGTATATATATAGGCCTAGAGCTCAAACATATTTTGAATATTTTAATGATAATTTAAAAATTGTTTTTTAATTTTTCTATAATTGATTAATTTTCACAAAAATGAGTGTAAATGTCTTACGCGAACCAAAAATTGGGGTTTTCGAAATTTGAAAATTAATTTAAAAAAATATATATTTGCATACACACACAATGTTATGTGGCGTGTTTGGTAAAAATTAACTAATTTTAAGCTTTTCGAAATTTCTAAACTAAGTTTAAAAAAAAATTTTTTTTGCACACGCAAAACAACGAGTAATATATTTGTTAAAATTCAACTAATTTTATATGGATTCGATAGAAATACGTTTTTGATTTTTGAAAATACTAGCACATTTTCGACAAAGTTGTTCTTATGTTCAGATAAAAATCCGGAGTGAATAAAAAGCGAATTTATAAACATATCCGTAAAAAGGGGTACGAAGAAGTGGTCAATAAATATGGGACAACTCATTTAAACCTCTTATGAAAGTTACATGGATAGAGCCATTTTAAAAGAACTTTTATTTTGTTTTTCGTTTTTACGTTTATAACTTTTTCATTTACTCACTTTTTAAATAAACATATTTTTTATTACCGGTCTCTCAAATGAGCAATACAATTACGAAATTTGAAACCCATTTCGACATTAAAGAAATTATTTTGTAGTAAATATAAAAATACTTTTGCCCATAGCTCAAATGTATACAATTTTTTTAATAATCTCAAAACATTTTAATTTTCTTATTTTCGTAAGAATTTAAATTACAATTTTTTAACATATAAAATTATAATTGTTTTTTTTTTTTAATTTTTCATGCTTGCAATTTATATACATTTTGTTAACTGGTGTAAATTACCTGCGATTTGATTTATTCATATGCAAGTTATAACTTGTTTGCTCTGTTGTTCTTCTTTTTTTATAATTGTTGAAGGCAATATCAGGTTTCAGTTTCAATTTTAACTTTCAATTTCTTAGGCTTCCTAGTTCTCCAATGGCCGCACACAAACACGCGCACATACACACATACACACTAAAATACGATTGAATGCACAAAAAAGATGTAAAGTTTATTAACCGAAAATAATAAAAAAGCGAATTCCATTAATAATTGCCTAAGAATGTTTGCAGCAATAAAATTCAGTATAAAACCACATAAAAACGTTGTTGTTGCTGCCTACCCGTCTAAGCGTAAACAATGAATCAGGAACTTGTTATGAACGAATTACTAAAAACAAAACAATAGTAATTCGTTTGCGATTTTTGTTTTGTTTTGTTGGTGAATTCTCGTTTTTTGCACGTTTTTCACAAAATCACGATGATTGGCACATCAAAAGCACTACTTACATATTTGTTTAGATACTTTGTTTGTTGTTGGTAAACGTATTTGCACCTTGGCTTACAAGAATTGTATCAGACATTAAACTTGTTCGACTTGTTTCTAAAACCAAAAATAAAAAAAATTTGATTGGGAAAGCTAATATGCAAAAAAGATCGGCATTTGAATGTATTAAGAAAAGAAGCGGAATAAAAAAAACGTCTTCGAAAAAAATTATTTTAAAACACAAACTTGTTCTATACTGGCATTTAAATCGTATTCGTTCAAATTGTCTACACACTTTTTTAATTGCTTTTCATTAAGCATAAATTTATGCAAAAATATTCAATCAACACCGTCTACGCCGTTTTTTTTTTTTTGTTTGTTTAATAAATTTAAAGCCGCGCGTGTGTTTCTGAACCGACGTTCAGATTAAGACTGAATTGTTTGCTAGATGTGCTGCTAAGAACAGCAAATCTACTAAATTGGCTAGATCTAAGTACATTCGCACAAACATGCATATATAAAAACATACGTACATGAAAGGTAGACACGAGACAAGATCGCATCACATCATAGCACTTCATATTAAACAACAGAGCGTTTTCCGCTCTACGTTAATTAGCGCAAAATCACTTGTCGTTATACGAGTTTGTTGTCGTTTATAATTTTTTTTTTTTTTTTTTTTTTGTAATTCGTACTTACTAAAACAGACGCAATCTTTTAACGCTTCTTGACCAATAAACTTGATCACATACATTGAAACGGTCGTATTATGGCTTACATCAACTCAACGCAGTCAGCGTGCAGCTCAATAATCGGCGTATAATTTGTTTAGTGTACGCTTTTTTTTTTTGCCAATTTGAAGTTTTTTTTAGTTGCCGGCTTTATTCATAGTTGAGTGCATGTAAAATTATTGTGCACTCAGAACAAGCTTTATGAAATTTTGATCAGTATTTGTTTTCGCTTAAAACAACTTGAGCGCTGTGCTTTTCGCGTGGTTGCTGTCCTCACTTCGTTAAGCTTTGCTTTATTTTACAGGGTGTAAAATATTTTTGATAATCAGTTAGACAATGATAGAGATGAATGTTATAAGCAAAATTTCAAGAGGCTTTTTTGTATGAAATATTATATTAAATTTAGAACCTGAACCGTAAAATACTTGTACATTTTTAAGAAGAATAAGAGATACAAAATATAATACTTTTTTTTATGAAGCAGGGTAGGTAATCATGGCATTTGTAAAGCAGACTCGGTTCGGCTGGTTTTCGCTGAACATACTTAGCTAAGCGTGGGGCAGTTGAGGGCGAGCAGTTTAATATGAGTTATAAGGGAGTAATTAGATGCGCTTGTAGGCGTATGAGTCGTGGCACAGTGGATGACGTACTCGACTCACAGGTTTGGGGTTGCGGGTTCAAAGCCCACTGCAAGCTAACATTTTTTTTAAATATATTACGTTTTTTTTTTTTATAAATTATTATTTTAATGGACTGTATGTTATTTTACTTAGAGAGAGGTCACTATGTACCTGCTACACCTTGTATTTATTCATTGGGGGCGAGCACTGGGGTGCTCCAAGGTATTGGCTGCGGGATGAGCCACCTTGTTTTGCTTTGAAAAACCCCTATTACACCTTGTATTTATTCATTGGGGGCGAGCACTGTGGGCTCCAAGGTATTGGCTGCGGGGCGAGCCACCTTGTTTTGATTTGAAACCCCCCCCTTGGGATAAAAAATTTAAACTATGTCTTTAGAATATTTAACTAACAATTTGAGAATTACAAGCACACTCAATGGCTGCGGGATGAGCCACCTTGTTTTGCTTTGAAAACCCCCCCCCCCCCCCCTTGGGATAAAAATTTAAACTATGTCTTTAGAATATTTCACTAACAAGTTGAGAATTACAAACACACTCAATGGCTAATGAAATAAACGAAAGAAAAAAGTCATAGTTTAAGTCGCTTAAACATGTGAAACGGAGGACGTTGCTGTTGTTTTTGTAGCAGCAATGCTTCGCCCCATCGAATAGGTGCAGACACTCACAAATTGTTATCAATATCCTCTTATGTGAGCCCAAGGAAATTTGCAGTTTTAACAATGGACCAGAGTGAGAGGGGTGTTAGGGGCATTGATTTCATATTGAAATTAAAGAGATAGTTGGTGTCATGTGGTGTCATCTTCAAGAATGGGTATCGCCGTGCAATCCCTGAAATAGAGGTGCAACGCCTTTTTGTGGATATCACTAAGGACCTGCTTGTTTTTTTTTTCTTTATACACCTGTATTTACAGGTGCCGTGTATTCTCGTAATGCTTGCGCGGATGACTTCCTAAGCCGCTGTGAGGTGGGGCCCTTTCAATCGGGTTTCTGGGTATACAACGAGAACTGTTTATTCAGCATTTAATTTATATCCCTATTGGGCCTCCTCACAATGTAGGTGGTGTTCTGGGGACTTAAAAAGACACCATGTAGCGATTCTGAGAGCAGTGTTTTGGCTGGCCTCTATTTTATTCCAGTGAGTAACATCGACCATATCGAGGACGCTCAGCATTCAAGCGACCAGCCATTTGCTTTGGAATTGGTAATTAGCGTCTCTTTGTCTTTAACCAAAGAGCTGCCGCCAAGACATTTGAGGATTTAATTACGGCTCTGGATTTAAGCTACAATTGCGGTTGCATGCTTGCCAAAATATAGATCCAGATCGAACGTCACACCCAATATTTTTAGGTGTAAGACAGTCGGTAAGGTAATGCCATCGGTAAGGTCGCCGAAGATTCGGCAGCACGTCTGCGGTAATTTTTATTTCCACTTAAAGACAAGCAGCTTTTGGTCTACACCAATTCCAGTTGTAAATGAGAAATCATCAAATGAAAATACAAAAACCTAATTTGAAATTGGGAATTTATAAATGGTAATATAGGAAAGCTATATACATATGTATGTGACAACGGGTATATCTTCTAAATATAACATTTGATGGGAAATCGCCTATGTTTTGACTGACATATCTTGGAGTGAAAGAACATTTCCATGAAATGGCGTTGCATGCTGGAACGCTCTCGCGCAGCCTCCTTCAGTTGCTGATCTCTTCACTCCATTCAGCGATTAAGCTAGAAACGTGCGTCATAACTATAAACGCCATATTGCACACAGCAGTCCAACTATATATTTGTCCGCACATTCGCGGAACTAAATTCCTAATGGAAGGCTCCTCTCCCAAAACTCTGTGTACAGAGAGTGTTTTGCCGCGCAAAGGAGGGAAGTGAAACATTACATGTTCTGCGCTTTCTAATTCGAAGGGATAGTGTAGACAGAAAGGATTCTCCTATATCCCACGCTTATGTAGATATTCCTTGAAGCCGCCGTGACCGCTCAATATCTGTGTGAGTTGTCAATTTAGTTTGCCGTGTTTTCGCTCGTATCATTCCGCCATATTCCGAACTAGCATGAAGGTGCAGTGCCCTTTTCTCGACTCTTCACACCGTTCTTGCCACCTAACTATTGTTCTTGACCTTGCGATTTTCTTTACGTCTTCAGATTGTCGGCGTTTTCCAATGCCATACAGATCGGCAATTTCACCTGAGAGTGGATCTATTAGGATTTCGCATTTTTTGTTTATGCTTGCACATTTACACCTGACTATTATAATTTCCATATGACGGATTCTCATTGACAATAGCCTGTTCTCATTTTAAATATCTAATAAATTTATCCTACTTACTCTTCGTATTTTCTGTCCAAATTTGTTTTATACCCACTCATTGAGTATTTTCCAACATCGTGTTGAGTTGGCTAGAAATAGGTTTGGGTGCTTTCGTGTTGAAAACTTCATGCTTACTGGAGAAACTCATTGAAAAGTGTTAAAGGAACATCCCGAAGGTTTTCGATGTTGATAGTCTTATGCCTGCTTAAGATTCGGTTGGTTCCGTAAACAAGAACCATTAAGGTGCAAGCTGATTATTTGGGAAACGATTTGATACGACCACAATGTACCTACTAGGCGAGACCACCCCCGCGCTAATTTTCCAAAAACTAAGAGTTTATACTTGCCATTAATAATTTTTCAAACGACGCCCCTCCTATACCCCTTCTTTGTTTAGAAATGCGCTGTGTGTAGCCATTTATTTGTTTATTCAAAATTTGCTTTAATTGCGCGCAAAGTTATAACAGGCGTTCCACGTTTTAAGGAGTCAAAGCTGAAATATGCCGTTCAAGTAGCAGATAGCAACACAAAAAGGCAAGAGCAATTACGTCAACTTGACTGTCCTCTACAAAAACCAAAAGCGCTAGGCCGGCATACTGCGGATGTTTAGCAAAGCTTTGTGTACTTTAGCGCTTCTTTCGTTTGTTTTTCGATTTCGTAATTTTAGAATCTTTTTTTGGCGTGCAATTTTTTTTTCTTTAACCAGAAATAATAACGAAATTATGCAAACAAAGTTGACCTAGCGCCAACAACGTTAAATTGCCTTTCATTTACAATATTTGCCAAGCCGATGATGGCGCAAGAAGTGAAAGTAAAAAAATGATGATGCGGCAGCTGGAGCTGAAGCAGGAATTCAAAATGACATGGACATGGAGCATGAGTGGTTAGGGTAATTGAATCAATGCCAGACGTCAAATCTTGTCATAACCCTAAGTCATATTTAATAGTCAAAGGCATAGTAATGGAAAAGATGTGAGTCAGTAAGTTTGTATGACGCAAAGTATGGGCAAAACCGAAGTGACGCGTTGTAAGTGCAAAGTGAAAGTAAGCGTAGTGAATACAAATACTATAAGAACTGTTAGAGTTGTTGCAAATTGTTTGACACTTTTACTTCAAAGAGATTTAGGAAGGAAGTCAAAGTCAAGCGCCGGACAGGAGGTTCATATATTACAAAATGAAGAAAGGGCATCAAGTTGGGATGAGACAGTGCTACCACAGCTGTGACCGGTAATTGAAGAGTTAGTTAAGCAATTGCTCGCACTCGCCAACCAAAAGCTGCCATTTGTAACCATTAACGCTGCATATATTTATTTTCTTCCTTTGCTTTACTTTAAATCGTGGGCTCACTGAAATTTCCTATCCTTTCGCTTATGCCCCCTTTATGACCGTATTCTTTATTGTTGCTTTAATATTTTTCTGCTTCATCCCTAAACAGTGTATTGAAAAATATTGCGGTGACACAAACAGCGCTTAAGAAGATAAAGTATTTTAATGTTTACCGATTTAAACTTTTAAGAATGCAAAGTTAAATTATCTTTTTCTTCCAACGCGTTTCGGCGCTTTCACGTCTTCGTCATGAAGAATTAAAAATTAATGCCTGTATGCTGTCAAGTTCTTGATTTGAAGATTAAGTCTTCCACATTTTAAAGTACTCAATGTCAAAAGAGATTTCCACAGATGGACGAATTCTCACAACCCCAATGCGCATCGGAGGTGGTTTAAAAAATTTGTTTGTATAGCATTTTCATGTCAAACAAAACCTTTATCAAAACAAATGACACTTTTCGCTTCTCGTGTGCAGAGGAATTTTTCACCTCTCTCTTTGTGTAGCACCTATAAAAATATAATATATACTTACTACTTTAATTGCCGCTGAATATTTTAAATGGCTATGCTCGTTCTAAGGGTTGTTGTTATTGTTGCGATAAAGGCACTCCCCGAAGATTGTGGATAGTGTTATCAATGTTGGCCGTCCTTTGCTCGGTAACAAGCATAATTAATATATAAGCCAAACCAGCTCGTGAAATATTTATTGTGACCACAATGAACATTTTAGGCAATCCTACCCTCACCCGAAGTTATAGGACTCGCCACGTGTTAGTGAGGTGGTCAGCTGGAATTGAATTATTTGTATATTTTAATCGCCTCTTACCACAGGACGCGAGTATATGAAAGCCTCTTTTTTACTGTACTCACTGGCGTCAACGGTAAATACCATAAATACAGTGCTTCTCCTATTACCATCACCGCCGAAGAGGTTGATGAAGCCACAAACTAGATAAACCATCTAAAGCAGTAGGCTGGTACGGGATTAACATGCCGATGCTTAAAAACCTTGGCAATGGGGATCCATGGCGAGGGAGACGCATACTATATATCTCCTATCGCCGGTAGCTAAAACTGGTTCGCAAATTATTTGGGTGGCGCATCAAAACCTAAAGGATATAAGTAAGGGGTACCGCTGTGTGGTGTCCTATATCTAATTTGTTTAATTTTATTACGAATGGCAAGAGGATGTACCCCCCCCCCCCCTCCCTCCATTGATAAGACTACCAACTACCTCCCTAGTCTTTCCAGTTGTTTTACCACGCGTAACTTTTCCCTATCACGGATCAAATCCCTGACGACCTCTTTCGCGACGTGTACAGCGTAAAATTTCGGAAACGTCGATGGCATTACTCTACCAACTATCCGACAAACAAAAATATTGAGTGCGATAACAAAATTCTCAAGTCCTTCGTTGGCAGCCCATAGTTACGTATAAAGAAATTGGCCAGTCACTTGTGCGTATGCCTCTCGAAGCACAATATAAAAACCAAATCACCGGCATCAGAATTGTCACGGGATGTCGTCCTATGCTGAAAGAACATCATCTATACAAAGAGGCGGCAATAGTAAACATAAGGAGAAGAAACGAAATTCCAAACAAACAGTTTCTGTTAAATGCTCAAAAACCTAGGCAACCTAGATGTCTGATTAAAGAGGCCACGCCTCTCAAGAAAATAAGGAGTAGTCCTCCCAAGTACTAGGTGCTTATTATTATTATTCTTTGGACTTAATAAGCATAAATAGACCCTTAACCGTATTCATATTGTATCGGCAAATTCTTATGACGATAAATACAAAGAGAGCCCCGGTGAGAGAGTCCAGAGTCCTCCTATACCCGAAAATCGTAGTTGAGGAAAACAGATTCTTACGGGAAACGTGCGTAACCCTGGCACAACTTCGAGCTGGATTCTATAGGAGTTAAAATTCTACTAATCCGGAATTAACGCTGACGTACGCAATTAATGTCCTGCATGTAATGTGTCCCCATATTACACAAACAATATTTTAAATTGCAATATGGAATCAGCCCCTCTAACACACATGTGTCTTCGGTCCAACCCTTAGACTTCTTTAGAAGATATTGGTAAAAAGCACCTAAAGGGTGGAGTGAAGCACAAGGGTGGGGCTTCCTCTGCTTCTATTGTCCGGTTATTATATTTAATTCGAATAGCATGGTATAACAAGCGTAACAGTTGTGTTTTAATTAGCTGGACTATGCAAAATGTTCATATTGCTCATCAATTAATTCTTTCGATATTTTTACAAAAACTTTCCTCTCGAGCGCTCACAGAACCGCCTCACCAGTTCTTGTCAGCGTACATGCATCTGAGCCATATAGCAGGATGGGTATGGTATGTCAAGTGATTCGTGTGGCATGATTTTCGTTTTCCAAGAGAGGATTTCATTTTTCAATTGGCTACTTAGTCCAAAGCAGTAAGATTGATTTTTTGCTCGATTCCAATGATATACTGTCGAAAATTTATCGATTTATTATAGAAAAAGTATCGTTCGCTATCAAAATCCTATCAACTTACTATCAAAAAGTTTTTGAATTGTTACCGGAGTGTTATGGGTTAGGTTACCGATCTTGGAAAGAAAATATTTCGATTTGTTATTGAAAAATTATCAACTTGTAATCGATTTATTATCAAAGGGTATTGATATATTGACTTATGTTTGAAAAATTATCCAAGAGTTATCAATATGTTATCAAAAATTTAATGATGAGTTACCGATATGGTATCGGAAACTTATGGATAAGCTATCGATTTGCTATATAAATGTTGTTAGAATATTACCAATTTGTCATCGGTGTATTATTGACTTTTTATCGAAAAGTTATCGATAATACATCGAAAAGTTAACGGATTAACGTCGAAGAAAAGTCGATTTGTTATAAAAAATTAATTTAGCTGTTATCGAAAAGTTATCGATTTCTTTTCGGAGAATTATTAATTTGCTTCCGGCGTGTTTTCGATGACTCACCGGTTTGTTCTGAAACAAGTACCGATACAGCTGCAATATAAAATCGATTACATACATATTGTGGCGAATTTTATCATCACTATGTTGCTAATAAATAAAGGCACAACAACAATAAAGCAAGCTGCCACTCTTGTGTACTTGAACACATCAATTTAATCATCATTTACGCACATAACCAGCAGCTCGAAGAGGTATCTCACACACACATGTGGTCATCAGCCTAAGTTCTTTCTCACACATACACACGAATATAACTAAATTAATAAGCAGGAGATACAACAGTTCTAGAAGGTGAAACACCTAGAACTTTGGAGAAATATGCGGACGAGGCAATAGAGAGTATAAAAGCACAACAAGCTGAAGAATGACTAATCAGTTTTGATTTAAACACGCTATTAGTTGTGAAGTACAATTGTAAAGCACTATTCTCAAAGTAATATAAATAAAGACCAGTTTTCAATACTGAATATTGGAGTGATTTAATCAACAGTTTGGCGATTCCAACGTTAGCAGGAGGTGCAATAATAAGCAGGATTTCACAAAATTCGTTACAATATATACCTGTAATCCGTCGATTACCAGCCGATAACAAAACGATAAGTGGATTACAATAATTAGCAATCGCGCCGGTTCGTGGTGATAAGCACCAGACGAAACGCTTCCCAAAAAGGCTGAAAGTATTTGTTTCTGGTAAGGTTACGGCCGTTTCTATTTAATTTCAACCCCTGGACGTGCTGTAGATTGCCTAAAAACAGTTTTAAAGACGCACATATGTTTGTACTTGTACTTAGTACTCGTGCATTTTTACAGATTACTACTGGGTATATACGTTTACATCTATGTAGTACCTAATATTCGATGAAAGACAAACTAAGTATTTTTATACTCAGCTGAGCAGAGCTTACAGAGTATATTAACTTTGTTCGCATAACGGTTATCCATAACGGCATAAACTTATCGAGATAGATATAGACTTCTATATATCAAAATGATCTGGGTGAAAAAAGAAATTCATTTAGCCATGTCCGTCCGTCCGTCCGTAAACACGATAGGTTAGCTTAGGTTAGGTTCAAGTGGCTGCCGTCCACATTGGAGCGGCACACTTAGGCCTTTATAGGCCCATTGTGAAACCACACGGATTTGTTCCTACTCTCCTAATCAAACCACTTCGTTGAGTTTATGAAGCTAACTAAGCGTCGTGTATTGACCTTAGCTATATCAGTCAGATCTACGAGAAACATTTTGCCCATAAAACGTTGCCTTCTTCTACCGAGCGCTGGACATTCACAGAGTAGATGCCTAACAGTTTCAGGTTCTTGTTCATTGACGCAGCTTTTACAATAATCATTAAATGGAGCGCAATCCTTTCCGCATGCGGTCCAATACAAACATGACCCTTAAGAAAACCTCCAACTAAGGAAACATCCCTCTTATGGAGGGTGAGAAGCCCTCGCGATCTCTTCTCATTCCATTCCGGCCGTGTGAGTTTTGCCGTGTGGCATCTCTCATGATGCTTCCACCTGGCTCCTGCTTCCGTCAGTACAGCCTCCTTTATCTTGAGCCAATCTCTTCCAGGATGGTGAAAGTGGAAAGGAGGTACCCTTTCTTGCAAGCTCATATGCCATCTCATTACCAGGTATGCCCTTATGTCCCGGAACCCATACCATATGCAGAGTAAACTGTTCAGCCCTCACGTTAGGTGATCTGCGACAGCCTACTACAGTTTCAGAATTAGCTGTGACAGAGTGAAGGGCTTTCAGTGATGCTTGACTGTCTGAGAAAATGTAAATGTGCTTCTGAGAGACTGCCTTCTGCCTAAGGCAGTCCACAGCGTCTTGTATGGCCGCAACCTCGGCTGAAATACGCTAGAGTGATCCGGAAGGCGAAACGATCTTTGTATCTCCAATCGTTCCGAATAGACACCCCCCCCCCCCCCGACCCTGTTATCCAGTTTAGATCCATCTGAGTAAATATGAATGCTGTTAGTGGGCCAATCAGGGTCATTCACCCACTGTTCCTTCTCAGGGATTAATATCTCGAATCCCTTGTTAAAGTTGGTATGTGGTTTGCAGAAATCGGTACATTCTGGTACGCAGAATCTGTCAAGAATTTCAGTATGTTTGCAGTGCGACCATGTGGTCAGTTTCCTCAGCCTGATAGCTGCACATGCTGCATATTTAATGCCTACTATATCTATGGGCAGTAGGTTCAGTTTTACATTCATAGCCTCCGTTGGCGTTGTGCGGATGGCTCAGCTTATGCATAGTAGTGCAGATCTTTGCACCTTTTGAAGGGCAAGAACCGTCGAGGATTTATTGAGAGCGGGCCACCATACCGACACCCCGTATAGCAATATAGGCCTAACTGTGGCCGTGTATATCCAATGTACTATCATAGGGGACATACCCCATTTCCGTCCAAATGCCCCTTTACATGTGTAGAGGGCAACCGTGGCCTTACGGACACGTTCCGTTGTGTTTTGTGTCCAGTTCAATTTCTTATCAAGTTTGAGCCCTAGATACTTGGCGGACTCACTTAACTTAAGCACTGTGTTTGCCAGCACTGGAGTTGAGAGACGTGGTATTTTATACCTCCTCGTAAAGAGCACCAGCTCCGTTTTATATGGGTTCACGCCCAGTCCATTATCAACGGCCCATGCTTCGACCCTTCTTAATATCGTAGAGAGTTTGTGGAAACTTCCCACTTATCACCAAGTCAAGGTCGTCAGCATATGCTATAGCTTTACAGCCCCTCCCCTCCTCCATGTCCCTTAGCAGCTGATTCACCGCCAAGACCCACAGCAGAGGGGATAGGACTCTACCTTGGGGAGTTCCTCTATTGACGAACCTGCTCACCGATACCCCTGCAAATTCTGCCTGTACTACCCTGCATAGCAGCAATTGGTGCACAAAACCCACCAGCTGAGATTCGATGCCCAGATCAGTCAGAACCTTAATGATTGAGTCACATTTAATATTATTGATTATTTAATATTGCGTATCCCCTGGTTCGTTCCTAGCTGCCCCTAGAAAGCGTGTATCCAGCAGTAGATCCAGGGTTTCCTCCCCAGTTTCGGTCCACGAACCATCCTGGGGCTGTATTAGCCGATCTGGAAAGTACTTTCCTGAGTCTACCCCCTTCAGACACTGTTTCCATCCTGCTACAGAAATCTCGCCAGGAGGATCTTTTGGCTTTCCTTAGCTCAAATTTATAGTTTCTAAGATGTTCTTTGTATACTTCCCAATGCTGCTCATCGCCAGAGGCTTTAGCTGCATTGACAGTGGTCATACTTAACCTGCGAAGGTTCTCGATTTGTGAATTCCACCATGGTGGCTTCTTTTTACCCCTTTGAATTCTCTTGGGACAGACTTTATCTAGTGCCTTGCGGCATGCCCCCGTGAAGTTATTTACCAGTCTTTCCAGTTCTGGAATGCTACCTGGTATTTCGGGTACGCTCTCAAGTGGCAATATCTTAACTAGTTCCCTACTGTATTCTTGCCAATTTGTATTTTTAATATTTCTGGTGGCAGCGCTCTGCTTTTTCACCAAGCCTAAGTCGAATTGGATGTAACGATGGTCAGAGAATGAGTTGTCCTTAAGGACCCTCCAGTCTCCGACTAACGCTTCCGCATCTTCTGAGACTAAGGTGACATCGAGAACTTCCCTTCTTGTCTTTGTAATAAAGGTTGGTTCAGTTCCCCTATTGCTTAAGGTTAGTCTAGAGTTTAGGATGAAATCAAAAAGTAACTCACCCCTTTCATTTTCGTCATTACTCCCCCAGATGGAATGGTGCGCGTTTACATCTCCTCCCAGTATCAGTGCACCTGATGTAGCTTCCACCAGCTTCCTGATGGTCGATGTCGGCATCGTCTTCTCGTGGCTAGATAAATTGAAGATAGCCTGATTTGACCCATACTCAGGCTCAGGCTGATAGTTGTTGTATCTTCATCACTAAATTGAGGAAGAAACAAAACGTTAAGCTTGGTACTAACAAGTATACACGATCTTGGCTTTCCCGAGGTGCCACAACTTACCAGTGTGTAGCCGGTGGACTTGAGTCCGCAAATGTTTTGTCCTACCACCCACGGCTCCTGGATGAGGACAATATCAGCTGCCCCTTTAGATGTCAGTCGGAGCAGCAGTGCAGCGGAAGCTGCTTTACTATGGTGCACGTTTATCTGGAGAACCCTCACCAGCATCGCACAATTTCTCTCCCTCCTTGAGCGTAGAGTTAGCCGCATCTTCCATCATCAGCTTCTCCTCCGTGTAATGCAGGTGTAACCCGCCTATCCCCATGGATGAGGTAGACGAGGCGTAGCCGTCTAGCGTATCCGGCTCACGCCCATCTTGCTTTGTAACCACGTCCTCATCGCTACCATTTTCTTCTGGCACCAACTCGGCAGCCATGTTCCTAGAGGCATTGATGTCGTAACTGTAGACCCTTGCAGTCACTGTGTCTAAACCATAATTAATTTCGCCTCCAGTTTTCCTCAATATTATCAGCGATTCCTCATTCAGTAGGATGACAGCCTGGCGTGTGGCTTTGTCCCCCTTCTCCACGCTGACAACTCTCCAATTGTAGGCTGGCAGCGTCGGGTTGAGGATCTTTATCATACTGAGTATCCTCTCTGGTTCAGCTGGGTTTGCCGGTAGCCACACCCTTGCTGGTGGCCGTGACGGTATGTCTTTGAAATCGACCGCCCTGAGCTTCGCTCCAGGGTAGACTTCACCTACAGACTCTACCACTTTTTTGTATATGGCTGCGGATCTCTCGTATCCTCATGCCACGATTTTGATACTACCCTGGAACCACTCTGCATCCTTGCATACCGGTGGCGTCCCAGGATTGCGCGTAAGAACGTCTAGGGTGATATTTGACAGCTCGCTTTTCACCCATTTCCATTTGTCTTTTTTTTTTGCTTCGTTTTCCTGATTGTCGTCAAGGACCCCTAGCAGGATTTTGTCCTTGACCACTTCTGCAAAAGAGTGCCCATGCACCTTCGGCCTCTTTGGTTTGGTAGGCACTACTTCCGCCGACCTTGCCCTTTTGGTTGCCACTTGTGGCCACCTTTTTTCCGCCAGACGAAAGTCGGGTATCACCTCTTTCGCCCATTGTATCTCTGCCAGTATTTCTCCTACGCTGTCGCTTTCCGCTCTACTTTTGAGGTCTGGCATACGTGCGGATCTGGTTTGGATCCTTGCAGCCACTCTCCTGTGCTTGTATCCAACTTCACTGGCATTTGGCCGCTCACTAGGCTTCGTGAAGGCCGCGGGTGTGGGGGGTGGACCACGCAGGGCCCAGCTTCAACCTAGGCTGGATTCTGCATACCTGCTGCGTCTCTGCTAGTGCCAGGAATATCCCGGAAAATACCCCTTTGCCCTGGCCCACTGCCTTAAGTTTTGTTGGGGAGAGGGTTCCTACCCGGCATCGCCACTGGCGGTTAGAATGACCCTGCATTGCACTGGCCACCGTTGTGGTGGGCAGAAGCCCTCCTGGCCTTTGAAGAGCGCCGGTCTCTTTTTGTTTTTTTATTTTTTTTTTTTTATATCCTTCGTTAGTGTTCCCACGAATGGCGGAGAAAAGGAACGTCCACCCGGGCAGAGATCTGCAATACCAGGGTAAGGTCTTCATACAACCTGGTGCGACCTGGTGCCAGGAGGGCTCCGTTCGCGAATGGGCTATTTAGGGGCCCCCAGCCTGGCTGATCATTCACGGAAACGGATAACGCCTTGATCCAGCCCCCGAGAAGGAAATGAAACAGGAAAAAAGGAAAGAGAGAGAAAAAGTAAAAGTAAAAGAAAGAGAGAGAAAGATACCCCAGAAACCATGGTCAAGAATAATTTCCGTATAGCCAGGCTATTAATGAGTCAGGCACACAGCCCTGATTCCTGATCTTAGCTGAACACCGTCCTGACATCGCACAGGCTCAGTACTGTAGTGTCCATTTCCAGTCGGCACCCTCGTGGAGGGTTCAGTTGGGGATTTGCGCCAACTCCGTAAACACGATAACTTGAGTAAATTTTGGAGTATCTTGATAAAATTTGGTACGTAGGTTCCTGGGCACTCATCTCAGATCGCTATTTAAAATGAGCGAAATCGGAAAATTTCGAAAAACCGAAAAAGTGCGATAATTCATTACCAAAGACGGCTAAAGCGATGAAACTTGGTAAGTGGGTTGAGCTTATGACGCAGAATGAAGATTAGCAAAACGTTGGACAATGGGCATGACACCGCCCACTTTTAAAAGAAGGTAATTTCAAAGTTTTGCAAGCTGTAATTTGGCAGCCGTTGAAGATATCATGATAAAATTTGGCAGGAACGTTACTCCTATTACTATATGTATGCTATGTAAAAATTAGCAAAATCGAATTACGAACACGCCCACTTAAAAAAAAAAATTTTTTTTTAAGTAAAATTTTAACAAAAAATTTAATATAAGTGTATTATGCCAAAATTCAACTCAAGTAATGATATGGTGCAACAAAATACAAAAATAAAATAAAATTTCAAAATGGGCGTGGCTCCACCCTTTTTCATTTAATTCGTCTAGAATATTTTTAATGCCAAAAGTCGAACTAAAATTTACCAATCCTTGTGAAATTTGGTAGGGTCATAGATTTTATGACGTTAACTGTTTTCTGTGAAAATGGGCGAAATCGGTTGAAGCCACGCCCAGTTTTTATACACAGTCGACCGTCTGTCCTTCCGCTCGGCCGTTAACATGATAATTTGAGCAAAAATCGATATATCTTTACTAAACTTAGTTCGCGTACTTATCTAAACTCACTTTATCTTGGTAAAAAAAACGGCCGAAATCCGACTATAACCACGCCCACTTTTTCGATATCGTTAATTACGAAAAATGAAAAAAATGCCATAATTCTATACCAAATATGAAAAAGGAGTTGAAACATGGTAATTGGATTGGTTTATTGACGCAAAATATAACTTTAGAAACAACTTTGTGAGTGACACCTACCACATTAAGTAGAAGAAAATGAAGGAGTTCTGCAGGGCGAATTCAAACGCCCTTGGAATCTTGGCCGGAATACTGTTCGTAGTATTACGGTACCCGACAGATGATGTTCTGGGTCACCCTGGTCCACACTTTGGACGATATCTCGAAAACGCCTTCACATATAAAACTAAGGGCCACTCCCTTTCGAAACCCTCATATATACCTTTAATTTGATACACACATCGTACACACACATTCTATAGTCACCCCTGGTCCACCCTTATGGCGATGTCTCGAAAAGGCGTCCACCTATAGCACTAAGGCCCACTCCCTTTTAAAATACTCATTAACACCTTTCTTTTGATACCCATATCGTACAAACACATTCTAGAGTCACCCCTGGTCCACCTTTCTGGCGATATCCTGAAATGGCGTCCACCTATAAAACTATGTCCCACTCCTTTTTAAAATACGCTTTAATACCTTTCATTTGATACCTATGTCATACAAACACATTCCAGGGTTACCCTAGGTTAATTTTGCTAAATAGTGATTTCCCTTATTTTGTCTCCAAAGCTCTCAGCTGAGTATGTAATGTTCGGTTACACCCGAACTTAGCCTTCCTTACTTGCGGCATCATATTGTTTTGTTCGTTAGATCGCTGTAGTTGGTAAACAATTTTATAGCTCTAATTTTTAGTAATCTTCAAAACATACTCCAAACAAGTTTATATCCTTTTCACAAGCACAGCTTCATCGCTCGTTGGTTCATAACTTTGTTGCCTTTATCATTCATATCGATTTTAAAGTGGATGGCTGGTGCACGCCAAAAAGTAGGCAACACAGTCTCGCCAAACAACGGCTATAAAATAATAAACCAAGCGGCAGAAGTACCAAATCCAAGTTTGTAGATATTTTTTAATGTGTGTGTGTACGAGTGCTTTTACGCGAACGTTTGTAACTAGCGAAGATTCGAAGGATGGAAAATGGAAAAGCAAAGTTGGCATTGTTGAAAACGCTATGCAAGCTGTGGCCAAGTAAAGGGAATAAACTGCAACAACGAAAACAACAACAACGACAACGGTAACACCAATGGCCAAATAGACTGTGATGCCATCGCCATAAACAACAACTACATGCAACAATGACGCTGATAAAGTGAACGTGCCTGGAATATAAGTTTGAACGTCTGAGGTAAAGTACATACATACAAACATAAATACAAGGGGATGGGACAAAAGTAACCAACAATAATAACAACAAAACAAAAATAATAAAATGTACAATAACAACAACTACAGCGACAACAAAGTCTGTCATAATGTGCTTAGTAAAAAGCTAAGTTTACTGCTAAAATAGTTGTGCTGGGTAAATTACAACACTAACAACTTCTTTACAATACCAAACAATCGAACATTTTGTAGACAGTAACAACGTCATGTAGATAATACAGCGCCGAACAAGAACTAAAAGCCACAGTTAACTATGAGCAGTGGTAAGACAGCGACAAAATAACGGCATACAAATGGCAACAACATAAAAACAAGAACAACAACCACATCAGCATTTGAACACCTGAACGTCTGCTCAACTATAGAATCATCAGAAATAACGTGATATTTCAGTGACCAAATTTGTGTTGTTGTTATTATTTTTGGTTGTCTATACGTCAGTTTGTCTGCTATATTCATTCCTTAGTTTTCTCGTTAGTCTATTGTAGGCGCTTAAAGTGTCCTAAGCTACTGTAGATGAAACGCGAACAGCCAATCCTATGTTTGTGCGAATGTAAGTAGGTAAATCGATGTTCTGTTTATGTAGCACTTAAAGCATATTTTTTTTAAGATTTTTGTGTATTTGTCGCATAAAACTAAATGACAAGCCAAATAAAATTTTAGTGCCTGTTTATAATATACATTTTAGTATAAATCTTTTGGGCTAATTTAAAAAAAAAACAAGTAAGGAAGGCTAAGTTCGGGTGTAACCGAACATTACATACTCAGTTGAGAGCTATAGTGACAACATAAGGGAAAATAACCATGTAGGAAAATGAACCGAGGGAAACCCTGGAATGTGTTTGTATGACATATGTATCAAATGAAAGGCATTAAAGAGTATTTTATGAGGGAGTGGACCATAGTTTTATAGGTGGACGCCATTTAGGGATATCGCCATAAAGGTGGATCAGGGGTGACCCTAGAATTTGTTTGTACAATATGGGTATCAAATTAAAGGTATTAATGAGGGGTTTAAAAGGGAGTGGTGGTAGTTGTATCGGTGGTCGCCTTTTCGAGACATCGCCATAAAGATGGACCAGGGGTGACTCTAGAATATGTTTGTACGATATGGGTATCAAATGAAAGGTGTTAATGAGTATTTTAAAAGGGCGTGGGGCTTAGTTCTATAGGTGGACGCCTTTTCGAGATATCGCCATAAAGGTGGACCAGGGGAGATTCTAGAATGTGTTTTTACGATATTGGTATTAAATTAAAGGTATTAATGAGAGTTCTAAAAGGGAGTGGTGGTAGTCGTATATGTGAAGGCGTTTTCCAGGTATCGACCAAAATGTGGACCAGGGTGACCCAAAAGATCATCTGTTGGATACCGCTAATTTATTTATATATGTAATACCTGCCAAGTTTTCAAGGGTTTTTTATTTCGCCCTGCAGAACTTTCTCATTTTCTTCTACTTTATATGGTAGATGTCACAACCATTTTACAAAGGTTTTTCTAAAGTTACTTTTCGCGTCAATAAACCAATCCAATTACCATGTTTCATGCCTTTTTTCGTATTTGGTATATAATTATGGCATTTTTTTAATTTTTCGTAATTTTCGATATCGAAAAAGTGGGCGTGGTCATAGTCGGATTTCGTTAGTTTTTTATACCAAGATAAAGTGAGTTCAGATAAGTACGTGAACTAAGTTCAGTACAGATATGTCGATTTTTGCTCAAGTTATCGTGTTAACGGCCATGCGGAAGGACAGACGGACGACTGTGTATAAAAACTGGGCGTGGCTTCAAACGATTTCGCCCATTTTCACAGAAAACAGTTAACGTCATAAAATCTATGTCCCCACCAAATTTCAAAAGGATTGGTAAATTTTTGTTCGACTTATGGCATTAAAAGTATCCTAGACAAATTAAATGAAAAAGGGCGGAGCCACACCCATTTTTAAATCTTCTTTTATTTTTGTATTTTGTTGCACTATATCATTACTGGAGTTGAATGTTGACATAATTTACTTATATACGGTAAAGATATTAAATTTTTTGTTAAAATTTTGTTTGAAAGTGGGCGTGGTCCTTCTCCGATTTTGCAAATTTTTATTAAGCGTACATATAGTAATAGAGTAACGTTCATGCCAAATTGCATCATGATATCTTCAACGACTGCCAAATTACAGCTTGCAAAGTTTTAAATTACCTTCTTTTAAAAGTGGGCGGTGCCACGCCCATTGTCCAAAATTTTACTAATTTTCTATTGTACGTCATAAGTTCAACTCACCTACCAAGTTTCATCACTTTATCTGTCTTTGGTAATGAGTTATCGCACTTTTTCGGTTCTTCGATATTTTCGATATCGAAGAAGTGGGCGTGATTATAGTCCGATATCGTTCATTTTAAAAAGCAATCTGAGACGAATGCTCAGGAACCTACGTACCAAATTTCATCAAGATATCTCAAAATTTACTCAAGTTATCGTGTTAACGGACGGACGGACAGACGGACGGACGGACATGGCTCAATCAATTTTTTTTTTTCATCCTGATGATTTTGATATATGGAAGTCTATATCTATCTCGATTCCTTTATACCTGTACAACCAACCGTTATCCCATCAAACTTAATATATTCTGTGAGCTCTGCTCAACTGAGTATAACAAGTAAGGAAGACTAAGTTTGGGTGTAACCGAACATTACATACTCAGCTGCCAAGTTACAGCTTGCAAAACTTTTAAATTCCTGTCTTTTCAAAGTGGGCGGTGCCACGCCCATTGTCCAAAATTTTACTAATTTTCTATTCTGCGTCATATGGTCAACCCACCTACCAAGTTTAATCGCTTTATCCGCCTTTAGTAATGAATTATCGCACTTTATTTGTTTTAAGAAATTTTCGATGTCGAAAAAGTGGGCGTGGTTATAAGTCCGATTTCGTTCATTTTAAACAGCGATCTGTGATGAGTGCCCTGGCACTTACATACAAAATTTCTTTAAGATACCTCAACATTTACTCAAGTTATCGTGTTTACGGGCGGACGAACGGACGGACATGGCTAAATTAATTTCTTTTTTTCGCCCAAATCATTTTGATATATAGAAGTCTATATCTATATCGATTAGTTTATGCCGTTACGGGGTACCATTATGCGAACAAAATTAATATACTCTGTGAGTTCAGCTCAGCTGAGTATAAAAATCACTTCACTCAGCAAATTGAAAACAATTACGTAAATTTGTTCACTTTTTTCTTGCTTTGCGAAGCAATCTCAATACAATGACCACAAAAGCCTCGAAAAATACTAAACGCTTACTACCTACCCGCCTCGATTGTGCAAATAATGCGGACGCAGTCTTATCTCTGTTTGCTGTGTTCAGGCAGAAGTGCAACTTCTTCAGAACTACGTCCAACGCCCACCACATCGACGATCCTGAGTGTATTTCTGCCATGAAAAGCTTCTCAGTGAAAACTTATCTGCCTTGCAGATGCCGTTCGAAGTCGGCATAAAACATATGGGTTCCGTCCGCATAATTTGTAAGAAAAAATTAAAGGAGCACGATGCAAATTGAAAGGGAAGCTCGGTCTAAAATCTCTACGGAGCGCCTTACATTTATTTTAACGGCATTGCACTCGCTAAAAATGTTTACTTCTCTTAATGGCTGACCGCTAAGTCATTTAAAGGTTTTCTTACTCCACTCTTTTGCGGTTACAATGACGTGTGTGGCGAGGAGTGTAGGTTTTGATAAGAGCGAGTTTGACTGTAGTGACATTTTTTTTAGAAATGAAGAGAAAGCACGTAAGTCTCAGATAGAGTTGGCGACATTCACTAAACATATACCGTCTAAGAACCATTGCTTTCCGGTAATATCATTAAGTATTTCGTTGGAATGTGGGCTGAGCATCAGTCTCTTCGTTTGTTAGAGTCGATTGCAGCTCTTTTATAGCCGCGCCGCGTGTGATAATTTGGAGTGTTCGCAACATTGGTACTCATATGTTGACCAGTAATGTACAACGGAACATATCTGTCTTAGATATGTGCCTTCGCTTGTTTTTGTTATTGTTGTAGGGACAAATGCACTCCGTGAAGGTTTTGGGGACTGCTACCGATATTATACCGACGGTTATAATGAAACGTGCTGATTGTGAGGGTAAAGCAGCATTTGTTTATTTATATTTTTTCTTAGATTTTTCCATTTTCCTCAATATTTTCCAAGTGTATCCTTAGTTGCACCGATTGAAGAGCTCTTCTTTCAAATCCCAGTCCGCATAATCACTACATATGGAGGTATTGCGTTTTCATACCTATGTTGCTAGTTATACGATTAGGGAGGCCGTGTCCGTACCTCAACCTCTATCATTTATGCTTTCATTGCTTCTTCTGCGTTTGGAAATGTGTTTTTCTAATCCGCGTTGGATCTCTTTATGTTGCCTGATCATCGCTACCATGGCGCAACTGTTCAAGGCTTCTTAGTTACTTACTTATGTCTCCGACAACGTCGCACTTTTCATCTTCAAAATTGTCGCATTTTCTATTCTCTTCATACTTTTAATGCTGAAGATATTTTTAAACATTTACGTCTAGTTAGGAATTGAGTTAGGTAGAAAACCACTTTGCTTAGCTTTCGTTATAGTTAGTGTTCCCAGACAGAAATACGTCGATATGTCTAGCGCCATTTTATGCAGTTTTCGCCATAGAAATCATGCCAAAAGGAAGCATCATTAAGTATTTGGCTCTGTACGACGACTGCAAATGGTTTGAAACATCTTTGCTTTGGCCCTCGTTCATTCAACGTTATCCTTGAATTTCTACTTCATAGTTTTTTTTTTTTTTTTTTTCTTAATGATAATAAAAATATGTTTGGCGTTATAATAATAAAACAACAACTTGCACGATTCTGCGTAAATTATCTCGTTATGCGTCTGCTTGGAATCATAGATAGGTTTATTGATCGCAAGTTAGATAACATGCACCAGCAAACCGTCAAACTAATCGAAACAGGAATAGAAACGCATATACTTTAAAAAAAAGTTTTAGTAGAATTGCTACAGATTCAGGTGTAGACTAATCTTTGAGGGTTGAATAAAACTGAGCCACGTTCCAAAGTCTTGAAGAACGACCCGAGTGGCCTTCAACGTAAGCGCGAAGAACTCGTCATCTGCAGCAATAGTACTACAAGTCTATTAGCTTTACATCTTGTATGCATTATTATTTTTAGCACAAAATGTTTACACCAAAGTTAAGTCAGTCACCTTGGGTGTTCATGAATATTGAGAAAGTACTGGAACGCCAGGAATATGATTAATTTATGTACATCCGGCCTCAACAAAATGGAGCGGCTCCCTGTTAAGCTGTAGAATGTTAACGTCGCAAGGGGGTCTATGCGAGGCCACGAAGTCTGTAAACACAGGAACGCCGCAGGGTGGGTGTGATCGCTGGTCATCATGCAATTGCTTGCGCCGTTCGACGGATAATCACTCAAATTCACGACGCATGCAGATGACGTTCCAGTCATTATCTATGGACACACTCATTGGTGTTATTTAAGGGCTGTTTTCGGGAATTTTTTTTTGTATATTTCGGGAGTATTTTAGAATTATTTCTCAAATCACCATAGGACCATTTTGCTGCCAAACAATTTCGGAATGACGTCGGGACTTTTACGGGATTACTTCAGAAAAATTGGTTATTATTTCAGGATTGTTCAGTCATTTTTGTGCATTTCAGGAGTATTTTAGAATTGTTCCGCGAACCACTACTGGACCATTATGGCCATACTTCGGGATAATGTAAGAATAACCGCAGGATTATTTCGGTACTACTTAAAAAAAATCTTTATTATTTTTGGACTACTTTTTGTGCATTTCGGGAGTATATTAAAGAAGTTTCGAAAGTCAATACAGGAACAATACAGATATTACTTCTTAATTATTTCGGGATTTTATAAGTATTGTTTCGGCATCACTTCAGGACTATTTCGGCACAATTTTGTCGGCACTTTATTTCGCAATCGAAAAGGGGTAAGTTCTTCACTACATTTACTGCAAAATTTAAACAACTGACGATATGCTAGACTCGTTTCTCTAGTCACTTAATAAGAAAAGACAATTATGCAAGTATTGCATAATTGAAACTTGCTATATCCCAAACAAATCCTCGATTTGCCTTAATCTCCTTTTAGCAAATTTTAAAGCTCCCTACCTGCTCTTAAGCCTTTCAGGACCGTAAGAAAACTACAAGTAAATTTTGTTGTACGTATGTTTTATTTAGTTGATTTGAAAGCAAAATACATAAAAAACTATTCGACTTTTAAATTAATTCCACGGTTCTTTTGTAATTTCTTGGGAAAAATATTTCCCTATGGACCTCAATGGGAATTTCGCGATAGCAGGGAACATTTGTTATCTAATAATGCGAACTTTAAAAATTTGTTGTGAAAATATATAGATTTTGGAAAATAAAACATTTATGGAAATCTGCAAAGCAGTTTCTTTTGCTAGTATAACAGAGGTGAACGTTGCACATTACACATATGTTATGCGTCCTATTTTCAATCCGCTTCTTAGCGCAATTTACATACCTCTTCATGTTATTTACTTTTTGCATATTGTGCATTGGTAAACTTCGCTTCACACCGACTTGACTCTTCGGTTTATTCACTGCGGACGGCCTGGATCTTTGCCTACATGAAAATTCATTTATAAGGTTTCGAGCAATATTTTTACGAAATTCTATACTGCTCAGAAGGGTTCCCTCTACAAGTTTCTTCTAATTTTACTTTTTGTACACCAAACATGAGTTGTTCATAGCAATATCCATTATATCGAAAAAATGCGTAAGTAGTATTTTATCTTTGCTTTGCAATCAATTTCATAGCAGACTTTTCGCAAAATATATTTATGCTACCGAAGTCATTGTCACTTTCTCGAAAGATACTCAGCGCATATGAGTCCTTTATCCATCTGAAAACAAGAGCTTCTTCAACAGAGGTATGGACAGGATTCTCATCCGATTTGTGCACACCTACACAATTTTCCATATCCTGAGTAAGGTATTCTTGATCTTCTTTTCGTAGTTCATCTTAACCATCACTATTGTCAGCTATGAGTAATTGTAAAATTTCATCTTCTTTCAGATGAAATCCCCTGCATCTTTTTCCAGCCATTTTGTCTGTAGTCAATTCGAAAAACATGAATAAATGAGTTAATCGCAATATAAAATAATAATAAAAATAGTACCTTAAAATTTCCATTGTGGTCCACAGGGAAATATGTTTCCCTTATAATAATTCTTTATTTTTAGATACTTTTTCCCATTTAATTACATAAAATTGATCATTGTTTAGTCTCTTACTTACCATTCAACTAATAAAAATCTCTTAAAAACAATTTGAAACACGAAATTCTAAATAAGCTAAATAAATATGAACACACTTCACTCTTCGAAAGTTTGCCGACTTTACTTACACTTTTAATAAAGAATATTTGAAAATACTGACAATATTCTTAACTTGATTATGGGGACTCCCCTTTTTATGTTTAAACACACTCGCTTGAACAGAGTTACCATATAATAAAATCTAAAAATTCCCTAATTTATTCATGGGAAATATATTTCCCATAGTCCTGAAAGGGTTAAAATATTTTCCCACTTGCACATAGCTAAAAGTTGTTATCCTGAGCAAACATCATTTTCACTTTACTAGCTTAAACTCCTTTTATTGTGTGTGTATGTGAAACACACACACAGCTTATTGGCATCTATTTATCTACTGAAGGTGACTAAACATGTAGTCTTGAGTATGTTTGTATGTGCGTTAGAGTGTGTGTCTTTATGTATGAAAGTAGTGCAAATTTTTGGGTAATCCTGTGGTTAGTCAGCTATTCAGTGCTTGTGATTAAAGTATACAATTTTTTCGTTTTTTTTTGCTTTGCTTTAAGGTAATGAAACAAAAAAGTGTTAGTAAAAGAAAAGGTGCCCAAGCATAAAAGGCGACATAAAATTTGTGATAGCTAACGGCCGGAATGCCTTTAGCTATGTATCGTACAGGATGTTGTTGGTAAGTAATGTTAAGCAGAATATCCAATGGCATATTGAAAACAGCTGATTACACATCCGACCGCAACCTGCTATCTACATATTTATGAGCAAACACCGTTTAAAAATTTGGATCCTTTTTTAACTTAAGACCACTTATATAAAATCTTTTTTTTTCAGTTGATGGTTATGTTGATTAAAACATTTAAGCTGAAAGGGTTTTTCCGGAGGGAAAAACAATCTTATGCCAATGTCTTTCGCTGATGTGGTGTGGTATGCATAAATTGGTTGAGGTTGTGTATATTACTTTTGGAAATGGGGTTAAAATTTATATTTAATTAGGATTGTTTTGGGATCGTGCACGTTTGCTGTGTTTGTATGTATAATTTTAAGAAAATTTAAACGATTTTTTGGACCGTTTTCACGATGTTCAAGTTTTCAACCAATAGCAACCGCATTATGCGTAAATGTTTTTCGTAGAACTCGTTGAAAATGAAAATTTATGATAACTGCACGAACAGAGAAATGACAGAAATTTTCATCAAATTTCGTCAACTAATTTTTTTTTTTTTTTAATTTTCGATATTTGCAGAAAAATCATGTATGTATTTTGTAACTGAAGACATGCAAAGCAAAATTTAAAAAACAAATCGAAAAAATTCGAAAATTTCGAAACTTTTATTTGGATTTCTCTGAACTTATTTGTTTACATACGAGGAGTGTTTTACTCTTCTTACACTCTCCGGGAAAAAGTTGTCAAAAGCAGTGCGAATTTTGAGAGACCTACAACTTGTACTTTGTGAGGCCACTGACTGGGAGACATAACTGCGTGCTTAAAGGAATTCAGCCAAATCCAAATTAAATTTTCGAAATTTTTTAAGTATTTTCTCGAGTGCTTGAAAACGTTTTTGAGACTTAGTTGATATGTTTTAAATTCAAAAATCATGGAAGTTTTTTCCATAAAATATATGACAAAAATTTCCACTGCCATTTTTAAGTTTTGCTGTATTGTCCCATAACATAACGCGAAATAACTAGACATAACACAACACAATATAGATCATTATTTAGCCATAGCGTTACATAACATAGCATAATACTATTTTTATACCCTCACACAGTGCATTAAGTTTGTACGCATAACGGTAGCTTGTAACGGCATAAATTAATCGAGGTAGATATAGATTTGAATTTATCAAAATGATCCTAGTAAAAAGAAATTCACTAAGCCATGTCCGTCCGGCCGCCCGTCCAGCTGTTTCTCCGTCTACAAACACGATAACTTGAATAAATTTAAGATATCTTATTAAATTGGGTTTATGGGTTTCTTGGCACTTATCTCCGAACGCTGTTTAAAATGAGCGAGATCGAATGATAGCCATGCCCACTTTTTACAAGTTTTAAAAATTTTGGAACACACCAAAAACCTGATTACTCAATAATTAATAAAGCTTCATTACCCAAATTTCTAATATGGGTCGAAATTTCTTGGAAATTTAAAAGAGGCGTCACACCGCCCACTTCTGATACAATAAATTTTTTGCTATAAGAAATAAGCCTCGGAAATATGGCCGAGTGTAAGACTCCCTTTATCTTTAGGGGTGCATCCACTAGAACCAAACCTCCCACTGTCCGAGCCAATATCCATATTCTATGTCTATTCTTAAGCTACTAGGTTAGATGTTGGAAAGTGTGTGCTCCAAGAGTCACCATGAGTCATTATTGATGACATCGGAGCTTCCAAAATGTCTTTTCTAACCTCTTTTGTTTTAGAGCGAAGTATTTGCCTTCAAAGCAAGCGTTATGTGCGTTGTCTATATTTTCCCTGTAGGTTTAGATATAATGGATTTTGGAGTCCGTCCTATTCTCTGGATATATTTATTTAAGTAGCCGCTTCCGATTTAAATTTATGTAGAAAACGATCTTTTTGTGTATTTTCATCAGCAATTGGTTTATGGCGATCATGTTTCGTATCTGTTAGTCCCCAAACGTGGGCATGCAGATCTATTTTTTTTTTTGCTGTTGCCAACTTAATTATTCTTAAATGCATTGAATCCTCAGCTGCTCCGCCTGCTTGTTCTGCTTTCGTTTACAGTTTTTTTGTTTTGTTTGTAAGATACAGGTCATTCAGTTTGTCTCTCTAGATATAAAGGGATACTCCACTATCTTTAAAGTTCGTTCTTGCACCTAAACCATGTAACCTCAACCGGTGGTGCCATTTTCGTCCACATGTCAATCGCTCTCGATTCTTCAAAATACTGTAGTTCAATCCCGACTCTTAATGGCCGTTTTACCCAAAACTCTAGCAGATGGCGCCCGGATAATTGGGGTTAGCCTTCTAGTATCCATAGTCAGTTTTCTAGTATATATAGCTAAATATCAATAACAAAAACAATTGAATAAAGCAATATGAGTCAGTCTCGCTAATTACATACATACTTATAGCCGAGACATGTGAAAAAAAGATGCTGTTTTGCTCGATGTTTTATTTTGCACGAATTCAGCCGGTTAGAATTTTGCCCTTCAATTTAACATTCGGATCAATTCTTCAGTTCAGTTGTTCGCAAAACGTGCTAGTTTTCGATGCGCGCAAAAAAGAACAGTGCTAGGTTTTCACGCGAAAAACACAAAAGTTTCAGTCTTCCATAGGACCGAAGGTATACATACGCATAATTGTTTCATGTGGCACTCCATCGAACCTCAAAAATCAATAACACTTAGTATGACAGTGAACTTAAACTTCTTTACTTCTTTAACTCACTTTCTATTTGTTAGCTTAACTCTAAAGCCTAAAATAATGGCAAGTTTTTGGTGGCATAGTGCAAGGGAAAAATGATTTAAGTTTGCATATAAAATAAGCATAAATCGATTGCTGTGTTCTAAGTATTGCGAACAAATAAAAAATTATAATAACCCATTAAACGCGTGTATAAATAAAGTGCCTCAATTGCTCTTTAAACAACAAATTGTTTGGCATTTCTAATAAAAATTTGTTAAAAATAAGCACATGCAATAAATCATTATTATTAACTTCCTTTGTGTCGCTAAATTAAACAAAAAAATCATGCATTTTTTATGCATAAACGAAAAGCACCTGTCTCTGATAATAAAAACCAATGCATTTTTTTAAACTTATATACCACATAGCATTTGGACACAGGTATATTAGGGTGACCTGTGTTTTCCAAAGTATGCCGACTCTCGATCTCATCCCCCAGAAATATTGGAATAGCCCTAAAATATGTTTATAGAAAATTTTAGGCCACTCAAAAAAGATTTAAAGGTTGCGCACATTTTTGAGCCACCCTAATTGATTTATTGTAAGGGTAATTTCCTTCGACTTTTTATATATAACCTCTACACATTTAGCTTTTTACTTACTTACTTACTTAATTGGCGCTTAACCGTCTAAACGGTTATGGCCGTCCAACAAGGCGCGCCAGTCGCTCCTTCGCTCCGCCAACCGGCGCCAATTGGTCACACTAAGGGAGTTTAAATCGTTTTCCACCTGGTCCTTCCAACGGAGTGGGGGCCGCCCCTCTACCTCTGCTTCCATAGGCGGGTTCCGATAGAAACACTTTCTTGGCCGGAGCATCATCTTTCATTCGCATAACATGGCCTAGCCAGCGCAGCCGCTGCGTTTTCATTCGCTGATTTAGCTTTTTAATATTTCTAAAATTAGAAAAATTGGTCGAATAATAATAAAGTTATAAAATAGAAGAGGTGCCTGTAGGCATGCGGCCATTATATAACGAACAAGTAAAGGTGTCTAAGTTCGGATATAACCGAACATTATATACTCAGCGTGAGCTTCAATTGCACATTTCATTTCAAATAAATTACTTTTCTACATAACACGTGGCACCACCCGTTTAAAAAAAATGTCTCCCCATTTCCTCTTAAAATAAAACTTTATAAGTGAAATGTCATTGATTCAAAACTATTTTTTGCTAAATTATAGCTTATTATTCTAGTCTACGCACATTTTAAACTTGTTTTATATCTAAGTTCCCGTGGCCTTTCACGGATCCCGTCCATTTTTACAAGAAATATTTTCTGCTATAAGGAAAATATGTGTACACAATTTCATAACGATATGTTAATTTTTCTTCGAGTTATGACTCCTGAAACATAGAGAATTGCTTAGCCATAAAAGGGGCGGTGCCACGCCCATTTTTTAAAATTTGAAGTTATTCCTATTTATTGTTATAAGTCCACTTGGGAAATGATATACCATTGATATAAAGATCTTTTTGCAAAGATATAGCTTATTTTATTCGTCCATGACCCTTTTAAAAATCTTTTATATAAAAGTGGGCGTAGTCCTTAACCGATTTCGTAAATTTTTCTTCAAAACATTCCTTATAGTAAAGGCAACCTCTCTGCCGAATTTTGTTACGATAGGTTTAGCGATTTTTGATTTATGATTAATAATAATTTTCGATATTTGCAGAAAAATCTTGTATGTATTTTGTAACTGAAGACATGCAAAGCAAAATTTAAAAAACAAATCGAAAAAATTCGAAATTTCGAAACTTTTATTTGGATTTCTCTGAACTCGTTTGTTTACATACGAGGAGTGTTTTACTCTTCTTACACTCTCCGGGAAAAAGTTGTCGAAAGCAGTGCGAATTTTGAGAGACCTACAACTTGTACTTTGTGAGGCCACTGACTGGGAGACATAACTGCGTGCTTAAAGGAATTCAGCCAAATCCAAATTAAATGTTCGAAATTTTTTAAGTATTTTCTCGAGTGTTTGAAAACGTTTTTGAGACTAATTTGATATGTTTTAAATACAAAAATCATGGAAGTTTTTTCCATAAAATATTGACAAATATTTCGACTTCCATTTTTCAGTTTTGCTGTATGTTCCCATAACATAATGCAAAATAACTGGACATAACACAACACAATATAGCATTTTTTAGCCATAGCGTTACATAACATAACATAACACTATTTATATATTACTTATACCCTCACAGAGTGCATTAAGTTTGTACGCATAACGGTAGCTTGTAACGGCATAAACTAATCGAGGTAGATATAGACTTGAATTTATCAAAATGATCCTAGTGAAAAAGAAATTCACTAAGCCATGTCCGTCCGGCCGTTCGTCCAGCTGTTTCTCCGTCTACAAATACGGTAACTTGAATGTATTTAAGATATCTTATTAAATTCGGTTCATGGGTTTCTTGGCATTTCTCTCCGAACGCTGTTTAAAATTAGCGAGATCGAGTGATAGCCATGCCCACTTTTTACAAGTTTTAAAATTAATTAATAAAGCTTCATTACCCAAATTTCTAATGTGGGACGAAATTTCTTGGAAATTTAAAAGAGGCGTCACACCGCCCACTTCTGATAACATAAATTTTTCGTTGTAAGAAGTGAGCCTCGGAAATATGGCCGAGTGTAAAGACTCCTTTTCCCTTTAAGGGTGCATGCACTAGAAACCAATATCCCACTGCCCGAGCTAATATCCATATTCTATGTCTATTCTTAAGCTACTGGGTTAGACGATGAAAAATATGTGCTCCAAGAATCTGCTGACCGGGTGCCATCAGTCAATATTGATGACATCGGAGCTTTCAAAATGTCTCTTCTAACCTCTTTCATTTTTGAGCGACATATTTGCATTCGAAGTAAGCGTCATGTGCGTCGTCCATATTTTCCCAGTAGGTTTAGATGGAATGGATTTTGGAGTCCGTCCTATTCTCTGAATATATTTATTTATGTTTCCGCTTCCGATTTAAATTTGTGTAGAACACGATCTCCTTGTGAAGATATAGCTTATTTTATTCGTCCCTGACCCTTTTAAAAGTGCGCGTAGTCCTTAACCGATTTCGTAAATTTTTCTTCAAAGCATTCCTTATAGTAAAGGCAACCTCTCTGCCGAATTTTGTTACGATAGGTTTAACGATTTTTGATTTATGATTAATAATATTTGTAAAATTGATTTTATGACAAGTTGGCGGTGCTACGTCCATTTAAAAAAATTGTTCAAATTTTTGTCAAGAGTCTCAATATCAGTCTACACGTCAAATTTCAATATTCTAGGTGTATTATTTACTAAATATTCAGGTTTTTTTGTGTTTTCCAAAATGTTAAATATATAAAAAGTGGGCGTGGTTATCATCCGATTTCGCCAATTTTCATTAATAATCTTTTCTGGTTTCAGATAAGCACGTGTACCAAATTTGGCGAAGATATCTCAATATTTACTCAAGTTATCATGTTAATGGACGGCCGGACATGGCTCAATCAAATTTTTTTTCGATACTGATGATTTTGATATATGGAAGTCTATATCTATCTTTATTCCTTTATACCTGTACAACCAACCGTTATCCAATCATAGTTAATATACTCTGTGTGCAAAGCACGCTGAGTATAAGAACGATCTATATTTGTCTTTAAGATGAACAGAAGGGATATATCCAGAGTAGTTGCGGTGCCCACGGGGTATTGGACAATTGGAGTACATGCGGGATGAATAGGACTGGAACACAATACCTCCTGCTGCAGCTGCAAGCGTCCGGAGGGGGAGGAAACGGTTGATCATCTGCTGTGCGAATGCCTAGCACACTGTCGAAGCAGAATATAGTTTCGTAAAAAGCCCCTTTGCGAAAGCCCCCCAGAACTCATATTAATAAACTCCACGTTATGGATATAGGGGGACGGATTTCCCTGAGGCGCTGAAAATCCTTATCAATCTTCTTACAACAATCAATTGGGGCTCGCCACTCCAACCAACCAACTAATCAGACGAGGTGACAAGATTTCAATCACACGCAAAATTTCCAACTGTTTTATTATAAATTTTTATATTTTAATCAATTACGCTGTTATGTAGCTCATTTGATTCGCAAGTCTTAACACGATATCGAATTTTATTTATCTTATATCTTGGTCTATATTTCTGCTATTAATGAAACCTTTCCAAGACTGAACCCATTTTAAACAAGTGAGGAAGGCTAAGTTCAGGTGTAACTGAACATTACATACTCAGCTGCGCAATTACAGCGTGCCAAACTTTTAAATTACCTCCTTTTAAAAGTGGGCGGTGCCACGCCCATTGCCCAAAATTTTACTAATTTTCTGTTTTTCGTCATAAGGACAATCCACCTACCAACTTTCATCGCTTATCCGTCTTCGGTAATGAATTATCGAACGTTTTCGGTTTTTCGAAATTTTCGATATCGAAAAAGTGGGCGTGGTTATAGTCCGATTTCGTTCATTTTAAAAAGCGATCTGAGACGACTGCCCAGGAACTTAATCAGATCATTTTGATATATATAAGTCACTATCTATTTCGATTATTGTATGCATTTACGGGGTACCGTTATGCGAATATACTCCCTATCTGCTCAGCTGAGTATAAAAAGCAAGGAAATAAGGATATAAAAGTCATTTGAAAAGTAACTAAACGTTTGCAGAATAAAGGAATATTGACACGTGATCTGGTCCGTTTCCAGGACTTCAAGTTCCTGGCGCAACCTCTAAACCTTTTACGTTTGCCATAATACTTTGTTTATATTCGGCTTTGCATTTTGCGTATATCTAAAAGGGCTGCGATCGAAAATCCAAGCACTTTTTTCTATTCATACAACCAAGAGACACCCTAATTTTCATACACATTTTTATGTCTATTCCATAAGCGTTTGCTGTCGTAAAAGTTCGGTATAGAGTTCAATATAATATTTTTAATATTTATTACTTAAGCCTGTATGTATAAACATATAAACTATTTCCCATTTGTACTTGGAACGGGTCACAATCTCCTGATAAAAAGCTATTAGTCACTGATTAGTCCGGGATGAGCGGCCAAGAAATATGAGATATTTAAGTGATCTCTTTCGTTTGACCATGTCCTTTGCAGAGATCAACTGTACATGTTTACGGCTGAAGGGTTGTGTCAGACTAGTCCCCTTTACACCCAACCGTTCCGGTAACAAGCATCATTAAGGTACTAGTCCGATCTATTAGGAAACGATATAAAAAGACCACATTGAAACTTCTAGGTCATCCCGCCCCCACCTTCTATTTTTCCAAGAATTTAAGAGTTGCCAGATACTCGTTTACTAAAGAAAGAGGATTCGTCAAGGGTAGGTGGGGTTGACAATTGGGTTGGAGAAGCTCAAAATTGCACTAGCAACCCCTTGAAATGTTTGCGCTACAGAACAGCTTTGATCATTTGAATATTTTAATTGTCTTTTACGACAGGTATACCTGCCTTGAGTATATTCTTAGGCCACTTACCCGCCGGGGAATGGAGTTCTGTGGAGGTAGTCGAGATATATAGAGATCCTTGGAAACTCTCTGCTAAGCATGTAGAATTTTGCTTGTGATTTTTAAGTAAATTTTAATTGAGCTAAAAACTAGAAGCCTTATCAGAGCACCGTCACATTGCATCAAAAAGAACAAAAATATCTACTAGGTGGTGCAGGGGTGAAATAATCAGAAAAATGGTACAAGACTAGAATTTCGAGTACGATTTTTGAGCAACTTCCCGCTGAGTTAATCACTTTGAAGAAAGCATAGAGGCCCATTAAAAAGCAATATTTAGAATAAAAAGTTCTTTTAGATTAGCATTAGGATCGAGATTTTTAGTAGATATTTGGAAAGTTAAAACCTTATATTTTGATCAGAGCGCCGAGACAATGCAACAAAAGGAGAAAATATTTCCACTAGGCTGCGAACAGTTCAATATAATGAAAACATTCATAAATGATATTTGACATCTTTAAATCCGTTTATTAATTAATTTCCCTATAACCTAGGGACCAGAAACTTGGCACATAGCTTAGAGCTCTATTAAGTTATAGGGATTTTTCTCAAGTAAACTTTATGGTTTATTCGTCAGAGAAACGAGATAATACAACGAAAGAAGAAAAATTACGATAGGTGGCACGCGGGTTTAAATAGTAACAAAGTATAAACAAGATGTTTAATCTTTAGTTAAATTTTTATGGAACTAACATGAAATTTTTAAAGTATTTCAGTAGCCAAATGGAGTGAAATAACTATCAAAAAAGTTCCGCTAGTGGATGCACCGATCACGGTACTAACAAGTATTACGGAGGGAGAGAGCGAATTCGGTTGGATTAGTTGCAGTGGCGGTGAGGACTTCACATTGACTGAATGAGTCCATAATGTTTACAAAAGTTTGCTCAGTCACTTAACTAAAGAAATTTATCATAAAACAGGACCTATGTTTAAAATAACTTCGTTCTCTTGGCAAATACAGGAAGCTCTATAAGACCTTGGGTACTTGCTGATCTGATAGCTGTTTCAATCCTGTACTTGAATTTTTACTGATTTAACAACTTTTTTCATGTTGGCTTTGTAGAAAATAAAAAAAAAAAAAATACTACGAAAATCGGACATATGTATTTGTATTTTTACTTTGGTATGCGGCTCCGCATTTTTCTTCAATAATCCTTTTCGATTCCGTTTAATTTTCATTTTATAAATGAAATAAATCAAACACAGACAACTCTCTTAAGTGATTAGTCATACTGATTTTGGCAGGGTCACTACAGTTTACAGGCACATGTAAATTGCCTGCAGATAGATTCATTATGTATAATGTATACCTACTTACTTACTTAATTGGCGCTTAACCGTCTAAACGGTTATGGCCGTCCAACAAGGCGCGCCAGTCGCTCCTTCGCTCCGCCAACCGGCACCAATTGGTTACACCAAGGGAGTTTAAATCGTTTTCCACCTGGTACTTCCAACGGAGTGGGGGCCGCCCTCTACCTCTGCTTCCATAGGCGGGTTCCGATAGAAACACTTTTTTGGTTGGCGCATCATCTTTCATTCGCATAACATGGCCTAGCCATCGCAGCCGCTGCGTTTTAATTCGCTAGACTATGTTGATGTCTGCGTATAGCTTGTACAGCTCATCATTAAATCATCTTCGGTACTCGTCATCGCCAATGCGTAGAGGTCCATAAATCAATCGAAGAACTTTTCACGCGAACACTCCCAAAGCCGCTTCATCTGCTTCTGCCCCATATAGCAGGACGGGTACTATAAGTGACTTGTAGAGTATGATTTTCGTTCGCCGAGAGAGGACTTTACTTTTCAATTGCCTACCTAGTCCAAAGTAGCATTTATTGGCAAGATTGATTCTTCGCTGGATTTCAGTGCCGATGTTGTTGCTAGTGTTGATGCTGGTTCCCAAATAAACGAAGTCTTTTACTATTTCGAAATTATGACTGCCAACAGTAGCGTGGTTGCCAAGGCGCGTATGCGCTGACTCTTTGCTCGACGACAGCAGGTACTTCATTTTGTCCTCATTCACCACCAAACCCATCTTTACCGCTTCTTTTTCCAGTTTGGAGTAACCAGAACTAACAGCGCGGGTGTTTGGGCCGATGATATCAAAGTCATCAGCATATGCGATATGTATACACATCTATGAAATTTCAATCAGTTCATTATGCATATAACATTGCATGCACATTGTTCTATTGTGCAAATTTTTAGCCTTTCCTTGTTTCAGAATTAATCTCAAGTATTTTGGTATACTCTGGCAGGCTACATAGACCTAAAATATTCCGCATGGAAATCACGCATAGTTTCTATTAAAGCATTTTATCAAATTTTAACGGTTTGTTATCGATGAAGGTTTTGTTTGTTAACGACGGATTATGAGCGTGTCAGCAATTGTTTTTAGGAAAGCTATCGGCGTGTTCCAGACGAGTTGTACATTTGGTTACGATACAAAAGGTTATTAATAGCAATTGATTATTTATAGACATCGACGAATAAATGGTTTGTTATCGTAAAGTTGTGGATTTAATATTTAAAAGTATTGACTATTTATAGATATGTTAGAAATAGTTATCGATTTTCTATAAAAAAGTTATATTGTATCTACGAGTAGCCGGTTTCTTATAGAAAATTTATCGTTTCAATATGGAAAAGATATCGATTATTTATCAATCAATTTTTAAATTTGATATCGAAAAGTAAAGTTATCACAAAAATCACAAATTGCTATAGAAAACTGATAAAACTTTATCGATTTTTTCAAAAAGTTTCGATATGATATTGTGAAGTTATCGATTATTATAGTAGTTTTACCAATTTTTTATCGGCGGGTGGCCTGTTTTTTATCGCCGACTAATCGGTTTTATATGAAACAGTTACTGCTGAAACTTCAATACACAATTAATGGTAGATCTGTAACCCGTGCTGCAACCAGCCGATTAGAAACCAACAATAACGGCGATAAATAGTCGATAATAAACCAATAATTCGATGATAATAATGCGCAATAATCGGATAATTGTACAATCTCTTGGGGTGCTATCGATAAAAAGTCGACGAAGTTCTGTTTGTCTGTGCTAAAGTTAACACTTTTGTGGCTTAACTTCAACCCCGAACCGGCTTCAAGTAATTTCCAACAGATTAGTTTTCTAGACGTACAGCTGTGTGTTTACAATTTCGAACTTCACGGGTACTTGATACTGACTCCTTTCTTATAAAAGCGGTTCATTATTTATCCATCCGGCCCCGTCTGACCTAGCTTTTGAGTCATTAAAATATACTTCTGGTAACAACATGAACTCATTCAATCTTTAAAAGGTTCTCACGGACCGGCCAGTTCAAGCCAAGCTAACCTGGATATCCTACAATATTGTTTTCCATTTTGCGCTGGTATTTTAGCATCCTCCCACCAATTTTAAAGGAAGCTAGGATACAATACAGGGATTTTGAGTGTACCTAACCTCCCATCAGACATTATTAGCTGCGGCTTTGTGTGGCTTTGTTTTCGAATAATAAACAAAAATTCCAGGTCAAAGGCGATATTTAATATTTGGTCTGTTTTGAAAGAAGTTTCATATAGTTTTGATATACCTACTCTAATCGTTTTTCGTTCGCCCATATTTCGAACATCTAGCAAAAACGCGAACTGTAGTATAAAACCTCTGGTGCTCTGGTGAAAGTATATCTCAAGAATTCCGTTTAGACTACAAGTTATACAATCTTTTTGATTTTGTTTAGTATCCCGTGAAATTTTTGTACAAAGCGCCTACAAAAGAATGAAATAAATGCGAAATTACAACAGTTGAGTTCACCCATGCATTTTAATTCAATAAAAAATTAATATAGACAAACGAAAAATACTAACAAACAATTTAGGTGCAAGTTCACTAAATAAGTAAATATATTGCATATTCTTCACAACAAAGTTTAATGGCAAATATAGAAAAAAAATTTTTAAGCAAAAACAGTACAAATTCAATGTATATTTTCACCTTCGGGCGGATGATTACAAAACCAAATAGAAACTCAAATATATTTCGATTATAGCTTGCGGAAAGTTCACGTGCTATACCAATGAGTTATTTATGTTTTTTGCAAAATATAATCGAAATTTGCGCTCAACGCACAATTCAATAAATTTAAAAGGCATAACGGAGGGAAATTTGCTCGAGGCTTTAAGTGTGTTTGTTTAAAAGTTCTTAAATGCAATTTTCATTTAAAATTTTAAATATGAAATACGTATTTTCGTACGCGACCTGCTATATGATGCAGAAGCATGGACCATGACAACATCAGATGAAGCGGCTCTGGGAGTGTCCGAGAGAAAAGTTCTTCGAAAAATGTATGGACCTCTACGTGTTGGCGATGGCGAGTACCGAACAATATTTAATGATGAGCTGTACGAGCTTTATGCAGTCGTCAACATAGCCCATTGAATTAAAATGCAGCGGCTACGCTGGCTAGGCTACGGCTAAGAAAGTGTTTCTATTGGAACCCGCAGAGGCCTTACTGAAGAAGTGCAGTCGTAAAACTGTACTATTAAAATACAAAAATCTTAGCTTAATATTGAACTATGAAATCAAGAGGAAAAAGCCTATATTAGTCTTTATTTTCTCCAAAGCTATAACAATACTACGTACTATGACTATTGGTCAGTCGTTATTTAGTAACCCTTTATTTTAATAGCGTAATTGATACATTCCAAAAAAGTACTCATATTAAAAAAGTTGGAAACTCTTATAGTCACCACATATTATTTGGTAAAATATTCACAAAAAATGTTCACAAAATATTTCAGCAGTTTTATCAAGCGCAATCAAAGTACGGCAACAAAAAAGCATTAATGGCATAATTTAAATTTAATGCTAATTAAGTTTTAAAGCCAAGGCATATAATTAATTGACCTTGATCGCATTTAAAATAATTTTTGTAAAAATTTTTTTTATACGCCTAGTTATGCTAAATTTTATTAACCTATTTAAATATATGTGACATTATTGAACCGTCGGCAAATCAGTGCGAACGGTGAGGCCTTTGTACTGGTCCGTGCGCTTTGGGTAATATGAGAAATTTAACTGTAAAGTACTACCTAAGGCTGCTTAAGAAACAGAAGTAGTGGCTACGTCTCTTAGATATACTCGGCCTAAGGGCTCTCTACTCAAATTTAAAACTTGTATTTCTGGGCATTTACCTAAAAGAAATTCGACAAACTATGCCAGACATAAAATAATTAATATAAGACCAGGAAACCAAAGATGTGTCTGGTTGGACTTGCAGTGGGAAAGTGACTTTACTGCTAATAGCTGTGAGTCTCCTATTCGCAACAAAACGGCATCCTTCAACACATTTTTATATATGTGAAGACAAACTGCGCACAGAGTTCCTACGCTCTTCTTGTTGCATTCGTTTTATCGTGGCTCTGTAGAAAGCGCTCTTTTCCGCCGCATACTGTATCGTACCTGTTGTTCTTCCGTAGTTTCCGGTAACCGGTTTTATCCTTGTCGATGATACGAAGTGTCTCCACTCTCCCGCATTCCATTACATTGACTTGTGCTTTCAGAGTGCAGTTTTGAGAGTGGAGTTGCGAAAACATTCACAGTTTGCTGAAATTACAGCCTAACGACGTCTAGCTTTCCTCGTGTTGCTTGTTGTTTCTTGCTTTCAGCCGCGCAGAGGTGGTGCGTGTTTTGATTTCGATGAGATAGTAATCCGAGTCGATGTTAGCTCCTGGTATCGTGTGTACTTTTAAAACACTGAGACATGCCGTCCATATATGACTACGGGATCAATCTGATTGCGTGTGTTTCAATCGGCGGCAGCTATGTAGCTTGATAAATATTTTTATGTGTGTACGTGGTGCTGGACATGCCTATGTTTCCAACACCGGCGATGCCGGCCAGCCTCAGTCCAGTAGGAGTAGTTTCATTGTTTAGGCTGAATACCATTTTCTTCTGTTCCCTGGCGATAAAGTCGCAAAACAATTTTTTTGTCCTGACGGGGCAGCGCTCGTATGTGCTTGGCTACAAAGTCTCTTACTCAACACGAATACCACATAGAAGTTGCGCTTTTTCATAAACACTCCAGTAAATGTGAAATTGTTTGATTGTTTTCTTCATTAAGAAAAGGTCGCCATCAATTGAGTTGTGTCTTTATACGAGCCATAATTTTCCTTTTCATTGGGCTATGGTTTCAGGTGGCCGATCCAAAGCCCAAGTAATATTTGCACATTTGTAAACCGAGCTGCGTGGCTACTTTACTGATATTCAGTGGTTACCTAGAGGATAGTTGTCAACAATTGACCCAATATTGTAACCGCGAGTGTAAAATAACAGCCCTGGCCATTACCTAGTGAATGATGGTCAGAAGCTTTTCACACTTAGGAGGACTTCTATAAACGGCTCCACCCTCCACGACATAGTTCTGCTTTATAACCCATATATAATTTTACTCTAGCATATTTTGAGATAAATTGAACTGAACTAGTTGCACCCTACCAGCGTGGCTTCAAATGCCATAAACCAACTATCATCCAGGTATTTACGACATGAAAAGTTCTAGAATAAACTCGAGAAAAGATAATCGACACCCACCCATCCAAAATTCGAAATTTCTTATATTATAAATCACTGTCTAAGTTTTGGTGATACGACGGGCGAATAGTTTTTTGTTTTTTTTTTTTATATAATATTATTATTTGTTATTTTTGTGAACTGTATGTTATGTTATTATTTTTAGAGTGAGGTCGCTATGTACCTGTTACACCTTTTATGTATTTATTGGGGGCGAGCACTGGGGGCTCTAAGGTATTGGCTGCCGGTTTAGCCACCTTATTTTGCTTTGAAAAAACCCCGCTTTGGGATACAATATTTTAACTATGTCTTTAGAATATTTCACTAACCAGTTGAGAATTACAAGCACACTCAATGGCTAATGAAACAAACGAACGAAAAATCAGTGAAGTGTAGTTGTGCGCGTATTGTATGGTATTGCTATGCAGTATGGCTGAATACAGAATGTAAGCGTAAGTTTAGTCACGACTCATAGTTTAATGTGGCACAATATACATTTATAGATATGAGTGAAATTAGACAGCAAATTAACGAAAGCTCTTTTTAAGGTTTGACATTGAAGTATTAAAAGTTTTTTGTCGGATTGTTATCGGCGTGTTACTCATTTCTTAACAAGAGTTATCGGGTATCGACGATATCTCGTCTATATAGATTTGCGAGTATAATAAATTCGCTATCAGCAACAAAAGGTGAACAATGAGTAACAGATTTTTGTCAACCAGTTATAGATTTGTTATCGAAAATATATTGGTTAGTTATGAGAAAGTTAACAAAAAGAAAAGTTATCGATTTAATTTCGTAAAGTTGTTGATTATTTCTCAAAAATTTGTCGAACAGCTGTCGATTATCCGTAGAAAAGTAGTCGATTCTTTATTAACAACTTATCCATGTGATGTAAAGAGGTTATCGATTTCATACCCAAAACCTATCGATTTGTATTCACAAAACTATCGATATTTTATCAAAAATTTGTTGTATTCATACCTGTTTTATATCGAAATAATATCATATTCTTATAGGCAAGCTATTTGTTCGTTATAGACATCGCATCGGTGATTTATGAAACAGATATTGATAAAATTGCTATTTAAATTGCATGCCTGTAAACCGTCCTTAAAAGAACCGATAATAAATTAATAAGAATCCAATTGGTAGGCGAAAATGATCCGATAAATCTATGATAGTAACATGCTATCGATAGCTAATAGTAAAATAATAAGAAGTTGATAAAAAGTAGAGAAAAGACTAATAAGTCTATGATAAAACTTCGGTATTGACAAAAGGTCGATAATTAAGCAATCGATATTGATTGTTATATAAAAGAGCCGAAAATTTTCTTTTCAAAAAGCTCGAAATTATTTGTAAACTAATCTCTATTTTGTTGTGAGTTGGCTTGATCTCCTTGGTGACCCTTAGTAAACTTAATAGCAATTTTGTAGACTTTCACCGCCATATTTACACATCGAAATTCAGTAGTACTTATTAATTTATTTTATATAAGTCTTAAGCTTAGCATAATCGCTGTAGTTAAGTATGTTGTTAGGTAAATATTTTATCCTCATGCGGAAATAATTTAATTGAAATTCTTTTCATAATAAAATTTCTTCAGAATTTGTGTTTCAAATAATTGATTTAGTATTCTTTATCTGCAATTTACTGGAAATTGAAAATGAACCTGCGCAGAATATATTTATAACTCAAATTAAAATAATGGCTACTCAAATCTCTTACTCAAAGGCTATGTATTTAAAGTAAGTAAAAAATCAGCGAAGGCATTCTTTACAAATACCAACATTTATTATTAAATTTTCAAGAAATATAAACATGAAAACAAACACACCTACGTCTGTATAAACACTTAGAATACGTACATTAAATAGGACGAAGGACATAAATATACCAGAAACATGAAGTACAGCAATTTAGCCGCATCAATTTCTATCATTTTGACTCAGGCCAAAAGTGTAGTACAATGCGAAAGGTTAACAATTCATAAAAAATAAGTAAACAAGTAAGGAAGGTTAAGTTCGGGTGTAAACGAACATTTCATACTCAGCTGAGAGCTTAGGAGACAAAGTAAGGGAAAATCACCATTTAGGAAAATGAACCTAGGGTAACCCTGGAATGTGTTTGTATGAAATGGGTATCAAACGGAAGGTATTTAAGAGCATTTTAAAAGGGAGTGGGCCATATTTCTAAAGGTGGACGCGATTTCGAGATATTGCCATAAAGGTGGACCAGGGGTGATTCTAGAATGTGTTTGTACGATATGGGTATCAAATGAAAGGTGTTAATGAGTATTTTAAAAGGAAGTAGGCCTTAGTTTTATAGGTGGACGCCTTTTCGAGATATCGTCATAAAGGTGGAACAGGGGTGACTCTAGAATGTGTTTGTAGGATATGGGTATCAAATGAAAGGTGTTAATGAGTATCTTGAAAGGGAATGGGCCTTAGTTCTATAGGTGGACGCCTTTTCGAGATATCGCCATAACGGTGGACCAGGGGTGATTCCAGAATGTGTTTGTACGATATGGGTATCTAATGAGTATTTTAAAAGAAATTGGGCCTTAGTTTTACAGATGGACGCCTTTTCGAGATATCGTCATAAATGTGGAACAGAGGTGATTCTAGAATGTGTTTGTACGATATGGGTTTCAAATTAAAGGTGTTAATGAGTATCTTGAAAGGGAATGGGCCTTAGTTCTATAGGTGGACGCCTTTTCGAGATATCGCCATAAAGGTGGACCAGGGGTGATTCCAGAATGTGTTTGTACGATATGGGTATCAAATGAAAGGTGCTAAAGAGTATTTTAAAAGAAATTAGGCCTTAGTTTTACAGATGGACGCCTTTTCGAGATATCGCCATAAAGGTGGACCAGGGGTGACTAGAATGCGTTTGTACGATATGGGTTTCAAATTAAAGGTGTTAATGAGTATCTTGAAAGGGAATGGGCCTTAGTTCTATAGGTGGACGCCTTTTCGAGATATCGCCATAAAGGTGGACCAGGGGTGATTCCAGAATGTGTTTGTACGATATGGGTATCAAATGAAAGGTGCTAAAGAGTATTTTAAAAGAAATTAGGCCTTAGTTTTACAGATGGACGCCTTTTCGAGATATCGCCATAAAGGTGGACCAGGGGTGACTAGAATGCGTTTGTACGATATGGGTATCAAATGAAAGGTGTTAATGAGTATCTTGAAAGGAAATGGTCCTTAGTTCTATAGGTGGACGCCTTTTCGAGATATCACCATAAATGTGGACCAGGGATGACTCTAGAATTTGTTTGTACGACATGGGTATCAAATTAAAGGTATTAATGAGGATTCTAAAAGGGAGTGGCTCTCAGTTGTATATGTGAAGGCGTTGTGGCAATGTGGACCAGGGTGACCCAGAACATCATCTGTTGGGTACCGCGAATGTATTTATATATGTAATACCACGAACAGTATTCCTGCCAAGATTCCAAGGGCTTTTGATTTCGCCCTGCATAACTTTTTCGTTATCTACTACTTAATATGGTAGGTGTCACACCCATTTTTCAAAGTTTTTTCTAATGTTATATTTTGCGTCAATAAACCAATCCAATTACCATGTTTCATCCCTTTTTTCATATTTGATTAATTATGGCATTTCTTTTTCATTTTTCGTAATTTGCGATATCGAAAAAGTGGGCCTGGTTATAGTCCGATTTCGGCCATTTTTTATGCCAAGATAAAGTGAGTTCAGATAAGTACGTGAATTTAGTTTAGTAAAGATATATCGATTTTTGCTCAAGTTATCATGTTAACGGCCAAGCGGATGGACAGGCGGTCGACTGTGTATAAAAACGGGGCGTGGCTTCAACCGATTTCGCCCATTTTCATATAAAACAGTTACCGTCATAGAATCTATGCCCCTACCAAATTTCACATGGATTGGTAAATTTTTGTTCTACTTATGGCATTAAAAGTATTCTAGACGAATTAAATGAAAAAGGGCGGAGCCACGCCCATTTTGAAATGTTCCTTTATTTTTGTATTTTGTTGCACCATATCATTACTGGAGTTGAATGTTGACATAATTTACTTATATACTGTAAAGATATTAAATTTTTTGATAAAATTTGACTTTAAAAAAATTTTTTTAAAAGTGGGCGTGTCCGTTATCACATTTTTCTAATTTTTACTTAGCACACATATAGTAATAGGGGTAACCTTCCTGCCAAATTCCATCATGATATCTTCGACGACTGCCAAATTACAGCTTGCAAAACTTTGAAAATACCTTCTTTTAAAAGTGGGCGGTGCCACGCCCTTTGTCCAAAATTTTACTAATTTTCAATTCTGCGTCATAAGTTCAACCCACCTACCAAGTTTTATCGCTTTAGCCGTCTTTGGTAATGAATTATCGCTCTTTTTCGGTTTTTCGAAATTTTCGAACTCGAAAAAGTGGCCGTGGTTATGGTCCGATTTCGTTCATTTTAAATAGCGATCTGAGGTGAGAGCCCGGGATCCTACGTACAAAATTTTATCAAGATATCTTAAAATTTACTCAAGTTATCGTGTTTACGGGCGGACGGACGGACATGGCTAAATGAATTTCTTTTTTCGCCCAGATCATTTTGATATATAGAAGTCTATATCTATCCCGATTAGTTTATGCCATTACGGATTGCCGTTATGCGAACAAAGTTAATATACTCTATGAGCTCTGCTCAGCTGAGTATAAAAAGAACGTGAGCTTTGGTATTCAATTTGCTACGCTTCTTTGCTTAATGAAAAATCTTTTTAGGGTCATCTCTATGGTAGCTCTTCCTACAATGGGAACATTAAATGTAGGAATGAAATGCGCTCTTGAACCATCTCTTTGTTTTCATCACACAACCTTTACCTTTTTGTTCAACTCCAATAGGTCGGTGGGGATTGTTACAGTAATAATTTGTACGGCTGGTTCTGCTACAGTGCGACAAACCGATGTTACTCCCAGAGCTGCTGTTTGCTTTACAGATCTTAGAAACTTACAGCTCTTTTGCTTCCGGAATATTCGCGCACAGTACATATGATACCCATCAGTTAGTTCCCCTATGTTTGGCATCGACCTTTTTAGCAGCAATAACCTGCTTAGATGCTTTCTCAGTCGCTTGTTGTATGTGCGCCTAGTAAGTTGGTCGACAGTTTCACCTTGCTTTTAAATATTTTACAACATTCCTTGATTTTATCTTCCGAGAAAAGGTTTAAAAACCAACTTCTGGCGATATATGCTTTTTTGTTTGCAGTATAAACACTGTTTTTTCTGCTGCGCAGTGGATTCCGTGCGCGTCAACCCACACTTTTGTACGTATCATGAATTCCTTGAGCTCTGTGCTTGCTCTTTGGTGTATTCGGTTTGTAGTAATCGCAGTAATATTGTTTGCTTATACGGCTAATGAGGAAACATCGGCCTTTTTTAGATTGATAATTCTTACGTTCTCAGTTCAAGACCGAGACTTGATCCCTATTCTGGTCCGGAAGTGACTTTCATGTGAACACTGACATAGCTTATAAGCGCATCGTCAGATAGCATGGGAATCTGAATCGCTTAGACGGTCAGCATGTGTGCCCATCTCGTGATGTTTAAGGCGTTTCTGACGTCCAACGTAGCAAAGTGCACAACCTGCTTGGATTGAGGATTACGTCGATGTACTATTTCTATGGTTGTCAGATCATTTTGGTCTGAAGACATGTTTCTTTGCGATAGTCCTCCAGTCTTTCCTTCTATATTTGCGATACGTGATTAAAGGAGCTTTTTAATAAGCTTTCCGGCTGTGTCGTTCATACGTAACGGCCACTATAATGAGGTTGAATTTGGGGTTCCTTGTTTTTGCCTTTTAATACTAGCTGCTGTCATGACCCCTGGGCAGGCATTCGTGACATCTGGCCATATTTTTGTTTAAACGCCTTTGCTATAAGGCGGTGTAACTCGACTGTGGTGAATGGTGGAGGCTCCTCAAACGTGCTTATGTGAACGCCGAAATCTGCCCCTATATGGCGGGCAGAGTAGAATGCCTTTACTATGTTATCCACTTCAGCTGTATTTAGCGCAGATGTCGGCATCCTTGCTCAAATACTTTCTTGCACTAATTTGTAACTTTACATGCAGGCCCCAAAGTTCTGTTTTTACAGCTTCTAGATTCTCCTCCCAATTCTCCTTCTTGCTGTAAATTATAACATTCTTTAGTTATGCTTTGTCCCTTTCTCTGCCTAGGCAATAGATTTTCCCAAACTTGGGGATTCAATGTTTAGTCTCGCTACTTTCAATCTGCGGATGCTTCTAATTGTGTCCGTTCTAGGTGGCTCTTGTTGCCCTATTAGTAAATTAATGTGTATGTGATCGCTGCAGGTAGTATATTCAAACAATATGCGCTCCTTTATGGCTCCAAAATGCTCTCAGATGCCATGTTGTTGTTTTTTTGTAGCGATAAGGACACGCTCCGTAAGTATGGGGAGTGTTATCGATGTTGATGGTCCTTTGCCGGAGGCAAATCCATCCCGTCGTCCTACTCCCTAGATCCATCAGGAGTTTGGGGTCGCCAGATCCTCGGCTGTTAAAGAAAAAGGATTGGCCACTGGTAGGTAAGGTTGAAAATTGAGTTGGAGAACTTATATATTGCGCTGACAACCTCTTAGAAAGCTATCGCTACACAATTCTTGAACCAATTTGGTATTTTAGTCGCCTCTTACGACAGGCATACCTACCGCGGGTATATTCTTAGCCCCCTAACCCGCTGATGTACTCTTAGAAGCCATCGTGATATCATAAACATAAATTCGCTCATTCTGCACATTATTTTTCATATATAATAAAATGCCGCTGGCAAATTTAAGCTTCCTGTTGTATACATTTTTTTTTATAAAATAAAAACTATTTTTGCCCTACTTTTCTTCGACTTGGACGCTGACAATGGAAGCATTAACCATTGAAGTATAGAAAGGCATTTAAATTTTTTCCTTGTCCATTCAACTGTGTAAACTCGCAAATCAACGCATTCTCTTTTTCCTGGTACGCACTCGAAATACGAAGAAACTTAAAAGAGCAACGCAACTCATAGCTTTCTTTCAGTTAAAAGGAAGAAGTTATTAGAGGTTGATTGCACCAGTTTCGCCCTTATGTAGAAGACGAAAACAGTAAAAAAGCAACTATGCGCGTGTAACAAAGTGAAACTTGCGGTTTATTAAAATAATGTTATTTTTATTTTCTTGTTCGTTTCCGTTCTCAACTATCCACTTAATGTAACATTCTTTATGGCCCTCAACAAGCTTTGTTCTCAGCCTCAGATCAAGTATGACCTCTTCAACCCCAACATGAACGCTTATTATTACACTTGACGCCAACATCAACGCATTTGTCAACTCTTGTCACCCCTACTCAAATGCTCTCAACAACAATCGCAGACCTCTCCTCTGCCCCCTGTGCTATTATAACAAAAAGCATATTGCGTCTAGTTCTCAACGCTGGGGTGTTAAGTGTAATTTTTATGTGAATTTATTTTTCATAAGTTTGTTACTTTTGTTGTTGTTGCCACATGAGCACAACAAGATGCAATGTTTGTTTTTCTTCTTCTGCCTTTTTAAATTTTCTTGTAATTTTTTATTTCTGCAAATAGTCTGACAGTAGGCGCAACCAAGGGAAAATAATATGCATTGGCATTAAATTGCAAAGCAAAGCAGCTATGCGGAAACTCTGAGTTGAAAGTGCTACTTGGAAGATATAAAAAGTACTCATAAAGGCGCTAGCGAACTGAATATTCAATACCATTTTTCTTTTTTTTTTGACAATGTATGAACTGCTTTTATAGGGCTATTGAAATTTTTACAAGATCTTACCTATTGGGATTTATTTATATTAGGTTAGGTTGAACTGGACGGTCATAAAAACCTTACATATGTCGATTGGATGTGCTCGTAGTGTTAGATTCAAGAAGGCTCCATGTTCCCTACCAAATACTTCATTGTCGATCGCTGTACTAAATTAGCTTGTAATGGGTCGTATATTCAGAAGGTTTTACCATTTCCATTTTATGGACAATGACATCCGGTTGCGCGGACAGTGTACCGCGAATTCCAATACCATTCTAATGCTAGCATAGATTATAATTCACTACATCATATTCTGATCCTTTGGCTTATCAGATACAAGACACAATTCCACAATTAAGGACTGTGAATAACATTTTCTTAGCACCAGGATAAGCTGGACCACCACATCGAATCCAAATGTTAGTTCGCGTCTACGACACAGAGTTCCAGCTACTAATAACTTTTATACTAAACTAGCAGGGTACCCGGCGTTTCCCGGGTTGAGTATAAACTAATATAAATAAGAAGGTGTATGTTAACGCATTTCTTCCCGTTACTCAAATTCAAGCAATCAGTATATAGATTATATCTTCTTCAAAATGTATTTCCCAATTTTTCTCATTCTTACCCTTTATAATTTCTTCATCTCTCCCACTTCTTTTTTTACACCCTCTACCTCTCCTTCTTTTTTCTTAGATCCTTCATTCCTCTAATTTATCATTCGTTGTTTTAATTTTTCAAATTTTATTTTGTCACACTGTCAAGTCATACTCAAAATCTCATAACTTAATCAAAATATTTTAGCTGCACAATTTTTGTCTATCATCTCATTTTATAATGGAAAGTTTTAATTTAATAAACACTTTTAAATCACTGAATGCAATTGCTTTAGCTTTTTGTGAATTCAATGCTATGACGAAGCAAAAGTTCTGTACTTAAGTACGTACATGGCGTATGAGTAACTTTTGCTGACATACAAAACTTGCCGCACCACCCAGTGGCGCAAATGAAATTGAAAAAAAAAAAAAAACAATTTTAATTTAAAATTCTTAATTCTAATATATGAAAAACCTTCGTCTTGATCAAAGTTGCCTATAGCCAAAATGTGGTGATGATTGAGGCGTGGGAAATACGTTCCATAGAGAACACACACACACACAGAATTTGATTTTTAAAAATATATAGATTCGATGCCATCGTTTAACATAGCCTGATGCAGTTTCAAACATTTAAAAAAGAAGAGTGAGCACATACCCCACACTTTCAATTATCAACTGTTATCTACATACGATAGACATCAGCTTTGTCAACTATTCACTAATTAGGTATCGTCGCACAATTAAGATATATGACAACCTTTTCTTTTACCTTTCGCAGAAGAATCAACTAAAAAATGTATGCTTAGCTTAGAAATGACAGGAAATGAGACCTATGTATATGCAAATATCTATAATAGACTATATACAGATCATAAATGCCTTTTCCAACTACCCACGGTACATTTTTTAACAATAGAGATAGGGTTGCGCAAGTGATACACATACGCCCACATTGCTCCCTTTTGAGTAATACACCACTATGGATAGGAAAGCCAAGCCATTAAAACCATCTTTTGCGGTCGGTTTACCTATTTATACACAGAGGAAACCTGTAAGACTTTAATATTAAAGTCAATGAGGCATCGGTTACCCGTCGATAATACTAGCGCAACCATTTCGGGAATGATTTAGCATGACTACATCAAACTTTCTAGACCATGCCACCCTCCCAACCTCTAGATCTACGAGAAGCATATGGTTGCCAGAGCTTCGGCTGTTAAAGAAATAGGATTTTCCAAGTGCAGCTGAGGTTGATAATTGGTATATTAGTGGCGTCTAAGGACAGGCACACCTGCCGCAGGTATATTCTAAGCCCGCTTACCCGCTGTGGGAGTATAACAGCTTCTCGGAATTGACTGTTACCCAAGTTATGCGCTTCTGGTAAAGTAAAATCTGTTCTGATTCAATCTCCACCCCAGGGTGACCGTTAGTTAACTTACTTACTTAATTGGCGCTTAACCGTTTAAACTAAGTGCACGAGTCTCTCCTTCGTTCTGCAAAACTGACGCCAATTGGCCACACCAGGGGAGTTTAAATTGTTTTACACCTGGTCGTTCCAGCGGAGTGGAGACCGCCCTCTTCCTCTGCTTTCATAGGCGTGCTCTGATAAAAATACTTTTTTAGCCGGAGCGGCATCTTTCATTCGCATAAAATTGCCTATCCAGCGTAGCAGCTGCGTTTTAGTTCGCTAAACTATGTTGATTAACTTTAGCTTTAGTTAGTTGGTTTTTTATATGTACACCTACATATCTGTGGTCATAAGCAATAATCGCCTAAATTTAATGTAAACGATGGGATTTAGGCTATTATTGGTTATGAGCACAGATAATTTTTTTTTACATTGAACTTCGCGTGTACTCCGTACACAAATCATTTTTTTCGAATTTCAATATCACCTAGCTTTGCTTAGCGGAAAGTAAATTAAGATTTTATAGCAAAGTTTCATCAATTTTGTACAAGTTTTCCAAATATTGATGTCCATGCAACAGCTAACGTAATTGGTTTTGAATGATTCATAAGCAACGAACTTCTTTATAATTTTCTAAATAGCATGATCCAAACTCTATCTATTTGAATATGTTTTCTTTCAGTATCACGATTCTTAAATTCTGAACAATATCCAACTTTCGAAACTCTAATTTAATATGACATACAGATTTGTAATAAAGCAGGTTAATATATAACCAGTAAGCAGCTTGTTTCTATTGCTCCTTAACGCATAATATGCGGTATAAAAACCCTTACACAATCTTAACTGACAGCTTTTCAGATTTGTTTAGAATTATTATTTCCGATTTTAATTTTTTTTGGTTAATCCAATAGGCATTTTATCGCACTCTGTTCCACAATGCCTATAACTTATTAAAACTGTTCAAACAAATTTCAACTTTTCTCAAAAAGTTCTACAGAATTCTGTAAATTTGTTTTTTTACGTCATTTCAAATTTTTGTATCTTTAAAGTCCACCATATTCAACTGGAATTTGAAGCACTGCGCAAAAAATGGAAACATTTGTTTTTTAGCACCAACCAAATTAAAAATGTTTACACTTTGCACTGTCGATTTGCGGGTTTGTTTTGTTGTTTTTTTTTTTTTTTTTGTTCAAACAGCAGCAGTTTTTCTTTTTTCACTTTCATTAGCGCCACAGATTGACTCCATAATTTTTTAGGGTTGTTTTGTTGATGTTGCTGCATTTTGTTTGCTCACACCCTTTCAACGAAAAAATGTGTCACCATAGTAAGCGCTCACCAGCAGCATTCTACGATATTTGTGTGTATGTGTAATATATTCGTTGGTTTAACTAGCTGATTTTTAGCCACCTCTACTCGCCTGTATCCGCAACTAGGTATTGCTGCATACTGCGTTTCATAATTATAGCAAACATTTTTCTTCAGAGAGCTAATTGGTGAGAAGTTGATGTGGTATTCTAAGCAATAATAAAATAATTAAAAAAAAAAATGTTTAGGTTAAACGGTTTTATTGAAAACAATACTTACATGAAGTTATTAATAATACAAAAAGCTAGAAAATAATTAGGTAGGTCCTAGGTACTAGCCATCACACTCCTTATCAATCTAGGGCGTTGATCAGACAATTAAATAAAAGCGTTGGGAGCGTGAAATTTCTAAAAATGTGAGGCGTAGCATAACCTGATTAAGGTTCAGTTGGTTTTACTTATGACTATCAATAGAAATATGACGCGTCCAACGCTTTTATTTAATTGTCTGATTAACGCCCTAGATTGATAAGGAGTGTGATGACTAGTACCTAGGACCTACCTAATTATTTTCTGGCTTTTCGTATTATTATTACTTCATGTAAGTATTGTTTTCAATAAAACCGTTTAACTTAAAAATTTTTTTTAAATTATTTTATTTTCAAATTTTTAGTCTTTATTTAATTGCCTATTATTTCTCATTCCATTTAGTTCATTTAGTGAATCATTACTACAAGGACTCTTTCCTGACAATTTGTTACAACCTAAGTCCTCAATACATAATCCTTCAAAATATTCTGATGTCACTTCTGCCGGACAGTATGCAATATTTGTTCCAAATATGAGCCAAATCGGGCATCATAGATCGCTTTCTATTCATGTATGTATTATGTGTTCCAAATATGGACCCACAAATACGATTTTTGTGAATATCTCGATCCTTGCGCCACCTAGCGGCGATTCTTTTTTGATAGGTCGCTTTCTATTCTTGCATGTATTATGTGTTCCAAATATGAGCCAAATCGGACCACAAATACGATTTTTGTGAATATCTCGATCCATGCGCCTCCTAGCGGGTTTTTTTCACAGGTCGATTTCTATTATTGCATGTATTATGTGCCCCAAATATGAGCCAAATCGGACCACAAATGCGAATTTTGCGAATATTACGATCCTTGCGCCACCTAGCGGCGATTTTTTTCTTATTATTGCATTGTCATCGGGTTCTGAACTATATTCCAAGTTTCAAGCTTGTAGCTAATTTCAATTACAAAATTCTTTCACAACGGCCGTGCATGCAGCCTGCCTATCAACTCAAGCTAAATAAAACCGTTTAAAAATAAAAATATTGAAAAATACAGCTACTCATTTGTGCCACCAATTTTTCGAATATCTCTCCTGCATTGAATAGATTGTTATAAAAAAGTAAAATATAACCTAGATTGTGCTTATAAAATCGTTTCATAACTATAACACCTACTTCGAAAAATACTCTCTAAGTGAAAGGTAGCTTCTTAACGAACTTCTTTTCTCTACGTATAAATCTAAGCCGACGGTGATAAAACTGTCACGTGGAACAAAATTAACTGAAACCGAAAGAGGCAAAATTTTAGTTTTGAAGGAAATTAAAAAAAATTGTGAAATTGCAAAAAAAATTGGTAGGAGTCGCAAAGTTGTGAGCAACTTTTTACTAAATACAGCGGAGTGCCATAGGAAAATATTTGGGGGTCCAAAACGAACGCTTTCGGATCGCGTAAAGCGAAAAATAGTAACTAACGCCAGACACTCCTTGCTGAGCTGTTCAAAATTAGCGACATTCGTGAGGGCAAGCGTAAGGAAATATAGAGTGTTCTACAAGAAGCTCGAAATATTTACCGCCAAAAATTTAAGATTACTACTTTTTTAACAGAGCGTCATTAAAACGCTCGCATTGAGTTCGCCAAGAAACATAGGAAAATGAACTGGTCTCAAGTAGAGTAGGTGAATTGCTTTTTGAACCCATATTAATGTTACGCCTTTTGTTGTAGTTTATATTTTGAGATACGACAAAAATTGAAGTTAGAAGACCCGGACGGAAATAGAGCATATTGGGGAGGTTCGAAGAAGAAGCCCCAAATTTTTCAAAAGAAAGTTTGGAGGTGGGTCGTTGATGGTTTGAGGAGCATTTACGGCGTCGCCTCCTACTAGAGCTGCAGTTTTTGAGCTCAAAATTAAAGTTTTCAATACGTTAATGTACTTTAATGCAGTCTTCTTCCCATTTGACGAGTAAATAGCAAAAAACGGTGTAATTTTCAGCAGAACAATGCACCCAAACATGTCAGTCGCGATATCAAACTATTTATTTCTGAAAATAGAGTTATTAGTTTGGATTGGCCAGCTTGTTCGCCCGACTTCTATCCCATGAAGTATATATCGGGATTATTAGCCCGTTGAGTCTGTCCCGAAAACCATCAATATAGCCCGACAAACGAACTGAAGTGTGCTATTGTGGATAAATAGGAGCAACTGGAGGATAATTAACTTTTAAATCTAAAACATTCCATGTATAGTAGAGTTATGAATAGTATTCAACAAAACAAAAATCTAAAAAATTAAGGGTATCAGCGAAAAAACTCGAAACTTAGACAATTTTCGAAATGTGCTATAGTTATGAACCGATATCCTTAACCCAATAAAGGCACTATTTTGCTTTTGTATGACATTAACATTAATGGAATAAAGTAATTCGAAAAACCAGTTTCTATAAAGATAGAGGATAAACAGCTGTACCTTTCCGCATTTTTTTTGTTGCTATTGCATATCCCAAAAATGTACCAGCAGTTAGTTCTCTAAGAAAAATTTGTGCTATAGTTATGAGACGTACTTTAGCTTTGTCAACTTTTTACTATCGTTTTTGTTGTTTTTGTTGTTTTTTTTTTGTTTTTTTTTTTTTTTTTTGAAGCTGTTTTCTTTTACACAAAGGGCTAAACTAAGCTAGTTTGTTGGTATTTGTATGGTTAGAGGCCTATCTTGGTCGTTTACTTTTGGTTTTTATATTGTTTTTCCTGCATTTGCTTTATATGCCCCTTTAACCATCTTATTATTTTGTAGTATTTATATATGAAGTATTTACAGTATGAGGAGTGTATTTATATTACAGTGACAACAGCAGTTTGCGCCCTTAGCAAGATACTCTTGAAAGCTGTTTGTTCTTGCACTTGCACGTGTACAAAGCAATCACTGAAGATGACACTTCACAGGTGTCAGTGTCAAAATTAAATAAGGTTTTAATGCAGTAAGTTGACACTGCAGGGACAAGAGTGAAGAAAAAATAAATTATTATTTATAATCAGACGAGTATATATGTGCTTATATGTACGTACAATAGTTTGCACATAACAATTGGGGGTAACAACTTTGAGTCTTCAAATTATACCTCCTGCAAACAAGTACAAAATCGACGATCGACAAATGTATTAACTTTTTTGTTTTTGCAGTTCAACATTGTTTTTTTTTTAATACAGGTTTGTTACTCATGAAGAGGGCGGCCAACACTTCGCTGGAAGGACCAGGTGGAAAACGAATTGAACTCCCTTGTTGTGACCAATTGGCGTCAGTTGGCCAGAGCGCAGATACGACTTGAGCGCCTTGTTGGACGGCCATAACCGTTTAAACGGTTAAGCGCCAAATAAATAAGTAAGTTACTCATGCAATAGTATGTACTAAAAATGAAAAGTGTTGCTTTCCTTGAAACCCCTCTTAAAATATTAAAACCAGTTTTAAAATAATACTGATAATTAAATTTTTTGAAAAATTTTTCTGATTGTGTACAGTTAAAAATTATTTGAGAGTTTGTGTTGTTTACATTGGTTAAAAAACAAATAATGTTGCTTCAAATCTCTGGTCAGATACAAATTCATATTTAGGGAGTCATATTTGATATACTTTATTTCGGTAACTTTCTCCAGCAACATATGACCCAAGTCGTTTTTTTCTCTTACAATAATGACTATGGCTCTCGTAAATTTCATTCGCCACTCACCTCACCAAAGGAGCTCAATATATTTAGCTATGGAGTTGTCAACACGCTTCTTTCAAAATATTTCGAAAGTCACATTCGGTGATTTTCTCAAACAACACCTGATCCAGGGAAATGTCTCTTATACTTTCTTCTTACAATAATGACTCTGCACCTTGTCAGTTTCTGTGCTCATCCGCACCATGCCTCACAGAAGGGGCGATAGGCTTTCTCTCTGTAGCAAACCTTTCTGGTCTTACGTTGTAATATGCCATCCAATCGAAATATTGGCTACCCTAGTATAAAATAGCGCATCTACCTCCAATCTTGCAAGCCGCTCGACGTATTGCTATGACTGCTCGTTGAATGTATTGTCGAAAGCTTCCTCTATACCTAGAAAGTCGTAAATCACCAAGTAAAGTTATCTGGATTTATGTGGTAATTTGTGGCGGTAGTGAGCGGATTGGCCGAAGTTTATTCACTGCAGAGTGATCGATCTGTTCGTAAAGTCTATAATTTTCTCCGTTGATTTGCAAACAAAAAATTTAGTGACCTTTAATAATGTATCTGTGAGTTATGCTGGCTCGAGGTCAGGTGTAATAAAACACAAGAAGTTCTTGTATAACCGATATATTTCGATTACCTTCGGTAATCGTCTTCAGGGTAACTATTAACAATAAAAAACAACATGAAAATTTTAATCTGTTTTGTAGTTAATTCGTATGTTTCAAGGTGTGTTAACGATATGTAACATTTCCAATGTGTACCTCTTCTTCCATTTCTCTTCTTTCTCAATAACTGAAGCGTCGTCGAAGAGTTCGCACAGTGGGCCATGAGAGCTGTTTTATGGTTGTTAGTAGAATTACATTGTTTATAAACAGAGTTGTGTTCTGACAGTAGAGTTTTTAATTTTGCTTTGGTTGTGCCCACATAAATCTTATTGCACGATTCTTTATCATAATCTTAGCAAGGAATTTTATATACAACATTGCTTTTTTCGGTGTTTGGTATTTTTGATTTTGTTTTATTGGAAATATGTTTTAGAGTGGTTATTGGTTTATGGGCAATTTTTGTTTCTTCGCTATTATAGCAATCTGATTTGGCAAGTCCCTCTGATAAACCAGGTACGTAAATAACAGATTTAAATATTTTTGGGGTTTTTGGTATAAGATCTCGGTTTGTTGATCGCGTTCTTCTTATTAAACTTTTTACAATATTCTCTGGAAAATCATTATCTCTTAATAGTAATTTAATTTCTTCAATAATTTCTTTGTGGTAAGTGTTGTCAGATATTTGTAGCATTCATCTTATACAGCCCATTGCTGTATTGACAATCATCGTCTTTGGGTGTTTGGAGTTAAAATTGATGATGCGTCCTGATGATATTGATTTCTTATACCACTTCAATTTAATTTTATTGCCTTCTCTTATTACAAGTGAGTCCAGGTAGGGTAATTTTCCATCTTCTTCGAATTCCGTAGTAAATTTTATATGTCGATCAAAGGAGTTTAATACGTCAAGTGTGTTTTGTACCTCGGTTTCTTTTACTTTCGCAAAAATGTCATCAACATATTTTGCTACAGATCTTGGCTTTTGTATTAGCTTTTCAATGCTATTTTCCAACAACTTTTCCATTAATATATCTGCTATGATAGGTGAGGTCGGTGATCCCATTGGTCGAATTGAAATATATCGGTTATACAAGAACTTCTTGTGTTTTATTACACCTGACCTCGAGCCAGCTTAACTCACAGATAAAAAATATGTATTATTAATTGATATTAACGTATCTTGGTAAGTATTACTTCTTTTCGCATTTTTTCAGTGTACGAAAAACACTTATTTGTTTATGCCCTTGGGATAATTTATATAAGTTTTAGACTTTTTTACTTCCCTATCTATAGAAATATATAATATGTATACTGTCAGCTTCGGATGTTTTTATCGCAACTTCAGTGAGTACGCTGTTCCGAAGAGGTATTCTGAATTTTTCTGACACGTTAACTGGATTCCGAACTCCATCGGGTTTACTGGATAAGTGCCATTTGTCAAAAAATTAACTCATCCTTGACCTATGGCTAGGACTTTATGAATCATTGCCGAGTCATGTGGTGATGATATATTTTTCATGAAAGTTTAAGCTCAGTTTTGAAAAAGGGATCACATTATCCCCATTCTATCTCTATTTCTAAGAACCAAGCGTGTGTGCAAAAAAAAATAAAATTACTTCGCGAACGTAATAAAAAAACTTAATAATAAAAAAAAAAATTAATAAATAAATGTATGAAAGCGACTTTATTAATAAAACTTTTTACTTTACCGCTCCCTGGTATGCAAGCTTGCTGGTGTAAAAAATGGCATCAAAATTAGAAACAAAATCGTTTCTTCTTCACACGTAAACAATTTTTATGTCTTCAACTCATCATCCAAAAAGACAGTCGCGTGGCACACATGGCGTATACGTAACATTTATATTGGCTTATATTTGCTCTTAAAATTTACGCATACATACATATGGCACCCAATGTGGCCTTAAATAAATGTTTTCAACTATTGCTATTCTGTCATTTCATGCGTTTTAGTGTCGTTAGATAAGTTAAATAAAACCTACTTTAGTTTGTGGCTGGGGCACTTAAGTTGCTGTTGTTTGTCATCGCCACAATCAGCTTAGCCACTTTTCATCAAATTTTTGCGGCATACGCAAATGTTTGTATGTATGTGTGGAGTTTGCACTTTAAGCTTCTGGCTAAAGAAGACTTTAAGTGTCAGCTTTAGTTTCAAATATGTTTTAGCTAATATTTTTGAAAGGCTTATTCACTTATTTTGCCACAATAAGTTCATAATAGTTTTGTGGTATTGAAATATGTTTTTTTTTAAACAATTTTGGTTGAGTGTTTGTAAATATATAATGTGAATTAACCCATTTCAATACACCGTTATCATTATTAATTGGCGCTTAAACGCTTAAGCGACTTTGGGCTTTTCATAACAAGTCACGTCGTTTGGGAGCACTAAGGGAGATTAGGTCTTCCTCCACCTGCCTTTTTCCTCTGCTTCCAATTTTCGGTGTCTACTGAAATATTTTCTTGGTCGGAGTGTCTGCGTTCATTCGCAATACATGATCTAACCAGAGAATCCTTTGGGTTTTTATTAGCTGCACTATAGTCATATCTGCTTTAAGCTCATAATGTCCATAATTATACCTCCTTCGATACTCGCAGTCGGCATCACGGACAGCATCATAAATCTTCCGGAGAATTTTTCTCTCTTTACACATCAAGAGCCATCTCATCTTTTGTGGACACCATTCATGACTTCGAGGAATACATTAGTACGCGACTTGTAAAACGTGATTCTTGTTCGTCGAGAGAGGACTTTATTTTTCAGTTGCCTGCAGGACAATAATACCAATATCATTAGCATACGCCAGCAATTTTATAATGGGTTGTACCATTGCGGTTAAGTTCCGCTACAAGAATTACACTCTCCAGCATTATGTTAAAAGAAACGCATGAGAGGGAGTCGTCTTGTATGAAGCTTCGTTTGATTTCGAATAGCATGGAGAGTTCCTTACCAATCCCTACGGTGTTGGTGGTCATAGTTAACATCATTTGGCAGAGCCTAATGTACCTCTCAGGGAACTTAAATTCAGACGTAGCAACACACAGGTAGCTCCCTTTCGCGCTGTCAAACGCTAATCTGAAGTCGCCGAAAAGATTTTTAGTGTCGATTCGCTTATGGTGAGTCTTCTGCAGATTCTGAAGATTTACCAGGTCTGATGCCGCACTGATAGGGTCAATCAGTTTTTTGACTATGGGCTTCAGTCTTACGCATAGTACGATAGATGGAACCTAAAAAAAAAAAAAGTTTCATTTAAAATGAAAAAAAGTTTCATTTGAAATGAAAAAAGTTTCATTTGACGTGAAAATGCTATATATATTAAAAAGATAAATGTAATTTCTACCGGCGGATAAATTATTATTCTTCGCATGCCTTAGTGTCAAATCTGTATCATTATAATCACACTCGAACGATTTCGGGTGACCTGATAGTTTACAATAAGCCTATTAGTATTTGAAATAAATGACAGGACTATCTTTGAAAGTGTTATAAAAATTTACTTTAATTTGTTTATCATATGAAAACGTGAAGTGCTATAAGAGCGGCAAAAGCATTTTCATTTCATATTTTCACAGAAACACAATTGATGCCCTGGTTAATACTATTTTCAAAATGTTTTGTAAGTAGTTTTTGCTCCTATATGGTTTACGAAAAATGTCATTCATATTCAAAAAGAGTTCCTTTGAATACCAAAAACAATCTAAGTATATTCATGTTAGCAGACAGTTAAATATATTGACATAAATGCCAACAAAACGATAGCCCAATTACCCACATTTCCCATTCATATTACCACACATAAAATGCATTTCTTTCAAAGAACACCATGGCGTATACGCAACATTTATATGTAAATATTGCTCAATACAAAGTTTAAAAAAATGATTGCAATAGAAATGTTGTACATGCGACAAAGTTTACAATGCCAACTGCTAAATGAAAATGAGCCAGTAAAACTAAAATAAATATGTATGTACATAATCAATTGTGGGATACTTAAATGAGTAAGTCAATGTGCCGAGTGTGAAAGTCTCTCCTATGTTGGTGTTATTGCGGTGCTTTAGAAAGAGAGCATATTTACTCAATATTTTACTCAAATTGTAGAAATTTCCCAGTATTTTAGACTTTACTCACGGTTAGAATCTATTTTTCAGTAGTCAATTTTCACTATTGCTGGTAAGAAAATGAAGGATTTCGTTTTTAAGTAAATATGTAAAGAAAGTTTCTTTGTTTTTTTTTTTTTTTTGTTATTTCTTTTGAAAAAATTATTGTAACGAAAAGAGGAATGTCTGCATAGCCGGCATAAGCAAAGAAATGAGTAGTGTCCCACTCTTGAATAAACAGTTATTTTCACGCCCACGCTCTCTCTCTCTTCTTTTCTTAATTTCCATAGCGCTCATTTCTAGGGTAATTAAATAATCGGGCGAAATATGTTGGATAGCGAGCATGAGCTTATGCGCTATAGCTTAAAATGAGCATTTAATTCAAGTGTTTGTGTGTGTGTGTGTATGTATGTAGAAGTTGATATGGTCTGAAATAAAGCATGCAATTTTTAATCTAAATGTGTTTTTTAATTTTTAACAATAAAAAGAACGCAAAGCGTGTACTTCCAAAAAAACAGCACAATTAATAAGCCAAAAACGCAAAAGTTTACAAATACAAAGCACTCTCATTGGCTGCATTTGAAATATTAATAAAAGCAAGAATAAAAAATTTGAGAAACAATACGCAAACGAGCATCATTGCTACACCTGCACACAAACACACACATCTAAAAAAAGGGCTGCTACACAACAAAAATTCAAAGCAATAACAGGAAATCACATCCAAACAAAAAAGGGTACATTACTTTATTGCGAGTACATACACGCATACGTATAAACATTGAAGCATACGCACACATTTACGTATCAAGCTTTGTTACGGTTATTAATGTAAAATCCTTTTAAGTGTTTCAGCTTTATTTTTAACACCATTAGCAATTTTGTATAACTTTAGAAAGGGCTCCCTGTCTTTTAATGTCTGCTAAGTGGGCATGATAAGCTAACCATACATAGACATATTAGAAAATTACATTAACCACAAAATGGTAATTTTAGCTCCATTAAATAACAACCAACTGTCAACTTGGTTGCGTGGGATCGTAGGGCCGTTATTGTGGTAACATATGACATACATATTGTGATATGAATTTAGGCACATTACTAAAGACGACACATGTTCATGGGTTAACATGAAAGCTAACAAGGTGTTAACATACAAATGTTAATGGTGCGGGTTTGAAAGTTTAGCAGCTTGTTTAATTAAGATACAAGCTTTTGATGAAAACTTAAGCCCCTTTTACAAGTTAAATAAACATTTATGACAAGGTTTGGCACACAATTTAAAACCAACATGAAAACTATTCAGTTTGACCCTAAAATTGTTTTGGGTTGAATTTGATAATTGATGCCAATGTTGCGCGATGAAGCTTTAAATTCACACTTTTAAGTAGCCAAAAATTGCATGGAAAATATGTTCAAAATTTTAATTTGTTTAACTTCGTTTGTGTGATTGTTTGTCAGTATGAAACTGTCTACTGAACTAAGTGTTAGTGACTGTTTACTGTTAGCATATCCCACCACTTCGTGATGGAATGGCCTACTCATTATTTCAAACAGCCAGGCAGCCTTGTGTCCTTTGCAGTCAAACAAAACAACTTTTAAGCTAATGGATGCATTTATTAGATTTCAAAATGATTTGGTAGACAAAAGCAAGGCTTTATTAAGATGAGTTCCGAGAATCAGGCGCATTAAAATGATAAGCAGGCAGACTATCTGGCCAAGGAGGGTGCTATGGCATCATTATATGGGCCGTGACTCTTCTACGGACTCACAAAGGCACACAATAGGGATGCCAAGAGTAACTGGGAAACATATTAGCTAAGATAACTGAAGGCAAAGACATAACAAATTGTTTATACTCCTAACAACGAAAGCATCATTAAGGTAATTTTTATGAGCAGAAAGGGCGTACGAGCTCTCAATGAGTATTAAACTGGACCCTGTAGTCTACGATATTACTTAAGTAAGTTAAATCAATCGGATACATAAATTTGTCATTTTTGTGAGCTGGAGTTCAAAATCTGTGAATGCGTCGCTCTGGCAAAGTGCAGACTCTCCCATCTAGGAGGCATGACTCTAAAACTCCTCGTGATATGCAGCCAGAAAAGGTTGAAACGTCAACCACGATATATAGGGCATCGAGGCGTTGTAATAATAATAACAATCCAAGCACTTCAAGTGCGCTCGGATGAGGTTTCCAAAAATACCCGGTTCTAAAAAGCACCGAGATTCAAAAAAGGACACAGTTCTAAAATCGTTTCCAACTGCACATAAGTTCTCGGATCCGGTTTGAAAAACTAAATGTTTTTTCCAAAAAAAAATCCGATTTTCAAAAGCACCCAGATTCGAAAAAGGGCCCAGTTTTAAAATCATTTCTAAAAAAGTACCTGTTTTTCGAAAAACAACCTCGCTTAGAGTAAGTAGCTAGTTCTTAAAAGTACCCGGTTTTTAAAATGCTCCCATACCCTCTTACCCACTGAATTTACCAACATTATTTGGTATCTTGGTCATACATATCAAGTTCTAAACAACAGCGTACAGTCCCGCGGACGCCATCCTGCTGACTATAACCGTTTTTCCAAACTCTCGACAACCCTACGCTTATTTGTCCTAGAGCAACAATGTTTGGCATTAGGGTCATATAGATAGAGGTTAAAGAAATTTCGGAAAGGTGAACAGTGGCGCGCGAGAAGCTCGGCCTATACTCTTTTCGGAGTTTATCACGCCTTGTGTTTTTTTGTTATTGACAGTGAGGCACTTCCATCGGAATAATTTTGGGACTATTTCTAGATTGGTTTAGAATTATTTCGAGTATATTTTAGGATTGTGGAAGAAAATTTGTCGAACCTATTTTGACAGAGTTTCAGGACTATTCTAGGATTGTTTCGGGATTTTTTACGACTGGTTCAGATAAGTTTGTTGGTTGTTTTTGTGGGTTATTTCCTTACTATTTAAAAATTATTTTGGTAAAATTTTGGAATTATTTCGTGACTATTTCGTAAAGTTCCGGGTAATCTTCATAGCCATTCCAAGGCTCTGTGAAATCATATCACAGCCATTCTTTGAGTTATTTTTGAGCTATCGCCGTATCATTTCGATATTGCTTTCCGAACTATTCTAAGACCCTTCAGAGATGATTTCTTAAAAAATAAAAATTTCAAATATCTTAATCTGGCGAATGACAGACATCCCAAAATTCCAAACTTTCACATTTAAAATATATAAATATTTCACAGTGCATCTATGTTTCCATCTAAATAATTTTGCAAAGGAAAATAGTTTTCGGAATAATTACAGGATCGTTTCTGGTCTATGTTTAAGGCATTTCAGCACTTTCTTTGGTTTATATACAGCCATACCCTTTCGTGAATATTTCGCATTTTGGCACTATTTAGGATGATTTCTCCATGATTGTGGTTTATTTTAGATTGTTTACGTGATAATTTCGGATTATGTTGAGATCACTTGGGAAAAATCTATAGAAAATTTTAGGTTTATGTCCACATTATTTCACTATATTTGCGCTATAGTTTCGAAAAGGCATGCTGCTTCTACCACACTTCCGATATACTGCACGTCCCTCTCTACGATGCCTCATTTAAGGTATTTGGTCCAACCCCCTTTTCCGCTTTCCGGTATTCCATGCAGCGCTACACTTGTAACTACATACAAAATTTCAAAAGAACCAATTACTCGAAAAAATCTGAGTATCACTACAAAAATAATTTGTTTTGCAGTAAACAAAAGATCAAAGAGGATTTAAAACTAATTGAAGAATATCCCTCACATATTAGTTGTCAAGTTTAAATTTGCTTTAATTTATTATATTGTTGCCACTTACGCTACCATATAATGGCCATCTGTGCAATAAGTACGAGACTAATATTTAAATAGCTAAATATATAGTCATGCTGCGTAGGCGATACAAAGTTTCACAGTGGCATTAATTAAAACAATAAATCCATTAGTAAGAGTCATAGAGTCAATGTTGGGGATGTTATATTCATTAAGCATATGGCTAATAAGATTGAGTTAGAAGAATGTGGGGCTGTATTTTCATAAAAACTCAATAATACCAATTTACTTGAGGCTTATTGAGCTTACGTACTCATAAACAGTTTATTACTTACAAATATAAAAATAGCGTTTGTTACCTTTAATGATTTTAGGCAGAAATTCTTTTTCGGTTTATGTAGTCAATCTGTTTTTATGCATCTCCTTTGTATTAGAGGTACATACATTTTTATGTTGGATCCATAAGTCGTTTCCATAGACGCTTTTCATTGATAGCATTTCCCCTTAGCACCAGCAATATTGAGCGTTTTATTTAGCTTCATTACAGGCCTAGTATAGCGCCATCAATCACAAAACGAACAGACTACCTGATTCCCTATCTGCGCTTTGAGGGAGATCTTAAGGCCACAATAGGGGTTGGCGCAATGGCGCGCAAATGGCGGACGAGGCGATATATGTGTACACAGATGGTTCCAAAATAGTGGAAGGAGTATGGTCTGCGGTATACTGTGCTGATCCAGAAATAAGCAGATTCTACAGGCTGCCGGATCACTGCAGCCTTTTCCAAGCGGAAATATGAGCCTTAACCAAAGCAGTATGAACCCCGGAAAAGAATAGCTTAAACTGCACGCGTGTTAACTTTTATATTGACAGTCAAGCAGCAATTAAGGCAATAATCTCGTATATCACAGCACCTAAATGCACTTTAGAGTGTAAACAGTCTCTGGATAGAATCGGGACAGGCAGAAGAATACATCTATATTGCGTCACAGGGCATATGGCAAAAGATGGGATTGAAAAAGCGGATGAACTAGCTAAAAAGAGCGCATCCCTTGAAGCTTGCTCCGTAGACGTCCCAATTAAACTGGGCGAGATTAAGCGAAGGCGAGAGGTGCACCTGATCGACCAAGCAGGAAAGGCGTGGGTTCAAGCGCGGGGCTGTAAAGTGTCGAAGATTATATGTAGGTCTTATAACCTTAGACTAGCAAAGTTGCTTCTATCATTAAAAAGAGAGGACTGTAGACTCATGACGGGTATTCTGAATGGTCACTGCTTTCTGGCGTCACATGCCTTTAAATTAGGCTTGGTTAGTGATAGCAGATGTAGGAAATGCGGAATGGAGGAGGAATTGATCGAGCACGTTCTATGCTTGTGCCTTGCACTTCCCAGGCTGAGACTCCAGCTGTTAGGAGTGATACAGCTATCATACCTAGAAGCAGCAAGTGGCTTAAGTCCTATGAAGCTTCTGGTATTTGCCAGGAGGACGAAGTTTTTTTATAATATAGGTGCTGGTTTTAAAGGGGTGTTCAGTATGGTCGTTAAAACAAACTTCTGGTAACACTACGGAATCAACCAGTCTCCTCATGGACGGGCCAGTTCAACCTAACCTAACCTTACAGTGCATACCAAAGTTCGTATGGTATAAGATCATTCATTAACTTCAGGGAGTGACAGTGGAACTGAGTGTCTTTGTGAAATTTTTGGAATTATATAATGGTGAATGTGAATATGAGTGTCTTAAAAGCAAAGTGCTTAGGCGTCTTACAAAATATGGTACAAATTTTTTTAAACCAATTTGCATATTCGATTATAATTTAAGTAGAACTTTTGCACTAAAATTTCCGAGCTATAAATATTTTATTTCATACACTTTCTTTTATTACTTTCGAGTCAAAATATTCTACATAATTTTTTTAACAAAAACTTCCGCAGTCAAACATATCTTAAAGTCGAGCGTTTTAATTAATTTACCAAGATAATTAACTTCTAAGCTAATGAAAAAAAACTTGTATTTTTTGACAATGTGCAATTTTTTGCATTTTCTAATTTGAACTCGATTTAACATTTCGAAGTGGTATTTTGTGTGTTAAATTTGAACATTAAATTAAATATTTAAAAGAAAAGCGTTTGCGCAAAGATTTTTGATTTAGAATTTTGCTACTTGAACTTTACTACAATTTGCGAGCTAAGTAAAAATGTTTCAGCACACACATTTTTTTTTTTTCAAGTAGAACTTTTTTAGTCTAAATATTCGAAATCCCTTTAGATTTTCGGGTTGAACTCTAAGTTCAAAGTTTCGGTTCAAAAATTTTGAGCAGAGTTTTTCTATTTCGATTTTCTTAATATTTTTCTTTTTTTAATAACTATTTCCAATTTTCTAGTTCCATGAACATTTTTCTAAATAGACTTTCGGGAAGAACTTTTTTAGTCTAACCTTAGAAGTCACTTTTGATTTTCTAATCGAATTTTGTAACTCAAATTGTTAGACCAAAAAATTCTTTCAATATTTGCGATGTACACATGTTTAATCTTACATATTTTCAAACTCGTATTCAATCTTTAAGCAGAATTTCTCGACCAAAATTTTTGTTACTAAATCTGCGAGGTCATTGAACTGGATTTTGAAATCTATTTTATTTGAGTTCGAAGTTTGGGACCTTAATTTTTTGACTAGTTATTTCGAAACCGAAATTTCGAGAAAAAAAAATTGAATGCTTGTCCATCTCTGGAGCAGTTTATATTAATTCATAGAAGTTATATTAGTTTTACATTTCCATCTCGAATTCGATATTTTCGATACCAAGTCTGTGAAGTCGAAATAAGATGCAAATTTTCTGAGTTCGTAGCTTTGAACCTTAACTTTCTGACTGGGATTTTGAACAAAAGTTTTAATTCAAATTTTTGACTTTTTGGTCACCTTTGCAGGAAGCGTTTTGATATTTTTAACATTTGAAAAGTTAAGTATGAAATTATATCGATTTTTAAACTCAGCATTAAAACAATTCAATCAGTAGCTGTGTTTTGTGTTTTATTGCTTTTGCCATAATATACAACATTCATCCTATAAACAAAAGTAGCTTGTCATTTTATTCATTTTTATTGTTGCTGAAGTTGATGTTTACGTTGATATTGATGTTGATGTTGATGTTGATATTGATGTTGATGTTGATGTTGATGTTGATGTTGATGTTGATGTAGACGTTGATGTTGATGTTGATGTTGTGTTGATGTTGATGTTGATGTTGATGCTGATGTTGATGTTGATGTTGATGTTGATGTTGATGTTTATGTTGATGTTGATGTTGATGTTGATGTTGATGTTGATGTTGATGTTGATGTTGATGTTTATGTTGATGCTGATGCTGATGTTGACGTTGATGTTGATGTTGATGTTGATGTTGATGTTGATGTTGATGTTGATGTTGCTGTTGATGTTGATGTTGATGTTGATGTTGATGTTGATGTTGAAGTTGATTTTAACAATTCAACATTATAACAATTTTATTTTCAAAAACTTTTTAAAAGTTTGACGCAAGGCAGTTTTTCGCTTTATTGAAGTGCTTTCATTTTGATCAACAAGTTTTCAATAAGCTTTTATCCCTTCGATGAAATTCAACATTGAATCCATCATAAAAATATGGCCGCTAAAATATTAACGGAATATCAATGAAATGTCATTAAAATAAACATATTGGCAGAAGTGAAATTGAATAGCAAATCATTTTGTGAGACATCTTATTCCAAAAATAAACACCTCAATTAGGCTCTTAAAAAACTAAACATAAAATTCCGTTCTTATTATTTTGTGGGCAACAAAGAAACGTATTTTCGAAATTTTAAAAGCATTTTCTTCATAACACAAAACGCCAAAGTGCAAAAAAAAACTTACTTAAGCAAGTAAAGAGTCGCTGCTTTATGATAACGATACGCTCTTGTTTCATATAGCACGCATACATATTTGCACAGTTTTATATGTGCGTACGAGTATATGACCGAGAAATGAAAAATATTAAAGTGCGAATGTGAGTAAAAACTGAATAGAATACGCAATGTCCATGTATTGTTTATATACAAAGAACTGAAGTGAAAAGCAAGTTGCCATTCATTGTTCGTTTTTAAGGACTTATATACAATAGCGAAAAGAAAAATAGCAGTGATAACTTTTTTTCTTTCGAATCAAGTCAGTTAAACTCTCCATTTTATATTTTCGATAACTTAAGAAAAAATTTATAAGAATTCTGTAACTGAAACTATGCAAACAAATTTCAAAAACGTTTTCGAAAGTTAGAGAAAATTTAATAAATTTATTTTTAAGTGAGCAGTTTTGTTGTCCAACCAATTTTGCTTAATAAAGTAAAGGCCTGTCAAAGTTTGCATTGATTTAAAAATTTTTTTTTATGAAGTATGTTTAACATTTTTTTATGTATGAAAAATATCACACTTTGCGTGAAGAAACCCGTAAACTTTTCTTAGGAAAAAAATTTTCATGAAACTATACGAATTTTAAGAGACATTTAACTTGTATTTTGTGAGACTAAAATTGGTTGAATTATAAAACTGTATACTAAAAAAATGCAGTAAACTATAAATAAAAAGTTCGAAATTTTAGTAAACTTTTGAATTTTTCTAAAACGTTTTTAAGTTTGGTTTGCATAGTATCAGTTATGAAATTCATCAAATGCCGCTGTTAGTTTTCTGTTCGATGGTGTCTATTTATCCTCTGGACGCTGTGTGCTTGACCTCCTAGCTGTTGTGTTGTTTGTTTGTATTTCTGTGGGTATACTGACGGTTCCATGACCATTAATTTGTAACTTAGTGACATATAGACAAGAATATTCTATATCAGTACTAGAAGACCCCGCAGACGTTGTCCTGCCACACTCCGAGTCTCAGTCCCAGTCCTAGTCCTAATCCCAGTCCCAGTCCGTCTCTGGATAATATATTACTCTGTACTAAAGCACTCATCAACAGCTTTGATTTGATATCCATATTGTATAAACACTGTCTAGGCATTCACTGGCCCACGCTTTGACCTATATCTCGAGACCCTAGTCACCCAGGGGTATGATAATTACCCTCTACACAACTAAAGACTCTCCTGAATTAAAAAAAAGTGTCATAGTAAATCGCGGGCCCCCTCAGAAGCCCCCCACCCTCTTGACGGGCCTGGTGATGTGCTATACTTGATATCATTCGCTATAATAGTTTTTATTGATAAGCAGGTTGTTTAATTAAACACCAACCAATTACACGGAAGTATATCCACACCACCTGAAAATATGATTGCCACTGCGTATGCGTAACATTTTATTATTACGTATAAACAAATTAAAAAATTTGCAATAAAATAATATTGCGACTATAAACTGAGATATAACCTATCGTATATCTCAAGCTAGATCCAACTACACACGGGGTGCAAAACAAATTCAAAATCGGTTCAGTAGTTTAGGAGTCCATCGCGGCCGAAAATGTAAAATGTTTTTTATATATTAAGATGTATAACTAGCAGCTTATAGACATGCAATCAATGAAGACTGTAAAAATATTATCTATTGCTGGCTAACTTTTCAGCCTAAAAGTAAATATTTGAGGACGCAAATGTATTTATTTTGGGGTCGTCTTTAAATATCATATGAATATCAGTCTCTCGCTCTCAAGAAAATTATATTTTTTTGGTTCTAATCGAAATTAATAATAGAGGATATACTCCAAAATATTGCATGTAATACTTAGTACTGACACATGATAGTTAACGGCGCCTAAACGACACCTCTTACCGTATCCAACGGCAACAAACCCTCATATGTCATATAACACATAAAAATGTTTGAGTTAAAATAATCGTTCATGTAATTTTAAATAGCAACCCCAACAACTTTCGCTTAATTGCCGCCTGTATCGACTAATCAAAGTAAAACCGCAAACCGCCAGCAAGTTGTTGTTACTATAAAACATGTCTGGCACATTTAGCAGAACTAATATCGCACGGGGTCGTAGGTAGGTATGTGAAATGGCTGCGACTCTGGTCGGCCAAGTAGCTATTTAAAGCCGTTTTGATTCCATGTAACTCGTCTAAAAACCTACGGAATGTTACCGTCAATGTATTACAACCAACCAGAGTTGTTGATAAAATTAAGAATATTCGGGATTGCTATCACAGATAACCCCCTGAAGTCTTCTAGAAACGGGGTTCCAAGGAACCTTAGCAAGGCTCTAGCTAGAGCCGGGCATTTACACATAAAGTGTTCTACTGTCTCCCTGGTATTTGGATCTTTGCAGCTTCTGCAGTACTCGTTCTACGGAATGCCCATCTTTTCCGCATGCGTACCTACTGCCCAATGGTCCGGGGTCGTAAATTCGGTTAATCTTATCTTTCATATAAGGGATATAAAATTAAAGCTTGCTTGGAGACTTCCGGACATAGATCCTAAAAGTTACCCTTTATTTCATATGTGTCACAGTCCCTTTCGCATAATTTCCGAGCTCAATTTATACTGATGTCTCGTTTTTGTTATTTCAGCTTTTCTTGAAATCATTATATGTGACCTGGAATCATGAAACGACCCTATTGCGCGAAAACAAGTTTTCGAGAATAACGCGTTTAATGTTTTTGTTTAGCTTGACTCTATGTAGCGGCTGGCCGTTGTGAAACAATGTCGTAATTACAATTTAACTAGCAGACCCGGCAGACGTTGTTCTGCCCTAAATTGGGTCTATCTGCATACATTTTAATAAGCTTTTTCCATCTAACTCTGCCCTCGCCCCTCTGCAGTTTTTCCTAATCTTTGTATTCACTCCTCCCTCCGTATTTTTCGCTTCATCTATCTCCATCTTCGTCCCATTCTATCTTTCTATCAGTCTCCTTCTCTCTTTTTTCTTCTCTCAAGTTTTTCTCATTCTTCTTCATATATTATTACCAGTCCCAGAGGATGGTATGTATTTTGTTCCAGTCCCATTCCAAGTCTCAGTCCCAGTCCCACTCCGAGTCTCAGTCTCAGTCCCAGTCCTAGTCCTAATCCCAGCCCCAGTCCGTCTGTGGTCTATTTCTCGTAAATACTAATATAGGCAAATTTATATACCAAATTTCAGGCAAATCGAATAGGACGTATGTAAATAGGTATGTGGGTATTATTAATTCATGTTTTTGTTTCGGTTTCGCATGCATATTTATCAGTTTTGCCAGGTTGATGCGACTAAATCGAATATCACAATGAAAATTAATTTAAAGCTCTCAACAACAGCTTTCATTTGATATCCATAATACACACACATTCTAGAGGTATCCGGGTCCATGTTTTGGCCTATATCTCGAGACCCTAGTCACCCAGCGGTGTTAAACTTACTCTGTACTAAAGCACACATCAACAGCTTCAATTTGATACCCATAGCGTAAAAACACTATCTAGGCGTTCACTGGCCCATGTTTTGCCCTGTATCTCTAAACCCTAGTCACCCAGGGGTATGAAAATACCCTCTACTAAAGCAGTCATCAACAGCTATCATTTGTTTTCCATACTCTATAAACACATTCTAGGGGTACCCGGGTCTACGTGTTGGCCTATATCTCGAGACCCTAGTTACCCAGGGTATGGAAATTACCCTCTACTACAGCACTCATCAACAGCTTTCATTTGTTATCCATATTCTATAAACACATTCTAGGGGTACCCGGGTCCATGTTTTGGCTTTCATCTCGAGACCCTGTGCGTCGATCCAGAAAGCGGTTAGTGCGTTCTGGAGTTATAGCGTCAGGAAGGAAACCCCGACTTATTTTTATATAATAGATTAACTTCCCGATAAGCTACAATCTTGAAATTTAGAATGTAGTTCAGAACCGGATGAAAATGCAGTAATAAAAAAAAAATCTGATAGATGGCGCATGGATCGGAATATTTCAACAAATCGCATTTGTGCTCCGATTCGGCTTTAATTGCGATTTATGAAAAAACTAAGAAAGATAGAAAACTGCGGTTTATTCCATTGGAAATAGCGTTTCTTACAAGAATCACTCGTAACGTTAAGAACGGTATTTTCGCACAATAGGGTCGCTTCATGATTCCAGGTCACGTATAAATTTGTGGTAAAGCAATTCTCTGAGTGCGGAACTCTTTTTGCAAGACTTCCCACATTAGCAATATTCCGCGGATACCAGTGATGTTGATTCACTGGTTAGAGATATTTGCTTATGGAAATTTCATTTTATACTCGAGGTTTGAAGCCCTTTTTCCAAAAACTCTAGTTATCGTTAAAACTTTGGCTTTGCCAATAATACCATCTATGCCAAGTTTCAATAATGTCACTCAAGCGGTTCAGGAAATATGTGATCTGGAAAGAAAAATTCGTATGGTTGGTACGACACCCTTTTTCCAATTTTTTCCTCATTAATATAATATCAATTTTCGGCATCTGCCTGCCAAGTATCATTACCCTGGTATTACTACCTTCATATTTCATATTTTGGTATAAATATCAGATGTCCAGCTCCCTACATACCACAATTACATCACATGCACTTAAAAACTCTATTTCCTACAAAGTGGTGTATATTTTATCCAAATCAGCCCAGTTGAAAAGTTTGCATGTGGCGTGTTTATGTATAGATAGATAATACGGTTATGGCCAGTGTTCCACGTTAATAAACCTGATTCTCTCCGGTAAGAGGATCTTCTTGTACCAGCACGACTGCAGCGGAAAAAATATTGTTTGACTCTAGAACCTTTTTGTCTGTGGATGTAAGTCGCCTCTAACGACCAGCATGCTGGACATCATCGAACTATCTGCTTGTCTGCTCATTCCTACTGGGTTACAGAGTTTGTTTACATTCGAGTTTTTCGGTAGTGTTGTGATTTTGGTCATTTTAAGTGGGAAATCGCGTTTTGATCGGTTTGAGTTTAGTGTTATTGGTTTCGCAATTTGATTACCTATCGATTGATGTAATTGTGGTGTTTGTAGGATATAGACTTAAAGAAATATTTGAATTTTTCTGGTTTGTATGTACAGTTTGTGTGTTTGTGCATTTTTAATTTTTCATACCCAGTTCTCCAGGCTATCGAAACTATTTTAAAGTTTCTGTAGAAACACTGTGCCTTGAAGATATTTTTTGAAATATTTTTCAGCGCCTAGTGATACACTTTTTGTAGTTACTTTGAAGTATCTGTTGATTGAGTGTACCCAGTAATAGATTTGGGTGGCTAGATATTGAGCCGATTTGGTAAGATATCTGGTTACTTGGATTTTTGTTATTTTGAAGTCCTTCTTTGTAGGAAGGTAAAAATTTGTGATCCTTAAGTGGCAGAGTTCAACTTCAGCGCCTCTTAGCTTGCTTGTTCGGTTCGGTATAGTTTTCGCTCGGGTCCTTTGTGGCCTTTTGTGTGGTTTTTACCGCGCGCTTGCGACCTATACCCCCGTGGTTTTGCTTTGCCCGACAAGTTTAGCTGCTGTCGTTCCTGCTCGTTTTTGGGTGAAGTTTTTGTTTTGGGTTACTTTGCGGTCTTCTTCTGGTGTTGAAGATAGGAGGTGACTAGGTGTCCCATCTGATGGTGATGTCGTTCGGGAAGTGTGTAATGGGGATGATGGTAATGTTGAGGGTCTGGTTGCTGGGGGGTATGTTGCTGAGGGACATGTTGTTGGGCAACATGTTGCTGAAAAACATGTTGCTATAAAGCATATTGCTGACAAAAATGCTGCTGGGAAACCTGTTGCTGGGAAACTAGTTGTCGGTATTCATGAGTCTGAGCAACTAGTTGCTGGGCAACTTGTTAAAACATAACAGTGCTCCTTGATATTAATGAAATTAAAGAAGAAAAATTTTTTTAAAAATAAGCTTTTATTATTATACTCAGTTGAGCAGAGCTCGCAGAGTATATTAAGTTTGATTGGATAACGGTTGGTTGTACATATATAAAGGAATCGAGATAGATATAGACTTCCATATATCAAAATAATCAGGATCGAAAAAAAATTTGATTGAGCCATGTCCGTCCGTCCGTCCGTCCGTTAACACGATAACTTGAGTAAATTTTGAGGTATTTTGATGAAATTTGGTATGTAGGTTCCTGAGCACTCATCTCAGATCGCTATTTAAAATGAACGATATCGGACTATAACCACGCCCACTTTTTTGATATCGAAAAATTCGAAAAACCGAAAAAGTGCGATAATTCATTACCAAAGACAGCTAAAGCGACGAAACTTGGTAGATGAGTTGAACTTATGACGCAGAATAGAAAATTAGTAAAATTTTGGACAATGGGCGTGGCACCGCCCACTTTTAAAAGAAGGTAATTTAAAAGTTTTGCAAGCTGTAATTTGGCAGTCGTTAAGATATCATAATGAAATTTGGCAGGAACGTTACTCCTATTACTATATGTACGCTTGATAAAAATTAGCAAAATCGGAGAAGGATCACGCCCACTTTTAAAAAAAAAAATTTTTTAAAGTAAAATTTTTACAAAAAATGTAATATCTTTACAGTATATAAGTAAATTATGTCAACATTCAACTCCAGTAATGATATAGTGCAACAAAATACAAAAATACAAGAATATTTCAAAATGGGCGTGGCTCCGCCCTTTTCCATTTAATTTGTCTAGGATACTTTTAACGCCATAAGTCGAACAAAAATTAACCAATCCTTTTGAAATTTGGTAGGGGCATAAATTTTATGACGCTAACTGTTTTCTGTGAAAAGGGGCGACATCGGTTGATGCCACGCCCAGTTTTTATACACATTCGTCCGTCTGTCCTTCCGCATGGCCGTTAACACGATAACTTGAGAAAAAATCGACATATCTTTAATGAACTTAGTTCACGTGCTTACTTGAACTCACTTTATCTTGGTATGAAAAATGAACGAAATCCGACTATGACCACGCCCACTTTTTCGATATCGAAAATTACGAAAAATGAAAAAAATGCCATAATTCTATACCAAATACGAAAAAAGGGATGAAACATGGTAAGGTAATTGGATTGTTTTATTGACGCGAAATATAACTTAAGAAAAAAATTTTTTAAAATGGTTGTGACACCTACCATATTAAGTAGAAGAAAATGAAAAAGTTCTGCAGGGCGAAAAAAAAAACCCTTAAAATTTTGGCAGGTATTACATATATAAATAAATTAGCGGTATCCAACAGATGATGTTCTGGGTCACCCTGGTCCACATTTTGGTCGATATCTGGAAAACGCCTTCACACCACTCCCTTTTAAAACTCTCATTAATACCTTTAATTTGATACCCATAGCGTACAAACACATTCTAGAGTCACCCCTGGTCTACCTTTATGGCGATATTTCGAAACGGCGTCCACCTATAGAACTAAGGCCCACTCCCTTCTAAAATACTCATTAACACCTTTCGTTTGATGCCCATATTGTACAAACAAATTCTAGGGTCACCCCTGGTCCACCTTTATGGCGATATCTCGAAACGGCGTCCGCCTATGGAACTAAGGATTACTCACTTTTAAAATACTCATTAACACCTTTCTTTTGATACCCATATCGTACAAATACATTCTAGAGTCACCACTGGTCCACCCACCTTTATGGCGATATTTCGAAACGGCGTCCACCTATAGAACTAAGGCCCACTCCCTTTTAAAATACTCGCTAACACCTTTCGTTTGATACCCATATTGTACAAACAAATGCTAGGGTCACCCTTGGTCCACCTTTATGGCGATATCTCGAAAATACGACCACCTATGGAACTAAGGATTACTCCCTTTTAAAATACTCATTAACACCTTTCATTTGATACCCATAACGTACAAACGCATTCTAGAGTCAACCCTGATAAACCTTTATGGCTATATCCCTAAATGGCGTCCACCTATAGAACTGTGGCCCACTCCCTCATAAAATACTCATAATGCCTTTCATTTGATACAAATGTCATACAAACACATTCCAGGGTTACCCTCGGTTCATTTTCCTACATGGTTATTTTCCCTTATGTTGCCACCATAGCTCTCAACTGAGTATGTAATATTCGGTTACACCCGAACTTAACCTTCCTTACTTGTTGGTTAATAAAATTAACTAAGAAGTAAAAAATAAATTGACTGTAAAGAAATATAACACTTTATAGGTTCATTGCAACTTTTAACGATAATTAGGCTCCTTAGTCTGCGACAAAAAAATTCCATAACATAATTATATATTTTTAACATTAAAACTTTATACCTAAATTATTAAATCTTACAGTTTGTATCACAGTCCCAATTGTTCTATTAAATCGCGTTACACTGCAGATCTCTGCTCTGTGGGTTAAATCTGTTTTAAAATAAAATTCAAACTTTCGCTTAGCTAAAATTCCATCGCCATAAATCTGTAAAACAAAATCAAGTGCGCAAAAAAGTATGCAACATTTTGCGATAACAGCCTATCTTCTACGTTCGTTGTATACACAAACAAAGCCTTACCTGAATTCTTGAGCCACTGTAGGTTATTCACCTTCCCTCTAAACAAAGAACATGGAAGCAAGCGTGGGATTCACCACTTGATAAATTTCTTATATAAAATGGCAGCGTGAATCCCATACCCGCGTAGTAATGATATGGAATTGCTACAGCGGTTCGTGTCCGTGGTTCTCGCAGTTCGTTAATATGCAATATAAATACCTATGGTTACAAGCAACAATCGCCTAAGTCCCAGGCTCCACGGATAGGTACCGCTGTAGCTAGGCTGGGTTTGTTTGGGACTTATGCTTTTATTGCTTGTGAGCACAAATCTTTACCGATAACTCTGCTGTCGATTAATTTATCGAATTCTCGCAAAGTTATATTGCACTGTCATCGGAGTTATACATACATGCGTGCAACATTTCAGCTCAATCGGACACCGGGAAATGTATCAAATTTAACTTGCAAGATTTGATTACAGACAACAGATAAGTGAAACTAAATAAAAGCTTATAAAAAATATTTCTCTTTTAGCAGGAAAAATCAGTTAGATTTATTGAAAATATATCGTTTAGACAGAATATTATTACTTTAAGACCAACAGTTTTTCTTCTATTCAAATGACCATAAAATTTGTTCCTCTTGACATAAAACTCAAAACCACAATGAGAAAAATGTTACTGCACAACTGTCAGTTTACGAATAACAAATAAATTTTTTTATTTTACAAGCCACATTTCTTGGTCATACAGATTTTCCTTCGAGCTTCTACATTCCCGAAAAATGGCATAGAGGTCAAACGGCGGCTAGTTGAGGAATTCGTTTCCTCTAGCTATCAGATATTTTATTAGTCGATTTTTTATAAACAGATGTACTGTAGACAGGGTATTATAAATTTAGATTGGATAACTGTTGGTTGTACTGTAGGGCGGGTAGATTTAAAAATCGCTCATTGCTCTGTGGAAATCGTATTCTACGGATCAAAATAAGAAACTTTACCGAAGGAACCATACCTCTAAAACGAATTCTGATGTCCCCCCCTTTGGGTCGAACTTTTGGGTAGGAGCAATTTCAATTCTACCTGCTGTGTCTTGTGGTGGCTTAAAAAAAACAACACAAGCAATTTTACGATCTGCAATTGTGTCACAGTGATGCCTTGGTTTTAAAAGGGGATTGTAAAAACGCTAATTTCTAATATTTTTTTTTGTTTTTTAATTTCTTTTCTATTACTAAGGTAAATTCATTTTTTCATTTACATATGTTCTGACTAAATAAATTTCTAAAGAGAAAAATAAACTCCAAAAAGAAAAAATATAGGCATTTCAAAGTGGGATTTTTCAAAATTTGCCACTGCGACCCAAAGGGGGAAGATATCTTCACCAACTTCGGTATGCGGGTTTATTTTTACACAAAATAGATTGGTATTGAAAATAGGCGTTTCTAGTGCGCAGCTGGGTATTTAATGTTCGGTTTCACGCGAACTTAGACTTTCTTACTTGTTGATTATTCAAATTGGCAGTACTTTATTACTTCCCGATTGGCTACTATTTGTGAAATTATCGTACACGATTGTATTCTAATTTTAATGATTTTATTTTGATTTATTTATATTTTTATGTTTCACCGTTTTCAAAGTTAGTTAAATTGATTAATAAGCTAACCAATTTCAATAATTGATAGCTCGACTTACTCGATGAATCGAATAAAGGCAAATCACTAATATTTTTTGATTTGCTTATTTTTGTTAACTTTGCTAAAACCACATATCCTTAAAAACGTATCAGTCAAAAAAAAGCAAAAATTAACATCATCAAAAAAAATTATTTTTCTTTTATTTATAAAAGATTCAAACATCATCTTCTCTGAAGTATGTTCATTGACTGAGATGAGTTTCCAAAATAATGATTTTTTTTTTTTTTGTTTATTTTTTCCCTGTACTCCCCAAACCCATTTTGTTTGTTGTTATGTCGTCATGGTGCATTGTTTTTTTTTTTTCTTTGATTATCTAGTTGCCTGTGGTGACTTTTGATAGACCACAACATTCTGGGTTGTCTTTCTCAGTTACTCTGTACCTTAAATCTGCTCGTTAGTATTTATTGCAGTACCAGTATGTACATTTGTGTATGTGTGTGTTTTCGCATAAAAACCATTCTCAGTACTCAGCGTGAGCTTTTTCGTTTTGATTGCTTAGGGTTATTAAATATGTTTGGCAATTTTTTTTTATTTTGATGCGCAAATGTCCAGTTACTTTTTCAGTTCATTTGTTTTAGGATTTTTGTGTATTTATGTTAGTCAATTTAACTAACGGTCAGTATCTGGGTTTTGTTTTTTATTGCTATTGCCATAATATACAACAAGTATCCTATAAACAAAAGTAGCCTGATATTTTAATCAAGGGCGGTCGCCATATTCCGTGCCGTGCAAACCAAAAGTCGAAAGTTGTTATCCTGATCCAAAATACACTGAATTTAAAATTTCTTCAAAACAAATACTTTAAACCGATTTTGGCCACGTGAGCAGTTTTAAAGAACTCAGCGTGGATTCTGCCATAAAAGTCCAAAGCAGACGCAATTGTTCGTCCCTTTAGGTAGTACATCGCAAAGATGATGAGAAATGCGGCTTTAGAGGTTTATTGCGTCGAATGCTTAATTAATATTATTATTTTGTTTGTTTCTCTGCACACAGTTTTTTTTCGTGTTCTAGTCAGGTTTATTAAGTTGTTGGCGTGTTTACTAAAACGCGCTTAAGCTTATTATTTGTGAGTTTTCAACCTTTCTTATCTGCCTTTGTGATGACGATTATCACTTTTTGGAGGTCACTTTTAACTCTTGTTATTGTGCGTCACTGTTTCTTTTTCATCGCAATTGCCTTGATGTGGTCCGCATACCCCATTCCTGCCTATAAATATACAGTTGTGGTAACAACAAAGCTATTCCACCGAATATATATTTTTGTAGAAGTTGATGTTGATGTTGATGTTGATGTTAATGTTGATGTTGATGTTGATGTTGATGTTGATGTTGATGTTGATGTTGATGTTGATGTTGTTGTTGATGTTGATGTTGATGTTGATGTTGATGTTGATGTTGATGTTGATGTTGATGTTGATGTTGATGTTGATGTTGATGTTGATGTTGATGTCGATGTTGGTGTTGATGTTGATGTTGAGGTTGATGTTGATTTTGATGTTGAGGTTGATGTTGATGTTGATGTTGATGTTGATGTTGATGTTGATGTTGATGTTGATGTTGATGTTGATGTTGATGTTGATGTTGATGTCGATGTTGATGTTGATGTTGATGTTGAGGTTGATGTTGATGTTGATGTTGATCTTGCTCTTGATGTTGATGTTGATCTTGCTCTTGATGTTGATGTTGATCTTGATCTTCATTTTGATATTGATGTTGATCTTAGTGTTGATGTTAGTGTTTTCAGTTACGCCAGATAGTTATTGATGTGCCCGTCAGTTGTTGTCTAGTATCACAGGCATTTTCTTAGCACAACTAATTTTATGGAATCAGCCATCTCAGATTCTTCGATAGAAATAACAGGCGGGCGCCGTGGTGTGGTACCTCCTACCACAGCTAAGGAACTAGTTTCATGGGCTTTATTTTCAGCAAGAAATGATTAAGAAGCAAACTCTCTGCGACCTTAGGTCCCGTCATGTCAAATTGTAGAAACAATTAAAAATGTGCATGATGAAAATTGGAAAAGAATTCGAATTATTCTTCTTGGAGATAATTCGTGCCAAATATTTATTTTTTTATGTGAATTTACTATCTTTAGGCAGTGAGCAGTGTATTTGGCGGAAGTAGTTTTTTCAGCTGGCTATAAGACTAGTTTTCGCTATCATTCTAACTTAGATTATTTTTATATAATTTTTGTTTTTTTTTTCTAGATGCGAAATATCTCTGCACTCCATTTAACAATTCACCGCTTTTACTATTGCGCCGTTTAATACTCCGTTCATCGTTATTGTTGTTCTTACGATAATTATGCTCTTCGCTTTATGATATTTATTGCTATTTATTGTGTCATACCATAATTTTTCACTTAGAACCCGTAAAAGGATATCACAGCAATTTAACCGAAAATACGAAATGCCTTAACAACAAAGAGGAAAAAAACGTACACAAAAAGCCCTAAAATATGTACAAACATAACTAAACACCCCCTCAGGCGTGCAGACAAAGAATAGAGTGTGGTAAAACTTCACTAAAGGGGATGCCAAAAAAACTCATCTAAGATGGTTTAGCGGCATAAAGACGCATACATTAGGGTGGGCGAACGACAAAAGTATTTTTGAGCTTAGATTTTTTGGATAAAAGAGAAGATAAAACAGAAACGAAGGGACGCAGAGAACAGTTGAAGCTTGGATTGATAGAGGAAAAAGGAGTATAGAATTCAACTCAAGTGAAAGGGGGTGAGAGCAGAAGTCAATTGAAAGGGAAGAAACTGATATGGACGTTAGTAAAGTTAGAAAAAGGAGGAGTAGGTTGCAAAAATTATATTTATAAGGCAGTGTTAAAATATGATGATCCCTACACGTAAAACAAAATTACAGAGGCGGAAGGTTCTCAGGCCTGCAAGGGTCACATCTGACCTAGATTAAAATGAGATGGGGAAAGCCTGTTGAACTTCTTGTTCATCGACTACCTAAGAAAGAACGAGCGACGTCTTTTTGACCATATAACTCTCTCACTCCAGTTCTGGTTCGATCGTGAGACTGTTAGCTAGGGTTGGATGGCAGCTTTCTAGTTAAAAAAGGCTCCTTCCAGGACGGATGATGTCGAATTTGGTCAGAATGTGCTCTCAGGAGTGGACGTTATTCTTAAGCTTTTATCCCCCGGCACAAAGACGTATTGCCACCCGAGCTGTGCCCCGTTAGCATGAAAGAAAGTAGTAGCTGGAGTAGTCTACCTGCTGAAATCTGCCACATTGTTATTTTTGGAAGCGGAATTGCTGCAAAATATGTGATACATAGAATCAAAGGATAATTACGATATGTATATGGTTTACATGAGTATCTGTCTGTGGTAGACCCAACCGAGTATGAAAGGATAAGTCAGTACGATTTTATGCTGTTTGGCTACTTACATGGAACCATAACTTCGCAGAAATTATTTCAGTTATAGCGTGAGTTTTTTTCGCCAAGCGTCGACAAGGAGGATTTCACTGTGTAAATGACTCCATGACCCCTTTCCTTCAGTTTTCGGTGTACTTCGCTTCAGCCTATGGATGGGTCTATGGAGTTCTGGCAGAGCCAACCACTCTTCCAATAATGTCTGTCATATAGATTACAAATATTTTAACCCTGTCCTCGCAGTTCTTGCTCTAGATAATTGAGCTCAGTATTCATGGCCGACACCCTGCCGCATTAGTTATTTCAATAAGCTAAACACCCTCTGAAATCTCAGTCAGCTATCATACCAATGCCCAATTATTATCGTTCCATTACTCCTCGCTACTCCTGCGATCATTCTTGCAAATGTTGCCGACCACCAGTTATCCTACCTTCAAAATAATCTCCAACATCTTTAGCACACAACTGATCTGTCAATCGCATATTGCTAAGAGAGATCACTTAGATACGCACCAGCTATAAGTGACGGTATTTGATATTAAGACATATATGTCTTATTGGCGCTATTTTTATTGAGGAAGAATACAGAAAATAATTCAAAATTATGAAGGGTAGTCATTTTTATGAGAAGAATTCATCTGCTCAGTCGGCTTAACTCGATCAGTCCATGCAAAGTTCTTTTGCATACGCTTGGCGTAATTTTCTAAAACCAGCCGGAAGAAAGTTTCTTAGAAATTCTAATGACTCCTTTTTAAAATCAAACTTAAAAATATTGCAGTATACTGAAAGTGACTTTACTGAGTTCTTACCTAGGCGCTCACTTAATACATGCATATTCGGAGAGCAAGATTTGATCAAATGCGGTATTGTTACGCAAAAATGCTTCCTTTTGAAATCCATAGCAACAAATGAACATGCAAAAGGTCTTAACTACATACACAGATACGTATGTATGTAGGTATTCAACTTATTACTTCTTATTTCACTCATCATTGTATGATCATATGCCTTTGGTTAAATGCAGGCCTTTCCCTAAGAGCATGACCATAATTTTACCGCACATTTTTGTGCTACCTCAGCCGTATCCCACACTCTACCCCATAATCATTCAGCATTTGTGTGCCATCATCAATGCAATAGCCTTTTGTAGGTATGTATGTATGTATATAGTAAGTGTTATTTATTGTTATCCATCCATACAATTCATAACGTCGCATTCAATTGTACTTCAAACAAACTCTCAAATTGTCTGAATGGTTCGACTCCATATAAGAGTACTTATCAATATTACTTTTATATTCATTGTTCCTTTATTCGGTATTAAAAAAAAAATACAACTGCAAGTGCCTCAGAAATTTCAAGTATTTTATACTGCCTTCTTTTTTTTTTTGAATTTTTTGAAAACAACTGAAAAGTGCCTTTGATAGATATCTTTTATTGCAGATTTTCCATTTTTTGGCTACTTTAATTGCCAATTGAGTTTGCGATGCAATACGCGAACATTTTCAATTTGGCAGTTTACAAAGTTTAATGGGTTGGAATAAGTTCTATATACGTCAAATTATTTTATTTTTATTTGTTAAGTTGTAGCTTAATAGTTTGAATACTTAATTGAAAAGGTCAGTTCCATTTACCTCACTTTATTTTTGTTTTTGTGAGGATGGCGGATTTGTGTATAATTTAAAATTTAATTTAATTTATAGGTAAAGGTAAAGGTAAAGGTAAAGGTAAAAGTAAAGGTAAAAGTAAAGGTAAAGGTAAAGGTAAAGGTAAAGGTAAAGGTAAAGGTAAAGGTAAAGGTAAAGGTAAAGGTAAAGGTAAAGGTAAAGGTAAAGGTAAAGGTTTAGGTAAAGGTAAAGGTAAATGTAAAGGTAAAGGTAAAGGTAAAGGTTTAGGTAAAGGTAAATGTAAAGGTAAAGGTAAAGGTAAAGGTAAAGGAATAGGTAAAGGTAAAGGTAAAGGTAAAGGTAAAGGTAAAGGTAAAGGTAAAGGTAAAGGTAAAGGTAAAGGTAAAGGTAAAGGTAAAGGTAAAGGTAAAGGTAAAAGTAAAGGTAAAGGTAAAGGTAAAGGTAAAAGTAAAGGTAAAGGTAAAGGTAAAGGTAAAGGTAAAGGTAAAGGTAAAGGTATAGGTATAGATAAAGGTAAAGGTAAAGTTAAAGGTAAAGGTAAAGGTAAAGGTAAAGGTAAAGGTAAAGGTAAAGGTAAAGGTAAAGGTAAAGGTAAAGGTAAAGGTAAAGGTAAAGGTAAAGGAAAGGTAAAGGTAAAGGTAAAGGTAAAGGTAAAGGTAAAGGTAAAGGTAAAGGTAAAGGTAAAGGTTAAGGTAAAGGTAAAGGTAAAGGTAAAGGTAAAGGTAAAGGTAAAGGTAAAGGTAAAGGTAAATGTAAAGGTAAAGGTAAAGGTAAAGGTAAAGGTAAAAGTAAAGGCAAATTTAAAAGTGAAGGTAATTCGTCGCATTTGGATATGCCTTTCACAATTGTTCCCGGGATGCTCGGGCTATTACCTTAATGGTAATTGTTACTGGAACGTGCCAGATCTGCATTCGACAAAGGACCATCAACATCGATAACACTCCCAAGGCCTTCGGGGCCTTTACACAAATTTATTGACTTAGAAATGCCGCTGTTATTGTTGTTGTGTTAACAGTGTTTGATCTCATGCTTGCATTTCCAATATGCGACCGTATTTCCGCCAAAATATTTTTATGAATTACTTTTAAATTATTTTTTCCGCAAAGACGATTGATTAGGAACATTTTACTGTACATATTTTGTCATAAACGATTTGGACTCTTTATGATTGGCTTTGAATAAAGGTACATACATATATCGCATTCGTATAACTCGGATTTAAGCGCTGCCCCGTTCAGTATCCAATTAGCGTTAGTTCAGAGATAGTTGGTAAACCTGTAGTGCAAAATTGGTGCTTTGTGTGACTGTCTCCCATTTTCTCTGCAATGTTAACACAAAAATGTTACGTATACGTATCGGTAGCCGTCTTTTCATATGCTACGTATAGGTTTGGATGTAATTGATTGGTTTTTAATAACACCACGTACTTATTTGCTATATATATAAAATATAGTCAATGTTCACATACATACATACGTTTATCATATTTAGCTAATCGCGCAAATATGTAGTAATTCAGTAGAAATGCCATTAGTCATTATTTTCGCTTGACAACCAACGCTGTGGAATCCAGTGAAATGATGTGGCATAATTGCTAACGACACTTTATCAATACTTAATATTGGATTTAATTAATGTTATCACAGCTTATTAATGGTTTAATTATGCTTAGTCGATTAAAGCTTATTACATACTTAGCTAACAAAAACTATTAGGCAATTCACAAGCTCTCCTGTTCGCCGTATGTGCTATGCTCAAATCAAAATTTATATTAGAAACCATGGAAAAATCCAAAATTTAACACTTTTACATGAATACCACAATCTTGTCAATTGCAATATGTTTGTAGTAAGCAGAAACAAAAGGCTACTAAAAATCAATATTCTTTATACTTAGCGCAGTATTTCCATGTTAGAACAGAAACACGTAACTCTTACTTACGTGCTTTTGTCTTGCTATAGAAGAGAATAATAAGAATAATCAAATATGCTTACTTTTGATGTTCAAAAACTGAATACAGATTTTCAATCACAATCTTTGTTGACTATATTTATAGACTGCATAATAAACTTTATACTTGATAAATTTTACTTTTCATTGAAAATCTTAATTTTTTACATACACACATTTTTTCAGTCAGGAAGTTCAAAAAAATATGTACATATGTATATACAAATTTTATTATTAAAACATTCTTCAAGACAATGTAATGCAAATGCTGTTCGTGACCGCAGATTTCCCCAACCATTTATCCACCTTCGGCTTCCCAGAAAATACATAATAGTTGGACAATACAAATGATGGGAGCTATTGGAACCCCAGGTAAGTGAAACTCTCTTAACATACTTATGTACTTGGATATTTATTCGACATCCCGTACAATGATAATAAATAATTATTCAAGAATAATCACATTTAAGGTACATTTTTCTCCCGACGTTACATTAATTTTCGAAAAGAAAATGCTTTTAAATTTGAACGTTTTTAATCATCTTGGGGTATGATATTTGAATATTTTTTGATCAAAATTTTCAAAAAATGCTGGCTGGGCATGCTTCTGTTAAAGCACAAATTTAAATGTATAAAAAAAAATTGTGTGTTATAGTTTCATAATCCAAGTTACGTGGTTTTGTTCTGACATGAAAGATTATTTTATATGAAATGCTAAAAACGCGTAACTTTACATTTAAATAAATTAATCCGAAGCTAAGAATCAAAAATGTTAGCTTCTCATACATAAAAAACTTTAGCGTTTAGGCTATCCAAAAAGATTAACGTCTTTGAAATAAATTGATATTTGAGGGAGATATGGACTTCTACGCAAATCCTTATTTTCCCACAATGTTAAAAATAGTTACTTGTTTTTGTTCTATCACGGGAGAGTACATGAACACAATATACAGTGATTGTTCTGTAATGGGTAACTTCAAGGAATTCCTCTTTTTTATCAACAACTAGTGGGAATATGCCGAGCTTTACAAATTTCTCATCCTACTCATATATTTCGCGAAATACTTGAACCCGCCACATTGAACCGATAATATAAAGTGGGCAAAAATTTTTTGGATATCCTCTCAAAACAGAATCAATATACATCACCTCTTTATTGCTTTTGATAGCATATCAAGAAAATTTTGGTGTGTTGCTAATCTTAATATATAACAAGTAAGAACGGGACTGTCTTCGGCTGTGCCGAAGACTTCATACCTTTCATGAATGGGGCTGAACAATAATCTTATCCCGTTCGTAATCTCCGAATAATCGGATGTATAAGATAAGAAATATATAGTGAACAGATCTACATACCTTAACGATTTTTAAGATAAATATAAAATAAAAAACGGGTAGGTACTTTGTGTGAGGATGCAAAGTTTCAGGTTTTTTGTGGTCTGCGTGTAAAAACTATGACTACGAATCACGTATTTCAAAAATATATGACGAAAACGTAACTATTTGATGAAATTTGATGAATTTTGAAGATTCTAGCCGTAAAAAAGGGGTCAAAATGACAGTTTATATGAAGTATATAATATATATACGACCGATCTCTATGATTTTTTCAGACAACAATATATGCTATATACGTAAGCATTTTGTGAAATTTGAAGCTTCTAACTGTTAAAACGGGGCAGAAATTGCGCAAAGTTTCTTATCTGAACAATCGGTTGTATGGGATATATACTATATATACCACCGGTATCTATGATTTTCTCAGACAACAATATATGCTATACACGTAAGCATTTGGTGAAATTTGAACATATCTAAACGATTTTTAAGATAAATATAAAATAAAAAATAGGTAGGTAATCTGTGTGAGGATGCAAAGCTTCACGTTTTTTGTGGTCTGCATGTAAAAACTATGGCTACGAATCACGTATTTCAAAAATATATGACGTAAACGTAACTTTTTGATGAAATTTGATGAATCTTGAAGCTTCTAGCCGTAAAAAAGGGGTCAATATGACAGTTTATATGAAGTATATAATATATATACCACCGATCTCTATGATTTTTTCAGACAACAATATATGCTATATACGAAAGCATTTTGTGAAATTTGAAGCTTCTAACTGTTAAAACGGGGCAGAAATTGCACAAAGTTTCTTATCTGAACAATCGGTTGTATGAGATATATACTATATATAGAACCGATCTCTATGATTTTTTCAGACATCAATATATGCTATACACGTAAGCAGTTGGTGAAATTTGAAGCTTCTAGCTGTTGAAATGGGGTAGAAATTGCGAAAAGTTTCTTATCTGAACAATCGGTTGTATGAGATATATACTATATATAGAACCGATCTCTATGATTTTTTCAGACAACAATATATGCTATATACGTAAGTAATCAGTGAAATTTGAAGCTTATAGCTGTTAAAATGGGGTAGAAATTGCGAAAAGTTTCTTATCTGAACAATCGGTTGTATGAGATATATACTATATATACAACCGATCTCTATGATTTTTTCAGACAACAATATATGCTATATAAGTAAATATTCGGTGAAATTTGAAGTTTCTAGCTGTTAAAATGGGGCTAAAATTTGCGAAAATATATATATATATACTATATATATATACTATATATACCACCATATATATACTATATATACCACCGATCTTTTTGATTTTTTCAGACAACAATATATGCTATATACGTAAGCATTCGCTGAAATTTGAAGCCTCTAGCTCTTAAAATAGGGCAGTAATTACGAAAAGTTCCTTATCTGAACAATCGGTTGTGGGGGATATATACTATATATACGACCGATCTCATAAATTTTTTCAGGCAACAATATGTTCAATATACGAAAGTATATGGTGAAGTTTGAAGCTTCAATCTGTTAAATTGGGTAAGATATTACAAAAATCCTCTTTTTCTGAAAAATCGGTTGTATGGAGGATATATGCTATAGTGGTCCGATCCGGTCGGTTCCGACAAATGTCTAATCGGACACCCAAATACACCTGCTCACCAAATTTTATCAAGATATCTCAAAAATTGAGGGACTAGTTTGCATACAAACAGACAGACGGACAGACGGACAGACGGACAGACGGACAGACGGACATGGCTAAAACAACTCAGCTCTTCAACCTGATTATTTCGGTATACTTAATGGTGGGTCTATCTATTTTCCTTTAAGGACTTACAATTTTCGGTTTCGTGACGAAATTAATATACCATTTCATTTTCATGAAAGGTATAAAAATCACGTGTCACTATGTTTGGCGCAAATGGACTCCTAAACTACTGAACCGATTTTGAATTCGTTTTGCACCTCGTGTGTAATGTGATCTAGCTAGAAATATAGGATAGGTTTTATCTCAGTTTATAGTCGCAATATTATTTTATTGCAATTTTTTATATGTTTATACGTAATAATAAAATGTTACGTATACGCACCGACACTCACATGTACAGATACACTTCCGTGTGATTGGTTGGTGTTTAATTAAACAACGTGCTTATCAATAAAAAATATTATAGCGAATGATATCAAGTATAGCACATCCCCAGGCGCGCCGAGTAGGTGGGGGGGGTTCTGAGGGGGCCCGCGATTTAGAGGTACTATGACATTAATTCAGGAGAGTCTTTAGTTGTTCCATGTGCAATTTTTAAGCCGAATTTCAAAAGCAACGAAAATCTGCATTTCGTTTAAATACTATAGTGAAGTGTGAAAAATAAAAATCTATATATATAAAAAGAAATGCTAAAATGTGTGTTAGTTGGTGGCCGGTGTTTGAAGAGTAAACGTCACCCGGTGTTACTACATAGGTACAGAGTCTCGAAATATAGGCCGAAACGTGGAGCGTGAGTACCCCTAGAATGTGTTTATAGAATATTGATATCAAATGAAAACTGTTGATGAGTGCTTTAGTACAGAGTAATATATTATCCAGAGACGAACTGGGACTGGGATTAGGACTAGGACTGGGACTAAGATTGTAATAAAGTACATACCACCCTCTGGAACAGGCAATAAGTGATGCAGAAGAATGAGAAGGAATTGAGAGAAGAGAAAAGAGAGAAGGAGATTGATAATGAGATAGAATGAGACGAAGATGGAGATAGATGACGCGAAAAAGACGGAGGGAGGAGTGAAAAAAAGGATTAAAAAAAAGTGAAGAGGGGGGAGGGCAGAGTCAGACGGAAAAACTTATTAAAATGTATGCAGATAGGCCAAATTTCGGGCAGGACAACGTCTGCCGGGTCTTCTAGTTCCTTATAGAAAATTGTTGTATAAACTGACGTCTGTAGCAGCAGATGAATCTGTGTTTTCACCTCCTGAATTATTGTACTACAATGCATTTCTGAGCTGCATATCTGCGGTGATAAGTTTTTTGTACTTTTCACTCACAACAAATTATATCGAAAAGTTTTCAACAACAACACTTCAATACAACCAACTCAGTTTAATCGTAGTTGAAAATGCTCATACATATACAAGAAAGTACGTGCCACATGAGAGACGCCAAGCTATCAGATGGCTTGTAGAAGTAATCCAAAGCGCATACTTGAGTATAAATAAATTTGCGGTAAGAATAATAGAAAGAAAGCGAGTGAAAGTCAAGCATAAATGTGTAGCGCTTCGCAGACGCATTTACAACAAAGATAATAATTAAACGTAGTAAAAATTTACAAAACTTCCATCTTAACTGAATGAATGTATTGAAATGCTTTGTAGGTATGACTCTACGTAGTAAAATTATAAGCAGAGACTTGCGCTTGTGGTAAGCTTTGGAGCTAAGTAATACACATACAAACTTGTTTAAAGTAGATAAGCCGTCGCATGAAGGAACCGTTTTTCCATGGGAGCATTCATAACGTAAGAAAATTATATTCAAAAGTAGAAACAACAGACTATTTAAATGGAATTCAAATTTATAAAAGGTTCTTTTCACTTCTTTTAATTTTCATAAGTATTACCGACTGAGCACATCACAGCTCGTAAGTCACCTTTTCAAACCTTAAATTTATAAAAGCGTTGCAACCTGTTTATTTTGGGTAGCAAAACCTTACCATTGCCGCAACTGTACCCGCAACAATGACCATACCAAAACCCTAAACCATAACCATAGTCATAACGGTAGCCATAACAATAACCATAAATGTTACCATAACCATAAATATATTCATAACAAGTAAAGGTGTCTAAGTTCGTGTGTAACCGAACATTATATACTCAGCGTGAGCTTCCTTTAACCGATCCCGCCCATTTTTACATAACACGTGGCACCGCCCGTTCAAAAATAAATGTATCCCCATGTCCTCTTACAGTAAAATTTGATAAGTGAAATAATATTGATTCAAACTATTTTTTGCTAAGTTATAGCTTATTATTCTAATCTACGACCCTTTTAATCTTGTTTTATATCTAAGTTGCCGTGGTCTTTAACCGAGCTCGTCCATTTTTTCCAGAAATATTTCCTGCTATAGGAAAAATTTGTGTACCAAATTTGATTACGATCCGTTAATTTTTCTTCGAGTTATGGCTCCCGAAACATAGAAAATTGCTTAGTCATAAAAGTGGCGGTGCCACGCCCATTTTTTAAAATTTGCAGTTTTTCCTATTTACTATTATAAATACACTTGGGAAATGAAATACCATTGTTGTAAAACTCTTTTTTGCAAAGATATAGCTATTTCATTTATGCACGATCCTTTTAAAAATCTTTTATATAAGAGTGGGCGTGGTCCTTAACTGATTTCGTTTATTTTTCTCCAATGCATTCCTTATAGTAAAGGCAACTTCTCTGCCGAATTTTATTACGATAGGTTTAACGATTTTTGATTTATGATTAATAATATTTGTAAAATTGATTTTATCACAAGTGGGCGGTGCCACGCCCGTTTTAAAAATTGTTTTCAAATTTGTATCGAGAGTCTCAATATCAGTCCGCATGTCAAATTTCAATATTCTATGCGTAATATTTACTAAATAATCAGGTTTTTTGTGTTTTCCAAAATGTTATATATTTTAACGAATATTAGCAGCACTGGGTATCATCTCTAAGCCGATGCTAAGCAGTGACTTGATGCACATCAATAATTCAATCATTATGTCTACACATATGTACGTTCACGCAGCGGAGAAGCAACGCACAAACACATGCATATATCTTATCTGAGTTGCTCACAAGAGAGGGCAATAATTTTTGCAAGTATTACAAACGTAGTTGCGGCTGGTGATTTTGTAGCTAATAATTAACTAGTAAGTTCTGGAATGGACAAGCCTAGAAGTATGCAACGAGAAATCAAAAAGTATAAAAGGCGTGACAGTAGAGGCGAAAGAAATCAGTTTCATTTAAGCTATCAATCAGTTGAGTTAAGCAAGCTATCAGTAAGCGAATTATAAGTGTTATTGTGAAGTACTTTAATAAAGGCCATTTTGCATTATTGAAGATTGGAGTTATTTATTCAACAGTTTAGTGATTCGAACTTAGCAGAAGGTTGCAAATAAGAGCATTTGCAGTAAATTCGTTACAATTGGTGTCAGAAGAGAAATTGTTGAATAAATTCCGAAGACTTTGAATACAATTTGGACATGGCAAAGTGGAGTGAATTGAAGATCCAGCAGCTGAAGAAGGAGTTGGAGAGCCGTGGATTGAATACAAGCGGCATTAAAACCGAACTTCAAGCACGACTACGAGAGGCAATGGAAGCACAAGGAATTAACGTGGAAGAGTATGTCTTTCCTCTTGATGGCGAGAAGACAACGAAAATTGAAGAGAAAAATGAAACATCGCAGACAGTTACGAGCACAGACTTGAACATGATGTTGGCTGCAATATCTGCCCAAACATCGACAGTAATATCAATATCGTCGCAAATGTCATCCCAACTGGAAGAACAGAAGACATGTATTGCAGAAATGTCGTCAGAAATAACATCGAGATTGAAGCACAAAAAATGCGTATTTCAGAAATGTCGACACAAATTACATCCAAGATGGAAGCACAAGAGGAGCGCTTATCATTGCAGGTGGCACAAATGTCTTCGCAGTTAGAAGCACAGAATACAAAAATTGTACAGCTCGAGGACAAAATGGATGCCGAGATAGAAGCTTTGAGAGGTCGTATACAGGAGTTGCAACTAAATCGCCCAGTAGTTTTAGCAAGCAATACGAAGGTAAAAACTCCATCTTTTGACAGCTCTGTTCCTTTCCAGGTCTTCAAGCTACAGTTTGAGAATACCGCAGCAGTGAGCAACTGGAATGCTGAAGATAAAGTTGCAACTCTATTTGTAGCATTGAAGGGGTCAGCAGCGAAATCCTACAGACGATTCCCGAAGGAGAGCAGAACAACTATGAAGCACTGATGGCCGCTGTCGAGAGACGTTATGGAAGCGAGCATAGAAAAGAGATATTACAAATTGAGTTGCAAAACATTCACGAAAGAGCGAATGAGACTTTGTAGGAGTTTGCCACGGATGTTGAAAGATTGACTCATCTCGCAAATGCGGACGCACCCGTGGAATACACCGAGAGGGTAAAAATCCAAAGTTTTATAAATGGCATACGGGACGTGGAAGCGAAGCGAGCTACATACGCAAACCCAAAGCTGACATTTGCTGAAACGGTATCACATGCATTGACTCGGAAACTGCCTCCCTATTGAGTAAACGCTCATCGTGTGGAAGTAGAAAAACCAGAGTGAGTAGACACAATTTTGGAAGCATTGCAGGGTACGCAGCAGAAGAATAATGATGCAGTCAAATGCTTGAAATGTGGAAACCCAGGGCACATTGCGCTTTATTGCAACACCAACTTTAACAGTTCCAACAATGTGGGTGGTCGTAAGCGCAGAGCTGAAGAGATGATCAGATCTCCAAGACCAATCAGTCGTTAAACTAAAGCGAGTTAGCAGCAAGGGGCGACAGCTGGCTCCCTCAATTGAATGTCCCATAATCTCTATCTCACAAGTTGGAAGAAGGTCAAAAAATCTTACTGTTGGAGGACATGTGGATGAAAAGGATCGCTTACTGAATGTAGATACGGGTGCATCCCATTCCATCATTCGATCAGATTTAGTGAACAAGAAGATAAGAACATTGCTTGGAGCAAGATTTCGTACAGCCACGGGAGAGGACATCCAGGTAATTGGAGAAATAGCATGTCAAGTAGCAGTTGGGAACGTGACGGTACTACACAATTTTATAGTGGCAGAGATTGTTGATGAAATCATAATTGGAGTGGACTTTTTAATCGACCAAGGCATCAAGATCGACATGCAAAGCAAAACGATATGATATAAGAACATGGATTTGCCATTTAATTTCGGCTACGAGAGAGGCTACAGCAGTATACGAGTGCTGGTGGAAGAGAGTAAGCAAATAACACCAAAATCCGAAGCATTAATCTGGACAAATATTGATGGAGATTGTGGGACAAACAAATTGTGGGTTGTCGAAGCAGCAAACAAATCAGCACTGAACATACTTGTAGGAAAACCCCTGGCTATGACAAAACAAGATGGACGTATTCCGGTAAGAATACTCAATGAGTTCAAGTCACCACTCAAATTGACCAAAGGAGCTATTTTGGGAAGATGCCAAGAGGCTGAAGTAGTTATTAACAGTGAACAGCTCCAGGAACACGTTTTATCTAGTAATACTGATCTTTCAAATGACATCACGGCATGGATGGAGGGGCTAGAAGAAGCCTATCAGAGTAAGGCAAATTAACTGCCCCTAAAGTACGCGAACATATTTGACCAGGATGGTTCCAAACCAGGCCGCACCAACGTTGCGAAACATCAAATTGACAATGGAGATGCAAGCCGATCCCTCAAGCTCGACGTAGTGTTCCACTGGCGAAGCGGGAAGTTGTGAGTCAAATCATACAAGAAATGAGCGACAGCGGCGTCATCGAACCATCAGCTAGTCCATGGAGCTCACCGGTAGTACTTGTAAAGAAGAAGAATGGAAAAATGAGGATTTGCGTGGACTACCGAAAGTTGAATAACATAACGACGACACTCTGGACTCGCTATCTGGTACGAAATAGTTTTCCACACTGGACTTGAAAAGCGGCTACTGGCAAGTGGAGGTGAAGGAGGAAGATAAAGAGAAAACAGCCTTCAGTGTCGGTGATGGTCTTTAGTAATTTACAGTGGACTTTGTAGTGCACTAGCTTCTTTTGAGAGACTCATGAACCGGGTACTGAAAGGACTACATTGGAAAACATGCTTGGTGTACCTGGACGACATCATCGTATTGGGAAAGAACTTTGATGAACATCTTATGAACTTGGAGGAAGTTTTCCAGAGAATAACAGGCGCTGGTCTGAAGTTAGGTCCCAAAAAGTGTTCGCTGTTTAAAAAGAAAGTAAATTATTTGGGTCGCAAGGTATCTGCACTGCGAACGAAAAGATAGCGGCTCTAAAGGATTGGCCAAGACCACAGAGCCTAGACAGCCCCTCTTGCAGGTTCGTTAGCCAATGTGTTGTTGTTGTTGTAGCGATAAGGTTGCTCCCCGAAGGTTTTGGGGAGTGTTATCGATGTGATGGCCCTTTGCCGGATCTGTTACGCCCCGGTAACACAGCACCATTAAGGTGCTAGCCCGACTATCTCGGGAACTATTTATATGGCCACATTAAACCTTCAGGCCATCCCTCCCTTCCCTTCGTCAGCCATCTCATTGCCCGGTATATTCGAGTGTCCAGGCACCCATACCAGACTGAGGGAATTTTGCTCAGCGATCTCGTTTAGAGATTTGCGGCACTTCTCTACTATCCTGGGCATACATGTGACCGATCCAAGTACTCTTAGTGCAGCCTGCCTGTCAGAGTAAATGCAAATTTGCTTATTGCCGTGAGCAGCCTTCCTCAGGTGATCAGCGGTCTCACTTATAGTAGCCACTTCCGCCTGAAAGACGCTGCAATGGTCGGGTAGGCTAAATGATAGATTTCACCCTAGTTGAGGTGCAAAGACACCGCTACACACCTTATTATCGAGTTTGGAGCCGTCTGGTCCAACCAATCCCAACCAATAATCCCTTCATAACCACGCTCCCCTATAGCTGTACAGTGCCACCGTTGCTTTTTTCACACATTCCTTAGCGTTTTCCCTCCAGGATAGTTTCCTATCCAAAATTACTCCTAGTTATTTGGCCGAGTCAATCAGCGTACCCGCTATCACCGGCAGCTATCTTACATTTCCTGGTGAACACAACCAGTTAAGTTTTGGCTGAATTGATAGACCTTTACTCCTGGTCCAGTTCTCCACCAGTCTCAGTTATGTTTGCATTATGTCGCATTTGAGGCGTTTGATACGATTAACAAAAGCTAATATGACTTTTTTATGTGTAACTTTTCTAACACCCCTTGTTAACACTTTCCAAAAGTTTTTCATGTATGCATGTATGTAAATATTGAACTAATGACAGCTTTGAAATTTATGTTGAGTTAATTACCTCGAAGGTTTGAAATTATTTTCATTAAACTCTAAAAATATATTTTCACAAACACAGCGATGAATAAAGGTGAATAAACCTATACTTAGTTGCTTGTGTGTACAGCCACGAACAGAAAAATAGCAATGACAATTTGCTATTTCATGAAGAAATGTCTATGAATTTTGTAACTAAAACTCTGCAAATCAACCTCAAATAAATCCAACTCCCTGGAGAAAATGCTTCGAGCAGATTTACAAGTTAAAATCGAATTTTACTTAGGTGAGGTTGTATTTTCTACCTCTCAGCAAATAATGGCAGAAACAAACCCTAGCAGGTGGGTTTTTGATTTCAGCAGCATAAAACAAACACAAAGTGCCTAGCATTATATACTTTTCCTAGCCAAATTCCTTCATGTATTTATTAATTAGTTGGCGCTTTACTGCCTAGCCGATTTTGGCCGTTGCACAAGAAACAACACCGGCTATCCGAGTTTCGCGATAATTGGCGATCTTTGGAAGAACCAAAGCAACTCAAGTCTCCTTCCATCTGTTCCCGCCAGCTCAGTGGATTTCGCATGTTTCCTTAGATTTCAAATATGGGCGACTCAGGAGTACTTTCCATACAGTTAAAAAAGAAAAATGTCACATAATCTATTTAATTCGGTTTTCATAAGCTTTGCTAATTAGTTCGCTGCCAGCACAGTTTTCTGGAATACTATTATATAATATTATGGAAGTCCGTTTCGTTAAGCGACTACTGCAAATAACTGCATTTCAAGTTGGCTTAAGTTTACCATACACTTCTATCAAATCTAGCTTAATTTTCATATTCATTGCACATCTTGACGGAAGTCACCTTGATAAAAGTATTGCGGCTCATCGCTTCTCTTGATCTTGCTAACTCTGTCCATTCTTTCGAGTCCCGGCAATTTAAGCGTGTTGCTAAAGTATAATATAGCTCATAGATTAAAATTCGTATACGCTTTGACTAAGGGACTACAGTGGCTTTAGTGCTGTGCAAGCAATCTACACCCTTGCTGATTTTGCCACTGAAAAGTTTGTTCCTATTCAATTTACTGTCAAAAACCAAGCAGAGGAAATTGAAAGTTTGTGCTTCAGTAGATTTTGCCGCAATGGCCTTAAATACCCCCACAATGTTCCACTGCCTTTTCAGTAGCGCTCCCTAGAGTTTAATTATGTTTTTCCGTTGCCTTTAGAGCTAAGTTATATACGAAAATGTTGCCGTGGCAATCAGTTTGTTAAAGCGTAAATATTACCACTTCAGATAAAATAGGAGCAGCCACGCCAATCAAAACTTTCGCACTGCCTTTTTCGTAAGGATATTTTGTTGTTCCTATTTCCCAAGATTATTACAAAAAAACATCAAAAAATCTTTTCGAAAAAATTCGAGAAAGTTTCGAACATTTTATTTCGAGTTCCGTGAATTTTTTTTAGTATGCATTTTTGTATTCCAATCAATTCTAGGATACATGTTATAAGTTTATCAAAATTCGAATTAAACTTTTATACTCCTGGTTACCTCGTTCGCCCATTTCTCCTTAGGTCTAGACGTTTCACGCAAATGCCTTTTAGAACAGTTGTATCCCATGCTTGGTTATTTAGCTACATACATTCATGGCGGCCACCGTGGTGTGATGGTAGCATGCTCCGCCTACCACACCGTATGCCCTGGGTTCACACCCCGGGCAAAGCAACATCAAAATTTTAGAAATAAGGTTTTTCAATTAGAAGAAAATTTTTCAAAGCGGGGTCGCCCCTCGGCAGTATTTGGCAAGCGTTCCGGGTGTATTTCTGCCATGAAAAGCTCTCAGTGAAAACTCATCTGCCTTGCAGATGCCGTTCGGAGTCGGCATAAAACATGTAGGTCCCGTCCGGCCGATTAGTAGGGAAGATCAATAGGAGCACGACGTAAATTGGAAGAGAAGCTCGGCCTTAGATCTCTTCGGAGGTTATCGCGCCTTACATTTATGTTTTTTTTTTTTTATTTACATTCATGTAAGTATATCTTAATTTATGCTTTTCTTCTAGCCATATGCGCGTGTATACATGTGTGAGTATCAAATTCTGCTCTTAACAGCCGGCTATATATATTTATGTGAAATAATCTCTCTGCTTCAAGCTGCTGGTTATGTGTATGGAATATTTTTCGTTGCCTTGTACATAAGTGTGACTGCTTGCACTAATGTGTGCATGTGCATAAGTGTGGCTGCGTGCTGTTTTTGTGGTTTTATGATTATTTGTCTTATTGTGTCTATCTTACCTATTTGTTAACAGCATAGTGATGATAATATTCGCTACAATATAAAAAAAAGCTTTCTATGGAGGAAACTCAAAAGAACCAGCATAAAAAAAGTTTCAAAACAACCCAATGCGAGTTTTGAATGACCTATTTAATAATTTTTACGTTGTGAGACTAAAATTAATGTGATTACAAAATCGCATATTCAAAAAAAAAATCACAGATTTCAAATAACATATTGAACATTTTTGTAAAATTTTTCGATTTGTTTCGAACTTAAATATTGTTTTTTTTTTTTTTTTTTTTTTTGAAAACTTTGTTCACTTTTTCTGCATGGGTTTAGTTGCACGCTTCATAGACGTTATTTTGTTAAAATATCCGCTGCAATTTTTCTCTTCGCTGCTGTATGTTTGCATATACATACATAGGAATATCTGAAAATATGAAAATACTCACAGCATATGTTTATATAAAATTTAAGTCTTCCTGACATTACCTACAAAATATATTTTTCCCAATTATAACAAACTTTGCGGTAAACAATTGCCCTAAACTTGTAACATTACTTTTATACTTTGCTAATGACGGGGGGAAAGTTAGTTTATGAGTATAGAATATCCGGTGTTAATAAAGTAAAAAATATTGCTGCTTAATTTTAAATTAACGTTTTTGTTTTACCCCTTGTATTTTTAAATTTAGGGGAATTTCGTTTTTCACACACAGGGACAAAATTAAAGTTCTCATATCACAAATATGCACATTCGAGTGTGGCATTTTTGTGCGACAATAAATTTTTGTTTAGCTACAAACAAACTTTCTTAGAGTAAAGTAATTCAGGTTGTATAAACTTAAGCCGAAAAATTTTTTTTAATTTGATAGCTCGCATATTGCATAATAAGCCGCAAAGAACTGAATAGTAGAGTCCGACCGAATGTACGGCTTCGGTTTGCCGATTAATGGGCTTTATTTTCATGTTCGGCTAACTAATCGGCTACGGCCAAAAAAACGGCCGAAGTTTTGGCCGAAGCCGAATATTATGGCCTGATTTGATTTTGAAAATGAAAAGCAATGGAAACATGAAAATAAACACCATTTTGGGCTACCGCAAATTACTTTGAGGATAGCAAAAGAACACACCGCGGACAACATTTTCTTGAGATCAGCTGACTTTCAGTGCACATCAAAGCATATTTTTTACAATGTGTTTATTTAGGTGCATTTATATTTTCAATTTCCATGCAGCTAAACGGCTAAATGGCTCAGATTTGGGAATATTTCAAACGTGAGGAAGCAAGTGCATTATGTAATGAATGCGGTAAGAAATTTTCGTTAAGGAGCTCCGACAAAAAAAAAGCAAACGACGAAAAATATAAAAAATCACTTAGAGAAAATTCACCGGGATAAATGGAAAGAGTTCCAGGAATGTATTGAAAGGGAGAAGGAAAACTCGAAAGCAAAATACGATACTAGCTGCCCGGAAAGAGGTGCAAAACAGTTGACGCTGCCGATAATATGTAATGAAATTAAATACTGGCCAGATGAGCACCCGTGTGCACACAAAATTGATAAGATGATTATGTATTTAATTAGTGTTGACATGCTTCCATACAATCTAGTAGAAGGAGCGGCCTTCAAGAGAATGCAATTTTGATATCCAATTATACACTCCCGTTACAAAGTTAAAAGTGAGAAATATTTCCGGACCACACTAATGCCAGTAACATTTGAAAAATATCACCAAAAAGTTTACAACATTTTACAGAATTCGGAACGGATTAGTTTTACTACAGATATCTTGATGAATTCAACTAAAAGTTGCTATCTTTTAAGTTTTACCGCCTATTTTATAGAATGCGTATCAAGGTAGTAGTTGGTGCCAAAGTGCTTTCTCAAAACCACACAGCATCTGTCATTGCGCAAACGTTAAGAGAGGTTGCAGAAGAATTCAGTATTAGTAAAGTACATCTGGCAATTTCGGACAACGCAGCTAATATGATCTTTGCTATGCGTATTGGAAACTTTAAATCATTTGGCTGCGTTGCACATACTCTTCAACTTAAATTATATGAATATGTTTTGCAATATGTGGGATTGAAAGCATTGTAAAAAAATGTCGGAAGGTAGTAGCTCATTTCAAAAAAAGTGAGCATGTAAGTAGATATTTAAAAGAAATCCAAGAAAAGGTTGGGGCTCCTAACCATTGCTGAGGCAAGATATAGCTACAAGATGGAACAGCACATATCTTATGCTGGAAAGAATTTCGGAACAAAACTCAGATTTGGCACTTTACGACGTTAATAAAAAGGGAATAGATCTACCTTCTACAGGCGAATGGGAAACTATAGATCGATTAATTCCCATTTTGTTTCCATTTTGTCAAGCCACTTTGGATATTTGTAATTACTCCGCATGTGTTTCCATGTTAATCCCTCTTGTAGCTAATTTACGGGGGTTGTTGGAAATTCCCTGTGAAAATGAAGCAACAAACTTATTAAAATCTCATTTGCTGCAATAATCGCAAAAGCGGTTTGCAAATACTATGCCTGAAGATCTTATGATCGCTACACTTTTAGATCCCCGGTTTAAAGTGAAGTATTTTACTCCAAAACAAACAGATGATTGCAAAGAATATTTAGAGAAATTGACTGGTGAATTTTGTACAAGTGTAGAAAATATTTCAAATATTATACCAAATCAAAATTCATCAGGAAATGTAAATTACCTTTGGGGCTCCATGATAACCCTGTTTCTTTACAAAGATCAAATACACCGCAATCATCGGGTTAGGAAATGGAAATTAAAGAATATCTTAACGAGATTTTGCTTCCCAGAAATGCAGATTTTTTTCAATAGTGGAATATTAGTTCCCATAAATTACTTAAAACGGTTGCTGCAAAATATGATTCTGCCCCCCTACCAGCGTAGCAAGTGAGCAATTGTTTAGTGTCGCCGGCCAATTGTACAGTGATCGCAGAACAAACTTACTTGGCGAAAACGCAGACAAATTGTTATTTTTAAATCACAATATCCGGTTGTATAATTTTGATTATTTGTTGCACAATTTATATCACAAATTTTTGGTACATACATAAATATATGTAAGTTATATAGCATAAAGATTTTAAATGTACAGCTGTGTGTAGAAGCTTTTTTCTTTCTGTAAACCATACATATATATAAGTATGCAAAAACGAATTTATGATCATTTTTACAACAATTATTTTTGCAAAATGTGAATGATTTTTGATGTTTTTTTTTTCCTTAAAAAAAAATAAAAATAAAAATTAATAAGAAGTTATGAAGTCTTTTTTATTCGGCTTCGGCTTCGGTAATCGGCCGATTAGTAAATCAAAGCCGAATGTTCGGTTCGGCTTCGGCTTCGGCTCAAAAACTCCGTTCGGTCGGACTCTACTCAATATGTAATAAACATATTTTACCGGCACACCACAAATCCGTCAGCGAAGCGAGAGCGATAGGGTCGAACAATCATATTTTCCTAAACAAGTGATAATGACCATTCAATATTAAGTTAAAATGTGTTTGCGTTGCTTCCGCCACAACCGCTTGGAAGTCCAGCGACAAAAGTCAACATTAGCAAGTTCAATAATTATACAACTTTTCAACTTTGTCCCTTACATACATGCATTTGAAGAGGAAATCTTCCTTGAACGAATAAAATTACCAAATAACGCGCACCCCAGTGAGCATAATTTAAATTTACCTTTATTTAGAAAAATATGTTGGTAGCAGCTTCCTTCACTAATGACTTTTAACAGGTATGAAAACATATAAGCATATATATGTACGCGCCAATACATCCATAAGCACGAGAACGTAATTTGTTTATTGAATTTATGAAAATTTATAAAAAATTGCAAACGATTACCGAGTGAAATGAGTTGGGCATAAAAAAATGTGAAAATAACGTTTCGTATGCTGCGCTGCAATATAGCCTGAGGATGAGCTGTTGTTATGTGCTTAATTATTTACTTCAGTTAAATGTACTACCGCCTGCTAATGTGAAAATGTGTCATAATAATATTTCATTTAGCATAAAATTGCGTATACGCAGTGTCGCACAGTGGGTCGTTTCGATAGCCGCGATTATTTAAAAAAAAAATTATTTTTTAATAAAGGCACATTTGATTTTGATTTCGTTCATATTATGTATATAAATTAAATATGTTTAAAATATGATTTATTAACAATTGTTTTTGTTTTAATCGGCCTATTGATAAATGATTCAAGGTTCGATTCGAGCTCAAGGCCAGAACAGTATTTTTTTTTAATGATATGCATTGTTATTTTTTTTTTTTTCTTTAATTTTTCTAAATTTGAAAAATTGTATTTTGTTTTTGGAATAGTAACTAGAACAATTTTCAGAGAACCTGCCATAGCTGCGCAGATAGATCCATTTCGAAGGGTGCTAAGCCTTCATCATCAGTACGCTTTAGGCACGCTGCGCTAACCATTTAGCTATACAGCGGTGGTTATGATGAAGGCTTAGCACCCTTCGAAATGGATCTATCTGCGCAGCTATGGCAGGTTCTCTGAAAATTGTTCTAGTTACTATTCCAAAAACAAAATACAATTTTTCAAGTTTAGAAAAAAAAAAAAAAAAAAAACAATAATTATCATTAGAAAAAAATTATTGTTCTGGCCTTGAGCTCGAATCGAAACTTCAATCGTTTAAAATATGTTAAAAAAAATTGTCTGCAATTTTTCATTAAATATATTTATTTATACATTTCTTATCGACGGGTTATCGGTTCATTCTGGGTGTGTTATCAACAAGTAAATACAAGATATCGGTTTTTATCAAAAAAATATAAATTTTTTATCAAAAATTTCTGATTTGATTAATATAAAAAATATCGATATGTTCGTCAAAAAATTATCAAAATCTAATCCAAAATTTATTGATTTGTTATCAATGTGTTATTGAAAATTTATCAAATTGCTATAAAAAAGTTATCGATTTGTTATCGGGATTGTGCTAGTTTCTTATCGGATTTTTTATCGATTTGTTATCGCGAAAATAGCGATTTGTTATCAAAAAAATATCAAGTTGATATTTAAAAATTATTGGTTTCACATTGCAGAGCTACAAATTTGTTATGGTAGTGTTATCGATTTGTTATGCGGGTGAAGCTAATACTTTATCGGCGTATCTTCTATTCATTATCGAAAAGCTATCGAAGCGTTAGCTATTTTTTTGTTTCGAAAAATTATCGATTTGCCATCAAGAAGTTATAGATTTTTTATCAAAATTTGTTATCAACGACTCATAGGTTTGTTATAAAACAGATACGGATAAAACTTCAATACAAAATCGATGCCAAATCTGCAACCCATCGATAGCACGTCAATACAAATGAATGTTACCGATAAGAAGCCGACGAGGACTTTTTAAAAAGCCCAAAATTGGTGTGTATGTTAAAGTTACATCTGTTATATTTTAACTTTTTCCTGTGTGGGCTCAAGTTAAGTTCAAAAGTTTGATCTTCTAGACGATCACCTGTATGTTTATACATTGCACTTCACAAGTAATTTTTACACACGGGTTTTCTTTAGGCAATGGATCCCGAATAATATCGATACTTGTACCATTTACCCCACTATGCATTCAATGCGGATTTTAAATTTAAATATTAACAACAATATTGCATTTTAACAGACTTAAAAGTAAAAAGCATACAAATTTTGTTAACGTGCTTTAAGTATAATGCAGGCTTTTGTTCAATTTTTTCACCTAAACACTAAACACTCTTTTTATGTATTTAATTAATTGGAAAAAGAAATTGCTCACAAGATTTAATCTAAATTAATATTGATATAATTTCGGTGGCAAACAAGTAAGGTTGCTCTGTGCCTAATTTGAAGTCTTTCCAAAATGAAATAGCGCCAAATTGTGATTCAATTTGAGATAAGGAAGTATTTAACATACACGTGTTCATGAATAAAAAGCAGGTATCGAATTTTAAAGGTTTCTCACGTACCAGGCAACTAAAATATTCTCTTCCCAAATCACGCATTATGCATAAAAGCAAACTTCCATCTAAAAATGTAATCGAATTTTACAGCAAGGGAAGGTGCTGCCTTTATACTGATACATGGCCAAGTGCAGCAAACTTTTGAATCTGGGAAACACATTTTCTTTTTCTTTAAACAAGTGGTCGCAAGAAACCTTTTTTTTTTCAGATTATTCCTGTAATGCAAGCGCTTAAATTTAGCCAGGGCAAACTTGCAACTGAAGAAGGAATTGTGGTATACTATGAGCACTATCATCGTTTTATGAAGACTGAGCTTCGCATATTCGATATAAAAAAAAGCTAGCCTCATTGCCCGGTACTTTCCATAGCGCTTTTGTCCAGCCAGAAGAGTTTATTACATATTCTTCAAATATTTCTTTACAGATGTTTAAATTTTAGCAACATACGTGGTATATGTGAAATAAGCCCATGCAAGCCCGCACGAAAAAATAAACAAAAAATTGTTGCAATACACCCCGGTATGATTTCTTAAAACAGTTTCGATAGAGTTCAGTAAATAATAAGCGAAATAATTACTAAATGATTTTGAAAAAGCGCGGAAAAAATTTCGAAATGATCCGGCGAAAGTTAAAAAAAAATATAGCGAAGCAAACCTTCCGAATAGATTTTCGAACAGCATCCCCAAACCGTTCAAAAGAATTCGAAATTCATTTCAAAATAATCTGAAGACAAAACGCAAATAATCCCGAAATTATCATGAATATTTTTGGTGATTTTATTATGAAAAAACCAAGAAACTGATTCAAAACAGTCTCGAGATGATGTGGATCCTAATCCATAAGCAGCCACGAAATAGTGCAGAAATCTTGAAATAGTCCCTTGAAGCTCCTTTAAAAAAATAAAACCGATCTCCAAATAGTCCTGAAATAATCAAGAAATAGCCTCAACACGATTCTGAGCACAATCCCGAAATGGTTCCGACATAATCTGAGTGGTGGAGGGATCCCGAAATTATCTGTAAGTAACCCACAAGCTGACTAATTTTCCAAATTAATTAAACCCAAATCTATAAATATCATAAACCATACATGCATATAAAAGAAATGAAAAAGTAAAGATGGTTAAATTTGTCAACGTTTCGTGGTCAGGAACATAAAGAGTTGTCTTTCTGCACTCAATCACCCAGAGCGGCTGAACATATTTGGATCAAACTTAGCCTAGAGATATCTTACACTCAAGAAGAATGCACTAAGCACAGCCACGAAATTATCCCGAAAACAATTCCATACTTATCGGGAGCTGGTATACGAATGATCGTATTCATTAAAAAAAAAAATAAAAATTTTCCGAAAATAGTCTTGAAATGACCCCAAAACAATTACGAAGTAGTCGTCAACACAGATCCGAAATTATTCAGCAAAGATCCCAAGATGTTACCGAAAGAGTACTGACACTGCGAAATTTCCGTTGTGACCCTTTAATGCAGTTGCGCAATGTACGCGGTCATTGCTCTCAAGTAATAATAAAATCAATCTAATTGGCCTATATACGAAAAATTTATTCACAAAAACAAACGTCTGTACGTCCAAACTTTCACGTTTATAAAATAGTACCTGGGCGACCGAGCTTTGCTCGGCAACATTTCGTTGTGCTGAGAAATCTTTCTAATATTAATTGAGAAATTCCAATTATTCATTTAAAAGAAAATTATTTAAAATTAAGTCGAATCATGTGTAAGATTTTTTACGAAGATTTTTAACTTTAATGTTCTCCTTTATAGCTTTAATAGAATATGAGTAAGTAAAGTAATATTTCGTCTAACTACCCCAACCCTAAATGGCAACCCTACTCAAAACTGTCCCTATTGTAATGCGGAGTAAAATACATTTCGTTTGATACCCATATCGGCATATCTCAAGCATTTTTTTAATTTCGAATAGGTGGCAACCCTAAATGACAACCCTACTCAAGAATGTCCCTATTGCAATGCAGGGTGAAATACGTTTCGTTTGATACCCATATCGGCATATCTCATGCTATTTTTTTAATTTCGAAAAGGTGGCAACCGTAATTGGTAACCCTACTCAAAAATCCCCCTATTGTAATGCGGAGTGAAATACTTTTCGTTTGATGCCCATATCAGCATATCTCATGCAATGTTTTTTTTAATTTCGAATAGGCGGCAACCCTAATTGGTAACCCTACTCAAAAATCCCCCTATTGTAATGCGGAGTGAAATACCTTTCGCTTGATACCCATATCGGCATATCTCATGCAATTTTTTTAATTTCGAAACGGTGGTAACCCTAAATGACAACCCTGCTCAAAAATATCCCTATTGTAGTGCGGAGTGAAATACCTTTCGTGTGATACCCATTATCCCGAAAACAATTCCATACTTATCGGGAGCTGGTATCCGAATGATCGTATTCATTAAAAAAAAAAAATAAAAATTTTCCGAAAATAGTCTTGAAATGACCCCAAAACAATTACGAAGTAGTCGTCAACACAGATCCGAAATTATTCAGCAAAGATCCCAAGATGTTACCGAAAGAGTACTGACACTGCGAAATTTCCGTTGTGACCCTTTAATGCAGTTGCGCAATGTACGCGGTCATTGCTCTCAAGTAATAATAAAATCAATCTAATTGACCTATATACGAAAAATTTATTCACAAAAACAAACGTCTGTACGTCCAAACTTTCACGTTTATAAAATAGTACTTGGGCGACCGAGCTTTGCTCGGCAACATTTCGTTGTGCTGAGAAATCTTTCTAATATTAATTGAGAAATTCCAATTATTCATTTAAAAGAAAATTATTTAAAATTAAGTCGAATCATGTGTAAGATTTTTTACGAAGATTTTTAACTTTAATGTTCTCCTTTATAGCTTTAATAGAATATGAGTAAGTAAAGTAATATTTCGTCTAACTACCCCAACCCTAAATGGCAACCCTACTCAAAACTGTCCCTATTGTAATGCGGAGTAAAATACATTTCGTTTGATACCCATATCGGCATATCTCAAGCATTTTTTTAATTTCGAATAGGTGGCAACCCTAAATGACAACCCTACTCAAGAATGTCCCTATTGCAATGCAGGGTGAAATACGTTTCGTTTGATACCCATATCGGCATATCTCATGCTATTTTTTTAATTTCGAAAAGGTGGCAACCGTAATTGGTAACCCTACTCAAAAATCCCCCTATTGTAATGCGGAGTGAAATACTTTTCGTTTGATGCCCATATCAGCATATCTCATGCAATGTTTTTTTTAATTTCGAATAGGCGGCAACCCTAATTGGTAACCCTACTCAAAAATCCCCCTATTGTAATGCGGAGTGAAATACCTTTCGCTTGATACCCATATCGGCATATCTCATGCAATTTTTTTAATTTCGAAACGGTGGTAACCCTAAATGACAACCCTGCTCAAAAATATCCCTATTGTAGTGCGGAGTGAAATACCTTTCGTGTGATACCCATATGAGCATATCTCATGCAATTTTTTTAATTTCGAAAAGGTGGCAACTCTAAATTGCAACCCTACTCAAAAATATACCTATTGTAATGCGGAGTGAAATACCTTTCGTTTTATACCCATATCGGCATATCTCATGCAATTTTTTTTAAATTTCGAATAGGTGGCAACCTTGTGAAACATTCTGAGTGACAACTCCTAGGCAGAAAGTCTTAGAAGGTGATACGTTATCTCTGTGCCAAATTCGTTTAAATCGGTTGAGCCCTTCCCGAGATCGCTCGGCTATACAAACAAATAAGAATTGGTCGTTTAAAGTAATAAGATATTTTAATGCATCCCGGAAACCGGTTTCGGAGATAACGAAGAAGATACAAAACCGGCCAACGATCAATTTATTTTGGGCCTAAAATGTGGTTATCGTTAGAGGTCATAATAAGAGCTTTATCGTATGACGTATATATGTATTATATATCCGTAAGAGGAGCCTCTCTCGTCAGATAACTTTAATCGCAGAAGCACTTGATTATATAAACTAGTTTTCAAGGCTTAAGCCTTTAGTATACACAAGGTATGAAGCGAAACAAATTTCCATAAATACTTTGTCGGGTTACAATCCATAGCTCATTTCAACGATATTTACCCAGCAAAGTATTTTTATACTCAGTTGAGCAGAGCTCACAGAGTATATTAAGTTTGATTGGATAACGGTTGGTTGTACATATATAAAGGAATCGAGATAGATATAGACTTCCATATATCAAAATAATCAGGATCGAAAAAAAATTTGATTGAGCCATGTCCGTGTGTCCGTCCGTCCGTTAACACGATAACTTGAGTAAATTTTGAGGTATCTTGATGAAATTTGGTATGTAGGTTCCTGAGCACTCATCTCAGATTGCTATTAAAATGAACGATATCGGACTATAACCACGCCCACTTTTTCGATATCGAAAATTTCGAAAAACCGAAAAAATGCGATAATTCATTAAAAAAGACAGATAAAGCGACGAAACTTGGTAGATGAGTTGAATTTATGACGCAAAATAGAAAATTAGTAAAATTTTGGACAACGGGCGTGGCACCGCCCACTTTTAAAAGAAGGTAATTTAAAATTATTGCAAGCTGTAATTTCGCAGTCGTTGAAGATATCATGATGAAATTTGGCATGAGCGTTACCACTATTACTATATGTACGCTTAATAAAAATTTGCAAAATCGGAGAAGGACCACGCCCACTTTAAAAAAAAATTTTTTTAAAGTAAAATTTTAACAAAAAATTTAATATCTTTACAGTATATAAGTAAATTATGTAAACATTCACCTCCAGTAATGATATGGTGCAACAAAATACAAAAATAAAAGAAAATTTCAAAATGGGCGTGGCTCCGCCCTTTTTCATTTAATTTGTCTAGGATACTTTTAATGCCATAAGTCGAACAAAAATTAACCAATCCTTTTGAAATTTGGTAGGGGCATAGTGCCTAATTTGAAGTCTTTCCAAAATGAAATAGCGCCAAATTGTGATTCAATTTGAGATAAGGAAGTATTTAACATACACGTGTTCATGAATAAAAAGCAGGTATCGAATTTTAAAGGTTTCTCACGTACCAGGCAACTAAAATATTCTCTTCCCAAATCACGCATTATGCATAAAAGCAAACTTCCATCTAAAAATGTAATCGAATTTTACAGCAAGGGAAGGTGCTGCCTTTATACTGATACATGGCCAAGTGCAGCAAACTTTTGAATCTGGGAAACACATTTTCTTTTTCTTTAAACAAGTGGTCGCAAGAAACCTTTTTTTTTCAGATTATTCCTGTAATGCAAGCGCTTAAATTTAGCCAGGGCAAACTTGCAACTGAAGAAGGAATTGTGGTATACTATGAGCACTATCATCGTTTTATGAAGACTGAGCTTCGCATATTCGATATAAAAAAAAGCTAGCCTCATTGCCCGGTACTTTCCATAGCGCTTTTGTCCAGCCAGAAGAGTTTATTACATATTCTTCAAATATTTCTTTACAGATGTTTAAATTTTAGCAACATACGTGGTATATGTGAAATAAGCCCATGCAAGCCCGCACGAAAAAATAAACAAAAAATTGTTGCAATACACCCCGGTATGATTTCTTAAAACAGTTTCGATAGAGTTCAGTAAATAATAAGCGAAATAATTACTAAATGATTTTGAAAAAGCGCGGAAAAAATTTCGAAATGATCCGGCGAAAGTTAAAAAAAAATATAGCGAAGCAAACCTTCCGAATAGATTTTCGAACAGCATCCCCAAACCGTTCAAAAGAATTCGAAATTCATTTCAAAATAATCTGAAGACAAAACGCAAATAATCCCGAAATTATCATGAATATTTTTGGTGATTTTATTATGAAAAAACCAAGAAACTGATTCAAAACAGTCTCGAGATGATGTGGATCCTAATCCATAAGCAGCCACGAAATAGTGCAGAAATCTTGAAATAGTCCCTTGAAGCTCCTTTAAAAAAATAAAACCGATCTCCAAATAGTCCTGAAATAATCAAGAAATAGCCTCAACACGATTCTGAGCACAATCCCGAAATGGTTCCGACATAATCTGAGTGGTGGAGGGATCCCGAAATTATCTGTAAGTAACCCACAAGCTGACTAATTTTCCAAATTAATTAAACCCAAATCTATAAATATCATAAACCATACATGCATATAAAAGAAATGAAAAAGTAAAGATGGTTAAATTTGTCAACGTTTCGTGGTCAGGAACATAAAGAGTTGTCTTTCTGCACTCAATCACCCAGAGCGGCTGAACATATTTGGATCAAACTTAGCCTAGAGATATCTTACACTCAAGAAGAATGCACTAAGCACAGCCACGAAATTATCCCGAAAACAATTCCATACTTATCGGGAGCTGGTATACGAATGATCGTATTCATTAAAAAAAAAAATAAAAATTTTCCGAAAATAGTCTTGAAATGACCCCAAAACAATTACGAAGTAGTCGTCAACACAGATCCGAAATTATTCAGCAAAGATCCCAAGATGTTACCGAAAGAGTACTGACACTGCGAAATTTCCGTTGTGACCCTTTAATGCAGTTGCGCAATGTACGCGGTCATTGCTCTCAAGTAATAATAAAATCAATCTAATTGGCCTATATACGAAAAATTTATTCACAAAAACAAACGTCTGTACGTCCAAACTTTCACGTTTATAAAATAGTACCTGGGCGACCGAGCTTTGCTCGGCAACATTTCGTTGTGCTGAGAAATCTTTCTAATATTAATTGAGAAATTCCAATTATTCATTTAAAAGAAAATTATTTAAAATTAAGTCGAATCATGTGTAAGATTTTTTACGAAGATTTTTAACTTTAATGTTCTCCTTTATAGCTTTAATAGAATATGAGTAAGTAAAGTAATATTTCGTCTAACTACCCCAACCCTAAATGGCAACCCTACTCAAAACTGTCCCTATTGTAATGCGGAGTAAAATACATTTCGTTTGATACCCATATCGGCATATCTCAAGCATTTTTTTAATTTCGAATAGGTGGCAACCCTAAATGACAACCCTACTCAAGAATGTCCCTATTGCAATGCAGGGTGAAATACGTTTCGTTTGATACCCATATCGGCATATCTCATGCTATTTTTTTAATTTCGAAAAGGTGGCAACCGTAATTGGTAACCCTACTCAAAAATCCCCCTATTGTAATGCGGAGTGAAATACTTTTCGTTTGATGCCCATATCAGCATATCTCATGCAATGTTTTTTTTAATTTCGAATAGGCGGCAACCCTAATTGGTAACCCTACTCAAAAATCCCCCTATTGTAATGCGGAGTGAAATACCTTTCGCTTGATACCCATATCGGCATATCTCATGCAATTTTTTTAATTTCGAAACGGTGGTAACCCTAAATGACAACCCTGCTCAAAAATATCCCTATTGTAGTGCGGAGTGAAATACCTTTCGTGTGATACCCATTATCCCGAAAACAATTCCATACTTATCGGGAGCTGGTATCCGAATGATCGTATTCATTAAAAAAAAAAAATAAAAATTTTCCGAAAATAGTCTTGAAATGACCCCAAAACAATTACGAAGTAGTCGTCAACACAGATCCGAAATTATTCAGCAAAGATCCCAAGATGTTACCGAAAGAGTACTGACACTGCGAAATTTCCGTTGTGACCCTTTAATGCAGTTGCGCAATGTACGCGGTCATTGCTCTCAAGTAATAATAAAATCAATCTAATTGACCTATATACGAAAAATTTATTCACAAAAACAAACGTCTGTACGTCCAAACTTTCACGTTTATAAAATAGTACTTGGGCGACCGAGCTTTGCTCGGCAACATTTCGTTGTGCTGAGAAATCTTTCTAATATTAATTGAGAAATTCCAATTATTCATTTAAAAGAAAATTATTTAAAATTAAGTCGAATCATGTGTAAGATTTTTTACGAAGATTTTTAACTTTAATGTTCTCCTTTATAGCTTTAATAGAATATGAGTAAGTAAAGTAATATTTCGTCTAACTACCCCAACCCTAAATGGCAACCCTACTCAAAACTGTCCCTATTGTAATGCGGAGTAAAATACATTTCGTTTGATACCCATATCGGCATATCTCAAGCATTTTTTTAATTTCGAATAGGTGGCAACCCTAAATGACAACCCTACTCAAGAATGTCCCTATTGCAATGCAGGGTGAAATACGTTTCGTTTGATACCCATATCGGCATATCTCATGCTATTTTTTTAATTTCGAAAAGGTGGCAACCGTAATTGGTAACCCTACTCAAAAATCCCCCTATTGTAATGCGGAGTGAAATACTTTTCGTTTGATGCCCATATCAGCATATCTCATGCAATGTTTTTTTTAATTTCGAATAGGCGGCAACCCTAATTGGTAACCCTACTCAAAAATCCCCCTATTGTAATGCGGAGTGAAATACCTTTCGCTTGATACCCATATCGGCATATCTCATGCAATTTTTTTAATTTCGAAACGGTGGTAACCCTAAATGACAACCCTGCTCAAAAATATCCCTATTGTAGTGCGGAGTGAAATACCTTTCGTGTGATACCCATATGAGCATATCTCATGCAATTTTTTTAATTTCGAAAAGGTGGCAACTCTAAATTGCAACCCTACTCAAAAATATACCTATTGTAATGCGGAGTGAAATACCTTTCGTTTTATACCCATATCGGCATATCTCATGCAATTTTTTTTAAATTTCGAATAGGTGGCAACCTTGTGAAACATTCTGAGTGACAACTCCTAGGCAGAAAGTCTTAGAAGGTGATACGTTATCTCTGTGCCAAATTCGTTTAAATCGGTTGAGCCCTTCCCGAGATCGCTCGGCTATACAAACAAATAAGAATTGGTCGTTTAAAGTAATAAGATATTTTAATGCATCCCGGAAACCGGTTTCGGAGATAACGAAGAAGATACAAAACCGGCCAACGATCAATTTATTTTGGGCCTAAAATGTGGTTATCGTTAGAGGTCATAATAAGAGCTTTATCGTATGACGTATATATGTATTATATATCCGTAAGAGGAGCCTCTCTCGTCAGATAACTTTAATCGCAGAAGCACTTGATTATATAAACTAGTTTTCAAGGCTTAAGCCTTTAGTATACACAAGGTATGAAGCGAAACAAATTTCCATAAATACTTTGTCGGGTTACAATCCATAGCTCATTTCAACGATATTTACCCAGCAAAGTATTTTTATACTCAGTTGAGCAGAGCTCACAGAGTATATTAAGTTTGATTGGATAACGGTTGGTTGTACATATATAAAGGAATCGAGATAGATATAGACTTCCATATATCAAAATAATCAGGATCGAAAAAAAATTTGATTGAGCCATGTCCGTGTGTCCGTCCGTCCGTTAACACGATAACTTGAGTAAATTTTGAGGTATCTTGATGAAATTTGGTATGTAGGTTCCTGAGCACTCATCTCAGATTGCTATTAAAATGAACGATATCGGACTATAACCACGCCCACTTTTTCGATATCGAAAATTTCGAAAAACCGAAAAAATGCGATAATTCATTAAAAAAGACAGATAAAGCGACGAAACTTGGTAGATGAGTTGAATTTATGACGCAAAATAGAAAATTAGTAAAATTTTGGACAACGGGCGTGGCACCGCCCACTTTTAAAAGAAGGTAATTTAAAATTATTGCAAGCTGTAATTTCGCAGTCGTTGAAGATATCATGATGAAATTTGGCATGAGCGTTACCACTATTACTATATGTACGCTTAATAAAAATTTCCAAAATCGGAGAAGGACCACGCCCACTTTAAAAAAAAATTTTTTTAAAGTAAAATTTTAACAAAAAATTTAATATCTTTACAGTATATAAGTAAATTATGTAAACATTCACCTCCAGTAATGATATGGTGCAACAAAATACAAAAATAAAAGAAAATTTCAAAATGGGCGTGGCTCCGCCCTTTTTCATTTAATTTGTCTAGGATACTTTTAATGCCATAAGTCGAACAAAAATTAACCAATCCTTTTGAAATTTGGTAGGGGCATAGCTTTTATGACGTTAACTCTTTTCTGTGAAAATGGGCGAAATCGCTAGATGCCACGCCCAGTTTTTATACACAGTCGTCCGTCTGTCCTTCCGCATGGCCATTAACACGATAACTTGAGCAAAAATCGATATATCTTTACTAAACTCAGTTCACGTACTTACCTGAACTCACTTTATCTTGGTATGAAAAATGAACGAAATCCGACAACGACCACGCCCACTTTTTCGATATCGAAAATTACGAAAAATGAAAAAAATGCCATAATTCTATACCAAATACGAAAAAAGGGATGAAACATGGTGAGGTAATTGGATTGGTTTATTGAAGCGAAATATAACTTTAGAAAAAACTTTATAAAATGGTTGTAACACCTACCATATTAAGTAGAAGAAAATGAAAAAGTTCTGCAGGGCGAAATAAAAAACCCTTAAAATCTTGGCAGGTATTACATATATAAATAAATTAGTGGTATCCAACAGATGATGTTCTGGGTCACCCTGGTCCACATTTTGGTCGATATATGGAAAACTCCCTTTTAAAACTCTCATTAATACCTTTAATTTGATACCCATATCGTACAAACTCATTCTAGAGTCACCCCTGGTCCACCTTTATGGCGATATCTCGAAAAGGCGTCCACCTATAGAACTAAGCGCCACGCCCTTTTAAAATACTCATTAACACCTTTCATTTGATACCCATATCGTACAAACATATTCTAAAGTCACCCCTGGTCCACCTTTATGGCGATATCTCGAAAAGGCGAACACCTATAAAACGAAGGCCCACTCCCTTTTAAAAGTACTCATTAACACCTTTCATTTGATACCCATATTGCACAAACAAAGTCTAGAGTCACCCCTGGTCCACCTTTATTGCGATACCTCGAAAAGGCGTCCACCTATAGAACTAAGGCCCACTCCCTTTTAAAATACTCATTAACTCCTTTCGTTTGATGCCCATATTGTACAAACAAATTCTAGGGTCACCCCTGGTCCACCTTTGTGGCGATATCTCGAAACGGCGTCCACCTATGGAACTAAGGCTTACTCCCTTTTAAAATACTCATTAACACCTTTCATTTAATACCCATATAGTACAAACGCATTCTAGAGTCAACCCTGATCCACCCTTATGGCTATATCTTTAAATGGCGTCCATCTAAAGAACTGTGGCCCACTCCCTCATAAAATACTCTTTAATGCCTTTCATTTGAGACACATGTCATACAAACACATTCCAGGGTTTCCCTCGGTTCATTTTCCTACATGGTTATTTTCCCTTATGTTGTCACCATAGCTCTCAACTGAGTATGTAATGTTCGGTTACACCCGAACTTAACCTTCCTTACTTGTTTTTTTTTTTTTTTTGCTATGCACTCATCGCAAGCACATACTGTGTATCGCTGTCATTCAAGTAAACTTTCAACACAATTGTACTTAGAATCATAACCGAAATACGCGTGACTTCCGTTTGAAACCATTAAATCAGTATAACCGTTTACTGCGTGAGCATATAACAGACAATAATACGAATGAGCTCGTCGTTTACATGCTAATACGAACGAGCACTGTCAGACATCAGACAGCAGCACAAAAAAAGTGCACCGATGTATAAAGCAGAACAGCAAAGTAAGGAACAACTACAATGTCAGAGGTGCAGTTAAAGCAAATATATTCTAAGCGTTAACAAAAACCATGTCCGACATCATTGCCTTGGGACTAAGCATTGAAAATACTGGTTTAAATCGTAAATCCTGTCACTGCGTAACGCAAATCGTATTTAAGAGGTGGAATACCCGTGAGCCATAAAACGAAGCAGCTGGGGTTGTGGGTAATTGTGAGCAATTGATATTGGCAGCTGATGAAGTAAGGTGGCATTTATGTTGGCATCTGTGATGAGTGTCACATAAATGTACGCAGCCATTTTTAGGTTTGAATATTTTATGCTAAATATGCGCGAAAAATTTGACAGTTTAATAAATTCGTTTATGTTTTATGTATGCATACGAATAAATTTCACTTACCATTATATGTGTTTGGTGGGAGGAAGCCTTTTATATGCTAGCAGTAGTTATTATAAACTTTTATTCACTTTCACTTCGCTGTTGTCTGTAATAAAATCTTACAAGTTAAATTTGATACACTTCCCGGTGTCCGATTGAGCTGAAATTTTGCACACATATATAACTCCGATAACAATGCAATATTACTTTGCGAGAATTCGATAAATTAATCAATAACAGAGTTATCGGTAAAGAGTTACATTCACAAGGGATAAAAGCCTAAGGCCTAAGAACGCAGGTAACTTCGCTTGTGTATGCAACAAACGTAGAAGTTAGGCTGTTATCGCTAAATGTTGCATACTTTTTGTTAATATGCCTAAATGGCGTCCACCTATAGAACTATGGCCCACTCCCTCATAAAATACTCTTTGCCTTTCATTTGATACACATGTCATACAAACACATTCCAGGGTTACCCTCGGTTCATTTTCCTACATGGTTATTTTCCCTTATGTTGTCACCATAGCTCTCAACTGAGTATGAAATGTTCGGTTACACCTGAAGTTAACCTTCCTTACTTGTTGTTGCATACTTTTCTGCGCACTTGGTTTTGTTTTACAGATCTTTGGCGATGGAACAGATTTAAATTTAAGAAAAAAGATTTTCTAAGAACAAGCTTCTATTACTTGTTAATAAAACGAATTAAAAGCAAAAAATTAAATTAAAGAAAAAAAAACCTTTTTAAAAATAAGCTTTTATTATTGGTTAATAAAATTAACTAAAAAGTAAAAAATAAATTGACTGTAAAAAAATATAACACTTTATAAGTCCATTGTAACCTTTAACGATAATTAGGCTTCTTCGTCTGCTACAAAAAAATTCCATATTGTACATAATTATATATTTTTAACATTAAAACTTTACACATAAATTATTAAATCTTACAGTTTATATCACAGTCCTAATTGTTCTACTAAAAGCGTGTTACATTGTGATAGCAAGAAAAGGAGGTCCTAAAAGTTCTTAATTATACCACCAAATTTAATTCAAAGTTAATTTTATTAACCAATAATAAAAGCTTATTTTTAAAAAAGTTTTTTTTTTTTCAAAAAATTTTTTTTTTCTCTCTACCTGTAGGCAGAGTATGCAACGAAACACACCTTTTTAAAATGTTCAAATAAATATTTACATCAGTTTCTCCTCGCAAAAGATTGTAGCACCGAATTGATACCAAAAACTCTGAAGTTTGTAGGACACGCAAACTGATCTCAAAATGAATCAGTTTTATCTATAATTGTTTACTCTGGCATAATTTAATGAGCATATTCTACCTAGTGATAGAACGATGCGGGTACTGAGTAAGTAGTATTGATACTTTTCCAAAAAATACTCGAGTATTTCGTACTCGATACTTTTTTCCAAATGCTGAGTAAAGTATCATTACTTTACCTCAATACTTTTCACCGATTCTTTACCAAGTGCCGATGGTCTACATGTTTAAGATCAGCAAAGTTCAGTCAATTAACACCATGGACACCAACACCACCAACACCTGAACATACAATTATATCGTCGGCGATGCGGTAAAAGCTCCGCACACAATTTGCATATGGTGGTAAAAGGAAAGTACGTGTTCATTGTCCAGAATCACTAGCCCCAACAAAATAATGAAAATATTATTTTCAATACTTTTATATTTGTCATGCAATAGAGCTTTTGTGTTCTTTTATGAAACTTTAGTGGATGGATTTAGCAGCTCTTACAGCATCGTTGACGATATATTGGTATTGAAAATGGTCGATATCAGATTATATCCTCGCCCACTTTGGAAAATGGAAAAAAGGAACAATGCTTTAACAAATACTGATGAAGTGGGAGAACTTGACGAATGGATAAAAAAAGTTACGAGGTAAAATATAAGTTTATTAAAATTTTGTAAAATGGAAGTGATGCCACTCTCATTAAACCGAAGAAAACTTAAAAGTTTTGCAAGCCGTATATCAAAATCTATTGATATCTTTTTGCAATTTGATGGAATTTTGGTCTTGGTATTATAATAGGCCCGATCAAAAGCGGACAAGGACCACGTCCATTTTGAGAAAAAGGGGCATGCATTTTTAATCTTACAGAAATTTCCAATATATAAATATTTGGTACGTTACAATACTTACAGTAGAGATATGGTAGTACAAAATACAAAAGTTAAAAAAAGGAAAATCGTTATGATCGCATTCAATTTAGTTAATTTCTCTAAAAATCGTTTAGTGCCGTGCAAAAAATACTTCACGCTATTTACCTCCGAGGAGATCTAGACCGAGCTTCTCTTCCAATTCGCATTGCGCTATTTTTTTTTTTTTATTACCTTTCTATTAAGTCGCTTTCATGTTTGTCCCCTCATATCCATACGAATTTTTGACCCACTGAAAAGTCTTTTTCGGTAACTTCCCGTTGAGCTAGACACTTGATACTTAGAATATAGTTCAGATATGAGAGATATTACAATGCAAGTTAAATCCGCTAGGTGGTGCACTGATCGAAATATACAAACAATTTATTTTAAAATTAATATTTTGCGATCAACTTTTAACTAATTTCTCGGTGATCCAGAGACTTAAAGCTTAGCACATGGTTTGTGAGTTGATGGCACTACTATTCACAGAAAACAAAATGCCGCCAGGTGGCAGACGAATCGAGATAAACGAAAATCCCTGAAAATCCCTAAAAATCCCTGAAAAAACGCAGGGCATCTTGCGATCGATTTTTAATTAACTTCGCGGTGAGCTAGAAACTTGAAACTTGGGCCGTGAGTCTGAACCCGGCGACAGTGCAATATTTGATCAAAAAAATTCGCTGGCCGGCGCATTGATCGAGATATTAAGAAATTTAGTTTTGATTTAGGAATCTTTCAATCCATTTTTATCTAACTACCCGCTGAACTAGAGACCTGAAACTTGGCACACAGTTCAAGGCTTGGTGACAATACAATATACAGAAAACAAAATTCCGCTAGGTGGCGCACTAAGTGAGATAATCCATAATCCTTGAAAAACGAGGGGAATCTTGCAATCTATTTTTGAGTTACTTCCCGATGAGCTAGAGACATGAACCCGGTGATACTGCAATATCTTATCAAAAAAATTACGCTAGGTGGCGCATGGATCGAAATATTGAGAAAACTAGTTTTAAATTGGAAATCTTGCAATCAATTTTTAACTAACTTCCTGGATATCTAGAGACTTGAAACCTGAAATATAGTTTAAAACTCGGTGATAGTGCAATGTTTGATCAAAAAATTTGAGCTACGTAATGCACAAGTTGAACTATTTAGAAGATTAAGCCATACCTTCATGGCTAACCTCCTGAGTATTGCAGGCGTTGTAGAATTCCACCTCGTTGAAGGCCCAACTCAATGCACGTCCTTGCACACTTTGATCTTGCTATTTTGAACAAGCAAATAAAGATAAGAATTTTCACTTAGGAATTACTTAAATTACTAATCAAAGTTGCGATTGCCTTTGGGTAGGCAGTACCAAAAAATTTAAAATAAAAAGATAATAAAAAAATTTTAAGCACTACCTTTATATAAATGGACAAAAAACTAGACGGAAATGTTTCCTTTAATAAAGACATACTCTTGTTGAATTTTGACTAAAAACTTTAGCAATAGCTCTTGTAAAAGAATTTTGGGATTTAAAATAATAAAGGTAGAGCGCGTGTTTAAATTTTAGATAATCAGTTAGATAATCCCAATTACATGGTTTGTCTTACATTGAAAGATTGCGCTCCAACTTTGTAGTGTTAAATCCCAAAATTCTTTTACAAGAGCTATTGTTAAAATTTTTTAGTCAAAATTCAACAAGACTATGTCTGTATTAAAGGAAAATTGCCTTCTATTTTTTGGTTCATTTATTTAAAGGTAGTCCTTACAATTTTTTTAACTAATTTTTATTTATTTTCTTTACAAATTGAAGGGGTAAAGGCCTGTATATGGCATTTCGGTTCCTAACGGCATCTGCAAGGTGTATGAGTTTTCACTGGGAAGCTTTCATGAGCGAAATACACTAGGCGTGGTTGCGAAACCACTGCCGACGGGCAAGCTCGTTTGTAATTTTTTTTTTTTTTTTCTCTTAAAAAAAGTTTTTTTTTTAATTCCGTAAATCGATCAAAAATCGTTTAAACCATTCAATGTTCGTCACGTTTTCTTTAAATATATGTAAGAGCACACAATTAGGTATACAGTTTTCGGTTTCGTCCAAGCTTTAACTTCTTTACTTATTTTCAACTAAATTCAAATTATAAGATCTCATTAAAAAAAAACAAGTTTTTTACTCACTCGGATCGAGTATACTCGATACTTTTTATTGAGTATGAGTTCTGGTATCGATACTTTGATCCGAGTATTTTATTCGAGTACCGGTATCGATACTCTTTTTAAATTCTATCACTAGTTCTACCTTCCCTTAATTAAGTTCCCGTGTTTAGAAAACTAGCCTCGTATGCGCACTTTGCATAGAAAACATCAAACGTCGTTTGGCAGTGTGATCTATTTGGGGTCTGTCTTCTAGAGCGTTCTTATGGATCAAATAAATTATTTTATTTCAGCATGGAATACAAGCTCGATGAATTGGACACCCAATCAATAGCATGGGGAATAGTTCGCGGGATAAAAGAAGAACAAGTTCGCACATATTTCAAAATATTCACTAATTACTCACAAACGAATTTGGTTAGGCAATTCGGTTAAAACAGCTAACAAAGAGTTGATGATTTTACGAGCTTTAGGAAAGTAGCTCACTTTAAGTTAACCAGTTAAGTCAGGTATTAGCTGATTGGAAAGTCATGCAATGCTACCATGGTAACCACTGTAACAGACATTGTGAATTCATACAAGTGAAAAATCTTTCTATTCCCCCATTGCCATAATAGCTGATAGGGACAACGGCTGTCGCGAATGGCCAGAGTATGGAAGAAAGGTTTATTTTTTGTTCGCGGTTATTAAATTGAAGTTCCATGAATTGCCCATTTGTATTTCGAATCAGCTTTTCTTTTAAATTTGGCACAGAGATAATGCATCACCTTCTAAGCCTTTCTACCTAGGTGTTGCCACTCAGAATGTTTCACAAGGTTGCCACCTATTCGAAATTTAAAAAAAAATTGCATGAGATATGCCGATATGGGTATCAAAGGAAAGGTATTTCACTCCGCATTACAATAGGGACATTTTTGGGTAGGGTGTCCATTTAGGGTCGCCACCTATTCGAAATTAAAAAAAAATGCCGATATGTGTATCAAACGGAAGGTATTTCACTCCGCATTACAATAGGGATATTTTTGAGTAGGGTTGCCTTTTAGGGTTGCCACCTATTCGAAATTAAAAAAAATTACATAAGATATGCCGAGATGGATATCAAACGAAAGGTATTTCACTCCACATTACAATAGGGATATTTTTGAGTAGGATTGTCACCTTTTCGAAATTAAAAAAAATAGCATGAGATATGCCGATATGGGTATCAAACGAAAGGAATTTCACTCTACATTGCAATAGGGACATTCTTTAGTAGGGTTGTCATTTAGGGTTGCCATCTATTCGAAATTTAAAATAAAAATGCTTGAGATATGCCGATGTGGGTATCAGACGAAAGGTATTTCACTCCGAATTACAATAGGGACATTCTTGAGTAGGGTTGCCATTTAGGGTTGGGGTAGTTAGACGAAATAGTACTTTACTTACTCGTATTCTACTAAAGCTTTAAAGGAGAACATTAAAGTCAAAAATCTTCGTAAAAAAATCATACACATGATTCGACTTAATTTTCTTAATTTCACATACGCTAATGAAATTTAAATGCAATATAAAGGTACCGTGGCAAATTCTAGCAAAATATATTTAAATGCATATGTTTGGCAAATATGAAATGAATAATTGCAATTTCTCACAGATTACTACTAGAAAGATTTCTCACCATAGCAAAAAGATATCTCACCAGGGTAATTTGCTACCGTTGAACACTAGAGCATATGTTCAATTTGAAAGCGACATCTAACCATTTAACTACTTACCAACAGATGGCGCTTAGGAAAGTAAGTTGACATTTAATTAAACTAACTGATATTTGTCATAACTGATAGTTGTCATTCGTGAAATTATCGAGGCTGTTTACTATTGTGAACGTTTTTATCAAACAGTGGCCACTTTTATTCACAATGGTAACATATAATTTGAAAAACTAAGCCGAAATACCTCTCAAATAGTCAAAAAATTATATGTCTAAAAAAAATTGTGAAATATAAGAAAATGTTTGTCTTTTTAGCCATTTTACATATGATTTTTTGAACTTTAAAAATTTTCTTTAAAATTACTAAAAAAATAAGAAAATTAATGTTTTCTCACCTTTGCCTGCATCTGATTTCATGTGTCTCGAATAAAAGCTGCTTGTTTTCGGCTTTAAGCTGGATGTTATTTACTAGGAAATATAACTATGTTGGACTAAGCCTAAATTTGAAGGAGTAACCCTACAAAGAAAATATAGCGCAAAATATTTAGCACTTTGTGCAAGCTAGGCTGCACGTGAACTCTCTCATGTGATATTTACGGCAATTGTCTAACCCATACTTTACTACGTGGCCCTTGTTTAGTGGACAGCCACACAATAAAGTACATACATCATAAAACTTGAGGAGGTATGCAGATTATTAATGATCAGCATAACGGGAGTACATACATACGGAATACATATGCCCGGGCCTGAGCTTCGAAAGATCAAGGTACAGAAATGCCAGAACATACTTAACATATGTAAACGCATGGCTAAAAATTAATGGAAGGGTTCGGATCTGCTGTTTACTGAGTAACATCAAAATAATCGCAATAAGTAATTGGCAATACTCGTGCAATGGCATAAACATAAAATATGATCTTAGCCCTAGACATTAATTTAATGATCATCACTGTGCCGCTATCTCTTAAAACTGTCATATTATAATTAAAGTATTGATATCAACAAACGTCTTCTTATACTCAATGCGAGAAAGATACATATACGAATGGATATGTTGCCGAAAGTGTCAAGCACATTTCTACTATCTTTGCTTAATGGATTCAAACGTTATCGCCAAAATAATAATTTGTAATATTTATCAGATTCAAACCAACGTACGTGCATGCGTTCGTACTAAACTTGCTTGAATGTACTACGTGTGTATGAAAGATATTACATACATAATATTTTTGTATATGACACAATGCCGTAAGCTGGCTTTGAAAATAAATGTTAAAGCCAAGACAAAACATCAAAAGGATATACAGAAAGTAAATAGTATAATGGAGACAACTAAACGTAGGACATAAAATTGTTTCAGTATTGAGTTACTGAGAACATCGCAGTATGAAAGTAAACTGAGTGGCAGTTAAAGTATATTAGACCGGGTCGCAAAAAAAAAGTTGCAAAAGTTCGCCCCTTTGTTAATAGTTTTTTATACTCACATACTAAATAGCATGTAAAAGGAATCACATTAAAAGTGCTATAACTTCTTTGTTTTTAACTTAGGCAAATAGTTCAAAAGCAACAGTGTAATGAGTTTAGAAGTACTTTCGGCTGGTAAAATCAAATGGATATATTAGGTGGGTAAAAACCGATTATCTGATCGAATCATGTGACTTCATCGCTCGAAAGGACATTAAAAACAAATATGAAAATTTTCAAGACCAATATAATAACGTATTAATTCCAAAAATCTGATGTGAAATAACCAAATTATATAAAATTGTTAAACAAAATGTTTAACTTGAACGGTTTTATTGAAAACAATAATTGCATTAAATAATAATAATACTAAAAGCTAGAAAATAATTAGGTAGGTCCTAGGTACTAGTCATCACACTCCCTATCAATCTAGGGTGTTGATCAGACAATTAAATAAAAGCATTGGGAGTGTGAAATTTCTAAAAATGTGAGGCGTAGCATAACCTGATTAAGGCTCAGTTGGACTTACTTATGACTATCAATAGAAATTTGACGCGTACAACGCTTTTATTTAATTGTCTGATCAACGCTCTAGATTGATGAGGAGTGTAATCACTAGTACCTAAGACCTACCTAGCTATTTTCTAGCTTTTGTTATTATTATTACTTAATGTAATTATAGTTTTCAATAAAACTGTTTAACTTAAACATTTCTTTTTTTTTTCAAGTTTTTAGTCTTTATTTAATTGCCTATTATTTCTCATTCTATTTAGTTCATTTAGCGATTATTACAAGGGCACTTTCCTGACAATTTGTTACAATCTAAGTCCTCAATACATATTCCTTCCAAAGGCTTTACTCGACTCAGCGCCACGTATGCTTGTCCCTCCGCGAACTCCAAAATATTTTGATGTCACTTCTACCGGACTGTATGTAATATTTGTTCCAAATATGAGTCAAATTGGACCACAAATACGATTTTTTTAAATACTTCTATCCATGCGCAACCTATCGAAGTTTTTTCTTATTATTGCATTGTTATCGGGTTCTGAAATATATTCCAAGTTTCAAGCTTGTAGCTTATCGGGAAGTTACTTAAATTTTAATTACAAAATTCGTAAACAACAGAGTCAAGTTAAATAAAATCGTTTAAAAAACAGTTTCGGCTGTATTTCAAAGGATAAAAAAACTGACAAAATTGTTCCGTGACCCTCTCAATATAAGCTTCAAATTGAGGGGCTGACTTTCACATTTTTTTTTTTTTTTTTTTTTTTTTTTTTTGTATGGGTATTAACCCGGTCTAAAGTGCACTATCATAGACACAAAGTGCGTGCCTTGTGTACAACATAAGTGTTATTTATAAGGCAGTTTATACCCCTTATACGAATTTATGAGCCTAAAATCTGCAAAGATCATACCTTCTTCCCATACATGATGCCCGCCAATTTGTGTTTGAAGAATCGGCCTCTCTATCATATATTTCTAGACACACATCTACTATATATATAAAATTCAAATTATGTATGTAGGTATAGATCGAGTTGCTTCCTAAACGGATCGACCGATCACACCCAAATTTGCTATAAACCTTCCAAGGATGGTCATAGGCTAAAAATAATGTCGATATATAAAAGGGCTGTGGCACCTCCCATGCAAAATGAATATTTCGTACTACATAAGTCTGAAGGTATTCATGCTAGAACAATGAAATTCAGTAGTGAGTTATATGAGGTCAATCCCTAACACCTCCAAGAAAATGTGGGATAGGGGAGAAGGGGGCGTGGGACCTCCCATATAAATGGAATTTATCATACTGCATATCTCTGGATGTAGTAATGGTAAGATAATGAAAATTGGTAAGGAGCTATAAGAGGTTAAGTCCTAACACCTCAAGTCAAATGTGGTATTGGGGAAAAGGGGGCGTGGCACCTTCCCTACAAATGGGATTTTTTAGAACTATGGCTGCCGTACAAACTTAGGTTATTATAACAGCTAAAGCTTGACTACAGAGTTCTTTAGCTGTTATTCCTTTTGGATGTTTAGTAATCTTCCGCTGTTAAAATTTTTTGTTTACTTCAGTCTAGCCACATCTTCTATCTATATATATACTAGAAGACCCGGCAGACGTCCTACCTTAAATTTGGCCTATCTGCATATATTTTAATACGCTTTTTCCGTATGACTCTGCCCTACCCCCCACTTCACCTTTTCCTAATCCTTTTATTCACTCCTCCCCCCGTCTTTTTCGCTTCATCTATCTCCATCTTCGTCTCATTCTATCTCTTTCTCAATCTCCTTCTCTCTTTTCTCTTCTCTCAATTTCTTCTCATTCTTACCCTCTACACAACTAAAGACTCTCCTGAATTAAAAAAAATGTCATAGTACCTCTAAATCGCGGACCCCTCAGAACCGCCCCCCCCCTCCCCTCTCGCCAGGCCTGGTGATGCCCTATACTTGATATCATTCGCTATAATATTTGTTATTGATAAGCAGGTTGTTTAATTAAACACCAAGCAATTACAAGGAAGTATATCCGCACCACCTGAAAGTATGCGTATCACTGAGTATACGTAACATTATTATGTAAAAACATATAAAAAAATTTACAATAAAATAATATTGCGACTATAAACTGAGATATAACCTATCCTATCTCTCAGGTTAGATCAAACTACACACGGGTGCAAAACAAATTCAAAATCGGTTCAGTAGTTTAGGAGTCCATCGCGCCCAAAACTGTTGTGACATGTGTTTTTTATATATTAAGATAAAGTTGAAATTATGAATGTTTGTATGTCGAAATTATGAATGTTTGCGCCCTAAACGGATCGGCCAATCACAGCTAAATTTGAATCACCCACTAGAAACCTTCCAAAGATAGTCATAGGCTAAACATAACTTCAATATAAAGAAAGGGAGTGGCGCCTACCATACAAATGGAATGTTTGATACAGCATAACTCTGGAAGTATGCATGCAAGAACATTGAAATCAAGTAAAGAGTTAAATTGGATTAATCCCTGACTCCACTAAGAAAATAGGGGGTGAGTAAGAAGGAGCGTGGAGCCTCTCATACAAATGGAATAATGAAAATTGGTAAGGAGGTATATGACGTTAAGTCCTAACAGCACCAGTAATATAAGGAATTGAAAAAAAAAGAACAAGACAAATGGGACTTTCAGAACTATGGCTGCCTTAAAAACTCAGGTTATTTCAACACGTAAAGTTTGATTGCAGAGTTGAGTTTGGCTGTTATTACTTTAGTATTCTTTTGGGGTTTGTTATCTTTAGGGTACATATTTTTGGATACGCCTGGAGGAACTGAAAAAAAAAACATATCTGTTTAATTTGATATTAATTAATGTAAGAGCAAAAAGAAAAAGCACTGTGGCAGTTGCTTTCTCAGATACCGCGGATACCCTTTGTGTGGTGGACGTACAACTCCGCATTTAAATGACCACTGTCTGCAAACATCTGATACACGGATGTGCAACATAATCAAACGGTAAGGCCAAAGTGAGGGTGTGCGATGTGTGCACCATGACTCATAAACAGTCGCTACAAGTTTTAGACCTAACCCTTAAGAATTTAAGGTGTAATGAACACCCCAAAGGTGGCGCTTTCCTGTTACTTGCTGGAAGAGCCGCAGTTAAATGCTTGCTTTTTCGTCTATTGACGGCCTTATGTACAAAAATTTGCACCCTTTAGAAATAAGAGAGGCCATTTTAGTGGAAATACTTCAGCAGCAGCTTTTGCTAAACAACTTCTTGAAATTAATTATGGCAAAATCCCTATTTCTTTACTAACAGATTTGATTTCTTTCCTGAAAGTTTTTGAGGAAAGGCATTTTAGGCACCTTAAAATGAGGATGTTAATATCACTAGAACCAAGACAACTTATCACTCTATTAACACAGTCGTAGAAGAGTCCCAAGCTGTGCATATCCGGTTGAGTTTATTAGCTCTTCTGAGCCATCAGAAATATCTCATTATCGATTTATCCTTAAATAAGGGCCCATAATATCATAGTATTTATGCTTCATTATTTCGATTCTCCATGCTTATGTAGTGGGATAAGGCTTTTCATCACAAAAGTTTTACGAATGTCATTGAAGCAATTCATTTTATCGGAAAATTTCGAAAACAAAAAAGTTTAAAACCAAGGATTCCATTGATACCGATAGATTTTTCTTTTCAATTTTAAATGGCTCCAATTTCCTGTCCCTATCAATGAAGCTCGCGAGCGGAATCCTGTTACAAATATGAATATATCAAACAACCACAGTGATTAGCTGCAGCCGAAGTCAATCTTACCAACTCAAATTTTACCCATGTCCAGTTATGCGTGTCCTGCATATTTTCAAAGAAACGTGGGGTAAAACCCGCGTGCATAAGTTAGCATTATAATAAAAATATAACTGACGCCGATTAAATTTTCCAAATTAACTTTTATTTGTTCATATTGCGAACCAAAAACCACCAAAAGCAATCACAAATTCAATTGTTGGTTGTGGTATCACATTTTTTTTTATACTTGCAATTATTAGGGATGTTGAAATATGCATCAACTGAATTAATTAAAACAAGTAAGGAAGGCTAAGTTCGAGTATAACCGGACATTACATACGCAGCTGAGAGCATTGGGGACAAAATAAGGGAAAATCACCATTTAGCAAAATGAAACTAGGGTAACCCTGGAATGTATTTGTATGACATGTGTATCAAATGAAAGGTTTTAATGATTATTCAAAATGTAGTGGGCCTTAGTTCTATAGGTGGACGCCTTTTCGAGATATCGCAATATGGGTACTACAGGGGTGACTCTAGAATGTGTTTGTACGATATGGGTATCAAATTAAAAGTATTAATGAGGGTTTTAAAAGGGAGTAGCCCTTAGTTGTATATGTGAAGGCGTTTTCGAGATATCGACCAAAATTTGGACCAGGGTGACCCAGAACATCTCCTGTCATGTACCGCTAATTTATTTATATATGTCGCACCACGAACAAATTTCCTGCCAAGATTCCAAGGGCTTTTGATTTCGCCCTGCAGAACTTTTTTATTTTCTTCTACTTAATATGGTAGGTGTCACACCCATTTTACAAAGTTTTTTCTAAAGTTATATTTTGCGTCAATAAACCAATCCAATTACCATGTTTCACCTCTACAGAACAGAATTATGACATTTTTTTCATTTTTCGTAATTTTCGATATCGGAAAAGTGGGCGTGGCCATAGTCGGACTTCGGCCATATTTTATATCAAGATAAAGTGACTTCAGATAAGTACGTGAACTAAGTTTAGTTAAGATATATCGTTTTTTGCGCAAGTTATCGTGTTAACGGCCGAGTGGAAGGACAGACGGTCGACTGTCGCCCATTTTCACAGAAAACAGTTATCGTCATAGAGTCTATGTCACTACCAAATTTCACAAGGATTGGTAAATTTTTGATCCACTTATGGCATTAAAAGTATTCTAGACGAATTAAATGAAAAAGGGCGGAGTTACGCCCATTTTGAAATTTTCTTTTATCTTTGTATTTTGTTGCACCATATCATTACTGGAGTCGAATGTTGATATAATTTACTTTTATACTGTAAAGATATTAAATTTTTTGTTAAAATTTTACTTAAAAAAATTTTTTTTTTAAAGTGGGCGTGTTCGTCATCGGATTTCGCTAATTTTTATTTAGCACATATACAGTAACAGGAGTAACGTTGTTGCCAAATTTCATCATGATATCTTCAACGACTGCCAAATTACAGCTTGCAAAACTTTTAAATTATCTTCTTTTAAAAGTGGGCGGTGCCACGCCCATTGTCAAAAATTTTACTAATATTCTATTTTTCGTTATAAGGTTAACGCACCTACCAAGTTTCATCGCTTTATCCGTCTTTGGTAATGAATTATCGCACTTTTTCGGTTTTTCGAAATTTTCGATATCGAAAAAGTGGGAGTGGTTGCAGTCCGATTTCTTTCATTTTAAATAGCGATCTGAGATGAGCGCTCAGGAAGCCACATACCAAATTTCATCGAGATACCTCAAAACATACTGAAGTTATCGTGTTTACAGACGGACGGACAGACGGACGAACGGACGGACGGACATGGCTAAATGAATTTCTTTTTTCACCCAGCTCATTTTGATATATAGAAGTCTACATCTATCTCGTTTAGTTTACGCCATTACGGATTACCGTTATGCGAACAAAGTTAATATACTCTGTGAGGTCTGCTAAGCTGAGTATAAATATTTCAGATGCTCCAATAAAGAGAAGTTTTTCATTAGGTTATGAAAATCGTTACGCGTAACAAATATTAAATAAACTAAGTCAACTTATTTTAAATGTAATTTATGAAACTACACAAAATCGATTTTCTAATCGACAGATACATAGGCAGAGGACAAGAGAGGGGGATAAAGGAAGAGTTAAAGGAAAGGAGAGGAAGCTTTGAAAAGTAAGGGAGTATCAAAACATGTAGAGTTTTAGTATTATATAGTGTACTCAGGAGCAGTTGACACAACACTGGATTGAATGCCCATGGCAAAGGCAGGCCAAGTTGTTTAAAGCAGGAGAGTATTTAGCTTAACCGCTTAACCGTTTAAACGGTGATGGCCGTTCAACAAGGCTCGCCACTCGCTTCGCCTCTCTGCTAACCTTTGCTTATCCGTAAAACTAAGAGAGTTTAACTCGTTTCAACAAGGCCCTTTCAGCACAGTAGAAGCCGCCCTGTTTCTCTGCTTTTGTAAGGGGGTTCCGATTAAAAAAATTTGTCTTGCGGAGCATCATATTTTATTCGCATAACAGGGCATAGCCATCGAAGTCGCAGGTTTCCAAATATATTAAGTCTTCTACAATTTCTACATTTTAGCTGCCAACATTGGCGTTATTACAAAAGCGCAAATGCGCTTACTCTTTGCTTCACGATAGCAACCACTTCGTTTAGTTCCCGTTCCCGGCTTCTTTTTCTAGTTTGGAGAAAGCAGAAATTACGGCATGACATAAAAAAAACGGAAAATAGGGGGTTACCCTGTCTGAAACCTCGTTTAGTTTCGAACGGCTGGGAGACGTACTTTCCAATCCTGACTTAGCTCATGGTATTACTTAAAATCATTTTGCACAGCCATATAAGTTTTGTGGAGAAACCAAATTCAGACATAGCGGCATATAACCAGCTTCTTTTTGACAAAGAGGTGATGCCTGTTAATTTGTTTTTATATCTAAGTACTCTCTAGACATCGCTTACAAGGTCGTCGTTTTCATTCTTATAGGAGTTTGCTGCGAACTTAAAACCTTTCTTCTGTAGCCGAGTTTTTGGAAATAATTTGCAGGCGTTATTACCGTTGGCAAACAGCTCGAGCTCCTTGCATTCAAGCTTGACCTCCTCTGATAATTTCTTCCTCTAAAGGTGTCTCGCTTCCCTTTTCAACTCACGGTAGCGTTCACATATTTTTCTCGTTGCGCTCGCTTTTGACGAAACCCTGCAGGGAGAGGAAGCTCAGAAAACAAAAGTACGCAAGTATTCACTCAGACGCAGTTCATATAATACTGGATTAAATTCCCAGAGCAAAAGCAGGCCAAGCTATTCATACTCCCAACAACGAGCGTATCGGACATACTCATCAAGTTTGAAGGAACTTAATCTTTGTAATAGTTATTGGACACTGCCCGCTTTGAGTTATAGGTTTTTTATCTATTTGTTATCGATTTGTTTTCAGCAAGTTATCGACAAGGTATAAGCCAGTTATCGAAGAAGAGTAATTGATTTATTATGCACAGTTTATGAATTATTATCGATGAGTAATCGAAATTTTATCAATTTTTTATTGAAAGTGTATCGATTGGTCATAAAAGCTATATCGATTTGTTATCGATTGTAGATTTTTTACCGTTGTAAAATCGATTTTTTTTAGACGAGCTTTGGCGTTCTATCGCTTTGTTTTCGAGTTATCAACGTACTCTCGACAATTTATCGGTTTGTCATCGAAATGCTAGCAGTTTTCTCATTCACCAACAACCCGTATACACAAAAAATAATATATGATTTTTAGTTTGTTGAAACGTATTTGGTATGTAGTTCTGCAAAATAATTGATGATTTTGCTGTGTGACAAATTACGAACGCGCGTGTTTCAAAATATCGCATATCAATTAATTAAATGTTGCACTCGAATTATAAATTGCAGATATTTGTTGCAACATCGAATACTCAAAACTCAAATAGCGTTCTGGGTATTTCTAAAATAATTAAATAGAATTAAATTTGTATTTTAATGGTTTGATAAAAGTGACATAATTTTCACTCAAACGCAAATATATATAAATCGGAAGTATTTATTAACACTTCATTATGAGTAATCAATTAAATTTTGTATATTTAGCAAATATTAAATGATAGAAGTGTACAAGTGTGTGACTTGGGTTTGTTTTTGTACTTCAAATAAATGTGAAATTTAGTTACAACTAGAAGACCCAGCAGAAGTTGTCTGCCCTAAATTTGGCCTATCTGCATACATTTTAATAAGCTGTTTTCCTCTGACTCTGCCCTCCTCCCCTCTTCAATTTTTCCTAATGCTTTTATTCACTCCTCCCTCCGTCTTTTTTGCTTCATCCATCTCCATCTTCGTCTCATTCTATCTCTTTCTCAATCTCCTTCTTTCTTTTCTCTTCTCTCAATTCCTTCTCATTCTTCTGCATCCCTTATTGCCTGTCCCAGAGGGTGGTATGTATTTTATTCCAGTCCCAGTCCCAGTTCCAGTCCCAGTCCCACTCCGAGTCTCAGTCCCAGTCCTAGTCTTAATCCCAGTCCCAGTCCGTTTCTGGATAATATATTACTCCGTACTAAAGCACTCATCAACAGCTTTCATTTGATATCCGTACTGTACAAGCACTGTCTAGGTATTCACTGGCCCACGTTTTGGCCTATATCTCGAGACCCTAGTCACCCAGGGGTATGAAAATTACCTCTACACAACTAAAGACTCTCTTGAATTAAAAAAAATGTCATAGTACCTGTAAATCGCGGGCCCCCTCAGAAACCACCCTCCCCCCCCCCCCCCCACCCTCTCGCCGGGCCTGGTGACATGCTATACTTGATATCATTCGCTATAATATTTTTTATTGATAAGCAGGTTGTTTAATTAAACACCAAGCAATTACACGGAAGTATATCCACACCACCTGAAAGTATAAGTGCCACTGCGTATACGTAACATTTTATTATTACGTATAAACAAATAAAAAAATTTGCAATAAAAAAATATTAAACTATAAACTGAGATATAACCTATCCTACGTCTCAAGTTAGCTTAAACTACGCACGTGGTGCAAAACAAATTCAAAATCGGTTCATTAGTTTAGGAGTCCATCGTGGCCGAAAATGTTGTGACACGTGTTTTTTATACTCAGTTGAGCAGAGCTCACAGAGTATATTAAGTTTGATTGGATAACGGTTGGTTGTACATATATAAAGGAATCGAGATAGATATAGACTTCCATATATCAAAATAATCAGGATCGAAAAAAAATTTGATTGAGCCATGTCCGTCCGTCCGTCCGTCCGTCCGTCCGTCCGTCCGTCCGTCCGTCCGTCCGTCCGTCCGTTAACACGATAACTTGAGTAAATTTTGAGGTATCTTGATGAAATTTGGTATGTAGGTTCCTGAGCACTCATCTCAGATCGCTATTTAAAATGAACGATATCGGACTATAACCACGCCCACTTTTTCGATATCGAAAATTTCGAAAAACCGAAAAAATGCGATAATTCATTGCCAAAGGCGGTTAAAGCGATGAAACTTGGTAGGTGGGTTGAAGTTATGACGCAGAATAGAAAACTAGTAAGATTTTGGACAATGGGCGTGGCACCGCCCACTTTTACAAGAAGGTAATTTAAAAGTTTTGCAAGCTGTAATTTGGCAGTCGTTGAATATATCATGATAAAATTTGGCAGGAACGTTACTACTATTACTATATATGTGCTAAATAAAAATTAGCAAAATTGGATGAAGAACACGCCCACTTTTTAAAAAAAAATTTTTTTAAATTCAAATTTTAACAAAAAAGTTAATATCTTTACTGTGTATAAGTAAATTAAGTCAAAATTCAACTCCAGTAATGATATGATGCAACAAAATCCAAAAATAAAAGAAAATTTCAAAATGGGCGTGGCTCCGCCCTTTTTCATTTAGTTTGTCTAGAATACTTTTAATGCCATAAGTCGAACAAAAATTTACCAATCCTTCTCAAATTTGGTAGGAGCATAGATTCTGTGACGGTAACTGTTCTCTGTGAAAATGGGCGAAATCGGTGGAAGCCACGCCCAGTTTTTATACACAGTCCACCGTCTGTCCTTCCGCTCGGCCGTTAACACAATAACTTGAGCAAAAACCGATATATCTTTACTAAACTTAGCCCACGTACTTATCTGAACTCACTTTATCTTGGTATTAAAAATGGCCGAAATCCGACCATAACCACGCCCACTTTATCGATATCGAAAATTACGAAAAATGAAAAAAATGCCATAATTCTATACCAACTACGAAAAAAGGGATGAAATATGGTAACTGGATTGGTTTATTGACGCAAAATATAACTTTGGAAAAAACTTTGTAAAATGGGTGTGACACCTACCATATTAAGTAGAAGAAAATGAAAAAGTTCTACAAGGCGAAATCAACTTTGTAAAATGGGTGTGACACCTACCATATTAAGTAGAAGAAAATGAAAAAGTTCTACAAGGCGAAATCAACATCCCTTGGAATCTTGGCAGGAATACTGTTAGTGGTATTGCATATATAAATAAATTAGCAGTACCCGACAGATGATTTTCTGGATCACCTGGTCCACATTTTGGCCGATATCGCGAGAACGCCTTCACATATACATCTAAGGGCCACTCGCTTTTAAAACCCTCATTAATATTTTTAATTTGATATCCATATCGTACAAACACATTCTAGAATCACCCTGGCCCACCCTAATGGCGATATCTCGAAAAGGCGTCCACCTATAGACCTAATGCCCACTCCCTCTTAAAATGCTCAGTAACACCTTTCGTTTGATACCCATATCGTACAAACATTCTAGAGTCACCCCTGGCCCACCCTAATGGCGATATCTCGAAAAGGCGACCACCTATATACCTAATGTCCACTCCCTCTTAAAATGCTCAGTAACACCTTTCGTTTGATACCCATATCGTACAAACATTCTAGAGTCACCCCTGGCCCACCCTAATGGCGATATCTCGAAAAGGCGTCCACCTATAGACCTAATGCCCACTCCCTCTTAAAATGCTCAGTAACACCTTTCGTTTGATACCCATATCGTACAAACATTCTAGAGTCACCCCTGGCTCACCCTAATGGCGATATCTCGAAAAGGCGTCCACCTATACAACTAAGGATTACTCCCTTTTAAAATACTCATTACCACCTTTCATTTGATACCCATATCGTACAAACACATTCTAGAGTCACCCTGGCCCACCCTAATGGCGATATCTCGAAAAGGCGTCCACCTATAGACCTAATTCCCACTCCCTCTTAAAATGCTCAGTAACACCTTTCGTTTGATACCCATATCGTACAAACATTCTAGAGACACCCCTGGCCCACCCTAATGGCGATATCTCGAAAAGGCGTCCACCTATAGACCTAATGCCCACTCCCTCTTAAAATGCTCAGTAACACCTTTCGTTTGATATCCATATCGTACAAACATTCTAGAGTCACCCCTGGCTCACCCTAATGGCGATATCTCGAAAAGGCGTCCACCTATAGACCTAATGCCACTCCATCTTAAAATGATCAGTAACACCTTTCGTTTGATACCCATATCGTACAAACACATTCTAGAGTCACCCCTGGCCCACCCTAATGACGATACCTCGAAAAGGCGTCCACCTATAGACCTCATGCCCACTTCCTCTTAAAATGCTCAGTAGCACCTTTCGTTTGATACCCATATCGTACAAACATTCTAGAGTCACCATTGGTCCACCTTTATGGCGATATCTCGAAAAGGCGTCCACATATAGACCTAATGCCCACTCCCTCTTAAAATGCTCAGTAACACCTTTCGTTTGATACCCATATCGTACAAACATTGTAGAGTCACCCTTGGTCCACCTCTATGGCGATATCTCGAAAAGGCGTCCACCTATGGAACTAAGGATCACTGCTTTTCAAAATATTCATTAACAGCTTTCATTTGATACCCATATCGTACAAACATATTCTAGAGTCACCCCTGGTCCACCTTTATGGCGATTTCTCGAAAAGGCGTTCACCTATAGAACTAAAGCCCATTCCCTTTTAAAATACTCATTATCACCTTTCATTTGATACCCATATCGTACAAACACATTCTAGAGTCACCCTGGCCCACCCTAATGGCGATATCTCGAAAAGGCGTCCACCTATAGACCTAATTCCCACTCCCTCTTAAAATGCTCAGTAACACCTTTCGTTTGATACCCATATCGTACAAACATTCTAGAGACACCCCTGGCCCACCCTAATGGCGATATCTCGAAAAGGCGTCCACCTATAGACCTAATGCCCACTCCCTCTTAAAATGCTCAGTAACACCTTTGGTTTGATACCCATATCGTACAAACACATTCTAGAGTCACCCCTGGCCCACCCTAATGACGATACCTCGAAAAGGCGTCCACCTGTAGACCTCATGCCCACTTCCTTTTAAAATACTCATTACCACCTTTCATTTGATACCCATATCATACAAACACATTCTAGAGTCACCCCTGGCCCACCCTAATGGCGACATTTCGAAAAGGCGTGCACCTATAGACCTAATGCCCACTCCCTCTTAAAATGCTCAGTAACACCTTTCATTTGATTCCCATATCGTACAACTAGAGACACCCCTGGTCCACCTTTATGGCGATATCTCGAAACGGCGTCCACCTATGGAACTAAGGATCACTGCTTTTCAAAATATTCATTAACAGCTTTCATTTGATACCCATATCGTACAAACATATTCTAGAGTCACCCCTGGTCCACCTTTATGGCGATTTCTCGAAAAGGCGTTCACCTATAGAACTAAAGCCCATTCCCTTTTAAAATACTCATTATCACCTTTCATTTGATACCCATATCGTACAAACACATTCTAGAGTCAGCCCTGGTCCACCTTTATGGCGATATCCCTAAATGGCGTCCATCCATAGAACTATGGCCTACTCTCTCTTAAAATACTCTTTAATACCTTCCATTTGATACACATGTCATACAACCACATTCCAGGGTTACCCTAGGCTCATTTTCCTACATGGTGATTTTCCTTATTTTGTCTCCATAGCTCTCAACTGAGTATGTAATGTTCGGTTACACCCGAACTTAGCCTTCCTTACTTGTTATATATTAAGATGTACAAGGGCAATTTTTCAATGGAACAACCAATACATTCATTTTATGTGTAATATGCTATACGGGTTATTATAGAATGTAGGATTAGACAAAATAAGATAAATTTTCTATGAACGGCAAAGGATTGTATTGATTTATCGACTTTTTGTCGACGAGATATCGTATTTTTATCGAAAAGTTATCGATTGATTGCTGTTATTGCTACCAATTTGTTATCGGCGTGTTATTGGTTTGTTAATGGAAAGTATTCGATTTTATATAAAAACTGTATCGATTTGTTATCGAAAATTAGTCGCCTTACTATCGAAAATTTATCCACTTACTATCGGCTTTGTTATCAAGAAGTTATCGATTTTTTTTCAAAAAAGTATCGCTACATTATGGAAAATTTATCGATTTATAATCGGATGTGTTGTCGGTGACGACAACAACCGATAAAACTTAAATATTAAATTAGTGAAACGTCTTTGCCGCCGAAGCGATTTTGGCGATTTCATAAAGAATCACGCCAGCTATACCTGTTTCGCGATAAGTTAGGCCAATTTTGAGCACTAATGGAGGTCAAGTCTTTCTCTACCTGCCACTTCCCCTTCCTCTGCATAGAGCTCATACAGCTCATCACTACCCGCAGCGAGTTAGGGGGTCACAATATACCCGCGGTAGGTATGCCTGTCGTAAGATGCGACTAAAATACCAGATTCAAGGGGCTGTGTAGCGCAACCCTTTCAAGTTGCCAGCGCAACATATAGCTTCTCCAAACCCAATTGTTAATCTCACCTATCCGTGGCGAATCCTGTTTCACTAACAGATGAGGCACAGTCCAATATTCTGAACGATACGTCAGGACATGTATGATGAATCACTTGAAGAGTTTTATTCTTTTTTATCAAAAGAGTACTTTACTTGCAATTTCCCACTCAGTTCAAAGTAGCACTTGTTTGCAAGATTTACTACCCGTTTGATTTCTAAGCTGACATTGTTTCTGCTATAAAAGCTGCTTTCCACGAAATCCTCCACAGTATCGAATTTATATCCAGCAACAGTGACGTGGTTGCCAGGACGCGAATGTGCTGCTCCTTTCTTGTATGACAGCAAGTTCTTCGTCAATAACAAGCCGATAAGAAGGCACTAAGAAGCCGATGACCCGGCGATAAAAAGCCGATAGTAAAACAATGACAGAAGCCAGCAAAACTCAAACAATTAGTCTTCCGTCGTTGCTGCTGAAAGTTTTGAAGTGCTTAATTGATAGTATCGATTGCTTGATAGAAACATTCCTTCATACAAAGCAGCATCTCTGAATTTGAGTGAGTTTAACTGGTACCATATCGAGCCGCCTAAGTAGTTGGCTGATGACCATCGTACACAACATTGATGACAATACCCCAACCTGTGGTGTTTCTCTATTTTCAGGTTTTGTGGCCTTGTATGAATCCCATTGTGGCGGGAAGTGTATGCTAAGTAGGGTCTCAGGGTACTCTTCACTACTACGTGACTATCCCCAGTCATTATTTTTTATCAGTCCCTAAAATGAGTCTCCCTAACAAATTGCTTTGCTAAATCACACTGTTTTGTAGAGGCGTTCTATGTCCATTAAAACATCTTCGAACAATTGATTTCATATTAGTAGATCCTCAACAGTTGCCTATAGTCGTAACAGCACTCCCCGCAATTCGTGACTTGTGGCAGCTTAAAAATTTCCTCTACGTCCCTTCTAAGAAGATTTAGCTTCTAAATCCAAGATGGTGACCTTGCTTTTCCCTTGAATTTTCTTAGAAGGCAAGCTCCGTTATATACGAGTGTAAGCGATTGTGATAAAATGGTTTTGTCCTAATTCAGCTTCTCTACCTGGCAATCTCTCTGAGTTGCACAGATCTTTACACATTTCTCGAATTTGTAACAGTACGTTGTTCTAGGGCAACTTAAATGTTTCCCCTTTTTTCCCTCTTTAGGATGATGCTGATATTTGCGTCATCTGAGAAGAATGACCTGACAAGATTTTGAAGTACTAAGAACTCAGTGCTTCGGGTAGTGGACTAGGGGCTTATCTAATCAAAAAAATCAAATTTATGTTGAAATTTAATGGAAGCGGAATTCTAAAAGTTTTTATAGGGAAAATGAGAGAAGCGCAAACTTACGTAAGATAAAAGAGAGGATAGAGGCAGGTATAGACTTAGACGAATGCAGAGCGTTACAGATAAGAAGGGAGAGGGAGAGGCACCTAGGAATAGAAAGAGATAGATAAAGATATAAAAAGTGAGGAAAGGAGAGGAATGGATAGTGAAAAAAAGGGAGAGTAAGGAGAAAAGGAAGGAAAAAGGTAGACGTGAATGTGTAAAGAGAGTAAGGTGTGAAGGGGAGAGCGAGAAAGAGAAAATATATTTTATATTTTTATTCTATTTCGGTTACATGGCCGCGTCGTCATCTAATATATAAAATTCTTCTGTCACGGTTTTAGAGGCTGAACTCCTCCGAAACCGTTGAACCGATTCTCATGAAATTTTGTGAGCATATTGGGTAGGTCTGAGAATCGGCCAACGTCTACCTTTTTTTTCGCTACGTGTCTAGGGTCTTGAGATCAAAAGGTGGACCCGGGTACCCCTAGAATGTGTTTATACAATATGGATATCAAATGAAAGCTGTTGATGAGTGCTATAGTGCAGGATTATTTTCATACCCCTGGGTGACTAGGGTCTCGAGATATAGGCCAAAACGTGGACCCGGATACCCCTAGAATGTGTTTATACAATATGGATATAAAACGAAAGCTGTTGATGAGTGCTATAGTGCAGAATTATTTTCATACAACTGGGAGGCTAGGGTCTCGAGATATAGCCCAAAACGTGGACCCGGATACCCCTAGAATGTGTTTATACACTATGGATGTCAAATGAAAGCTGTTGATGAGTGCTATAGTACAGGATAATTTTCATACAACTGGGAGGCTAGGGTCTCGAGATATAGCCCAAAACGTTGACCCGGGTACTCCTAGAATGTGTTTATACAATATGGGTATAAAATGAAAACTGTTGATGGGTGCTATAGTACAGGATAATTTTTATACCACTGGGAGCCTAGGGTCTCGAGATATAGCCCAAAACGTGGACCCGGGTACCCCTAGAAAGTGTATATACAATATGGATATCAAACGAAAGCTGTTGATGAGTGCTATAGTGCAGTATTATTTTCATACAACTGGGAGGCTAGGGTCTCGAGATATAGCCCAAAACGTGGACCAGGGTACGCCTAGAATGTGTTTATACAATATGGACATAAAATGAAAACTGTTGATGAGTGCTATATTACAGGATAACTTTCATACAACTGGGAGGCTAGGGTCTCGAGATATAGCCCAAAACGTGGACCCGGGTACCCCTAGAATGTGTTTATACAATATGGATATAAAACGAAAGCTGTTGATGAGTGCTATAGTGCAGGATTATTTTCATACAACTGGGAGGCTAGGGTCTCGAGATATAGCCCAAAACGTGGACCCGGGTACCCCTAGAATATGTTTTTACATTGTGGGTATCAAATTGAAGCTGTTGGTGTATGCTATAACACAGAGTAAGTTTTGCATCGCTTAGTGACTAGGGTCTCGAAATATAGGCCAAAACATGGACCCGGATACCGCTAAAATATGTGTGTATTATGGATATCAAATGCTGAGAGCTCTGAAGCTCATTGTGATATTTGATTTAGTCGCATCAAACTGGCAAAACTGATAAATATGCATGCGAAGCCGAAATAGAGACATGAATTAATAATACCCACATACTTATTTGCATACGTCCTATTCGATTTGCCTGAAATTTCGTATATAAATTTGCCTATATTAGCATTTACGATGCTTTTTCCGGGAAGTATAATAGGGATGGACTGGGACTGGGATTCGGACTAGGACTGGGACTGAGACTGAGACTCGGAGTGGGACTGGGACTGAGACTCGGAATGGGGCTGGAACAAAATACATGCCACCCTCTGGGACTGGCAATAAGAGATGAAGAAGAAGGAGACAAACTTGAGAGAAGAGATAAGAGAGAAGGATACTGAGAAAGAGATAGAATGAGGCAAAGATGGGGATGAAGCGAAAAAGGCGAAGGGAGGAGTGAATAAAGAGATTAGGAAAAATTTAGAGGGGTAGGGCAGAGTTAAACGGAAAAAGCTTGTTAAAATGTATGCAGATAGGCCAAATTTAGGGCAGAACAACGTCTGCCGGCTCTGCTAGTTATTCTATGATTTCTGCTTTTTGTTTACGCAATATTTCCATTCACCTCTTTTGAACTAACTTATTTTCTCTCTCTCTCTTTATTTAATACATATTCTTTAATATTATCATCTTATAAACCCCAATAGGCTCACGCATTACACACACACTCAACTTTAATGCATCTACTTAGTGCAATATTTACCCTTACAAAAATGGCAACTTTGTTTCGCATTGTATTATTCATAATGATTATCCATTGAAATGCAAATTGGAATCAAAATAAGTAGTTGTGGATGTGGAAAGGGAAATAGAAATGCAAAGCAAGAATTTAATTTCATTTTCAATGGGGAAGCAATGCAATTCAAACAAAAACTTAAAAAGGAAGCTAGAAAACAACAAATACCAAATAAATGTAAGGTTAAAGAGTATACGACGAAAAAAGGAGCAAAAAAAGGCTTGCTTACAACTGTTTCCCGAGTGTTTGTGTTTTTTTTATCCATGTGCGTGTAAGGAATTGTAAGCTAAGAAGAAAGTGTAACGCACATCTTGAACGCTAACAACATTCCAACTTGTCAAAGATATAAGCGAATGTAGACAATACGATTCGAAATAAAGGACGAGTGTTAAAAGTGTAAAATAGCATCGAAGGGGAGTAAGTGCAAGGAGATCTTTTAAAGTTATTCGATGATTTCTGCTATTAAAAGTTCGTGTGCTCACAGTTAAAGTAATAGAATAACCTTTTGGCTGCATCGTTAGAACCTAACTTCACTTATCACATTGTTGTTGCTTTTGTGCGTTTTTATCGGAGCGAATTTTAAGAGCTTAATTAGGAGAGGCGTATTTTTCATTGTATGCAGAGTGCCCAAAAATTACATTTTAATACCTTTAATACATATTCCTGGATCCAAGACGAACAAAAAATATTGAATAAATTTTCCTAAGTTTCATATAACTTTTTCGAAAAACCGGTATTCAAAATTTTCAAGGCAGCCGATGTTCACTTATGACATTTCAGGCAATTGCGAACATATTTTGCATCGTAAGCAGATTATTTGCGATCAATTTGTTCCCAAAAATTTGGAAAAAATTAAGTTTTTCACCATTATTTGACATTCTCACCAGAACATTGATTTTTCTCGAAATTTTATTTTTACTTATACTATTTCCACCGGAATTGGAAAGTTCAGTAAATTTACTTGTGAACACCAACTCTATTTATCGACAAAATTAACAAATTTTGAATTAAGCATTCTACGGTTGGCAAGGGACTTATTACAAAGTGATCCCGAAATGATACCAAAACTGTACTGAAACAGTCTTGAAATGATTCTGAAGTTTTCCCGAAATGGTACCGAAAAAAATCCCAAATGCTTCTGCAATTGTCCTTATAAATTTTCGAAATAGACTCAAAATGATTTAAATCTAGTCATGAGCGATTCCGAATTGAACGCCCAAAATTGTGCCGAATACAATATCGAACCGATTCTGGGGCTTTCCAGAAATTATACCTAAAATATTCCCAATGCTGTCATATAACAAGTATTTAACTGTTTTTAAATAATCTCGAAATGATTCAAATGCTGTCCCAAAATGACACCTTAACATGTTCCGAAGTGACGCTATAACAATTTCTAAAAGTATTTTAATAATTTCAAAACTTGATCCGTTACGCATCGACAACGGTAGCACTTAGCTCCATGTTAGCAATTATGCACACGCATTCTCCCCACACTCTATGCCGTGGTGTATACATCTTTAGTTTAGTGTATTGGTAGGCCCACTTCTGTTGGAAAAAAACGATGAGTCCCTGTGCTGATGTTTGATGAACCTAGACCTAGAAGGCCAACTTGCTTATGTTAAATCGTTCCGGAGATGATCGGGCTAGTACCTGATTGGTGCTTCGGGAGTATCTTTTTCCTTTGGAGAAGAGGAAAAGAAATATTAAAGAATTTCTTTCTGTACCACTTGTTGCCTGAGTATCTATTTTAGGTGCTTTTCTTCTTGTTCTTCTTTAAACTGTAGTGAGAAGAAGACATATCGAAAATTTTAATGGGTTTTAACGATGATGATGGTCAGAATTTTGATGTGGTGCGTTTTGGAAATTAACACCATGCAAGTACTAGCCCGCCCATCTCTTGAAATACTCGATATCGCCACTTAGAAGCTTTTAAGTCATCCTATCCCCTTCTTCCGTGTGGAACTTGAGGTCGACAAAGGCTTGTTTGCTAGATAAACAGGATTTGTCACGTTAGATGAGGTCTACGATTTGATTTAATGGTAGACGCTATAAACTGCGCTAGCAAAGCCACGAAATGGTTTGGTCATTACTCCCCCACAAATGAGGTGAAATTATCATAGTCCTCTAGCCTCTGCTGTATGCATACTCTGCTGAAGTTACAGCATGCATGATCTACATTTTTAATACTCTAATAGGTTTTCAGCAAGAAAGCCACAGGTATGGAGATCTTAAGGCCACAATAGAGGTGGACGGTTGGCGCAAGGGTGCTCAAATGGCGGACGTGGCGATACATGTGTACACAGATGGTTCCAAAATAGTGAAAGGGGTAGGGTCTGCAGTATACTCTGCTGATCCGGAAATGACCAGATCCTACAGACTGCCGGATTACTGTAGCGTTTTTCAAGCGGAAATATTAGCTGCAACCAAAGCAATAGAAACATTGGAAGCGAATAGTTTCACCTGCAACCATGTTAACTTTTATATTGACAGTCAAGCAGCAATTAAGGCAATAATCTCGCATAGCTCAGCATCTAAATGCGTGTTAGAGTTCAAGCAGTCTGTGGAGAGAATCGGGGCAGGAGAAGCATACATCTATATTAGGTTCAAGGGCATATGGAAATTGATGGATATGAAAAAGCGGATGAACTAGCTAAAAAGGGCGCATCCCTTGAAGTTTGCTCCGCAGACGCCCCAATTCGAATGGGCGAGATTAAGCGAAGGCGAGAGCTGCATATTATCGACAATGCAGGTAAAGCGTGGGTTCCAGCGCGGAGCTGTAAAGTGTCGAAGATTATGTGTAGGTCTTATAACCTTAGACTAACAAAATTGCTTCTATCATTAAAAAGAGAGGCCTGTAGACTGATGACGGGTATTCTCACTGGACATTGCCTTCTGGCGTCACATGCCTTTAAATTAGGCTTGGTCAGTTATAGCAGATATAGGAGCTGGAGGAGGAAACGATCGAGCACGTTCTGTGCTTGCGCGCTGCGCTTTCCAGGCTAAGACTCTAGCTATTGGGAGTGATAAAACTGTCAGATCTAGAAGCAGCAAGTGGCTTAAGTGCTAGGAAGCTTCTAGTGTTTGGCCGGGGGAAGGAGTTATTTTATAACATAGGTCCTGGTTTTTGATAGAATTTTTCAGTGTGGTCGTTAAAACAAACTTCTGGTAACACTACGGACTCATTCAGTCTATGTGAGGTCATCATGGACCGGCCAGTTCAACCTAACCTAACCTAAGCCACAGGTATATTGAGCGAGTTTTCTTTGATTATTGTAATAAGATAATATATCGAGTAAGATAGCCTCACTGTAATGTCTATTAACCAAGTATAGTAAGGAATAGTATGCCGTAAGAAAAGTAAAAAAGAAATCCAGTTTCCCTAAAAATGTAATGAAAATTTATCGACTAGAGCTAGGTTTTATTTAAAAAGTATCCCTTTAGTATATTCAACATTTGTTTTTTATTTTTATACCATTCATGAAAATGTCATTTGTCACGAATCTCGAGATTGTAAGTTCTTAAAAGAAAAGAGATAGACCCACCAATAAGTTTAACAAAATTATCAGGATGAAGAGCTGAGTTGATTTAGTCATTTCCGTCTGTCCGTCTGTCTTTATTGAGATATCTTAATAAAATTTTGTGAGCGGGTTTATTTAGGTGGCCGATTACACATTTGTCGGAAACGGCCGGATCGAACCACTATAGCATATATAACCCATACAAAAGATTTGCCAGAAAAGAGCTCTTTTGTCATATCTTCCTCAATTTATCACATTATATACCCCATAATAAACTGTCATTTCTGCCCCCCCCCCCCTCTTTTTTTGACCTATAGACGCTTCAAATTTCATCACATTTACGTTATATAATGTTGTGGTAAGTGACACATTGTCATAGCTTTTTCATGCAGACCACAAAAAACGTGAAAATTTGCATCTTCACACAAAATACCTACCTATTTTTATACTCAGCTGAGCAGAGCTCACAGAGTATATTAATTTTATTCGCATAACCGTACTCCTTAACGGCATAAACTAATCGAGATAGATGTAGACTTCTACATATCAAAATGATCTGTGCGAAAAAAGAAATTCATTTAGCCATGTCCGTCCGTCCGCCCGTCTTTCTGTCCGTGAACACGATAACTTGAGTAAATTTTGAGGTATCTTGATGAAATTTGGTATGTTCGTGGGCACTCAATTCAGATCGCTATCTAAATTAAACGAAATCGGACTATAACCACGCCCACTTTTTCGATATCGAAAATTTCGAAAAACCGAAAAAGTGCGATAATTCATTACCAAAAACGGACATAGCGATGAAACTTGGTAGGTGCGTTGACCTTATGACGCAAAATAAAAAATTTAGTAAAATTTTGGGCAATGGGCGTGGCACCGCCCACTGTTAAAAGAAAGTAATTTAAAAATTTTGCAAGCTGTAATTTGGCAGTCGTTGAAGATATCATTATGAAATTTGGCAGGCACGTTACTACTATTACTATATGTGTGCTAAATAAAAATTTGCAACATCGGATGGCGAACACGCCCACTTTAAAAAACAATTTTTTTTAAGTCAAATTTTAACAAAAAATTTAATATCTTTACAGTATATATGTAAATTATGTCAAAATTCAACTCCAATAATGAAATGGTGCAACAAAATACAAAAATAAAATAAAATTTCAAAATGGGCGTGGCTCCGCCCTTTTTAATTTAATTTGTCTATGATACTTTTAATGTCATAAGTCGAACAAAAATTTACCAATCCTTCTCAAATTTGGTAGGGGCATAGCTTCTATGACGATAATTGTTTTGACTGACCACGCGCACTTTTTCGATATCGAAAATTACGAAAAATGAAAAAAATGACATAATTCTATACCAAATAAGAAAAAAGCGATGAAACATGGTAATTGGATTGGTTTATTGACGCAAAATATAACTTTAGAAAAGACTTTGAAAATGGGTGTCACACCTACCATATTAAGTAGAAGAAAATGAAAAAGTTCTGAAGGTCGAAATCAAAAGCTCTTGGAATCTTGGCAGGAATACTTTTCGTGGTATTAGATATATAAATAAATCAGCGGTACCCGATAGATTATGTTCTGGGTCACCCTGGTCCACATTTGGGTCGATATCTCGAAAACGCCTTCACATATACAACTAAGAGCCACTCCCTTTTAAAACCCGCATTAATACCTTTAATTTGATACCCATAATGCATTCTGGAGTCATTCCTGGTTCACCTTTAAGCCGATATCTCGAAAAGGCGCCCACCTATAGAACTAAGACCGACTACCTTTTAAAATACTCACTAACACTTTTCATTTGATACCAATATCGTATAAACGTATTCCAGAGTCACACCTGGTCCACCTTTATGGTGATATGCCGAAATGGCGTCCACCTATAGAACTATGGGCCACTCCCTTTTAAAATACTCTTTAATATCTTCCATTTGATACACATGTCATACATACACATTCCAGGGTTGCCCTAGGTTCTTTTTACAACATGGTGATTTTCCCTTATTTTGTCTCCAAAGCTCTCAACTGAGTATTTAATTTTCATTTACATCCGAACTTAGCCTTCCTTACTTGTTTTATTTTATATTTATCTTAAAAATCGCTTAAGTATGTATCTACATCTGTTCTCTATATATTTATCATCTTATACGGCTGATTATGTATTTGGATAATACTTGTTTTGATTTACCTTAGAGATAAGGTTTGTATTTAGCTTAAGTAATCCCAAAATAAGTCCTTACCTTAAAGTGTATAACGCACACATTTTACCTTATTCTAAGGTTTATATATCAGGAGTGGAAACAATATTTCTTATTGCTTACAACCGTTTATGCCAGTTTTAGCTTGGTATCTTCTGTACTTTTCCTTCGCTCTTTTTCTATCTTCTATTCCTTAACTTTAGATTTAAAATATGGACGCGCCAATTCAATTTCTGTATGCGGTTCTTTTTCTAGTTGCTTTTTATTTATTTTTATTTTTTAAACGCCAATGTTTTCAAATCCTGTCCTTTCCTTAGGAGCAATTTGTTAACAAAATCCGCGCATCCTAATTGTTTTGCCATTCAAGCTGAAAGCGATAAAATCCATGCATTGTTTGGGCTATTAATAAAAACACAAAACTCATCGAAAGTAATTATTAAATCGGCATCGCTTGAGACTAACAATGGTGGGTTGTCTCTTTTGTGTTTGATAACCGTTATGCAGTCCATAATATAATAGGTGAGCATTATTGTTGTTTGCTTTTATTGTTAAATTGCGCATATTTATGTTTACATGAGCTCCATTGTTGTTATTTATGCGCTCATAAAATAATAAACAAATATAATATTTATATTTACATATATGTATGTATTTGTGTATGTGTGTAGTAAGGATAGGGAAGTAAATAATTATGTAGGTGAGTATATAAACTAAATTTTACTATATATATTATTTTAATTAATAGTAATTTAATTGTTGCTTTCAATTTTAATGTTATGCAATTTTCCTTTTTACTGAATATTTCAAAATGTATGTCCTTCAACACGGATGTGTGTGTGTGTGTGTGTGATTGTAGGTACGTACCTGAAGTTGGTTCCTTAAAATTTATTTAACTACTAGTTTATTTAGTGTTTAAGGCAAATAAGGGTATGTGCACTAGGGCGGGTCGATTTAAAAGTCGCCCATTGCTCTGTGAAAATCATATTCTAGGGATCAAAATAAGAAACTTTGCCGAAGGAACCATATCTCTAAAACGAATTCTGATGTCCCCCCCCCCCCCCCAATTTGGGTCGAACTTTTGGGTAGGGGCAAATTTTGAAAAATCCCACTTTGACCCATTTATGGTGAACCCCCAGGAGGGTTCGAGGGGGTGTGCCACTGGCATCGGTGCGTCGGGCCTCCAATGTTAGTCGGGGTCGGTCATACATTTGGACTCGATTGGAGCACTGTAAATGGATCAAAGTGGGATTTTTCAAAATTTGCCCCTACCCAAAAGTTCGACCCAAATTGGGGGGGGACATCAGAATTCGTTTTAGAGGTATGGTTCCTTCGGCAAAGTTTCTTATTTTGATCCCTAGAATATGATTTTCACATAGCAATGGGCGATTTTTTTGCCTCCACACAAATCGACCCGCCCTAATGTGCACTGTAAAATTAAAAAAAAAAAGAGCAAAGCCATAAACGTGGAAATACAATTTTATGACTTCATCTTTTTATGACAAGGCAGTTGTAAAGTAGTGACCCATAAACTCGGTTTTACAATACACACTACGAAATTCAACTGAAGACATTTCTCTGTCTCAGTTGCAGTACGAGATAAGAAAGTTTTATATACTGCGTCTACTTATTTCTTTTATTGGGCGTTTGGGGTAGCTCACTTCCCTCAAGTAGCCCAATGAAACCAGGCGAATCCTGTTCAAGTGTCCGCACCCTGTCGGATCGCCATTAGGCATAACGTCACGGGTAAAAGCGATTTAGCCGCCACTAGTTCTCTGCGCTCCCTTTAAGCATGCATCAATTGATTCATAACAATAAAGGCCATCTTGCTCAGTGCAGTCTAACATTCGGGGAAATAAATTTCTAATGGAAGGGTCCTCTCCAAAAACTTTGTGAGAGTCTTTCGCCGTGAAAACGAAGACTGTAAAACATTACATGTTCTGCGCTATCCAATTCGGAAGGACAGTGTCTACAGAAAGGATCCTCCTCTATCATACGATTATGTAGATATTCCTTGAAGTAAAGTTGTAATTTAGTTCGCTGTGTTTTCGCTCGTACCATTCCGCTATACAGTGTATACTTGTACACAAAAACCCAGCTAAAACATAGACAAAGACTTCCTCATATTCGCCTTTTAGTCCGTTAACAAGACATGTTAGGTTAGGTTTAACTAGCTGGTCCAAACACCGAAACTCCGACGGACGCTACAGTGGCTGCGCGGGAGACAGCTAGCAGTGACACGACAAGATCCCCAACCAACACATACCACGCTCCGTTGCTACTTGCAACAAAGTTCGACAAGGACACGATTTCCATCCACAGTCAAAATACTATCATTAGTGCTTACAAGACTACCAACCGCAGAACGTGGGACCCATCAACCATTATTGTGGCAAACAGCTGCTCAACAGCAACCATCCCACAGAACTGGATGAATACCCAGATAGGGCTGTAGAGACTTGCCATGCAGTACGTGCGCGACAGCCCAACCGGACCATGCCCAGGCTTTGAATCTGCTGAGAACTATCGACCACACAGGGTGATCAAGTGCGCTGATAAGATCTCACTGAAATTCCTAATATGTAGCACGAATAAGCGATGAGGTTAACAAACTCCAGCCAAAGCGTCGTCGAACACCAGAAAGCCGCCATTGGTCGTTATATAAAAGGAGTTTTAAGGGAGTCTAGCTAATGCGTACCACGAGGTCTCGTTTTCTATCCACATGGACAAATTAAAGGTCTTTCGCGGTGATATTATCCCGGATTAAGACGACCCTAAGAAGATGGTAAGGGCACGGCAATTGTTTCAGGACGTCAGCATCAAGGCTAAGTATAGAACAAAATATAAAATGCATACAAATCAGTCTGCAGCACTTTTAAACTACTACAGATAATCTCAGAATTCAGCTTAGTATGGAGGACATATACATATATAAGTTTCATCCAAGAGCCCTGTGCCAAAAATAACAAGATGGAGCTCTACAGGGCAAGTATAATTGCTTCCTTATGTTCATTATTACACCACAGTAGTAACAGTAGTAAAGATATGGGACGAAAGCAATCAGGTCAATTTCGTAATCTCGGTCTTCTGTTATGGGATACCCTTTCAGAGCTGACTTACTTCACAAATAACAGCGGTGATCACGATTTGTATATAAGGTGTGATGCCAATGCAACAATGAGATGATGAGTACCTTCTTCCCCATATTCATAACTTTAATTTTAGCATTTGTAACACCACCTCCGGCGGCCGCCGTGGTGTGACGGTAGCGTGCTCCGCTTATCACACCGTATGCCCTGGGTTCGCACCCCGGGCAAAGCAACATCAAAATTTTAGAAATAAGGTTTTTCAATTAGAAGACAATTTTTCTAAGCGGGGTCGCCCCTCGGCAGTGTTTCGCAAGCGCTCCGGGTGTATTTCTGCTATGAAAAGCTCTCAGTGAAAACTCGTCTGCCTTGCAGATGCCGTTCGGAGTCGGCATAAAACCTGTAGGTCCCGTCCGGCCAATTTTTAGGGAAAATCAAGAGGAGCACGACGCAAATTGGAAGAGAAGCTCGGCCTTAGATCTCTTCGGAGGTTATCGCTCCTTACATTTATTTATTTTAACACCACCTCTACGTCAACATTTATATTCCCTGGCTTTCAGGTCTGGTAGGAAATGCTAGATTTAAACAATAAGTGAGATGTCTTCAAGAGTTTATTAAGACTCGTAAGAACAAAAATAGAGAAAAAACCAAGCACTATGCAATAATTTAGAAAAACTTAATACTTAATCGGGACTTTTCGACGCTCAACAGCATTACGATTCAACTCTCTAGCACGCGATATGCGTACATTATTGATGAGTCGAAAAGTAAAATAGTAAAAAAACTCGATTAGACTCAGAATGCTGGCACCCAAAAACAAACCCAATATACCACCTATAGTAACCACAACATCTAAGCGAGTACGCAAAGCTTGCCGACGATAACGCTCTGTGGGACGATCAACTAAACTGATTGCAACGCTACGGTTGCCAGAACCTTTTTTGTTTCTGAAAAAGAGGAATAGAGAGCCTTTAAAAATATACTTCTTATTCAAGTAGTTCTATAAATCTGTCATTATATATATAAACCTACCTCGGACTATATTCAGATACCGAACGTAAATCATGTTCCGTACACGATGGTAAACAGTCACAAGTTTCATTATTCTCCGGCCATGGCAGCAACAACTTAATATCCGGTGTAGCCTTGATTTCCTTTTCCAAACATAAATAGCCAAAATAATCGCAATCGGGTATATTTTTATCCGCCTTGGGCATTAAATTGAACATTGTACAGTTACAATACTGCTTCTGGAACAGACGAATACAATCGACAATGCAACTGCTAAAACTATAAGCGCGAAATGATGAGTGCGGCATAACTTCGTCAGGGAAGCGGCAACCACGATGTTCGGGTGTTACTTCACGCACATCATAATCATTAACCATTTCTTGTAGAGATATTTGAAAATCTGTATGCTTGCCTTCCGTAGCTATTTTCACTGTGATGCCAGCCAAATTTCCATAGGGTATATCTTCCTCGTTGAGAACAAAAACCTAATTTTGCGTATTGAAAAACAGAATCTTCATTATTTAATACGTCAAACTTAATAAAAGTTAGCGCTGTAAATACTGCAATAAACTTTGATTACAATCACAAAGTACAACAAATTTTGCAAACGTCTTAGATTTCAATCATATACTTTTTATGAGAGTAAAATTCCAATCTACAAACACTTCTAGGTATTTGATTGCAATCACGTTTTGCTTGCAATCGTTAATTGTACAAACAGTGATTGTATAAATATTAGAATTTACAATTCAATCTAAAATCTACACATTTGTAAATGCAATCACGTTTCTGCAATAAATCATTGATTGCAAGAATGTTTCGGGTAAAATCATTGATTGTATAATAATTGTTACTGCAGTCAATCTCTAAAAATAATAATTTTCATGATATAAACGGGAATTGCCCTCATTGAAGTTTTTATACACAGAGTGCTTTGCACACGGAGTATATTAACTTTGATTGGATAACGTTTGGTTGTAGAGGTATAAAGGAATCGAGATAGATAGAGACTGCCATATATCAAAATCATCAAGTTCGAAAAAAAATTGATTCAGACATGTCCGTCCGTCTGTCCATTAACACGATAACTTGAGTAAATATTGGGATATCTTCACCAAATTTTTTTTATCTGGACCCATAATAGATTGGTATTGAAAATGAGCGAAATCGGATGATAACCACGCCCACTTTATATATATATAACATTTTGGAAAACACAAAAATCTGATTATTTAGTATATAATTACCTAGAATATTGAAATTTGATGTGTAGACTGATATTGAGACTCTTGATAAAAATTTGAAAACAATTTTTAAAACGGGCTTGGTACCGCCCACTTGTGATAAAATCAATTTTACAAATATTATTAATCATAAATCAAAAATCGTTAAACCTATCGTAACAAAATTCGGCGGAGAGGTTGCCTTAACTATAAGGAATGCTTTGAAGAAAAATTAACGAAATCGGTTAAGGACCACGCCCACTTTTATATAAAAGATATTTAAAAGTGTCATGGATGAATAAAATAAGATATATCTTTGCAAAAAAAGAGCTTTATATCAACGGTATTTCATTTCCCAAGTGGATTTATAACAATAAATAGGAAAAACTTCAAATTTTAAAAAATGGGCGTGGCATCGCCCCCTTAAAACTAAGCAATTTCCTATGTTTCGGGAGCCATAACTAGAAGAAAAATTAACGGATCGTAATAAAATTGGGTACACAAATCTTCCCTATACCAGGTAATATTTCCAGGAAAAATGGACGGGATTGGTCAAAGACCACCGCAACTTAGATATAAAACAAGTTTAAAAGGGTCGCAGACTAGAATAATAAGATATAACTAACAAAAAATAGTTTTGAATCAATGATATTTCACTTATCAAGTTTTATTGTAAAAGTAAATCGGGAGACATTTTTTTTAAACGGGCGATGCCACGTGTTATGTAGAAAAGTAGTTTATCTGAAATGTACAATTGAAGTTCACGCTGAGTATATAATGTTCGGTTACACCCGAAATTAGACATCTGTACTTGTTTTTATTAATTTTTACTTTATTTAATAATTTTAGAGTCAGAGTTTATGAATACATATATGCAAGAGATTGATTATTAAGACCACAATCGAAGATGATGGTAAATATTTGTTCCACAATTGATTATGACGAGGTACGGAGGAATTTACGGCAGACATTCCAAATGGCTTGAAATAAAGCAAAAGGAGACAGGGATTACATATGATCTATCAACCAGTGTATAGAAGCGCGGGGCTGTAATATTTCTAGGATCATGGACAAATCCTACAATATTAGTGTACAAGGTTGTTCGTAACTCTAAAGAGAAAAGACATAAGGCTATAAAGCGCGTACTACTAGAAACGAAAGAGGTGTCAGATCTCGAGACATCAATTGCGCGAGGTGCAAAAATTGATAACAAGAACTTTACCAAGAGCATTGGGATAGAATGGCTTGGTTTGAAAGACGTAATATATGCTTAGAATATCCGATGGTCAATCGAGGAGATGCCACGCGAGAACTTATTATAACTAACCAAGATGGCGTTGTCACGGAGACGAGCTACCTAAGTCAACACGTCAGTTTTGAAATTAAGCTATGCAAGTCATGACTGAGACCAGTAAGGTCTTGATTGTGATGTACTGGAAACGAAAGTGTACTGCCTTAGTACAGAAGGTTGAAAAGTTGCCGAAATTATTGGCTTCAGTCTTCTCTGTCAAACTAAATCATGGCTGGTTTTTTGATATGTCTATAATGGGTGCACCTCATAATACAGTATCTTCGAAGGTTCGAAAAGACAATGTCCAATAAATTAATAGCTCGAAAAGCCAGTATCCAATAAAATTTTCTGTAATTACGTTACATAACAATTGCTGGGATGAATAGGACTCTTCCGCGCTGGTCACTGAGACGGAGTAATATTCCACACAGCAGTCGGTATACAGAAAGTTAAACATTTATGAAATTTGTTATGATAATTTTCATATATAGTAGAGTGGTTTGTGGGGAATTTGTGCCCTAATTTTATCTTGCGGGATTTGTTCGTGCCGGAATTATGATTGGTTGGAATTCGGTCATGTCTGAATTATGCATTTCAACACTCTTTATTTCGGTATTATGTCGGTCCGGATTATGTCAAGGCTCATCCTAAGTAATTTCGCCACTTACTTGCTTGCCGAGTTCAGTTGAAATCCAATCCCGATAGCTATCGTTCTATCTCTGTACACAAAATTCCCTGGAGACTTGTGTTAACTCTATCGCGGGCTAACTTATTTCAAAGATAACAACAGGCCATTCTTTTTCATGTGGCTTTGCAAGGGGTGGGTTAATTATAGTGGATTTAATAAGGGTCTAAACAGCATATGACGCGAAAGACTGAAGTCAGCACCGTATTCGCCCGACTAGATCTACACTATGCGCCCGCCTTTTATAATACGAAATGAGAAACCCTTACGGTGTTTTAAATTTTTTTTTTGAAAAAAACATAATGCTGGGCCCTAACATTGAGAAAACGTGATCAGCTCAATCTTCGAAATAAAAATTTTTGGAGCATTTACTTAATAGACGAGACATCTAATTGCTTGGGGTTTCAGTTCGCAATTGGAAAATTTTTGGTATTTACAATGTATACTTGGATGTGTATGCGAGAAGAGGCTAATCTTCTTACCGAAATTATGGTACACAGTTATTCTAAGCCTGCCTTCTGTAAAACGACGACTTCGGATTTAAAAACGCTCCCGGAATTCGGGAAAGATATGGGCGATATGTGAAGTGTTGAAGATATTCCCTATTCTAGTTTATAGGCCATTTGTGATCCGTTCATAAAAACAGAAATGTTAAATCTCAGATACTTTATATATAAGACTGTCTTATGACTGATTTCATTGTTACCATTCCACCGTAGCTTGAAATCAGTTGTACATCTGCGCCGCTTCTTCTGGATTTATATCTGAACTTTTTCGCTGCGAACTTTTGCGGACACAAACAGCTGATTATGACCACAGACTTAAAAATAGAGTTTAAGGAACGAATTTTTTTTTTTGAGCACTTCTCAAGCATTTTTCTGTACATACTACCATGGCTTAAAAATATTATAACAGATCAATCAATCAAGCTTACCTCAATTGCAACCCCGCTTAGTATACGCATTGTGGCCGCTGCCCGATTAGCTTCAACTACATTTGGAAACCAGCGTTTACTGCCTCTAGTGAAGACCAAGAAAATTGGATGAGAAAAAAACCGATAAAAAGCTTCACAGAAAACCCTTACATAAAATCAATATTTACAACCGAATAAGTTGAGTTCATGTATAGTACACCGAAAGAAAAAGAACTGGTAAAATCAACCGCCATCAAAAATTGTCTCAATTTTTATACATCGCAGAGAGACCACAGATAAGAGCATTATTTTATCTTTAAAATTAGATGTTTTGTTTGAATAATATTAAAAGTGGTTTTCTATTGAATTGACCAATGAAATTAGTTCTTTCAACAACAAAATCAGTTACATTAATTAAGAATCAATAATTTTGCAGACTATTGTTAGCTTCAGACCAATAATTTCTCTTCTGTAGAAACGGCTAAGCAAATTAGTTCTCTTGGCAAAAAATTCTGTTGAATTTCCGATAATGCGATCAGTTTCTGGATTTCTGTTAATTCAAGAACAACAAACCGAATTTGTTGATTTTACTATCATCATTTCTTTCGGTGTAGTGTGAAGAGATCCCAAATAGGATACATGACATGCTTATGCAGAGAAAGGAAACTTACGGATAATTATTTTGTAAGGAATTCAAGAGAAAGCAATAGCCGTATGGTGTTTGTAGTGGTACAAAATAATGACAGCAATTGAAAGCCTTGCCACCCAACGAACATTCTAGTAAGACGTCAGTACAATTTTGGCGAAGCTGAAATAAATTTTTTTTTTAATTTCAATTGGAAATTTATAAAGGTTTCGTACTAATTAATTTTCATTATTAATTTGGGTAGGAAAATTGATTAAAAGGGCGCGTAGTTGAGATACATAAAGGCTTTTCACATCAAGTTTTTGTCACTTGTAAAACCTGATATCTCAAAAATCCACCAAAGTTAGGCTTGACGCCTTTCTGTTTCCACGTGCAATAGTTTAAAAGCCCAAAAAATCAAAAAAATTTGCGTTTCCCCAAAAAGTGGGAAACGGTTCACATTGCATGAAGTAAATTCAAAAATTCAAAATTTTTCTTTTTAACTCAAATTTATTTTATTTTTATTTTGTTTTTTTTTTTTTTCAATAAGAACTTATTCGATATTTTTAATGTGCTTCGTTGTGTTTTGTAAATTTTCCGACAGGTTGCTTACTTGGTGTATAATGGCACGATTGTCTTTCGTCCCTTTTCAAATTTGGTTTGGATATAAACCAGTTTCGACGTTGTACCATCTTCAGGGTCATTTTAGGTTTTCTGACAATTAAGATAGCATAACGCCAAAACCAGTTTGTCTGTAAACCAAATTCGACAGGGGATGCAGGCAAATCGTTTCAATATACATCGGTATTTTTTATATTTTTTTTGAGCTTTGAAATCCTAGCCGCTGGAACCCAAGAGCTTCGAAGCGAGAAAAGCACTAAAATTGACACTGCTGCGCAAAGTGGACTTTATACATTTTGTAGAAAAATAATTGGCTTTGGAATTGGCTTTTAATGCAAAATTTTTAGAAAATTGTGAAAAACCAATGTTTTTGAAATCTTTTTTTTTTTTTTTTTTTGAAAAAGTTCTTGAAAACAATATTAACGACATCATCTCCAATTTGTTTCTTTAACTTTAAATCAATTGAAAAAAGGGCAAGCAAACCAGGCATATTTTTGCCACCCTGTACTATCGCATCCGTTCATATTTTGTTCACAATTTTTGCACAAGTAATACACCGTGCAATTGCAATATTTTCACAAATTTCGGTGGATTTTTGAGTTATAACACTTTTCGCGAGCGTACGCCTGACGTGACAGCCCCGAGCTTCATCCGTGAATGAAAAATGATTTAACGCTAAAACCAGTTTGTTTTAAAATTTTTTCTAACAGAGGAAAGCGAAAACCCATTTCAATATATGTTAGATTTTCATACTTACATACCTCCCCAATTAGCTTTCTGTAGTTGTCAAGTGGGCATTCAGCTTCAGTATTCAGCTTGCCGAAGCAGTGCGCTTTGGCATTACCAGAATTGTATTCATGAGGGAAAAGCAGTTTTAAAATAAAAATTTCAATGTCATATTCGTAATCATCAGGCCAGCTGGATAATAGAATGTAAATTTGATAAAAAAATATATATAAATTTAAAATTATACTAAATTAAATGCTTGGCTCAAACGCATTACAAAAGACTTACGATCTAGCCAACGAATGGGTGAGCAAAATAAAAGATCAGAAAAGTGCAACAATTTAATAAAAATGCATAAGCAACAGAAATTGTTAAATATCAATCAAATCAATTACTGATGCATTGGCATGCAACTATTTGTACTGCCTTAATTTGGTAATTGAACTTTATGGCAACAAATAGCTCACATCATCGTTTAACTAACCTTTCAACAAAATTAGTAACAGGCTGTGTTGTGCCATCCTTTTCCAAAGTTTCACAAACCGCTACCGAAGGATAGTAAATTTTATCGTAGGGCGTTAGGCTTTCGAAAACAATGCTCACAGCAAACAATTCGAAATCCCGTTTGAAAGTGATAATAAGCTTATACGAACCATAGCCGGAAAATAATACACAAAATAACCAGAATATACGTTCGCTGAAATGTAGTCTGTAAAGAGGCGAGAGGGTGAGACGAAAGTAAACATAAATTGCAAAAATGTTTCGAAATGCCACCAAGCTCCTAAATACATTTTTTAAAAGCAAAAAAGAAATATAGCGTTAGCTTAATGTGAAAATGTACTAAGTCAACTTTTACGAACTTTACAGGAGACGAAAAAAAACTGAATAATTTTTGAAATAACTTTGCTTTTTCAAAACTGTGAATGAGCATAACTTTATTGCAATGCTTTTGAGTGTAGAAGCTTTGAAAAAGATAAATAAATATCATGTATGCCAACCCAGCAGCTATTTTATGACTTAGAAGAATTTCCGCACTCAAAACAAATATTTTCTCCTGACTTAGCACTTTTTACTCAATATGTTTTCTCACCACTCTTCCCCATTAATGATTGAAATATAACACTAAAACTATATATTTGACAAAAATACTATTTATTTGTCAAACTATTTCTAACGGTTCTGATGTGCACTCTTTTGGCGGATGGTGCGCAGGCAATAACTTATTTTTAAAGTCAAACAAATGCTGTGTTGTGTCTTACTCCAAAAAAAAAAAAACTGCCACCTACTTTATCTACAAACTAAATGCTAAATCTCTTAATCTTTGTCAAGAGAGTAAACCCTTGGGTATAGTTTTTGGCTCCAAACTCTTTTTTTCTAGTCACATTGACTTCATTGTTTCGCAATTTGTTGCAATGATTGGGTTCAGTAGACGTAATACAAGTGACTTGAAGGACCCTATGACATTGAAGGCACTTTATATATCCTTGGTCAGAAGTGGTCTTGAATATTGCTCAATAATATTGAATCCTTTCTATGAATCTAACTCCTATAAAATTACGGGAGTTCAAAAATTTTTTACAAATATTGTTTTACGTATGCTTCACTGGCCAGACGGCCTGCCATCACACACCAGTAGGCGCAAATTGCTTGGACTTCAGGCTTTGCATGACAGACGAACTTTTATCTCACTCATGCTTGCCTCTAATGTAATAAACTTTAGCACGAATTGCTCTGATTTATATAATTTGGTCATTCCATATATTCCACTGCGTGATCTTCGGTATAATAGATTACACAGCCTGAAAGCATCTCCGACCCAGGAACCGGACTACATATTTTCGAAGGATGCGATAAATCGAAATCTGGCCTCAAAATTGCTCTATTAGCTCTGTTTTTCACCGCTTTTGCCCATACTTGAGGTTATCTAGCCTTGCAGATGTTTTCCTTCACCAAAATTAAAGGATGGCATTCTTGCATCCCAGGATGTTTTACTGCTGATTAGAAATGTTTTCATTGAAGTTGTGTATCATTTAACGTGACTGTTCAACAAATATTCGGCTCTAATGATAAACACAAGGTGATGTTGGATATACTGTGTAAACAATCGAATGGTCTTAACGTAGTTCACTTTAATGCACGGATCCTGTGCTCTGATAAGATGGACTATGTTAGATATATTTTTAATAATTCGTTGGTAGATATTATTTGTATATCTGAGACCTGGTTCGGTGAACATGTCACTGACCTTCATTGCTGCATTAGCAACTCTAATGTTGTGCGAAATGATCGAAAGCACAAAAAAGGGGGTGGGGTAGCTATATATTGCAGAAAATCGCTTAAAATCAAAACTCTGGTTAAATCTGAAGGTTGTGGTACTGAATATATTATTTCAGAAGTTACAGATGGTATCACCAAAATACTTGTTTCATGCGTATACAACCCGAATTTTTATTATTAGATGGCTACTTTTCTGATTTATCTGTTCATGTTATTGAGTATGAGTGTTATGTTATATGTGGTGATTTTAATGTAAACTTACTTGTCAAAGATTCGATTAGTATCAAACTGCGTGATCAAATATCGGCAGCTGGACTAACTATTGTTAATGAGAAAATACCTACAAGAAATGCTAATAACGCTAGGCCAAGCCTTCTAGATTTTTTTATTACCACTGATCTGGCCTTAGTTCTTAAATTTTACCAACTATTTTTCATATCGGACCATGATTTGCTTTTCTGTACTGTTGATGTAGTGTTAGAACGTCCTGCTGCTGGTGTTACTTTCTCGTACCGTGATTTCCGTTCTATAGATACCAGTGCTTTGTTCTCTGATTGTAACGCCATTTATTGGAATCAGTGTTGGAATTACGAGTCGGTAGACTCAAAGCTCGAGTTTTTTAATAATCAATTGACTTTCCTTTTTGATCGACATGTGCCCCTACGTAATGCTAAAGTCATAAATAAATCTTGTCCATGGTTTAACAAGAGAGTTAGTGCTGCAATCCAAAAACGAAATAAGTTGCATGCAAAGTGGAGAAGACTAAAGACGAATGCATCATGGTGTGAGTATAAAGTTGCCCGCAACTCGGCGACAGTTGTTACTAGGCAAGCAAAAAGATGGTACTGTCAACTAAAATTGAATCCGTCTCTCCCATCTAAGAAGCTGTGGAGCAATCTGAAAAGTCTGCACATGCATGGAAAGAATAATGTGCAATGTGAAATTGACCCTGATGTTATAAACGATTATTTCACTGAGAATTTCACTGAGAATGTAAGCTCCGTCAGTATTAGTGACGACACAGAGTTGCCCTCACAACTTTTAATCCAAAACCCCTTTGAATTCATCTGCGTCAGCGAAAATGAAGTGTACAAAGCTGTAATGGCGATCAAGTCTTACGCAGTTGGAAATGATGGTATATACTTGAAATTTGTTAAAATTTTACTTCCGTATATAGTAGGTGCTCTCACTCACATTATTAACCATATCTTCACAAGTGGCTATTTTCCGGATGCTTGGAAAAAGGCAATTATTTTTCCGACTCCTAAAAAACCTCTTGCGTCCAACACGAGTGACTACAGACCAATTAGTATCCTGCCATCATTTTCCAAAGTGTGTGAAAATTTGATGGCTGACCAAATTGCGGTGCATATTCAAAAGAATAATTTGCTTTCTCCATTGCAGTCTGGGTTTAGGCCTGGGCACAGTTGTGCTACTGCTATGCTTAAAATTGTAGATGACATAAGAACGCCTTTTGATAAAGGAGATATAACTATACTTTGCCTCTTAGATTTCTCTAAGGCATTTGACTCAGTCAACCATTCTCTGTTATGCTGGGAGCTAAGGCATTTTTTCGGGTTCTCTGATAGCTCTTCGAAACTGTTGTTAAGTTATTTAACGGGAAGGGTTCAACGCGTTATATGTGGTAATGCCTCATCTCAGTTCAAAGCTATCAAAACAGGTGTCCCGCAAGGCTCAATACTTGGCCCGCTCTTGTTTAGTATGTTTATTAACGACGTATTTTCAGTGTGTAAACATGTTAGTGGTCATGCGTATGCTGATGATATTCAGTTATATCTTTCAAATCGTATCGGTCTTGTAGAAGATTTATGTTACAAAGTAAATAACGATCTGTCTGCTATATTGTGCTGGGCGCAAAAAAATGTTTTGTGTTTAAATGCAAGTAAATCATATATTGTACCCATATGTAAAACCGAAATAGACCCTGATAATATACCGCCTTTAGTAATCGGTACATCCACCCTTGAGATCACTCACAAAATAAAGAACCTTGGGTTTTTAATAAATAATAAACTTAGCTGTGGTGATCATGTTAACAAATTGGTAAGCAATGTTTATTTTATTCTGCGTAGGTTGAGAATGTCTGCAGCATTTACGCCACAAGAGACACGTAAAAAACTCGCGATACAATTGATTGTGCCCCATTTTACGTACGCGGAATTAGTATATAGTAAACTTGACTCGCTATTAGCAAATAAGGTAAATGTAGCCTTCAACAATGTTACACGGTATGTTTATGGCATAAGTCGTTATGCTCACATATCACCATGGCACGACAAAATTTTGGGTTGTAGTATTATGCAATATTTGGCCGCCAGGAACTGTATTTTCATGTTTAAGTTGTTAGAATGGAAAACCCCTAAATATCTGTATGACAAGATTCAATTAACCAGATCTCAAAGACTAAACAGCTTAATAATCCCGAAATATAGTACACTAACATCTAGCCGGCTGTTTTTCATTAGTGCAATTAAAATGTGGAACAGGATTCCAGAAAATTTAAAATCAGAACTAAATAGAAGCAACTTCAGAAAGCTAATATACAAATATTTTAGTGACCTTGATATGACGCTGGCCTCGTAAATACAAATAAGCTGCTAGTATCTTAATCTCTATTTTCTGTCTCTCTCTATTTTCTAAATTTCACTTACTATCTATATCACTTACTGCCTTTTAAATTGTTAAGTGCCATTGCATTAGTATTAAGCTTGAATCAAATATTTTATTTAATCTTTTAAGTAATGTTTTTTTAAATATAAATACTAAATAATAGAATGTATCCCATTGCTGATGTACATATAAAAGACTGACTAGTCTTAGTTGTACAATGAAATTAATTAAATAAATGTTATGTTATGTTATGTTAAATGGCATCTTTGAACACAAGCCTTATTCTTTCAAATGGCGTTGAGTTTGCTCAAATATCATTTTTTGTTTCGCTGAGATATCGTATTTTGAAATTTTGTGGTGTGGTAGGAGTGGTTTCAAGGGGTTAGGCGATACGGAAGTTGATGGGTTAACAGTTAATTTGGTTAGCCCACTTGTGGTGTGAGATATCTAGATAAATAAGACTTATTTTAGGATAAATATGCGAGTAAACGCTGTCCCCAGGGTTAAGTGGGCTAGCCTGCTTGCGGTATGATAGGGGTGATTTCTAGAGGTTAGGGCTGTGTGTGACTTGGTACCCGAGGGTTAGATAGTGTAGGGGTGTGGTGAGTTAGCAAATTTATGGTGTGTGACAAAGTTTTAAGAAAAATACGACTCAATTGAAGAAATTTAGTAATCGACTATATCACGTCCATGTTATCTCAATCGATTTTCAGTTGTAGGGAAATTTAGAAACATGAAAATTTCAAAATGCGATATCTCAGCGAAAGAAAATGATACTTGACGAAGAAAACGCCATTTTAAAGAATAAGACTTGTATTCAAATATGCCATCCTTTAATTTTGGTGAACGAAAACATCTGCAAGGCTAAATATCCTCAAATATGGGCAAAAATAGTATTTTGCACTTTTAGGTTAGGATATCTCAAAAACCAGAGCTGATAGGGCAAGGCCAGATTTGGATTCAACGCATCATAAACCTTCGGAAATATATATAATCTGGTTTCTGGGTCTGAATAATGGTTGAATTTTGTCGACCTGTGTTATTTATTGAAATAACTCATAAAACGAATTATTCTATGAATGAACCTATAACTAGGACTATACATCTACATAGCAAATAGATACAGTAGTGTTATTAATTTTAATAACAACTTATATAAGTTTAACCTTGAATTGTTTTCTATTTTTAACTAGTCTGTAAGAAAGCATGTAGTTACCGATATGTAAGAATTGAAGTAGATTATGGTGAGAGCAAAGCATTTATCAAACACCAAGTCTCAATTGGGTGAATCCAATTTCCAAGGGTTGTGTTCGCAACCCTCCCAAGGGGTTAAATAAAAAAAATGTAAGGCGCGATAACCTCCGAAGAGATCTAAGGCCGAGCTTCTCTTCCAATTTGCGTCGTGCTCCTCTTGATTTTCCCTACAAATTGGCCGGACGGGCCCTACATGTTTTATGCCGACTCCGAACGGCATCTGCAAGGCAGATGAGTTTTCACTGAGAGCTTTTCATGGCAGAAATACACCCGGAGCGCTTGCTAGACACTGCCGAGGGGCGATCCCGCTTAGAAAAATTTTTTTCTAATATAAAAACCTTATTTCTAAATTTTTGATGTTGCTTTGCACGGGGTGCGAACCCACGGCATACGGTGTGGTAGGCGGAGCACGCTACTGTCATGCCACGGTGGCCGCGAAGGGGTTGCCAGCGCAATATATAGCTTCTCCAAACCAATTGTCAACCTCACCTACCCGTGCGAATCATGTTTCATTGACAGCCGAGGCTCTGGCGAACCCAGGTTCCTCATGCAGCTAGGGGGTGGGGAGAGCGGGATGTTCTTAGATGGTCGGGATAGTACCTTAATAGTGCTTTGTTACCGGAACGTACCGGATATATATCCGGCAAAGGACCATCAACATCGGCCCAAAGCTTTCGGGGAGTGTCTTTATCGTTAATACAACAACAACAACAAAGCATTTACTTTTAGCCTGAATGAATTTAATAAGTAAATAAAATGCGAGCACAAAGAAATGACTAGTAATTCAGATTGATATTATTGATTGGTTGACTTAACACATTTTTTTTTTGAATAGGTAGGTGTTATCCATGATAGGAAAAATATAGCTCAGTCCAGCTTTATATGTACAAGCAGTTTAGCCTTTATTCTTTAAAATTTAGTACCACTTTTCGGAATGTTTATTAAATACTCTGCAATTTCCCGTTTATTGTACATAATACACCTAGAATTTCGGGAATTGAGAATTTCGAGTATCTGTATACTTATTCGAAATTCGTTCGTTGTTCAACTGTTTAATACGAGTTGCCAAATAAAACATGTAAATTTTAGTTGTAAAACTTGATTGCTTTAAAAAAAATAAATGTAAGGCGCGATAACCTCCGAAGAGATCTAAGGCCGAGCTTCTCTTCCAATTTGCGTCGTGCTCCTCTTGATTTTCCCTACAAATTGGCCGGACGGGACCTACATGTTTTATGCCGACTCCGAACGGCATCTGCAAGGCAGATGAGTTTTCACTGAGAGCTTTTCATGGCAGAAATACACTCGGAGCGCTTGCCAGTCACTGCCGAGAGGCGACCCCGCTTAGAAAAATTTTCTTCTAATTGAAAAACCTTATTTCTAAAATTTTGATGTTGGTTAGCCCGGGAGTTGAACCCAGGGCATACGGTATGATAGGCGGAGCACGCTACCATCACACCACGGTGGCCGCTTGATTGCTTTACATTTTGATAAAAAACGTGTATTAAAAACAAGTAAGGAAGGCTAAGTTCGTGTGTAACCGAACATTACATACTCAGTTGAGAGCTATGGAGACAAAATAAGGGAAAATCACCATGTAGGAAAATGAACCTAGGGTAACCCTGGAATGTGTTGTTTGTACGATATGGGTATCAAATGAAAGGTGTTAATGAGTATTTTAAAAGGCAGTGGGCCTTAGTTCTATAGGCGGACGGCTTTTCGGGATATCGCCATAAAGGTGGACCAGGTGTGACTCTAGAATTTGTTTGTACAATATGGGTGTCAAATTAAAGGTATTAATAAGAATTTAAGAAGGGAGTTGTGGTAGCTGTGTATGTGAAGGCGTTTTCGAGATTTCGACCAAAATGTGGACCAAGGTGACCCAGAACATCATCTGTCGGGTACCGCTAATTTATTTATATATGTAATACCTGCCAAGATTTCAAGGGTTTTTTATTTCGCACTGCAGAACTTTTTCATTTTCTTCTACTTAATATGGTAGGTGTCACACCCATTTTACCAAGTTTTTTTCTAAAGTGTTATTTTGCGTCAATAGACCAATACAATTACTATGTTTCATCCCTTTTTTCGTATTTGGTATAGAATTATGGCATTTTTTTCATTTTTCTTAATTTTCGAAACCGAAAAAGTGGGCGTGGTCATAGTCGGATTTCAGCCATTTTTTATACCAATACAAAGTGTGTTCAGATAATTATGTGAACTGAGTTTAGTAAAGATATATCGATTTTTGCTTAAGTTATCATGTTAACGGCCGAGCGGAAGGACAGACGACCTACTGTGTATAAAAACTGGGCGTGGCTTCAACCGATTTCGCCCTTTTTCACAGAAAACAGTTATCGTCATAGAATCTAAGAGCCTACCAAATTTCACAAGGATTGGTAAATATTTGTTCGACTTATGGCATTAAAAGTATCCTAGACAAATCAAATGAAAAAGGGCGGAGCCACGCCCATTTTGAAATTTTCTTTCGTTTTTGTATTTTGTTGCACCATGTCATTACTGGAGTTGAATGTTGACTAACTTACTTATATACTGTAAAGATATTAAATTTTTTGTAAAAATTTCACTTTAACAAGTAAGGAAGGTTAAGTTCGGGTGTAACCGAACATTACATACTCAGTTGAGAGCTATGGTGACAACATAAAGGAAAATAACCATGTAGGAAAATGAACCGAGGGAAACCCTGGACTGTGTATCAAATGAAAGGCGTTAAAGAGTATTTTATGAGGGAGTGGGCCATAGTTCTATAGGTGGATGCCATTTAGGGATATAGCCATAAAGGTGGATCAGGGTTGACTCTAGAATGCGTTTGTACGATATGGGTTTCAAATGAAAGGTGTTAATGAGTATTTTAAAAGGGAGTAATCCTTAGTTCCATAGGTGGACGCCATTTCGAGATATCGCCACAAAGGTGGACCAGGGGTGACCCTAGAATTTGTTTGTACAATATGGGTATCAAAAAAAAGGTGTTAATGAGCATTGTAAAAGGGAGTAATCCTTAGTTCCATAGGTGCACGCCGTTTCGAGATATCGCCATAAAGGTGGAGCAGGGGTGACCCTAGAATTTGTTTGTACAATATGGGCATCAAACGAAAGGCGTTAATGAGTATTTTAAAAGGGAGTGGGCCTTAGTTCTATAGGTGGACGCCGTTTCGAAATATCGCCCTAAAGGTGGACCAGGGGTGACTCTAGAATATGTTTGTACGATATGGGTATCAAATTAAAGGTATTAATAAGGGTTTTAAAAGGGAGTGGTGGTTGTTGTATAGGTGGTCGCCTTTTCGAGATATCGCCATAAAGGTGGACCAGGGGTGACTATAGAACGCGTTTGCACGATATGGGTATCAAATGAAAGGTGCTAATGAGTATTTTAAAAGGGAGTAATCCTTAGTTCCATAGGTGGACGCGGTTTCGATATATCGCCATAAAGGTGGACCAGTGGTAACCCTAGAATTTGTTTGTACAATATGGGTATCAAAAGAAAGGTGTTTATGAGTATTTTAAAAGGGAGTAATCCTTAGCTCCATATGTGGACGCCGTTTCGAGATATCGCCATAAAGGTGGAGCAGGGGTGACCCTAGAATTTGTTTGTACAATATGGGTATCAAAAGAAAGGTGTTAATGAGTATTTTAAAAGGGAGTGGGCCTTTGTTCTATAGGTGTTCGCCTTTTCGAGATATCGCCATAAAGGTGGACCAGGGGTGACTCTAGAATGAGTTTGTACGATATGGGTATCAAATTAAAGGTATTAATGAGAGTTTTAAAAGGGAGTGGTATGAAAGCGTTTTCCAGATATAGACCAAAATGTGGACCAGGGTGACCCAGAACATCATCTGTTGGATACAGCTAATTTATTTATATATGTAATACCTGCCAAGATTTTAAGGGTTTTTTATTTCGCCCTGTAGAACTTTTTCATTTTCTTCTACTTAATATGGTAGGTGTCACAACCATTTTATAAAGTTTTTTCTAAAGTTATATTTCGCGTCAATAAAACAATCCAATTACCTTACCATGTTTCATGCTTTTTTTCGTATTTGGTATAGAATTATGGGATTTTTTCATTTTTCGTAATTTTCGATATCGAAAAAGTGCGCGTGGTCATAGTCGGATTTCGTTCATTTTTCATACCAAGATAAAGTGAGTTCAAGTAAGCACGTGAACTAAGTTCATTAAAGATATGTCGATTTTTGCCCAAGTTATCGTGTTAACGGCCATGCGGAAGGACAGACGGACGCCTGTGTATAAAAACTGGGCGTGGCATCAACCGATTTCGCCCATTTTCACAGAAAACAGTTAATGTCATAAAATCTATGCCCCTACCAAATTTCAAAAGGATTGGTTAATTTTTGTTCGACTCATGGCGTTAAAAGTATCCTAGACAAATTAAATGAAAAAGGGCGGAGCCACGCCCATTTTGAAATTTTCTTTTATTTTTGTATTTTGTTGCACCATATCATTACTAGAGTTGAATGTTGACATAATTTACTTATATACTGTAAAGATATTAAATTTTTTGTTAAAATTTTACTTTAAAAAAATTTTTTTTTTTAAAGTGGGCGTGGTCCTTCTCCGATTTTGCTAATTTTTATTAGGCGTACATATAGTAATAGAAGTAAAGTTCCTGCCAAATTTCATCAAGATATCTTCAACGACTGCCAAATTACAGCTTGCAAAACTTTTAAATTACCTTCTTTTAAAAGTGGGCGGTGCCACGCCCATTGTCCAAAATTTTACTAATTTTCTATTCTGCGTCATAAGTTCAACTCATCTACCAAGTTTCGTCGCTTTAGCTGTCTTTTGTAATGAATTATCGCACTTTTTCGGTTTTTCGAAATTTTCGATATCGAAAAAGTGGGCGTGGTTATAGTCCGATATCGTTCATTTTAAATAGCGATCTGAGATGTGTACTCAGGAACCTGCATACCAAATTTCATCAAGATACCTCAAAATTTACTCAAGTTATCGTGTTAACGGACGGACGGACGGACGGACGGACATGGCTCAAACAAATTTTTTTTCGATCCTGATTATTTTGATATATGGAAGTCTATATCTATTTCGATTCCTTTATATATGTACAACCAACCGTTATCCAATCAAAGTTAATATACTCTGTGAGCTCTGCTCAACTGAGTATAAAAAAATTTTTTTTTAAGTGGGCGTGGTCGTTCTCTGATTTTGCTAATTTTTATTAAGCATACATATAGTAATACAAGTAACGTTGCTGCCAAATTTCATCATGATATCTTCAACGACCGCCAAATTACAGATTGCAAAACTTCTAAATTACCTTCTTTTAAAAGTGGGCGGTGCCACGCCCATTGTCCAAAATTTTACTTATTTTCTATTCTACGTCATAAGTTAAACCCACCTACCAAGTTTCATCGCTTTGCCCGTCTTTGGTAATGAATTATCGCACTTTTTCGATTTTCAAAATTTTCGATATCGAAAAAGTGGGCGTGGTTATAGTCCGATATCGTTCATTTTAAACAGCGATCTGAGATGAGTGCCCAGGAACCTATACACCAAATTTCGTCAAGATACCTCAAAATTTACTCAAGTTATCGTGTTAACGGACGGACGGACGGACGGGCGGACGGACGGACGGACGGACGGACATGGCTCAATCAAATTTTTTTTCGATACTGATGATTTTGATATATGGAAGTCTATATCTATCTCTATTTCTTTATACCTGTACAACCAACCGTTATCTAATCAAAGTTAATATACTCTGCGAGCTCTGCTCAACTGAGTATAATAAGTGGATCTCGATAGACATTGCTCTCAAGCTCCTTTTTAAAAAACGCGCTCGGTTTTCATCGTTCTTAGGTATATCTATTGAGCGATGTTAAAGATGTCCATTTCTTTATTTAAAAACATTTACACATCATTGCCTACAGCACGTAAAAATTAACAATTAAAATATTTTTTTTTTTTGTGATCGGTGTATTTTGAATTCAGTTTTAAAACTGGATTAAAATACAATTTTCCAAAAAAAGCGACTTAGCACATTTTCACATTAAGCTAACGATATGTAACAAAAAAGCTGGAAATTAGACTGTGTGGAGAAAATTTTGCAAATGACCGCTCCCAGGGTTAAAGTTTTTATTGAGAAAAAATATTTCTAATACAATTCTTTTTTTCATAAGCAAATGTCTTTATTACATATGGATCTGGTGGCGAAGAACATAGCGTTAACAACTGCAACAACACTCAATAACTGCGGACATATTGAGTCCAGAAAATACGGTCGTAATAGTTTAACGTCATCAAATAGTGAACGGACAGAATACCTTGTTACCTACCTGCGCTTTGGTGGGTCTCTTATAACCACGATATAGGCAAATTTGGCGCAAAGGCGCTAACTTGGAGTTGAGGCGATGCACATGCAAACCCTTGGTTCCAAAGTAATGGAAGGAGTAGGACTTGTGCAGATCCGGAAATAAACAAATCGTACAAGCTAACAGATCACTGTAGTGTCTGTCAGGCGAAACTAGTAGCCAAGCCTAAAGCAATAGAAACATTAGCGGGAAGTAGCTTTAACTGCAGCCGCGTCAGCTCTCTAAACACAACATCTAAAAGTATTGTTATAGTGTAAGCAACCCCTGGAAAGAGTCGATGTAGGAAGGTAGGAAGATATTTTCATCCGAATTGGATCCCTGATCATATGGGAATAGATAAAAATGATACAGCCGTCGAATTAGCTAAACCGAGCGCATCGCTCGAAATTTATACCATTCCAAACAGATTAAAAGAAGTGAGAACTTCACATGATCGTCCAAGCAGGAAGGGTATGGAACCATAATCGATCAAACAGTAATAGCGTGAAATCAAACGCGACGCTGCAAAGTGTTGAAGATCATGTGTAGCTCTAGATAAACAAAGTTACTTTTATCATTTAAAAGCAGAGATGGGTATTCTAACTGTCCTTGTCAGTGATAGCAAATGTAGGTAGCGCGTATTTGAGGAGGAAACGATTAAGCACATTTTGTGCTCGTGACCTTCACGCGCAAGGCTAAGATTTTTGCTATTAATAATGGCACAGCCTTTCAGAACTAGAAGTAGCTAGTAGCATAGGTACCACAAAATTTATTGTATAACCTAAGTCCCGGTTTCTGAAAAGGTTTTTCAGTTTCATAGTTGAGTAAACTTCTCGTAAGACGAGGTATTCCATCCCATTTCGACCAATTTTGAACCCGACCCCTATAGAATTTGCTGAAAGTTTTTCTTCTTTTTCTAGCTTACGAAAGATGTTTTTCAGAAGTTTTTCAAATTTATTCATCCAACTCAAAAAAAGTTATGAATTTAAAAAAAACACGGTTTTGTTTTCAAAATGCTATAACTTTTTCAAAAATTGACCGTTTGGGATCTTTTTTTTTTTTAATTTGTTTTTAAAGGTACTTTTCGGAACAAATTAAAAAAAAAATTTTTAATTTTAAAAAATTTAATGTGGAGATATAGGCCAAACGTGGGCCCGTGAACGCCTAGACAATGCTTTTACATTGTGGGTGTCAAATTGAAGCTGTTGATGAGTGCTTTAGTACAGAGTAAGTCTTATGCCGCTGGGTGACTACGGTCTCGAGATGTAGGCCAAAACGGGGACCCGGATACCACTAGAATATGTACGGCGGCTACCGTGGTGTGATGGTAGCGTGTTCCGCCTACCACACCGGATTCCCTGGGTTCAAACCACGGGTAAAGCAACATCAAAAATTTTAGAAATAAGGTTTTTCAATTAGAAGACCATTTTTCTAAGCGGGGTCGCCCCTCGGCAGTGTTTGGCAAGCGCTCCGGGTGTATTTCTGCCATGAAAAGCCCTCAGTGAAAACTTATCTGCCTTGCAGATGCCGTTCGGAGTCGGCATAAAATCATGTAGGTCCCGTCCGGCCAATCTGTAGGGGAAATCACGAGGAGCACGACGCAAATTGGAAGAGAAGCTCTGCCTTAGATCTCTTCGGAGGTTATCGCGCCTTACATTTATTTTATTTTATTTGTTTTTTATTCGATTTAGTCGCATCAACCTGGCAAAACTGATAAATATGCATGCGAAGCCGAAATAAAGACAATAATTGATAATACCCACATACCTATTTACATACGTCCTATTCGATTTGCCAGAAATTTCGTATATAAATTTGCCTGTATTAGTATTTACGATGCTTTTTTCAGGGAAGTATACCAGAGAAGGACTGGGACTGGGATTAGGACTAGAACTGGGACTGAGACTGAGACTCGGAGTGGGACTGGGACTGAGACTCGGAATGGGACTTGAATAAAATACATACCACCCTCTGGGACAGGCAGTAAGAGATGCAGAAGAATGAGAAAAAATTGAGAGAAGAGAAAAGAGAGAAGGAGACTGAGAAAGAGATAGAATAAGACGAAGATGGAGATAGATGAAGCGAAAAAGACGGAGGGAGGAGTGAATAGAAATATTAGAAAAAAGTGTATAGGGGTAGGGCAGAGTTAGACGGAAAAAGCTTATTAAAATATATGCAGATAGACCAAGTTTAATGCAGAACAACGTCTGTCGGGTCTGCTAGTACATCTATATTGATCAGATAATCGTATCGCATTTAAAATAGCTATCCATTTGTTGCTATTTTACACGACCATATTGCACTGCTAGCTTTCTTCCGGCGCTGAATTACGTTTTCCTTGCAGTTCAGATTTCTGTCAGAACTACGCCTAGGCACAAACACTTTAGTTCTTGAAACTTTAAAGGTGGTCCTTGGACCGGAAGTTATCGTGCCTTGCATTTATCTATTTAATTTATAGTGTACCGTTTGGTGTGTTGGCGCTGAGTCCCCATCGGGAGGACCAGAGGGAAGCTCCTCGCAATGCTAACTGCATCAGCTCCCGTAAAGTTTGAGAGAAATTTTCTCTGTCAGCAATAGCTAGATCATCAGCATATACCGCAAAATTCTCGCTCCTCGATTTTTATCTTTCAATAACGAACTTATGGTTAGGTTCCATAAAAGCATGGTAAGAACAGTCTGAAGTGAGCCTCTTTTCACGTAGCATGTTCAATGGATCATCCCCAGTGAAAAAAGTAGTTGCCTTACCTTGAGAAATTGATCAATCAGTCCCATTATGCGCTTACCCAGATTCCTTAGGGCGTTGTTATATCCTGATCGAAATATATAACTCAAATAAATAAAATACAGAACACTCATCAATGGTTGATGTAGATATTAAGAATGCGTATTTCTTAAGTGTTAAATCTATAGATAACTTCTTTAGTAAAAATTTGGATCAGTAATACAAAAAATTAAACACTGAATAAATTCTAAAATAAAAAGATGATAAAAAAATTTTAAGGACTACCTTTATATAAATGGACCAAAAAATAAAAGGCAAGTTTTCCTTTAATACAGACATAGTCTTGTTGAATTTTGACTAAAAAACTTTAAAAATAGCTCTTGTAAAAGAATTTTGGGATTTAAAACTATAAAGTTGCAGCGCAATCTTTCAATTTAAGGCAAACCATGTATTTGGGAGTAACTAATTGATTATTTAAAATTTAAAAACGCACTCTACCTTCATAATTTTACATCCCAAAATTCTTTTACAAGAGCTATGGTTAAAGCTTTTTAGTTAAAATTCAACAAGACTATGTCTGTGTTAAAGGAAAAATTGCCTTCTACTTTTTGGTCCATTTATATAAAGGTAGTCCTTAAAATTTTTTATCATCTTTTTTATTTTAAATTTTTTAGTACTGCCTACAGAAAGGCAATTGCAACTTTGATTAGTAATTCAAATAATTTCTAAGCGAAAATTCTTATCTTTATTTATTTGTTCAAAATAGCAAGATTTAATAGAATTAGTAGAATTTTCGCTGACAACACTGGCGAAAACAACAGAATTCCACCTCGCATCATAACAAAATAATTCCACCTCGTTAGTCAGCTACTTAATTTGCAGAGCTGAAAATCGTGGTGAAATTCGCATACGCCTGAAATTCTAAAAGAATCGTGGTGAAAGTCGCGTACGCCTAAAAGTATGCAAGGACGTGCATTGAGTTGGTCCTTCAACGAGGTGGAATTCTACAACGCCTGCAACACTTAGGAGCCATGAAGGTATGGCCTAATCTTCTAAATAGTTCGACTTGTGCGTTACGTAGCTCAAATGTTTTGGTCAAACATTGCATTGTCACCGAGTTTCAATTCTCTAGATATCCAGGAAGTTAGCTAAAAATCGATTTCAAGATTCCCAATTTAAAACTAGTTTTCTCAATATCTCGATCTGTGCGCCACATAGCGGATTTGATTTGATAAAATATTGCATTGCCACCGGGTTCTGACTTACCGCCCAAGTTTCATGTCTCTAGCTCATCGGGAAGTTTTACGAAAATCGATCGCAAGATTCCCACCGTTTTTAAAGGATTTGCGGTTATCTTGACTAGCACACCACCTAGCGGAACTTTGTTTCCTATAGGTTGTATTGTCAGCAGGCCTCTAACTAAGTGCCAAGTTTGAAGTCTCTAGGTGACAGCGAAGTGAGTTAAAAATGGATTGAAAAATTCCCAAATTAAAATTTGCCACTTAGCGATTTTTTTTTGACCAAATGTTGCATTGTCAGGGGGTTCTGACCACGGTCCAAGCTTCAAGTCTCTAGCTCACCGGAAAGTTACTAAAAAATCGATTGCAAGATTCCCCTCGTTTTTCAGGGATTTGTAGTTATCTCATTTAGCGCGCCAACTAGCTGAATTTTGTTTCTGTATATTGTATTGTCACAAAGCCTCGAACTGTGTGCCAAGTTTCAAGTATCTAGTTCACCGGGAAGTTAGATAAAAATGGATTGAAAAATTCCCAAATCAAAACTAATTTTCCTAATATTTCGATCCATGCGCCACCTAGCGAAATTTTTTCGATCAAACGTGGGTCACCGGGTTCTGACTTACGGCTCAAGTTTCGTATCTCCAGCTCACCGGGAAGTTACCAAAAATCGATTGCAAAATTCCCCTCGTTTTTCAAGGATTTGTAGTTATCTCACTTAGCGTACCACCTAGCGGAATTGTGTTTTCTGTAGATTGTATTGTCACTGGGTCTCGAACTATGTGCTAAGTTACAAGTCTCTAGGTAACCGCGAAGTTAGTTAAAAATGGATTGAAAAATTCCCAATTAAAATTAATTTTCCTAATATCTTGATCCATGCGCCAGCTAACGGAATTTTTTTGATAAAATATTGCAGTCACCGGGTTCTGACTTGTGGCTCAAGTTTCATATCTCCAGCTCACCGGGAAGTTACTCAAAAATCGATTGCAAGATTCCCTGCGTTTTTTCAGAGATTTTCGTTTATCGCGATTCGTATGCCACCTGGCGGCATCTTGTTTTCCACGAATTGTATTGCCATCGACTCGCAAACTATGTGCTAAGTTTCAAGTCTCTGGATCACTGAGAAGTTAGTTAAAAATCGATCACAAAATTTCCATTTTAAAATTAATTTTCTGTATATCTCGATCCGTGCGCCACCTATCGGACTTTTTTCACTTGCATTGTAATGTCTCTCAGATCTGAACTATATTCTAAGTATCAAGCTCAAAGGGAAGTTACCGAAAAAGACTTTTCCGTGGGTCAAAAATTCGTATGGAAATGAGGGAATAAACATGAAAGCGACTTAACATAAAGGTAAAATAAAAAATTAAAAAATGCGTTCAAGACAATCTTTAAAGTTAGGGCTGGTCTTTTGCAATTTTTTAATTTTGTACGAGTATGAGGCCGGATGCAATCTACTGTAAATCTGTTGGTATATGCAAAAACAAATATGCCCAAAGTGGTAAGTTTGCTAACACTATTGAAATCAATTGAAATCATGCTTGCACTAAGATCTGTTTATACGCCAAGAGGCTTATGCTCACATCGAACAATCATACTTTCAAAGCTTGAGTGTAGTAATGTCAATATGATTATTTGTATGTTTATATGTATGCCGTACTTACTTGCTATTGGCAATGTAGCTGATACCGGCCAAGGAGCAATTAGCGCAATAGTCGCGCAAACAGGCAAGCAATGTCCAAACCATATCTACTCTACGATGCACTTATGCTCGCACTAGGACATAAGATCTGCAAAGGCTATATGTACGAATATATGAAAGTACGCTCAGCAGGATAGTTGGTTGGTGATGCTTACAAAAACCGGTTTGGTCGTTTAGTTAGTTGGCCCGTTGCTGGTTATGGCTTATTGTCGACTAAATGCAGAATGGAGACAAGTATGATATTCGAGTACTGCAACAACAGACTGAAGCAGCAGCTAGATTATACTAGCAACATCACGAACTACAGCAATGCAAGTACATTTACGTGTTTATATTTATGTATGTATGTGTATATGAATGCGGATGAATATGTGTTTGTGTGTGTGTGTATGAGTTTGATTACACAAGCATGTTATTCGAGTTGTGTGCTTGTGCTGTCGGCCACAAGTGGAAAGCGTTTAATTGCTGTTTCCTTTTGCGTTCACCACAAGCAAAGCGGACAAGCATATTGTGAAATAGCTCAATACTTGTTATAGTAACCACAAGACAACAAAAACAACACCAACAGCAGCAACAACGACTATTGTAATGGTACCGCAGGGTCGGATGTTGTGTACAGTGGGCTTTATTTTGCAGTAAAAAGGAATTTATGAATTTTCAAGTAAAAGTTTTAGGATTACCATATCCATGTAGTCGTTACACCCGTGGCACAGTCTTAACGACTGGCAGAAAAACCAACTAGCAAAGCACACAAAATACTCAATATTGCTAACTGCCCACGGCAGCTTCAACTTGTACGGTTGCTTCTCATAGCTATTGTATTCGTAGTTCGAATAGTATTCGTACTTCGAACAGAAGGCTCTCCATAGGAAAGATTGTGAGAGAGGGGTGGTCTTTCCGTTTTTACCCATCCCACAGTTCCGTACAATTTTTTTAATTATAACGAGCACAAAACACATAATCCTTTCCGCAACCCTGCAAATTCGACAGCCGATAGTAGAAGATTGGACCTTGTAGAACAGATGATACGGCGTTCAGCGCGGTGAATGTAGACGTCCCAGCAAAGTAGTAGATATGGCGAAGGTTCTACGTACTTATTGCCATCCATATAATGCTATTTTTCTCATCTGACCACGTGCCGATTCCTCTTACACTCACAACCTCCGAGTGCCAAATCGGTATGCTTAAACGTTAAGAGAAATAAATGATATGGCAATTTTTTTTTTTTTTTTTTTTTTTTGTTGCTTTAATTTAAATTAAATAAATTAATAAAAAATAATTTAAATAAAAATTGATTTTTTTTTTAATTTGTCTCATTTAAATTTAATTTAATTTAATTTAATTTTTTTATTTTGCTTTATTTTATTTTATTTTATTTCATTTTATTTTATTGTTTTTTATTTTATTTCATTTCATTTCATTTCATTTTATTTTATTTCATTTCATTTTATTTCATTTCATTTCATTTCATTTCATTTCATTTCATTTTATTTTATTTTATTTTATTTTATTTTATTTTATTTCATTTCATTTCATTTCATTTCATTTTATTTTATTTCATTTCATTTCATTTCATTTCATTTCAATTTATTTTATTTTATTTCATTTTATTTTATTTTATTTCATTTCATTTCATTTTATTTCATTTCATTTCATTTCATTTCATTTTATTTTATTTTATTTTATTTTATTTTATTTTATTTCATTTCATTTCATTTCATTTTATTTCATTTCATTTTATTTTATTTTATTTTATTTTATTTTATTTTATTTTATTTTATTTCATTTCATTTTATTTTATTTCATTTCATTTCATTTTATTTTATTTTATTTTATTTTGTTTTATTTTATCACCACCACCAATCACCTGTCCACCCATCGTAACCTCCTTTGCTGGTCGATAGGACACTAGTGCACCTCAAATTCGGTCACCGTTCATCGATTTCACCAACAACCATAATCGTCAACCGATCACCAATCACTTGTTTTCCGCCACCTGTCGATCCTTCCTTCAATCAGCGGCTGGTTACACTTATCCTCCAACGTCTGAACCAAGTACCACCAAATAAATAACGTGTATTCATTTAGAATGGAAAGTGGAAATCCTCTCCACTCGGGATTGACTGAGTGCCGCTCCAGCCTTCGACAGAATCCATCTTACATCATTTAAGATAATTCTTCAACATTATTATACCACGGAACTTTCACTGCCTAATCTCAAGCTTTTGACACGGTCATCCATGCCACACTACAGCTAGATCTAAAGTAGTCCTCTCTCCACCTTGTCAAAATATTTGAACCGCCAACTATGAGAATGATATAGACATCTTTATGTCCCCAAAATCAAAAACCAACACCAACTACAATTAAATAGTGGTGCTTTAAGGTGGTTTTCTACCACGCTGATGTTTAATTTCGAGATATCTAACACCCTTCTGCTTTCGAAGGAGTTACACAAAACCTGTAGAGATAAACCTTTTAGGATTTTCGAGTCATTTGTCAAGCTAACAACAACAACAACAACAAAAATAGCAGTAAAAATTTGTTTCATAAATTTCATGACATTTTCCACTGTTGTCCAACTCAACAACCTTGGTTTTACTCAACAGCAAATACAACAATGTATTCACGTGAGAATTGCAATTAAAGTAATATTTTTTTGTTTTATTTTAATGCAGCATACAACACAGGAAGCGACATCAGTTGTTGCAGTTGTAGTACAGCAGTTGGTGGACAGGCACCTCAAACTCACTGTTACAAGCTGCCTTATTTTACCGCCTTCTTTGCGCAGCACCCAACTGGGTTTCGCATTGCCACAATATACAAACATTGTGTTAAATAAATAAAATATACTGAAGAAAAATTTACAAGCGTATATCCTGCGTCACGTCACTAGTAGCTGCAACAAGAACAATAACAATGTTGGCGACTACACGGCGTATACGCAACAGCAAGAGGTGCTTAAGCTCAACAGTGAAGTGTGAGTTAATTAATGAGTAGCATTATGAGTGAGTGCGTGAATAAGTAAATGAGTGAGTGCCAATAGGATTAAAGTGTGGTTATGTGTTTGCAAGTAACTGAAATGTTACCAATATACGCACACACACACACACACACACACACATATATATATATATACAGGCGTAGTAACAACAACACAACAAACATGATAAGGTACTTAACTCTGGCTGCAATTATGCAATTAGACTCTGTTGTTTATTTTATACGAAAAACACTTAAAAGCAATTATTTCACAAGCGCGCATTCACTAGCTTACACCCACACAAACACACATGCATGTACTTATGCTCATGTACTTCACTATGCACTTCAATTTGCATACCAACGTTAAGTCGTGGCGGACGCTGTAGGCGGTAAAAATGAACAAACATGCGGCTCGACAGCTGCTGTACTCCATTAACATTTAGCCGCATATCAAACACATACACACACGCATAACAATACGTACACACACAGACACATATGAAACACAAACAAGTCGTACATATGTCAACTTCATTGCTCTTAGTTGGCATTCGTGTAAAATGAGAAATTAATATGGATTAGTAAATTATTAATGAGCGCCGAAAGCGTGCACTTTTTTATGCAATTTATGCCTTACACGAAACGTACATACAAACATACATATGCACATATTACGTATAACCCTTGATTGCAAATATGTGGTGTATGAACGCTATACATACATAAGCACATTAGACTGAATTGGTACCAATATGAAATAGTTGCAAATGATGTTGTTGTTGTAGCAGTACTTCGCCCCATGCAATAGGTGTGACCGATCACAAATTGTCATCAATACCCTCTAACGGGAGTCCAAGGAAACTTTATGTTTCAACAGGGGTGAACCATAATGAGAGGGGTGTTAGAGGCGTTGGTTCCACAATACAGTTGAAGAGATGGTTGGTGTCATGCGGGGACACGTTAAAATCAGGACACATTTTTGTATATCGGGTTGATTCTGGATAAGTAAGAGTTTAACCTGTTACAGTATCCAGATCGAAGTTGAGCTAGAGTGACTCGCGTTTCCCTAGGGAGTGTGCAAATTTAGGGTATTGTTTTTTGAGTACTGGATTCACCGGGAAACTCCCGGCATAGAGGTACGACGCCTATTTGTGGAGTTCGCTGAGGACCCGCTTGTATTTTTTGGCTTCATAGGGATGTGTTCTTAGGTGCCGTACTTCCTCATAATGCTTACGGAGATGACTCCTTAAGCCCCTGGGCGGTGTTGGCTCATTAATGAGATGTCTATTTGGATGCCCAGATTTCTGGGTATTCAACCGGAACTGTTTGGTTAGCATTTCATTTCTCTCCTTAATGGTTAATATTCTCGCCTCATTATGTAGATGGTGTTCGGGAAACATAAGAAGACAACCCTTGGCGGTTCTGACAGCAGCATTTTGGCAGGCCTGTAGCGTCGTCCAGTAGTAGACCATTGAAACTTATATTGAGTGGATTTTGTAAAATGTGAGCAACAAAAAGGCGTGAATACCAAGTACTCGTGAACCTCTTAACGGTATCAACCGACAACAGAAAGTTATTGTTCTATTGTTGGCTTAATATCGATGTAAATTATTATCGTCTTGTTATCGCCAAGTCATCGGCTTATTATTGTTTTTTTTTTTTTTTTGTTGTGGGATTTTTATAGGACGGTTGATATGTCACTGATTCTACATTGAAGTTTTATAGAATAACAGATTTTTAACGCTGCTAACACATAGATACGTTTTGGTAATGAATCGATATTTTTAAGATAACTAATCGAAAACTTGTTGATGATAAATCGATCACTTTTTGATAACATATGGATAACTTTACAACACTCCGAAAAAAATCATTTTATCTTTCTGTTAACATGTCGATAATTTTTCGATAAACAATCCAAAATTTTGCAATAGTAAAGTTTTAACTATCGATACAATATCGATAATATTTTAATAAGTAATTGGTAACAAATGGATAACCTTTGGTGAAATTTCGAAAATGGTCCGATAAATAACTATTTAATGAAAAGTTGTTAACATTTTGATAACAAGCTGATAAATCGTCAATAAAAAATTGGGAAATCATTGAAAATCGTGCAATTTTCCCACGTTACGCTACAGTAAATATAGGCTTATATTCTATATTTCACACACAACTTATACTACGCCTACATTTATCCTGTATAACACCACTTCCAAAGACAACGCTTACGGTTACACATACATATCTCACTTATGGAATTTCTCATACCGTGAACAGAGACGTTTCATATGAAAAAGGTATTTTAGCTGCAGCATTTGCTTTTTAACGTCCCACTCTAATGTATATAAGGGCGTTTCGAAAAAGAACAATTAAAGCTCCATCAAAAATAAGTCAAAATATTTTTCTTATATTAACTGCTACCGTCAACATCACTTCTAGGCCAGAAGTCGTTGTGATATTCAATAAAAACAGTAAATACCCTTAATGCAACAACTACCGTAGATCGAACCACTCCGTGCAGTCATTGAATTTGGCTAACGCCCTTATTTCGAGCATGGAGAGATCATTGAAAAATTGTTGACCGAGAGCAAGGAACCTCCTTTTAAGTAGCTCCGGAAAGTGGCTGCGCGTTTTCCTCCTTCTCAATGTATCTGCAGCTGCATATGTATTCGTAAGATTCGACGCCCATCCTAGCGGCGTTAGTAGCTATCAAACACTGATCAGTGAGAACCCTTACCAGGCACAATTTTCCTGACTTTTTTAGCATCAAAAGAGTACCACAGCGTCCTTTATTATAGCCAGGCCAAACCCCCCAAACATACAGGATGCGCTGACTAGAGCATATTTCTATGTGCTCGTGCGGCACTTATGTTAGGCCATAGGTACAAACCGAAACATTTTGGACGATTGTACCCCTCATGGCCTGGTGATCAGCTCTGCGATATTTAGTGATCGACTTTGTATTGTCGACACATGCGGTCACCATTTTCGGTTCTGGCAGAAAAACCAACTAGCAAAGCACACAAAATACTCAATATTGCTAACTGCCCACGGCAGCTTCAACTTGTACGGTTGCTTCTCATAGCTATTGTATTCGTAGTTCGAATAGTATTCGTACTTCGAACAGAAGGCTCTCCATAGGAAAGATTGTGAGAGAGGGGTGGTCTTTCCGTTTTTACCCATCCCACAGTTCCGTACAATTTTTTTAATTATAACGAGCACAAAACACATAATCCTTTCCGCAACCCTGCAAATTCGACAGCCGATAGTAGAAGATTGGACCTTGTAGAACAGATGATACGGCGTTCAGCGCGGTGAATGTAGACGTCCCAGCAAAGTAGTAGATATGGCGAAGGTTCTACGTACTTATTGCCATCCATATAATGCTATTTTTCTCATCTGACCACGTGCCGATTCCTCTTACACTCACAACCTCCGAGTGCCAAATCGGTATGCTTAAACGTTAAGAGAAATAAATGATATGGCAATTTTTTTTTTTTTTTTTTTTTTTTTGTTGCTTTAATTTAAATTAAATAAATTAATAAAAAATAATTTAAATAAAAATTGATTTTTTTTTTAATTTGTCTCATTTAAATTTAATTTAATTTAATTTAATTTTTTTATTTTGCTTTATTTTATTTTATTTTATTTCATTTTATTTTATTGTTTTTTATTTTATTTCATTTCATTTCATTTCATTTTATTTTATTTCATTTCATTTTATTTCATTTCATTTCATTTCATTTCATTTTATTTTATTTTATTTTATTTTATTTTATTTTATTTCATTTCATTTCATTTCATTTCATTTTATTTTATTTCATTTCATTTCATTTCATTTCATTTCAATTTATTTTATTTTATTTCATTTTATTTTATTTTATTTCATTTCATTTCATTTTATTTCATTTCATTTCATTTCATTTCATTTTATTTTATTTTATTTTATTTTATTTTATTTTATTTTATTTCATTTCATTTCATTTCATTTTATTTCATTTCATTTTATTTTATTTTATTTTATTTTATTTTATTTTATTTTATTTTATTTTATTTTATTTTATTTCATTTCATTTTATTTTATTTCATTTCATTTCATTTTATTTTATTTTATTTTATTTTGTTTTATTTTATCACCACCACCAATCACCTGTCCACCCATCGTAACCTCCTTTGCTGGTCGATAGGACACTAGTGCACCTCAAATTCGGTCACCGTTCATCGATTTCACCAACAACCATAATCGTCAACCGATCACCAATCACTTGTTTTCCGCCACCTGTCGATCCTTCCTTCAATCAGCGGCTGGTTACACTTATCCTCCAACGTCTGAACCAAATACCACCAAATAAATAACGTGTATTCATTTAGAATGGAAAGTGGAAATCCTCTCCACTCGGGATTGACTGAGTGCCGCTCCAGCCTTCGACAGAATCCATCTTACATCATTTAAGATAATTCTTCAACATTATTATACCACGGAACTTTCACTGCCTAATCTCAAGCTTTTGACACGGTCATCCATGCCACACTACAGCTAGATCTAAAGTAGTCCTCTCTCCACCTTGTCAAAATATTTGAACCGCCAACTATGAGAATGATATAGACATCTTTATGTCCCCAAAATCAAAAATCAACACCAACTACAATTAAATAGTGGTGCTTTAAGGTGGTTTTCTACCACGCTGATGTTTAATTTCGAGATATCTAACACCCTTCTGCTTTCGAAGGAGTTACACAAAACCTGTAGAGATAAACCTTTTAGGATTTTCGAGTCATTTGTCAAGCTAACAACAACAACAACAACAAAAATAGCAGTAAAAATTTGTTTCATAAATTTCATGACATTTTCCACTGTTGTCCAACTCAACAACCTTGGTTTTACTCAACAGCAAATACAACAATGTATTCACGTGAGAATTGCAATTAAAGTAATATTTTTTTGTTTTATTTTAATGCAGCATACAACACAGGAAGCGACATCAGTTGTTGCAGTTGTAGTACAGCAGTTGGTGGACAGGCACCTCAAACTCACTGTTACAAGCTGCCTTATTTTACCGCCTTCTTTGCGCAGCACCCAACTGGGTTTCGCATTGCCACAATATACAAACATTGTGTTAAATAAATAAAATATACTGAAGAAAAATTTACAAGCGTATATCCTGCGTCACGTCACTAGTAGCTGCAACAAGAACAATAACAATGTTGGCGACTACACGGCGTATACGCAACAGCAAGAGGTGCTTAAGCTCAACAGTGAAGTGTGAGTTAATTAATGAGTAGCATTATGAGTGAGTGCGTGAATAAGTAAATGAGTGAGTGCCAATAGGATTAAAGTGTGGTTATGTGTTTGCAAGTAACTGAAATGTTACCAATATACGCACACACACACACACACACACACATATATATATATATATACAGGCGTAGTAACAACAACACAACAAACATGATAAGGTACTTAACTCTGGCTGCAATTATGCAATTAGACTCTGTTGTTTATTTTATACGAAAAACACTTAAAAGCAATTATTTCACAAGCGCGCATTCACTAGCTTACACCCACATAAACACACATGCATGTACTTATGCTCATGTACTTCACTATGCACTTCAATTTGCATACCAACGTTAAGTCGTGGCGGACGCTGTAGGCGGTAAAAATGAACAAACATGCGGCTCGACAGCTGCTGTACTCCATTAACATTTAGCCGCATATCAAACACATACACACACGCATAACAATACGTACACACACAGACACATATGAAACACAAACAAGTCGTACATATGTCAACTTCATTGCTCTTAGTTGGCATTCGTGTAAAATGAGAAATTAATATGGATTAGTAAATTATTAATGAGCGCCGAAAGCGTGCACTTTTTTATGCAATTTATGCCTTACACGAAACGTACATACAAACATACATATGCACATATTACGTATAACCCTTGATTGCAAATATGTGGTGTATGAACGCTATACATACATAAGCACATTAGACTGAATTGGTACCAATATGAAATAGTTGCAAATGATGTTGTTGTTGTAGCAGTACTTCGCCCCATGCAATAGGTGTGACCGATCACAAATTGTCATCAATACCCTCTAACGGGAGTCCAAGGAAACTTTATGTTTCAACAGGGGTGAACCATAATGAGAGGGGTGTTAGAGGCGTTGGTTCCACAATACAGTTGAAGAGATGGTTGGTGTCATGCGGGGACACGTTAAAATCAGGACACATTTTTGTATATCGGGTTGATTCTGGATAAGTAAGAGTTTAACCTGTTACAGTATCCAGATCGAAGTTGAGCTAGAGTGACTCGCGTTTCCCTAGGGAGTGTGCAAATTTAGGGTATTGTTTTTTGAGTACTGGATTCACCGGGAAACTCCCGGCATAGAGGTACGACGCCTATTTGTGGAGTTCGCTGAGGACCCGCTTGTATTTTTTGGCTTCATAGGGATGTGTTCTTAGGTGCCGTACTTCCTCATAATGCTTACGGAGATGACTCCTTAAGCCCCTGGGCGGTGTTGGCTCATTAATGAGATGTCTATTTGGATGCCCAGATTTCTGGGTATTCAACCGGAACTGTTTGGTTAGCATTTCATTTCTCTCCTTAATGGTTAATATTCTCGCCTCATTATGTAGATGGTGTTCGGGAAACATAAGAAGACAACCCTTGGCGGTTCTGACAGCAGCATTTTGGCAGGCCTGTAGCGTCGTCCAGTAGTAGACCATTGAAACTTATATTGAGTGGATTTTGTAAAATGTGAGCAACAAAAAGGCGTGAATACCAAGTACTCGTGAACCTCTTAACGGTATCAACCGACAACAGAAAGTTATTGTTCTATTGTTGGCTTAATATCGATGTAAATTATTATCGTCTTGTTATCGCCAAGTCATCGGCTTATTATTGTTTTTTTTTTTTTTTTGTTGTGGGATTTTTATAGGACGGTTGATATGTCACTGATTCTACATTGAAGTTTTATAGAATAACAGATTTTTAACGCTGCTAACACATAGATACGTTTTGGTAATGAATCGATATTTTTAAGATAACTAATCGAAAACTTGTTGATGATAAATCGATCACTTTTTGATAACATATGGATAACTTTACAACACTCCGAAAAAAATCATTTTATCTTTCTGTTAACATGTCGATAATTTTTCGATAAACAATCCAAAATTTTGCAATAGTAAAGTTTTAACTATCGATACAATATCGATAATATTTTAATAAGTAATTGGTAACAAATGGATAACCTTTGGTGAAATTTCGAAAATGGTCCGATAAATAACTATTTAATGAAAAGTTGTTAACATTTTGATAACAAGCTGATAAATCGTCAATAAAAAATTGGGAAATCATTGAAAATCGTGCAATTTTCCCACGTTACGCTACAGTAAATATAGGCTTATATTCTATATTTCACACACAACTTATACTACGCCTACATTTATCCTGTATAACACCACTTCCAAAGACAACGCTTACGGTTACACATACATATCTCACTTATGGAATTTCTCATACCGTGACCAGAGACGTTTCATATGAAAAAGGTATTTTAGCTGCAGCATTTGCTTTTTAACGTCCCACTCTAATGTATATAAGGGCGTTTCGAAAAAGAACAATTAAAGCTCCATCAAAAATAAGTCAAAATATTTTTCTTATATTAACTGCTACCGTCAACATCACTTCTAGGCCAGAAGTCGTTGTGATATTCAATAAAAACAGTAAATACCCTTAATGCAACAACTACCGTAGATCGAACCACTCCGTGCAGTCATTGAATTTGGCTAACGCCCTTATTTCGAGCATGGAGAGATCATTGAAAAATTGTTGACCGAGAGCAAGGAACCTCCTTTTAAGTAGCTCCGGAAAGTGGCTGCGCGTTTTCCTCCTTCTCAATGTATCTGCAGCTGCATATGTATTCGTAAGATTCGACGCCCATCCTAGCGGCGTTAGTAGCTATCAAACACTGATCAGTGAGAACCCTTACCAGGCACAATTTTCCTGACTTTTTTAGCATCAAAAGAGTACCACAGCGTCCTTTATTATAGCCAGGCCAAACCCCCCAAACATACAGGATGCGCTGACTAGAGCATATTTCTATGTGCTCGTGCGGCACTTATGTTAGGCCATAGGTACAAACCGAAACATTTTGGACGATTGTACCCCTCATGGCCTGGTGATCAGCTCTGCGATATTTAGTGATCGACTTTGTATTGTCGACACATGCGGTCACCATTTTCGGTTCTTTAGGCACAGGTACGAAATTATTAACATCACCACGAATGGCTCACATTTCTGCTTAATATACGCTACATTGGTCGGAATAGCCAAAAGCCATCGGTAAATTCGTTTATGAGTTATTAGCATCTTGCAATTTTGTATTGATATTGAAACTGGAGCTTTGGAGCTCAAGATTGTACCTGACCACTATACCCATTGTGGCAACTGCCACTTTTTCTTGTACGCTGGGTTCCGCCAAAGGAAGGGTTATTTTCTTCGCGACCAAATCAAGTTGGTAGGGGAAGAAAGGTTTTGCATGCCTCCCTTGAAGTGTATACAAGAGCGCTGCTAATGCAGAGCTTCAAACTCCTCTTAGCGTATGAGGTTCGTGGCCTTTGCAAGGGCATGCATGTCGTATGTGGCTATTTAACTAGATCTAATGTACTACCTTGGTAGAAAAACACAACAAGACACCAATTACAAGAGAACAACGCAGTTAATGATTTATTCACATAATCTATATTAACACTTGGGACTACACCATTTCCAGTTGTAAATGAGAAAGCGTCATTTGGAAATGAGAATAGTTACTTCAAAATGAGAAAGCGTAATTTGAAAATAAGATTTGTAAATAGTAAATGAGATTAATCAGCGGTAAATTAGAGAGCGTCAAATGTAAACGCCAAAGCATCACTTCGGTATGAGAATAGTCACTTGCAAATAAGAATAGTCAATTGTACATGCGAATGCGTCATTTGTTATCGAGATGAGGGAGTTGTAAATGAGAACAGTCAATTGTAAATGCGAAAGCGTCATATGTAAATGAGAATAGTCACTTGTAAATGAGAAAGCATTAAAAAAATGTTAAAGCGTCATTTGTAATTGAGAATATGTAGTCAATTATAAATAAGAAAGCATCACGTAAAAATGCGAAAGCGTCATATGGGAATGAGAATAGTCAATTGTAAATGCGAAAGCGTTATATAGAAATGAGAAAAGTAGGTAAATTTTGAATGAGAAAGCATTAAATGAATACAAATTAAAGAACAAGCTAGCTGGACAAAATTATTTTATGAGATTTTCCGTTTCATATGCAGTCATTTATTACAACTACGTAATTTTTTCAGCCATATGTTCTTTTTTTTTCAAAATTTTACTTCATATCCATACATTTGCTTATTTCATGTACACTAACTCATGTGAATAAGTGACATAAATCAAAAAAAATTTAAAGGACTTAAGAATATTACTTTATTGTACTTAAATTGAATGGACTACAAATCTCAATACTCTAAAAAATTCTAAAAATTCGGAAAAAAATTAAAATCTTTTATGAAAATTCGTCGAATTTTTTAAATATAATTTAGTTTTTGTTATAGATCGTGCAAATTTTCTTATGGGAAATTAGTTGAAATAAATTTTGGAGTGCGAAAATTGTAAGAATTGTCCAAAAAAGGGTGTCTACTTATTTATGTAAGTGACTGTCCATATGTACATACATATTTTGTATTTATTTGAGTATTTATCCTGGCACTAAATTTTTTCAAAATTATTTTATAGTACCAGTCAGGAATGTAAAAGTGAATTAAAATAATAATAATAACAATGTAAATAATTAAATTAATTATGTGAAAATTACTTATTACAAAAAACTTAAAAGTAAAGTATCATAAAAAGTAGAAAAGACAATAGATTTAAATTAAATTAAACCTGTTCCAACAAAAAGTTATAGGGTAGGTTATCTTTTATAATTATATTATTATTCGCTATCATCATTTTCATTCGATGAGTCACTTGTGGAATAGTCATGAGCATCAGCAACACTACTGTGAAAGCTTGAAACAACTGGGGTATTTATTGACTCCTCAACATTATCGGGGGACAGTAAATTTAAGACTTCTGAAGTTAGACCTTTAAATTTTTTCTTAAGTATCTCCCTAAAACTGTTAACTAAAGGATCCGATGTTATAAGCAACATATTCATAAGATCTCTATTCGTGGCTTCACGTGACTGCTTTTGTGTGTTATCATCCCTAAAGCATCTGAAATCTTTATTACGGGATTCCTGTGCTTCCTCAGAAAGTTGACCAATAGGTAAAATTGCTGATTTTATAATACCAGTACTATGCACTAAGATTTTATGAACTGTAACAGGCATATTAAACCATGGATAGAGATCTACGTATAGTTTTTTAGTCTCGACCGCAGATTTTTCAAATCTTTGGATATTTATATTGTACCCAGATGCTAATGCGCGAAGGAGAGTGTCGAATCTTTTTATGAGCGTAATATCCAATCCCCTAATCTCAGCGCTGGCCTCAGAATTTTCGAAAAACTTACGAGAGTGCCGAAACCTGGTTTTGGTTTATCTACTATCAATCCAAGTTGTGCAGTATTTATATTACATTCAGGTATTGGCGTAGATGCTACCAAATGGGGTTGTTTTGTGTAGCGTTCCTGTGTGGTTATACCTGCATCACGATTGCTTCGTATGTACCTGTTTTTATGCCTTGGTGACTGGTGCGGTAGGTTGTGGCAGGTTGAAGTCAGTGATCTTCGCCTTTTTGCTTTTGGTGTGCCTTTGTTGACCTTGCGCGTTTATTTTTGTATGTTTTATGGCTACGTGTTTGTTCCCTGTACCTGGGAATTGGTTGTGCCGTTTGTAGATCAGATTTAAAGGTTCAAATATCTCGTCGGAGCTGGTACATACATACATCCTATTTTATATGTAGAGATAACTAAATCTACAAAGAAAAAAAAATTAAAAATAGACGTGCAAGGAATTCCCAATGGTTTTTTCTTTCGACTATTAGAGAATACTTGCGACTATAACATGTGTAGAATTTAGCCCGGATGTCCGCGGATGTATGTAAATTTTTTGTCCCTAAATTTAAACATATAGAGAAAAAATACCTTTTCTTCTTAATAGCGGAATGTTAAATATATTGAAAATACTCCAATTGCGAAAGAATTACTATAAAAAAATTTTGCTTACCTTCGAGCTTACAATCCATCAAAAAACTTATATAAAAGTGTTCACTTAAAAGAAATATGAAGCTTAATATTCAACAAGAATTTTGCAAATTAATCAATGCATTTTACGGCCACTCCTGCCTTCTTACTTCAATTACTCAATATATATGAGCCAAAATATCAAAAAAAAAAGCGAAAATGCCGTTATTTTGTTTGTTTTCTTTCATTTCTCATTACACTTTTCTTGGAATAAGAACTTTATTTTTGTCCAGCTAGCTTGCTCTACACGAAACACTGTGCGCTGTACAGGAACTTGAACTTCTAATAGATGGGAGGGCGGGATAGCCTAGTGGTCATACCAAATCGGCTCTGGGATGTTAGCACCCCATTTCTGGAATTTTATAACAAAACATATGCCAAATAATTGGTCACTAATTGGTCATAATTGGTCAGCAGGTTTCAGTAATTGGTCAGCATTAGAAAAAATTTTATGGAAATTTTAAAATTTTCATGGTCGGGTGTGGGATGTTAGCACCCCATTTCTGGAATTTTATAACAAAACATATGCCAAATAATTGGTCACTAATTGGTCATAATTGGTCAGCGGGTCCCACTAATTGGTCAGCCATAGACAATTTTTTATGGCCATTTAAAGTTTTCCAAGGGAAAACCAATTTTCCTGTTTAAACACCCTGTATACATAAATTTTCCAAAAAAAATTATGCCAATTAATTGGTCACTAATTGGTCATAATTGGTCACCAGGTTTCGTTAATTGGTCAGCCATAGGAACTTTTTAATTAATTTTTAAAGTTTTCTTTGTTATCGGATGTTACCCTGTTATCGGATGTTAGCACCCCATCGGTGGATTTTGAATTCGAAAAGCATGCCAAATAATTGGTCACTAATTGGTCATAATTGGTCAGTGGGTCCCACTAATTGGTCAGCCATAGACAATTTTTTATGGCCATTTAAAGTTTTCCAAGGAAAACCAATTTTCCTGTCTAGACACCCTGTATAAATAAATTTTCCAAAAAAAAATATGCCAATTAATTGGTCACTAATTGGTCATAATTGGTCAGCAGGTTTCGTTAATTGGTCAGCCATAGGAACTTTTTAATTAATTTTTAAAGTTTTCTTTGTTATCGGATGTTATCGTGTTATCGGATGTTAGCACCCCATCGGTGGATTTTCAAATCGAAACGTGTGCCAAATAATTGGTCACTAATTGGTCATAATTGGTCAGCGGGTCCCACTAATTGGTCAGCCATAGAAAATTTTTTATGGCCATTTAAAGTTTTCCAAGGGAAAAACAATTTTCCTGTTTAAACACCCTGTATACATAAATTTTCCAAAAAAAATTATGCCAATTAATTGGTCACTAATTGGTCATAATTGGTCAGTGGGTCCCACTAATTGGTCAGCCATAGACAATTTTTTATGACCATTTAAAGTTTTCCAAGGAAAATCAATTTTGCTGTCTAGACACCCTGTATACATAAATTTTCCAAAAAAAATTATGCCAATTAATTGGTCACTAATTGGTCATAATTGGTCAGCAGGTTTCGTTAATTGGTCAGCCATAGGAACTTTTTAATTAATTTTTAAAGTTTTCTTTGTTATCGGATGTTACCCTGTTATCGGATGTTAGCACCCCATCGGTGGATTTTCGATTCGAAAGGTATGCCAAATAATTGGTCACTAATTGGTCATAATTGGTCAGCGGGTCCCACTAATTGGTCAGCCATAGACAATTTTTTATGGCCATTTAAAGTTTTCCAAGGAAAACCAATTTTCCTGTCTAGACACCCTGTATAAATAAATTTTCCAAAAAAAAATATGCCAATTAATTGGTCACTAATTGGTCATAATTGGTCAGCAGGTTTCGTTAATTGGTCAGCCATAGGAACTTTTTAATTAATTTTTAAAGTTTTCTTTGTTATCGGATGTTATCGTGTTATCGGATGTTAGCACCCCATCGGTGGATTTTCAAATCGAAACGTATGCCAAATAATTGGTCACTAATTGGTCATAATTGGTCAGTGGGTCCTACTAATTGGTCAGCCATAGACAATTTTTTATGGTCATTTAAAATTTTCCAAGGAAAACCAATTTTCCTCTCTAGACACCCTGTACACATGGAATTTCCAAAAAAAATTATGCCAGTTAAATGTTCACTTATTCTTTATAATTTCTCAGTAGTAGGTCAATTATTTATCCCCTAACCATAAAGAAAATGCGGTTAGCGTTTTTAACAATTTTTCACGGTTGCACTAAAAACTTGGTTATTCCATAATGCTTTCTTAATAATTATTTTTATCTTACGTGGCATCACAGTCGAAAAATGCGCGCAGAAGGCGTAAAGCTTAAATACAACATTGCTTATAATAGTAGAAAAGAAGCAATAGCAGAGATAATAAGATTTGCGCCTAAATGGATTCGTTCGCGGGTTCGATTCCGTCTATTTTATTATTATTTTTTTTTTTTTCATTTAATTCTTTTAACATATTTTTTTAATTAATAGTTTTATTATTTAAGTATTATTTTTATTTAAAATATATTATTTTCCTTCCAAATTAAATATAACAATCATATGTTATAGACGTATACAACACAAACCTGCTTACAGCACCAAATTAAATACCTTTAGCTTAATCTCAAAATTAAACAATCATATGTAGACATAAAGCAAGTACAAGTATTGTTAAAAGTGTTACAAAATCACTTAAAAATAAAAAAAAGCAGCTAAACAGAGAATACAATATGAAATGTTGTTTAATTTGCTTAGAGAATTAATTTTCACAAATTGATCATCCATAGAAGATTTTTTATTAAGGTTTAAACTTGATGTTGTTGTTGTTGTTGCAGCGATTAGGTTACTCCCCGAAGGCTTTGGGGAGTGTTATCGATGTGATGGTCCTTTGTCGGATACAGATCCGATACGCTCCGGTAACACAGCACCATTAAGGTGCTGGCCCGACCATCTCGGGAACGATTTATATGGCCATATTGAACCTTCAGGCCATCCCTCCCTCCCCACCCCCAAGTTCCATGAGGAGCTTGGGGTCGCCAGAGCCTCGTCTGTTAGCGAAACGGGATTCGCCGCTCGAATGTGAGGTTGACAATTGGGTTGGAGAAGCTATATATTGCGCTACACAACCCCTTGAATCCCGTTTAAACTTGATCGAGGTACCAAGTTACTTGTCCAGACATTCTGTATAGTTATATGTTTGAAAAAATATATATGCCAAATAGTAAGTCACCATTGGTTATGACTTTTCAGTATGTTTTATTAATTAGAAACTCTTCCATACATTTTTTATATTTTTCGTTTTCGGCTACATTTATACGAAAATATAAAACCCGTTTTGAATATGACAAATTAGTATAACAATTCATTATTTACAGACCAATAAAACCAACATAACATTATATTTTATATTGGTAAAAGTTTGGTGAGACATGGAGTAACTTTAATTAAGTTTTAATAGCTGTCAGCTTTAACCCATACGTTTTTGCGGAGTATTTTCTTACTGGGAATTTGAGCTTATACGAATGTTGGCATGTAACTAGATGCAACCCAGTGTTGCCGTTCTCAAATTACCCAAAAAAACAATTTTCAATTCTCCAAAATATCAAAATTTCGTCAAATAAATTGTTTTGTTGCTTAGTGATAGGCAAAATAAGTTAACTTCGAACTTGTGACGACTGTAAATTACTTTGAAGCTGTAAAATAAATTGAAGCTAATTTCATTTTGACTATAGCAAGCTATGTTAGCCATTGTATCGTAAGCGCGAAATTATGGATTTCTATTTTTTTAAGTGAATACCTCGCAAGTGATAGTGTAAAATTTCGGGAAATAATAAGAAGTTTATTTTATTTTTTGGTTTGTTTGTGATTTCATGTCATCACAATTATATCGTATTTATGAATTTCAAAATGTTCCTACTCATAAAATTTTGGACACATGTCTTTACTTTCCATGAACATTGGGTGGGTATCATACTAAATATAATTGAACAATATTTCACACCCATTTTCTGCTCTTTGTTTATTTTCTGAGATTGTAAGACAAAGGAAGACTTTCCGGTTACCCATATTTTGTATTTCGACATGTATTATTTTTGTTTACTTTGAACATTTTTGTATAAGCCATAAAAGCGACTAAGGCTTATAGCATATAAGAACATTGTAAAATAAGAAATATAGGTTTCATAATTTGGTAATAGTCTAGTTGAGGGGACGACTGCTAAGACGCGTCCCAAAATATCGAGAGAGGTGTTAAAAGACGCGTATTGACCTCGACAATAACAATCCGAAGTGGGAAAATAAAAATTTTAACTCGTTCTAAAGATATTAACGAAAAACCGAAAAATGACCCGCGGGTTCCTCCGAAACCGGGGGTGGTATCTATAGTATTCCCTTGGAAAACTTTAAATGGCCATAAAAAATTTTCTATGGCTGACCAATTAGTGGGACCCGCTGACCAATTATGACCAATTAGTGACCAATTATTTGGCATACGTTTCGATTTGAAAATCCACCGATGGGGTGCTAACATCCGATAACACGATAACATCCGATAACAAAGAAAACTTTAAAAATTAATTAAAAAGTTCCTATGGCTGACCAATTAACGAAACCTGCTGACCAATTATGACCAATTAGTGACCAATTAATTGGCATATTTTTTTTTGGAAAATTTATTTATACAGGGTGTCTAGACAGGAAAATTGGTTTTCCTTGGAAAACTTTAAATGGCCATAAAAAATTGTCTATGGCTGACCAATTAGTGGGACCCACTGACCAATTATGACCAATTAGTGACCAATTATTTGGCATGCTTTTCGAATTCAAAATCCACCGATGGGGTGCTAACATCCGATAACAGGGTAACATCCGATAACAAAGAAAACTTTAAAAATTAATTAAAAAGTTCCTATGGCTGACCAATTAACGAAACCTGGTGACCAATTATGACCAATTAGTGACCAATTAATTGGCATAATTTTTTTTGGAAAATTTATGTATACAGGGTGTCTAGACAGCAAAATTGATTTTCCTTGGAAAACTTTAAATGGTCATAAAAAATTGTCTATGGCTGACCAATTAGTGGGACCCACTGACCAATTATGAACAATTAGTGACCAATTAATTGGCATAATTTTTTTTGGAAAATTTATGTATACAGGGTGTTTAAACAGGAAAATTGTTTTTCCCTTGGAAAACTTTAAATGGCCATAAAAAATTTTCTATGGCTGACCAATTAGTGGGACCCGCTGACCAATTATGAACAATTAGTGACCAATTATTTGGCATACGTTTCGATTTGAAAATCCACCGATGGGGTGCTAACATCCGATAACACGATAACATCCGATAACAAAGAAAACTTTAAAAATTAATTAAAAAGTTCCTATGGCTGACCAATTAACGAAACCTGCTGACCAATTATGACCAATTAGTGACCAATTAATTGGCATATTTTTTTTTGGAAAATTTATTTATACAGGGTGTCTAGACAGGAAAATTGGTTTTCCTTGGAAAACTTTAAATGGCCATAAAAAATTGTCTATGGCTGACCAATTAGTGGGACCCACTGACCAATTATGACCAATTAGTGACCAATTATTTGGCATGCTTTTCGAATTCAAAATCCACCGATGGGGTGCTAACATCCGATAACAGGGTAACATCCGATAACAAAGAAAACTTTAAAAATTAATTAAAAAGTTCCTATGGCTGACCAATTAACGAAACCTGGTGACCAATTATGACCAATTAGTGACCAATTAATTGGCATAATTTTTTTTGGAAAATTTATGTATACAGGGTGTTTAAACAGGAAAATTGTTTTTCCCTTGGAAAACTTTAAATGGCCATAAAAAATTGTCTATGGCTGACCAATTAGTGGGACCCGCTGACCAATAATGACCAATTAGTGACCAATTATTTGGCATACGTTTCGATTTGAAAATCCACCGATGGGGTGCTAACATCCGATAACACGATAACATCCGATAACAAAGAAAACTTTAAAAATTAATTAAAAAGTTCCTATGGCTGACCAATTAACGAAACCTGCTGACCAATTATGACCAATTAGTGACCAATTAATTGGCATAATTTTTTTTGGAAAATTTATGTATACTGGGTGTCTAGTCAGCAAAATTGATTTTCCTTGGAAAACTTTAAATGGTCATAAAAAATTGTCTATGGCTGACCAATTAGTGGGACCCACTGACCAATTATGACCAATTAGTGACCAATTAATTGGCATAATTTTTTTTGGAAAATTTATGTATACAGGGTGTTTAAACAGGAAAATTGTTTTTCCCTTGGAAAACTTTAAATGGCCATAAAAAATTTTCTATGGCTGACCAATTAGTGGGACCCGCTGACCAATTATGACCAATTAGTGACCAATTATTTGGCATACGTTTCGATTTGAAAATCCACCGATGGGGTGCTAACATCCGATAACACGATAACATCCGATAACAAAAAAAACTTTAAAAATTAATTAAAAAGTTCCTATGGCTGACCAATTAACGAAACCTGCTGATCAATTATGACCAATTAGTGACCAATTAATTGGCATATTTTTTTTTGGAAAATTTATTTATACAGGGTGTCTAGACAGGAAAATTGGTTTTCCTTGGAAAACTTTAAATGGCCATAAAAAATTGTCTATGGCTGACCAATTAGTGGGACCCACTGACCAATTATGACCAATTAGTGACCAATTATTTGGCATGCTTTCCGATAACAAAGAAAACTTTAAAAATTAATTAAAAAGTTCCTATGGCTGACCAATTAACGAAACCTGGTGACCAATTATGACCAATTAGTGACCAATTAATTGGCATACTTTTTTTTGGAAAATTTATGTATACAGGGTGTTTAAACAGGAAAATTGTTTTTCCCTTGGAAAATTTTAAATGGCCATAAAAAATTGTCTATGGCTGACCAATTAGTGGGACCCGCTGACCAATTATGACCAATTAGTGACCAATTATTTGGCATACGTTTCGATTTGAAAATCCACCGATGGGGTGCTAACATCCGATAACACGATAACATCCGATAACAAAGAAAACTTTAAAAATTAATTAAAAAGTTCCTATGGCTGACCAATTAACGAAACCTGCTGACCAATTATGACCAATTAGTGACCAATTAATTGGCATAATTTTTTTTGGAAAATTTATGTATACAGGGTGTCTAGACAGTAAAATTGATTTTCCTTGGAAAACTTTAAATGGTCATAAAAAATTGTCTATGGCTGACCAAAAAGTGGGACCCACTGACCAATTATGACCAATTAGTGACCAATTAATTGGCATAATTTTTTTGGAAAATTTATGTATACAGGGTGTTTAAACAGGAAAATTGTTTTTCCCTTGGAAAATTTTAAATGGCCATAAAAAATTTTCTATGGCTGACCAATTAGTGGGACCCGCTGACCAATTATGACCAATTAGTGACCAATTATTTGGCATACCTTTCGAATCGAAAATCCACCGATGGGGTGCTAACATCCGATAACAGTGTAACATCCGATAACAAAGAAAACTTTAAAAATTAATTAAAAAGTTCCTATGGCTGACCAATTAACGAAACCTGCTGACCAATTATGACCAATTAGTGACCAATTAATTGGCATAATTTTTTTTGGAAAATTTATGTATACAGGGTGTCTAGACAGCAAAATTGATTTTCCTTGGAAAACTTTAAATGGTCATAAAAAATTGTCTATGGCTGACCAATTAGTGGGACCCACTGACCAATTATGACCAATTAGTGACCAATTAATTGGCATAATTTTTTTTGGAAAATTTATGTATACAGGGTGTTTAAACAGGAAAATAGTTTTTCCCTTGGAAAACTTTAAATGGCCATAAAAAATTTTCTATGGCTGACCAATTAGTGGGACCCGCTGACCAATTATGACCAATTAGTGACCAATTATTTGGCATACGTTTCGATTTGAAAATCCACCGATGGGGTGCTAACATCCGATAACACGATAACATCCGATAACAAAGAAAACTTTAAAAATTAATTAAAAAGTTCCTATGGCTGACCAATTAACGAAACCTGCTGACCAATTATGACCAATTAGTGACCAATTAATTGGCATATTTTTTTTTGGAAAATTTATTTATACAGGGTGTCTAGACAGGAAAATTGGTTTTCCTTGGAAAACTTTAAATGGCCATAAAAAATTGTCTATGGCTGACCAATTAGTGGGACCCACTGACCAATTATGACCAATTAGTGACCAATTATTTGGCATGCTTTTCGAATTCAAAATCCACCGATGGGGTGCTAACATCCGATAACAGGGTAACATCCGATAACAAAGAAAACTTTAAAAATTAATTAAAAAGTTCCTATGGCTGACCAATTAACGAAACCTGGTGACCAATTATGACCAATTAGTGACCAATTAATTGGCATAATTTTTTTTGGAAAATTTATGTATACAGGGTGTTTAAACAGGAAAATTATTTTTCCCTTGGAAAACTTTAAATGGCCATAAAAAATTGTCTATGGCTGACCAATTAGTGGGACCCGCTGACCAATTATGACCAATTAGTGACCAATTATTTGGCATATGTTTTGTTATAAAATTCCAGAAATGGGGTGCTAACATCCCACACCCGACCATGAAAATTTTAAAATTTCCATAAAATTTTTTCTAATGCTGACCAATTACTGAAACCTGCTGACCAATTATGACCAATTAGTGACCAATTATTTGGCATATGTTTTGTTATAAAATTCCAGAAATGGGGTGCTAACATCCCAGAGCCTACCAAATCGCTCCCGAGATGGTCCAGCTAGTACCTTTTTGGCGCTTGTCACCGGGACGTACCGGATCTGCATCCGGCAAAGGACCATCTACATCGATAACACTACCCCACAAGGCCTTCGGGGAGTGTCATCACTACAACAAAAACAACAACTTGGACTTCTCTTCAAAAAATGCATAAGGAGTCCGAAGTCCGAGGGACACAATGGGAATAATCAACAAACCCTCATTAATACCTAGTGTTATTTTAGTGAAGTAAATATTTGTTAAATACCATCCTAAAAGCTAACCACGGTTTCGAGTTATTTAAGCCATTAGTTTGGATCTGCTTTCTCATTTACAAGTTACTATTCTCGTTTCCATATGACGCTTTCGCATTTTCAAGTGATACTTTCTTATTTATTATTGACTACCTATTCTCAATTACAAATGACGCTTTCCAATTTTCATTTTATGCTTTCTCATTTACAAGTGACTATTCTTATTTCCATATGACGCTTTCGCATTTACAATTAACTATTCTCATTTTCAAATGACGCATTCGCATTTTCAGTTTACTATTCTCATTTAAAGCTGACTATTCTGAATTACAATTGACGGTTTCGAAATTTGTCCGAAATTTTGTTTACAAGTGATTATTCTCACATCGAAGTGACGCTTTCGCATTTACAATTGACTATTCTCATTTCCATATGACGGTTTCGCATTTATATCTGACGCTTTCTCATTTACGACTGCAAATGGTGTAGTTTCCTATCCAGAATAACGCACAGGTATTTGATTTAATTGCTGAAAGTCAGGCTTTCGCCACCAACCTTTGGTGGTGTGAAATTTTTGTTTTTTACCTTCTTGTGATTAGGATCAGTTTAAGTTTTTTTCCAGTTGTCCTCGCCTTCCGCACTTCTTGTCCAGTTATATATATATAATAGTACAAATATCGTCCGCCTAGGCAATCAACTTATGGCCTTTAAACTCCAGTAGTTGTAGTTGTCGGGTAGCGGAGCGAGGATACGCCCTTGCAGGGTGCCTTACTATCCTAAGATATTATCTCCTTGCAGATAGGGAGACAATTTTGAATAAAAACATTATAAAGGTCTTTTAAAAGGAGTAGGTAAATCATTTACCTCTCAAAAAAATGTATCGAAACTGTATTTATAATCTTGGGGAAATAAGTTAAAAGGTTTTTAGAGTACACAAATATACCTGTATATGGTTTTATTGACATAGTAAGCGATTTTAAACAGCACATCAGACATTTCACAGCCTATGTGTAACATAACATAATACCAAGTGGCATAACCCAAGTTTTTTTTTTTACTTGGGATTATCTTAATCCAACCAACGTAATAAATAACCAAGGTTTTTGTTTGGAATTATATAACCCCCCCCCCCCCTGCCTTGTGACAGTCCCAAGTAAACAAGACACCAACATTTGTGTAACAAAATCTGAGTACAGTACTTTTAGCACCTTTTTTTTAGACCCAGTCTAGTGTGCATACATCCGCGTATGTAGGAAGACGGTGCCATAAGTTATACCCATATTTGAGCAAAACCTTATCGAGCTTGTGCAATGTATACACAAAATATTAAAAGAGGAATTATTATATACTCTTTATGTACATGTTTATACTTATGGTATGGTAATGAAAGAAGTTGGATCTGCTGTTTACTGTGTCGACCCAGAAATAAGTATATTCTACAAACTGCCAGATTACTGCAGCGTTTTTCAGGCGGAAATTATCCAAGTGGAAGAAGCGTGCTTAAGCTGCAGTCGCATCAATTTATATATTAATAGTCAGGCTGCGATTAAGGGAATAATCTCACATAGTCCTTCACCAAGAAGTGTTCTGGAATGCAAAGAAGCATCGGGAAAACTTCGCTCCGGCCAGACCATACATCTTTACTTGGTTCCCAGTTATAAAGGAATAGAACGTAACAAAAAGGCCGATGAGGTGGCAAAGGAGCGTGAAACACTCGCTGAGTCGACGATAGACGTCTAAATCCGGTTGAGAGAAATCAAAAGGACACAGGAGTTGCATATGATCAACGAGCAGGAAAGGCGTGGACAAAAGCGCGCGGCTGTAATATTTCTAAGATCATGTACAAAGCCTATGATATTAAACTCAGAAAGTGACTCATATCTCTGAAGAGGGAAGACTTAGGCTCACGATGGGCATACTGACTAGACACTGCTTTTTGCGTTACATGCTTTTAAGTTAGGCCTCGTCAGTAACAGCAAGTGTAGGAAGTGTGAGCTGCAGGAATAAACGTGTCCTGCGCTCGCCAGTTCACGACTCCTGCTATTAGGGGTGGTAGAGCTGCCAGATCTCGAGGCATCAATTAAGCTGGTTCCTATAAAACTGCTAGAGGATGGAGTTATTCTATAACATATGTCCCGACACCTGATTGGGGTTCTTCCGTTTGGTCGTCAAACAAATTCTGGCAACAAAATGGACACATTCAATTTATGCGAAGTTTTTATTGACCGGCCAGTTCAACCTAACCTAACGTAAGTACTTCTTATGCACGTGAATGAAAATACTAAAAAGTTTCATTTTCTAACAACAAACCTACAATTATTTTATTGCAGGCTTGAGCACATTAGCCATGAAAAAAGACCGACATTTTGAATTTAAAACGAACAAGCACTAATTCTTTAAAAGTATTAATTTTCGAATAGAATATAAAAACATTTACATAACACAATTGACGAATACTTGAATTTGTACTTATTCACATACATCGCATCGCATATTTACACATAAACAAAAGCCTTTCATATAAACCCCCTTTTAAAACACCCTCTTTTAGAAAGGTTTTTATTCAATAGGATTTGGCCCTGTAAGCTGCTTACATTTGCCAAATTTTCAGCTGAAATGCAGGAAACAGCAATGTCGTCTCAACTCCACCATTTCCGCTTGTCTTGACGAGATATAAGTCGCCAAAATAAGCTGCCAGTAACAGAAATTGACAATTCAAGTGACACGACAACAAAGCTTTCTGAATCTTTAATGAGGCGCCTTTAAAATTAACATCGTCACGTAATTTGGAATTTAGCAAGAAGTTTTCACACACACACATACAAATAATTTGAGAGAAATACTTGAGTATTGCGAAAGTTGCAGAACTATTCTCAAAATACTGTGCGGATATATACTTGCACATACGAGTATTCATTAGTGTACTCTGTTTTACACGGAACAGCTTATTATACTCAGCGGAGCAGAGCTCACAGAGTATATTAATTTTGTTCGCATAAGGGTACCCCGTAACGGCATAAACTAATCAAGACTGATATAGACTTCTATATATCAAAATGATCTGTGCGTAAAAAGAAACTCATTTAGCCATGTCCGTTCGTCCGTCCGTCCGTCTGTCAGTAAACACGATAACTTGAGTAAATTTTTAGCTATCTTAATGAAATTTGATATGTAAGTTCTTGGGCACGAATCTCAGATCGCTATTTAAAATTAATGTAATGGACTATAATCACGCCCACTTTTCGATATCGAAAATTTGAAAAAACGAAAAAGTGCGGTAATTTGTTGCCAAAGACGGATAAAGCAATGAAACTTGATAGGTGGGTTAGCCTTATGACGCAGAATTGAAAATTAGTAAAATTTTGGACAGTGGGCGTGACACCGCGCACTTTTAAAAGAAGGTAATTTAAAAGTTTTGCAAGCTTTAATTTGGCAGCTGAGTATGTAGTGTTCGGTTACACCCGAACTTAGCCTTCCTTACTTGTTTTGTTTTATATTTACCGAATTTTTTTATAATGCGTATATTGTTATTCGAGTTTTAGTCCCCAAAATGTGGGAAATTGGTTTTTAAAAAAGGGGTATGAAATACCCAATTTTATGTATTGGGATAAACCATAGCTAAAGTTTTAGTGGTTAAGGATTATTTTTATAAAGGGGGTTTTGCCTGCGCGTATATCGGTATAAAAGCACAAGTTCTTAGGAAAATGCACAGGTAAGCTAGGCTTGTGAGCCAATGAATAGTAAACCTAGAGGCTTTCACCTCACGATTACTTAGTTTTGATAATCAGTGGGCGGTTTTCACCTCCACCAATCAGAAGGATTATTAGTATAAGATTAATATACGTAGCTTTAAAAAATAAATCTTAATATATAAAAATCATGTGTCACAAATCTTTGGCCGCGATAGACTCCTAAACTACTGAACTGATTTTGAATTTGTTTTGCACCCCGTGTGTTGTTTAATCTCACTTGAAATATAGGATAGGTTATATCTCAGTTGAGAAGGGCCCACGATTTAGAGGTACAATAAGTTTTTGTTTAATTCAGAAGAGTCTTTAGTTGTTCCATGTGCAATTTTTAAGCCGCATTTCAAAAGCAGCGAAAATCTGCATTTCGTTTTAATATTATAGTGAAGTGTGAAAAATAAAAATCTATATATATAAAAAGATAGGCTAAAATGTGTGTTAGTTGGTCACCGGTGTTTGAAGAGATGCGTTGGTCGATTTTGTTCAAGCTTTCACACCAGTTGCGTAGACCTCACGCGGTGGTTACTACATAGGTTTGGTTGCGATCGACGTACAGGGTCTAGAGATATAGGCCGTAAGGTGGACCCGAGTAACCCTAGAATGTGTTTATAGAATATGGATAACAAATGAAAGCTGTTGATGAGTGCTTTAGTATAGGATAATTCTCATACCCCTGGGTGACTAGGGTCTCGAGATTTAGGCCAAAACGTGGGCCAGTGAATGCCTAGACAGTGTTTGTACAATATGGAATTAAAGCTGTTGATGAGTGCTTTAGTACAGAGTAATATATTATCCAGAGACGGACTGGGACTGGGATTAGGACTAGGACTGGGACTGAGACTCGGAGTGAGACTGGGACTGAGACTAGGAGTGGGACTGGGACTGAGACTCGGAGTGGGACTGGGACTTGGACTTGAATAAAATACATACCACCCTCTGGGACAGGCAATAAGGGATGCAGAAGAATGAGAAGAAATTGAGAGAAGAGAAAAGAGAGAGATGAGTGCTTTAGTGCAGAGTAATAAATTATCCAGAGACGGGCTGGGACTGGGATTAGGAATAGGACTTGGACTGAGACTCGGAGTGAGACTGTTACTGAGACTCGGAGTGGGACTGGGACTGAGACTCGGAGTTGGGCTGGGACTTGGACTGGAATAAAATATATACCACCCTCTGGGACAGGCAATAAGGGATGCAGAAAAATGAGAAGAAATTGAGAGAAGAGAAAATAGAGAAGGAGATTGAGAAAGAGATATAATGAGACGAATATGTAGATAGATGAAGCGAAAAATACGGAGGGAGGAGTGAATAAAAGGATTAGGGAAAAGTGAAGAGGGGGGAGGGCAGAGCTAGATGCATAAAGTTTATTAAAATGTATGCACATAGGCCAAATTTAGGGCAGAGCAACGTCTGCCGGATCTTCTAGTGTTATTATAAATAAAGCGACCATTTACGCTTTTACCTGCATTAAACTCTAGGTTATCTTACTTAATGTACACTGGATGGACTGAGTTTAACCCCCGTATTTGGGAAATTTCCTGCATTGCCATTCCTTCTAACAGTGAAAATTTCTACAGACTGATATTCGCAACTTTTACTCAGCCCGCTGCCGTTAACTCACAAAGGCACGACTCACAAAAGTCATCCCGATATTGAAACATTTAGATGTACAAACATCCAGCAATCAGATTAAGATTCACGTTTCATATAAAATTGGGCCCTAATAATTTTGGTAGTTTAAGCAAAAAGTATGACGGGATTGTTTCGAGATTTTTCCTGAAATTGTTTAAAGACCATTTATAGGGATGTTTTTATAAGGTAAACGCTCTCAAAGGGGAATTCCGGGCTTAAGGATATGTTTGCCAAATTTCAATTGAGTCACGACAGTAAACATCCAGACATTCTGATATCTCCCGACATGCAAACTTGAAGACTTTCACGTTAATGATATATAGTTCATGCTTGACACAGATTTTCGTCTAAAAAATTGTGACAAAGTAGGCCCGTTAGATATTAATTACAGCATAAATTTTTCGGATCATTTCAGGATTTTATTTTGATCATTAAGAGCCGTATCGTTTGAGTTTATTTTGAAAACCTTTCCGCAGTTTTTTAAGTTTAATTTGCGAGTATTTGTGGGATCATTTTGACACAATTTTTAGGACGATTTCAGGACTATCAGTGACTGAATTTGACAAGATTTTCGGATCCATCTTTGAATACTTTCGGAATCTTTGTTTTTTTTTTTTTTTTTTTTAATTTGGATCAAGACTAAATTACTTTGCTACATGTTTTCTCCGGGCAGACGGAACAGGGGTAAAGGTCCCATATATCTTCAAAGTCTATGCATCAACATTACTTTAGCTTAGTTATTTATGCTATTGACCAGCTGTGTATCGCCGTGGTGCGTAGTAGGAATCTGTCTTAAACGAGAAGTAAGAAAGCGCAATTTGGAGAGCTTTTACATATATCTTATAATTGCCATTGTCTCCACTTTTGTCTTTTTGTTTTTTTTTTTTTTTTGCTCTTTCTATTTTTATTTTTTTTTTTTTTTGTTTTTTAGTTTTTTTTCACAACAATTCTCTTTTCGCCTTGCATCTTAATTACAAAAATATTTCCCCTCCAAAAAGTTTCAAGTATGTTACCTTCGATGTCATTTGATGTACTTTTTGAAGAGGCCTTGTGTCTAATTTTGCCTATACAACCTCTGGAACCTATCGCCTCTTCGCGCCAAAGTAATTATTTCGACGGTAAGGTTTCATTTCGTACTTTTGCTTTATCGTTTTATTTTTGATTTTTTGCTTCTTGTGCTGTTGGGGCGTCCAAGTCATTTGATTTCTTTATGTTTTCAATATGTAAGAAAATTTTAACAAGTAGCACATAGAAATAGCAAGAGTACTTCAGCCTTATTTTTCGCAGAGTTATACGGCACCTCAACATTATTTTTATTAGTATTATCCATAATCGCTCGGTGTTTGCAGCTCATAAAATGTATCACCCTTATTAATCAAATTGACGGCTTTAAACCACTTGAACTACGTAATTGGCTACTTTACTAAGGGCCAGATTATGTATGATGCCATGACACTTTACGTCGCAGTCACTCACATTCACAGTCACCATAATGAAGTACCAAAAAGTTCATAAAGGCACTCAGGTTAATTGTCATTCACTAAAGTTAATGAATGCTCTTATATGATAGGAATTTTGCATGAACCAATAAACAGATCCCGCATTAAAAAGTGAGAGAGCAAAAAATCATAGTTAGCTGTGAAATAAATTTTCTCGGCGCGTCATCACGCTTTTTACAACTTGTTTCATTGCTGACGCAGTGTTCAGACTTTATTCCAATCGCAGTATTTTGCTCCGCTCTTACCTCCTACTACATTTTTTATCTCAAAGGTTTATTTGGGTCGAGTTGAAATCTAAATAGTATAACTACCTAATATATTTTGGTTGAAGTTTCCATTGTATACGTATGAAAAGCTGATTGCGTGCTTCATTGTTCGTGTCTTAAGACATGTTTGTTCACATTTTACTCACTTTTTTGGTACAGAATTAGAACAGAAGGAGTAAAATGTAAGTAAAATTGGGGCCGGGGCCGATCTGTAAATCTTGCAAAATTATACATACAGCACTTCTTGAAGTTTTATATAAAAATGAAATTCGTTGAGTCAGTGAGGTCAGCTAAACCTGTAACATTCGCCAATTGCGAGCACCAAGGGAGGTCAAAGCTTCCTTCAACTGTCTCTCCCAACTCAGTGAAGGTCTTCTCTTTCCTCTGTTTACAAACTGCCGAAGCGTATTCGTTCATCCGCATAACATGAACTAGCTAGCGAAGCTTCTGTTTTTATTCGCTGCACTATTGTCATAGCTGCAAAGAGCTCATAGAGCTCATCATTATATCTCCTTCGATACTCGACGTCGACATCACGGATAGGAGTATAAATCTCCCGTACTTCATCTTATCCACATTTAATGCAAGCCCCACCTTTTTTGCTTCTTTATGTTATACCAACTCTTCGGTTCCATGTTTGAGCAGTCCGGTGGGTATCCCGTCATTACTTGGCACCTTGTTATTTTTTAGCATTAATATGATATTGCCATTCCCACTTCGCCATAGTTGGGTGCCATAGAGTGTTTTTCATCATCGCCGATCGAAGTATCCCTTTACGTCAGTTACCAGGTCACCATTAGCGTTCCTACAGGAATCTGCCCCCGGTCTTGAAACCTTCTGTCATTAAAAGGGCATGAAAGATGTATGGTAAACCGAAAATAATAATAATAATATTTTTTCGCGATAAATATCCGCGGAGAAAGAGCCCACCTTTCTTCCACATTGTGGTGTGCTACCGGGAGCATTAATTGGCCATCCTGCACGTTTTAAGCTGACTCCATGTGCATCTGATAAGGCAGATAACTTTTTTGCCAAGAGACATTTCATGGAAAAAACACAACCGAAAAATTTGCCAAGCCACCACATCAATTTGATGTTAGTTGTTGGCCCGCTTACAAAAAGGAGAAAAAATATACTCCGAAAATTTAATTTTTACTCCGGCGTAATCGTTTACTCAGGTAACAGTTTTAAATACTCCGAACACTGGTAGCGAAATATGAGAGAGCTGTAATAAATCGAAAAATTTCGAAAGCGCTACGTCATCAAACTTTTTTTTCAAATTCGATTACAAATACAACAACTCCGGAATGCGGGATCTTGGCTAATTTGTTCATGGGAATTTTGGTTCACACGAGAAAAAAAGACTCATTGAGTTAAACATAGTTCGCCCCTTAACCTCCATGGCATTTCACCATCGACTGCCGTACGGTCTTATAACTTGGATGGAAATAGGCTCAACTTTGCTACGCATGCAACGTGCCTCAATAGCGCAACGAAATACTCAGGTCTCTCACTGGCAGCGCTTGGGATATAGTTGTTAGAGAATCGATGTTGATAACATTCAAAGCAATCGGTCAACCTTAACCCCTAATAGAAACCTGCAACAACTGACAACAAGGCACAATCTACAATGTTGACTACTTATTTAAAAACAGCTTTCAAGGGAAAATGTGTTTTGGGTAATGAAATTACATCTGTTGAGTTTCACTACATGGATTTTTCCAAAAAGAAGGTACACGTTTAGTACTTTTTATTTAAAAATTTGTATGAAATTCGAAAAAAAAAACAGTACAAATGTTTCAACTTAAATATTTCTTGCATTTTATTTTCATTTCTTAAATACTTTTCACAAAGCAAAGACACTAAATAATACAAATTTCTTTATCCTCGTGCCACCACGCATTTGTTAACATTGAGGTTGTATGCCGAACCAGCTGGACATTCACCATGAATTGGACGTTCAGATGTGCAAAGTTTCGAAGCAGCATCCCAGCTGAATTTAGTTGGGCAGCTTTGTCCCATAACAGCAAAAATCATGCTTACAAAGAGAGCAAGATAAAAGAACACTTTCATGTTGAGCTGGCAGAGAAAATATACAAATATTTAATTATTATTAAGGTAGATTTTAAATTCAATATTTTTTTCTTTTGTAAAAAATTATTTCTCATTTTTTCCCTTTTCATTTTAAATGAATATTTATTGTAATCCTTTTCAAGCACTCACATTTTGTGTATTTTTCAGTTTGGTTGTCCAAGTCAAAGCTTATACTGAATCCGATTAGCTTAGTTGCCCTAATTTATAGAAACCAAAATAAACTGCAGTCATGAGATGAGTTACTCGAAATGCACACATACTCACCTACATACACACACAGCTGGCTAGTGAGCTTTGTTATGGAAAAAAACTTTATATGTTTGCAACTTAGAAAAGTGAAAATATATTTTTTTAATGATTTCTAGTCTTATCAGAAATTAACCAAATAATGCAAGTTCACATTTGTGTCAATATTTTGAAGAGAATCTCATAAAAACAAGTAAGGAATTCTAAGTTCGGGTGTAAGTGCTCACCTTATACCAGGTTGTGATCTTTTTAACATCCCACGTAACTCAGAATGTATTGAATATTTAAGTTTCAGGCAGCCAAAGCTTGGTCCAACTTTTGATTTGATTTTACTAGATGCTGAAATTAAAATATCTAGAGCTACCGCAAATAAAAGTGTCAAGCAAATTCTCTACAGGTTATATTACATTAACATTGGCATGCAGAAAATTTTCGCACTGCAGACACTGGTGTAATAAAGTGACTCACTGCGTATGTAATTTGCCCCTAAGCTTGCAGAAAATCAGTAATTGTGAAAACTCGAAAAAAATTGAGAAAACTAAACCGGTTTAAAAGAGTTATTTTAGAAATTGTGCGAGTGTTGGGACTAATTGGACCTCAAAGCCGTATACATACATTGACGGGTATAAATATTTTCCCAAGAAATGTTGGCAGTTTTCAACAAGATTTGCTTCCATAAAAACCAAAATGTAAGCGTAAGCTAAGTGCAAGCGTGAGGTAAGTGCAAGTTTGAAGTAAGTGTAAGCGTAAACGTAGACTTTGAAAGTGTTATGCTATATGGGGAATACTGAAGGTAAGTATAAGTACTGTCACTGTACACTGTAACTTAACGTCTTACAATTCACGTGACACAGTTGATATGAGCGTAATCAGATAGCAAATTAGGGCAAGGCAAGGCAAAGCATGTTTTCGAAAAGTTGTTGAATTATTAACGAAAAGTGATATATTGTTCATCAAAAAGCAAGCAATATGTTATCAAAAAGTTATATAATCAAACATCTATCGATGTGTTATCGAAAAGCTATCGACATGTTATCGAAAAGCTATAGACTTACTATCGTAAAGTTATGGATTATTTATTTAAATTGTGTCGAAAAAATGTCGATTTATTATCGAAAATGTAAATCTGTTCCAATATTTGGTACGCAAGGTTCCGAGTTGTTATCGACGACTCCTTGCTTTTTTTAACACGCTTTTATTAGCTTGGCCTGTATGTAACGGAATCTTTGAGCTTACGTTTCACCGGTTTCTAGAAGTCTGATTAATTTGAAACTTTGCATACGTATCAAGGACCCATGACAATGCATTAATGTGATGGTGTGGTGACATAAGGTAAACGGCCATAAAGTCAATCGGCCTTATTACCACTTTGAATGGCCATAAGTTTGATTGAAACTTTGCACACGTATCAAGGGTCGATGACAATGCATTAATGTGATGGTGTGGTGACATAAGCTCAACAGCCATAAGGTCAATTGGCCTTATTACCACTTTGAATGGCCATAGTTGGATTGAAAATTTGCACACGTATCAAGGCTCGATGACAATGCAATAATGTGATGGTGGGATGACATAAGGTTAACGGACATAAGGTCAATTTAACTTATGACCACCCCAAATCGCCACAGATTTGAAACCTTGCACATAATGCGAAAAACGCATTCTTTTATTAATGATAGAAGTGGATGCATGGCACATCTACGAGAGAGCATACTGGAGCCCTTTTTAACACGCTTCTATTAGCTTGGCCTGTATTTAACGGAATCTTTGAGCTTAATTTTCACCGGTTTCCAGAAGTCTAATTTGAAACTTTGCATACTTATCAATGACCGATGACAATGCATTAATATGACGGTGTGGTGACATAAGGGCAACGGCCATAAGGTCCATTGGCTTTATTACCACTTTGAATGGCCATAAGTTTGATTGAAACTTTGCACACATATCAAGGCTCGATGACAATGCATTAATGTGATGGTGTGGTGACATAAGGTCAACGGCATTAAGGTCAATTGGCCTTATTACCACTTTGAATGCACCATAATGAGCGCGGCCTCGATCCACTTCCACTGTTGTTTCGGGATCCTGCCATCTTCGCCTTGGAAATTTCGGCGAAAGACCTAGTCCAGCCTCCCCGCGTCTTGGCCCCTTTCGGTGCCGTGGGGTTGGATTCATCCATGGACCACTGGCGTTTCGAGGTTTCATCAATCTCGACTAGAACTTTTAAAATTACTTGAACTAAAAAATTAAAATTAAATAATAGTTCAAAAAAACTAAAAAAACACGCCTTTATACCACACCGAACTAAAAAATAGAAAATAATTTTCAATTAAAAAGAGTTTATATAACAGTAGTTGAAGGTCAAACAATCGTTTATAGTTAATCACCTCAAAATAAAATTATAATAAAATTTAAGTTATTAACAGAATAATTTAATTCACAGTAAAAAGCGTGGGGTGCTTGATATTGAATGTTACAATCATTCTATTGGCAACTATCTGAGAGAAAAGATATGAAATGTAGTCAAATGCACCCCACGCTTTCTACTCTGAATTAAATTATTCTGTTAATAACTTAAATTTTATTATAATTTTATTTTGAGGTGATTAACTATAAACGATTGTTTGACCTTCTACTACTGTTATATAAACTCTTTTTAATTGAAAATTATTTTCTATTTTTTAGTTCGGTTTGGGGTAAAAGCGTGTTTTTTTTTTAATTTTTTTAAACTACTATTTATATCTAAACAGATACCGACAAAACTATTTCTATAGCCGTCTTTAACAATCCACTAACAAATAAAAAGAAGCCGATTACTCGCCAACAAGAAACCAATAACAAGCCGACCACTTGACGATAATAATTCGCTATAGATAATAAGCCAATAATAAAGCAATACTTTTCGGTATCGGTTGTTAGCGATAAGTACTCGGCGAAGTTTTTCTGATAACTGATGTCTTGTGGTTTAACCTCTACCCCCTAACACATTTTGGGCCATATGCAAAAAAACAAAAACAGTGAACTCAATAGCAATGACAGAAATTTCAATATAATTTTCAAGTGATTTCTATGGCAGCATTGAAAGAGGCTTTTGTTTATAAGGGGTTTCAAAAAATATATTTTGCAAACAAGTCCTCATCCGCAGATATTTTAATTGTATAATATTAGCAATATATTTTGTTTTATTTTTTTGTTATACTCAAGCAGTATAATAGTTAATATTCGTATACCATATTTACGAGCTATTTTTTGGGTACTAACAATCATGCGTACATACTTCTTACTTAGTTTCACGTTAATCAACAAATCAACTACTAACACTAAGATAATCTTAATCATACCACCAAAGTCACAAATTTAATTCTGGTGACCACTGATTTACAAATTGAACTTCGCGAGTGTTTCCTTTTGGAGTCGGCACACATGACACAAATTTACCCACTCTAACACTCAGCAATAACATTCGTCATTGCAGTAAGTATGCTTTCCTTCAAATTTTTTTCCGCTCACTACATATTTCCATATGTATTTTTTGTGGGCATATTTTTGGCAAGCTTAGTATATGACAAAGTAAATAGAGATTAATATTAGTTGTTATCTTCCCAAAAAAAATTTTATTTGACAATGTAACGACACCCTAAGAGGAATTCACCACATTAACCATACAACAGCTGATATATGTACTAGTTGACCGAACACGCTCACACGGGCGAATGCAACCCGGTGCGTGAGTGGCTCGGCCATTATAATTTTGGCACTGAAAAAAGTAAGATCAACTTACTAAAAGATATATTTGTGAAACATTGAAGTTAAGGTTATTGAAAACCAATTAAAACAAATAAATAAAAAAATTAAACATAAAGTTTTATTTATACGTTATTAATTGTTGGATGCAATTTATTGGAATACGTCCGAAGCTTTCAAGACAACTCGTAAGTAGAGTTCACATGGCGACCGTGACATCGAAACCACGCCACGCGAAACACAAAATGGTGGCATTACCTGATTTTATTGGTTATGAAGAGGTAACCAAAATTAGATTGGCCTGGCAAAGGATAATACAAATTTGCCAATAAGTTTTACGTGGTAGAGTCAGTCGCGACACCACTTCACAATTTCACAATATCATTAACACGCGGAATATAACATTTTCACAAAGTTTAACTCAAATTCATGCTACATTCATTCTGCCAAACATTTTTTGGGATACCGATTTTAGTCCATGCGACTACAACACAATAAGTGGCATATTTTCAAGGCACAAGCACCAGTAGGAACCAGCAAAAACCAGCAGCAGAAAATATGTATATAATATGTATGTATGTTTTACATTTTTTTTTTACTTACGTTTTTTATTAGACACATATGTATGTATACGAAATATTGCAATCTTAATTAAATGCGGTGCGTTTGTATAATATATTTTGGATTTTGATTACAACGGTGCGTCTGTTAATATAAAACACCTGAATTTTTTTTACTAAAACGGTGCGTGCGTCTAAATTCTAAACTTTTTTCAGTGCCAAAATTATAATGGCGGAGCCACTCACGCACCGGGTTGCATTCGCACGTGCGAGCGTGTTCCGTCAACTAGTACATAATCAGTTGATGTATGGTTGATGTGGTGAGTTGCTCTTAGGGTGTCGTTACAACAGGTTAAAGTGCATTCTAATGGTGCCGTCTTCATACTTTTTCAAAATTTTAATATTCGGTTCTAGCCTATAACCACAAGAGCGAAATATCAATATAATATGCAACCATTTGAATTTGAATTCAATGTAAATACACGAAGCTAAATCAAGTGCCTTCTCGTTGGTTCTGTTGTAAAAATCCAGATCTGGGATTGCATACATAAATTATATATCTCTAGAAGGCTTCAACAATCGGTTCCGAAAATGTTCATAGCTCTTGTAATTGCAACAATTATTCACACAAAAAATGTGGACTGTACAGTCTTACAGATGTAGTTATCGCCAAGGTTATTCTTATCAGTAGCCACATAGAAAATATATTTATAACTCACTTGCACACAAAACATTATTCAGCGATAACTACACACAAGTTTTCAATACATAAAAATACGAATTTTTTGGACCGAGTATTGCATATTTTTCGACAATGAAAAGTGTATCATGGATATTATCCTCATTTTACTATCTAATTAAAAGTTGGTATATAAAGCCTAATCAGTTTAGAACCACATGAATTTTTACTATTTTCGGAAACTTTAAATATTTTCAATAACTTTGAAATAAGTTGCCACTTGGCAGAATTTCTTGAAATCATATTCACTATAGTCCCATAAGAAGTAGTTAAGTAGTCATCCTGCTTATTTTGCGTTGATCTGTCTTTTAATTAAAAATTTAACTTGAACTTTTTTCTGCTAAGCCAGACTTGTTGTCCCCCTACATTTATGCACAATACGCCTAATGTTAATTAATAACGCGACAGTAGTTGCACTTAATTGAAATAAAACACTGACCTTCTCAAAGTTTCTCTGCTTTCTGTGACATATGCGTTGAGATTAAACGCCATGTGAAATGGTAAATTCTAAATTTGATCATATCAAAGCTGAGATTAGCAGTCACTGCTTAATATATAGATCAAGTTTTTAACATTGCATACATTTAGGCAGAACTGAAAGCTCAATTCAAGCTTAGCAATTAAGTCGTTTTGTACTTTTCTTCACAGTTGTTTAACAGAAATACGTAGCAACGAATGGAAGAATGGCCATAGAGCTGTACAGATTTGTAAATCCGTTAGAAAAATGTTAAACAAGTTTAAGTTGAAATGAAACGAGTTAGGTGTATATACCCAGCTGTGCGTTTTTGTAATATCAAATGGAATATAATGGTATTATATGTTGTAGGAATTTCAAGTATATAACAACTGCACGCAGACCATTTGAAGCAAATGAAAAAAGAAGTGTATTTGGGGGTTAAACCTAATATTTTCATGGATTGGTGCATATATGGCCTTAGAACTTTGAAAAAATGTGTAGTCATTTAGTAGAAATGTAATGTATATAAAAACTTAAGTACATGCGACTTAAAAGTATCTCTTGACATAGAAAAATCAGTATTTGTTCTTTTCGAGGATTTATTAAATACTCTGAGGGCGCGAAAGTTTGAGTTGAAAAAACAATAAATAGCTTTAAAAGAAGCAGGACGCAAATTGAAACAGAAGCTCGATCTAAAAACTCTTCGAAGGCTATTGCACCTTTAACTAATTTTTATAATCACAAAAGTAGCATCATAAATTAGATATCTCTAGTCGAATACACAGAAAAAATCCGAAGTACCTCATAATCTAGGCAAGAAACTGTCAATATATGTGTATTTAGCTACATATCCAGGATATTTTAACAAAATTGGCTGAGTATGAGCACACAGTTTTAACACTGCTATTGCTCTCGCTCGGTGAACGTATGGTTGACAGCGAACTCACATACAAACTGTTTGTAGACAAATAAAATTTAAGTAACTTCCCGATAAACTACAAGCTTCAAACTTGGAATATAGAATAGTTCAGAACCCGATGACAATGCAATATTAAGAAAAAAACTTCAATAGATGGTCCATGGATCGAAATATTTAAAACAATCGTATTTGCGGTCCGATTTGGCTCACATTTGGAACACATAATACATAAATGAATAGCAAAACATGAAAAAAATCGCCGCTAGGTGGCGCAGGTATCGAAATATTCAAAAAAATCGTATTCGTCCTTGATTAGGCTCATATCTTGAACACATATTACATACATGAATAGAAATCCACATATGAAAAAAATCACCGACAGGTGGTGCAAGGATCAAGGTGTTAAAAAATCGTATTTGTCGTCCGATTTGGCTCACATTTGGAACAAATGTTACATACAGTTCGGTAGAAGTGACATCAAAATACTTCGGAGTTCGGGGACTTAGTTTGTAACGAATTGTCAGAAAATAGTCCTTGTAATAATGAGTCACTGAAGGAACTACATATAATGAGACATAATAGGCAATTCAAACTAAAAACATGAAAATAAAATAATTAAAAAAAACAAACAGGCATAACTTCAACACATAACTACATACGAATTATGTGATGTGTGGAAGATAATATATGCGAAAAGAAGGCAATTGGGAAAAACTTTACAACAACTAAGGCATGACGTAGCTGAATGCGTTTGTAACCATTTCAACTATCGTAGGAGTGCAGGTTCGACTCCCACTCACGGTAGAAAAGGCTTTGAAGAGATTTACAAGGTATAATCGAAACAGCTGTCGCCTTGTCCGTCCTGATGTCACGTTGTTTAAATTTTTCCCAAATTATTAAATAAATTATAAAAAAATTTTTAAATTGCTTGAAATAAATGTTTTCTTACATTTAAAAGCGATACGGGCAATCCCCGGTTAACTCATATAATTAAAAAAATGTTAGGTTAAACGGTTTTATTGAAAATAATACTTACATTAAGTAAAAAATATACTTAAAACTATAAAATAATTAGGTAGGTCCTAGGTACTAGTCATCACACTCCTCACCAATCTAGGGCGTTGTTAAAACAATTAAATAAAAGCTTTGGGCGCGTGAAATTTGTAAAAATGGGAGGCGTAACATTACCTTATTAAGGTTCAGTTGGTCGTACTTATGACTATCGATAGAAATTAGACCTTCAACGCTTTTATTCAATTGTGTGATCAACGCCCTAGATTGATGGGGAGTGTGAGGACTAGGACCTAGGACCTCAGGGGCGGATCCAGCACGATTTGGAGGGGGACGATTTAAGTCAACTTTTTAAGTAAGATAAAGCGACCTTAAAATTTTTCATACAGACACACATACATATCTACACTCATCTGCAAAAGTCATCATCACTCATATTTTTCCAGTTTTTACTAAGTTTTGCTTCGACGTTATTTTCGATATTTTTATAAAAATAATTATTATTTTGTAACATAAACAATCCAAATATACACTTAAGACTTTTTAGAAAATTCGGTAAAATTCGGCGAATTTTTATGCAAATTTTTAGCTTTCAGTAAGAATTTTTAGAATTTATCTCTCAGAATTCTAAAAATTCCTACCGAAAAGCTGAAAATTTGCTTGAAAATTCGCGGAATTTTCTACTGCCAAACAGTAACACATTAACGCGATGTAGGGACTGAAATTCGCGAAGGTGTATATAAGTAATTTTTTTGTGATATTTTAAAATTATTGGTCCTTCTTTTGTTTTTTCAAGAAGAATTTCTGTCCAGAAAAGAGATGTGGTGTGGCAACCGCGTTCATGAAATAGTGACCAAGGCTGCCAAATTTCCGTGAAAAGTACGCAATTCTTTCTTCAGTTACCAGAATGGTACATTTTTTATGCTAATTTTACCCACAGCGAGACAAATGGAAATTGGAAATAAATATATAGCTAAACTATTCATTTCATAAAATATTTCAACCGAAGTATTATAAATTGCAGATCTTGGGGGGGGGGAGGGCCATTAGGGATCTTATAGATTATACATACATAAAAGCTAAAATTTTAAAATTTTATATGTAATTAAAACAAACTTTTATAATTTTAATAAGTTCCAGATCAGAGGGGGGGGGGGCGGCGATCGCTCCCTATCCCCCCCATGGATCCGCCACTGTAGGACCTACCTAATTATTTTCTACCTTTCAGTATTATTATTGTTTAATGTAAGTATTGTTTTCATTCATTTAAAGAAATACGGGCAATCCCCGATTAACTCTTACAAACAGACAACATTTAGTTAATTCGTTTTAGTTCTATAAATAGAACAAAAACAGCAACAATACCAGTTTCTCTGAAACCGCCTTACAAACATGCATAACTTCAACACATAATTACATACGAAGTATGTGATGTGTAAAAGATTAAAATATGCAAAAGAAGGCAATTGGGAAAAACTTTACAACAATTATAGCATGACGTAGCTGAATGCGTTTGTAATCATTTTAACAATTTCTTTTTAATTACTTTATTTTAAAGTTTTTAGTCTTTATTTAATTGCCTATTACATATTTCTCATTTTATTTAGTTCATTTAGTGACTAATTATTACAAGGACTCTTTCCTGACAATGTGTTACAATCTAAGTCCTCAATACATAAACCTTCCAAAGAATTTACTCAAACCTGCGCCACGTATGCTTGTCCCTCCTCGAACTCTAAATAATTTCATGTCACTTCTACCGGACTGTATGTAATATTTGTTCCAAACATTGACCAAATCGTACCACAAATGAGATTTTTTTGAATATCTCGATCCATGAGCCACCTAGCGGTCATTTTCTCACAAGCCGTTTTGTACTAATGTGCGTATTAAAATAAAAATAAATGTAAGGCGCGATAACCTCCGAAGAGATCTAAGGCCGAGCTTCTCTTCCAATTTGCGTTGTGCTCCCCTTGATTTTCCCTACAAATTGGCCGGACGGGACCTACATGTTTTATGCCGACTCCAAATGGCATCTGCAAGGCAGATGAGTTTTCACTGAGAGCTTTTCATGGCAGAAATACACGCAGAGCGCTTGTAAAACACTGCTGAGGGGCGAGCTAAATAAAAACAGCAAGAATGTCAACATTACTTTAACTGAGGCCAACTGGCCGCCTGGAATACCCTGTGATAAGGAACGAAAGTAGGTGATCGCTAATCTACCAGATTATTAAGGTCGATTGCAGTAAAAATAGTAGACGAACAAGGAGGGGCGAGATTTACAGTTTTTGATTTCGCTTCAAAGAAGCCAATTAGTTAGTTAAGACTTCTTCTTACTTAAAGTAAGATGTGATGAAATACTTTCGAAAAGCTTTTGATAAGTCGGTTTAGATGGCAATAACTTGAAATTCGACCTTGAACGAATAGTTATAGAATTCTGAGAAAGATATCAATGTGTGCACTTAGTGCTAGTCCATCACAAAATATGTTGGTGGGGCATAACCATGCTATTCTCCACAAAAGAAAATTTGCCCTTAATGTATATTTCGCAAGGTTAAGCAATAGTAGGCCTGTAATTAGCGATGAAAATTTTTCCCGGCTTAAAATATTGTCACGGATATTAGCATCACTAAGTTATCCCATCACTAAGGCGATGCTAAGGCCATGCCAAGCAGTATTTACGTTAATAATCAAATCAAGTATAATCATATATAAGGCAGCCCAGAGAGATGTCACACACAGATGCATTTACTTATACGCCTATGTGCGCGCGAGAGACTGTAAACTACAAACATTCACATCAATTATTCAATCTTTATGTATCTACATAAACGAATAAATAATTGCGTCTACACATATGTACCATGTACGAATACGAGCAGCGGAGAGTCAATGCGCAAACACATGCATATATCTGAGAAGTTTGAAAGCGACTGGACTAGTAGATTCTGGAAGCGCCTAAAAGTTGTATAAAATTGTGCAATTTTAGTTATAGCTGAGAAGTTTGAGAGCTCATGGACAATGCTAGTACATTCTGGAAAAATGCGAACGAGGAAACCAAAGGGTATAAAAGGCAACAGATGAAGAGGCGCTGTAATTCAGTTTGAGTTGAGCAATCATTCAGTTATTGATTAAGCACGCGATCTGGCGGCCAATAGTAGAGTTCAATTTGAGTTATCAATCAGTTTGGTTATTAAGCCAGCGAGTAGCAAAGTATAAGTGTCATTGTGAAATACTTTAATAAATGCCATTTTTACATTATTCAATATTGGAGTTATTTATTCAACAGTTTAGTGATTCGAACTTAGCAGAGGATTGCAAATAAGAGGATTTGCAAGTAAAATTCGTTACAATATGAAATAGAATAGAATTAATAGAAATCGTCTTAGTTACAGAGCGTTAGATTAAACACATTTTACAAGCAGCCAGGGTTGTTAATAAAATTAAGAAAAGTGGAAATTTTTATTTCCGATAACCTCCTCAGATTTTGCTACTTAACACAAGAAGAAAACTATGATCCGGGCATGTATACAGAAAATTCTGAACACTCTCGGCAGTAGTCGTTAGGTGGAGTGCCCAATACGTTCATGCATTTAGCCCAATGTGGTGCGCTATAATTTAAGGCATGTCTTCTCTATACCTATTCAGACGACTCCTTGTCTTCCACTCATTATTTTATGGTGATATGACTCTAACATTGCAAGGTGGTATGCGGCAGCTCAACACTCATCGTATTTCCTTCGATTTCTCTTTTGGCTATTTTTTAGAGATGATAGGTACATTATCAGTTATGCTCCTGGCCTAAAGTGTTCTTTGAGGTCAAATCGCAAAAAGTATTTCCTGAAACACACACGGCAGTTCAAATGATGTAGAAGGCTCTAAATAATTCTAGCCTCTTCACGCTCCCACATCTGATTCCATCCTTTGATTTGTATAGCATTATGCACTACGACAACAACGACATTTAACCTCAATTCCAATATTCTTGGGTGGAAATATAGTATTAGGGCTGCTCTCAAAACTATCTAATCTATTGCGAAACTTATTATAGACGGCGGTAATATATTGTAGATGCCGTTATGGCTTGATGATTATCAGATTACATATAGTTTTCGGGATCATTTCATGAATATTTAAGACAATTACTGTACCATTTTGGTATAATTCATTTTTAGAGCAGTCGCGGGATTCGAGATTACTACAATTTGTATTACTAATTTCGTGATTATTTAAACTTTATCCAGATTGTTTCAGGGTCATTCCCGGGCTATTTCAGGACTATTTTGCGATCATTCTGACACTATATCGGCTTAAGTTTTTGCTTGTGTGTTCAAAAACATTTCGGGACTAATTTTACTAATGCTTAAAGACTATTTCGGGATGAAACAATAATACCTAAAATCATTTTGGAGCTGCTTCTTGCATAATTTTGGGCAATTCTGCTATCATTTCTTGACCATTTCTGGATAATTTCGGGATTATTGTTAAATTGGAATCGTTTCGGAGCTGTCTTGGGATTGTTTTAAGGACTATGCCCAAACTATATTTCGATCATTTTATTATCTGTTTTCTTCGTACACACGGTGCATTTTCCTCACATTTGTTCGAAATTCGAATGGTATTTTATAAGTACCATTAGCAGACCAAGCAGACATTGTTCTAACCTATGTATGACTGTTAAGAAGTTGCTCTTACCGTTCCTATCTCTTTCCCCTCTCCCTTTCTTTCTCCCTTCGTCTCTTCCTCCTTTCCGTCTTTTTCTCTTCCTTCCACTCTTACTTTGTCCTCATCATACACTCTTCAGCTAACTCCCTCACTCAGTCTATCTCTATTCTTTTATCTTTGCCTTACTCTATCTCTTTTCCCTTCCGTCGCTTCGCTTTTCTCTCGTTTCGACTAGTCTAGCAATCCGCTTCCTAATGAAGTATGCAAAATATTTATGTAGGTAGATATATTCACGTATGTCGGTCTCTAGTCGACTAAAAAAAAATTAACCGAAGCACCTCATAATCTAGACAAGAAGCTGTCAATATCTGTTTATTTAGCTATCTTGGAAGTTTTAACAAAATTGGCTGAGTGTAGTGTGAGAACATAGATTCTACATTGTTTTTACTTTTGCTGAGCGCTTGTTTGAATGTGTGGTTTACAGCGAACACACACACAAACTGACAAATGAGTGTATTTCAGCTATGAAAATCTTCTCAGTGTATACTCATCTGCCTTGCACGTGTCGTTTGAAGTCCGCGTAAAACATGTAGGTCCTGTTCCGCCAATTCGTAGAAAAATGTTAAAAGATGCAGGACACAAATTGCAAGAGGAGCTCGATCTAAAAACTCTTCGGAGGCTATTGCACCTTTCATAAATTTCTATAATCACAAAAAACACAAAAGTCGTATCATAAATTAAATGTCTCTAGTCGAATACCAAAAAAAAAAACAGAAACACCTCATAATCTAGGCAAGAAGCTGTTAATATCTGTCTATTAAGCTATATATTAAGAAAATTTTAACAAAATTGGCTGCATATGAGGACACAGTTTTAATACTGCTTTTGCTCTCGCTGAATGCACGTGTGAACGTTTGGTTGACAGCGAACACACATCCAAACTGTTTTTTTTTTACCTTTATACTAAGTCGCTTTCATGTTTGTCCCCTCATTTCCATATGAATTTTTGACCCACGGAAAAGTCTTTTTCGGTAACTTCCCGTTGAGCTAGACACTTGATACTTAGAACATAGCTCAGAAGAGAGAAGAGAGCAAGTGAAAAAAAATCCGCTAGGTCGCGCGCGGTTCGAGATATACAGAAAATTAATTTTGAAATGGGAATTTTTCGATCGAATTTTAACTAACTTCTCGGTGATCCAGAGACTTGAAACTTAGCACGTAGTTTGTGAGTCGATGGCAGTACAATTCGTGGGAAACAAGATGCCGCCAGGTGGCAGACGAATCGAGATAAACGAAAATTGCTGAAAATACCTAGAGACTTGTAACTTAGCCATAATTCGAGACCCGGCGGCAATAAAATTTATAGAAAACAAAGTTCCGCTAGGTGGCGTGCTAATTGAGATATCTACAAATCCCTGAAAAACGAGGGAATCTTGCAATCGATTTTTGAGTAACTTGCCGGTAAGGTAGAGACTTGAAACTTGGCCGTGGGTCAGAACCCGGTGACAGTGCAACATTTGATCAAAAAAAATTCGGTAGTTGGCACGCGGATCGCAAATTCCACTAGTCTCTTATAGCGTTTTCTTTTCTGGCTAAAGTGTTACGTTTTTTGTACGCGGCGCAAGGGTTGTTGTTCTATTCTAAAAAACAGGCAACGCCTTTACGGGGTATTTCTTTCTTTTGAGAAAATTGTTGCCTGCTCGCAACGCAAAAGCGTTACACTTTTACCCTGTATAAAATGGAGGTGTGGCAGTGCAACTCTGTGAAACTCTCAATTTGCTCTTGAGTTCCACATATACTCTATTAATATGAGTGCACAGATCACCTACCAGATTGCGCATTCACGAGTTCAAATTTGCTTCGTTCTGCGCATCTACGTCACATTTAACTGTTTGAGCGAATGAAAGAAAGAGACAAAAAACAAGAGCTAGAGGAAAATGACGTAAGAATTGCCCATAAAAAAGAGATGATCTAATGTTTACATGCGCAATGCGCAATCTTCTTGTATGATTTGTGATATTAGTGAATATGGTGATATGAAATGTTCTTTGTATGCACTATAAATGTTGACAATTTTCTGGGGTAGGAGTAACACTAGCTGTATTTCGTTGCTAACTAGTACAATTAAAACACTAGCTAGCTTACCGAATTGCATGGAAAGCAACAATAAAAAGTAATCGAGTTGAGTTGGCTAAGCGCTTTCAGTTGAAACCGCTTAGGTAATTGTCTACCAGATTGATAGTGTTGTATAGTGTTGCATATTCAAAAATAGGGCACTATTGTGAACGAGCGAATGAAATGAACATACGAATATGCAGATAAACAAAAAAAAAAAAACAAAATAACAGCGTGGCGGCAGGGTGACATACATACAAACAAACACACGCATTTCATGTATTTTGTTTTTTAATTCTCTGGTTGAGTGTCAAAAACATACTGCGCTAGAAGTAAAAATGTTATAGCAGCGAAAAAAAAGTAACAATTAGCTGATAAACCTCCACCATCTGTATGGTTTTGGCATAATGAAACTGTTTAGCTAGTTGAAGCGTTTTCTTCAAGCTCGCTTGAAAAAAAATACACCTACTATTAAGGCTTTACCATTTTTTTCTCAATTATTTTTATTTTAGCAGTACGAAAGTAAATATTTCAAAGCTTAATTACAAATAAAATATATTTCAACACCTTCATAATTTCTTATCACACTTTATCAATTTTCCACGCTCATGTTATATATTCCTTCACGTTATATAAGAATTAACAATCTCACATATGTAGCTAATACTAAAAATTGGTAAAACTGTTTTCAAATTGGTGCTTTGTAATTTATATTCATGAGGAAAGTTCTAGCAAATATTTGTGTGTGATAGATCTCATTAACTTGGATATACAAAAATTGCAAATTTGTGTACAAGCGAATAGACCAATCAGTCTATCATACTTCCAAACAAGCTTACAAGCTAGAAAATATCACCTGAGAAACTCAAAGCTACTTATGTACGAACATAACAGCTCAATACAAAGCTATTACTCGTATTCATATCCATGTAGTCTCTACATTTGAAAAAACATAAAATACAAAACCCAAAAAACCATAAACGTATGAGCTTAATTTTGTTTTGTGCACGTAAAATAATATCATAACCCAATTGGTAGTCCTACACATACAAATGCAGATGAATTTAAATCCTAAAACCTAGAAAACGAAAGCTCACAGAAATACATTGGGTTATTTAAATACGACCAAATTGAGTGAATGAATGAGTTGATTTCAGGATAATATTATAAAAGAGAAAATACGCATAACTAGCACATTTGTTTGTTTGTGTAAATATTTGCTTTTAACCAATTCACCACTCGCACAAAATATCTGCTTGTTATATTGGTCAGTCATTAAAATACAAATGTGAAATGGCAAAAAGGCAAAAGTTGAAAATTTTGATGTTAACAAATTGATATTATTGTAGTATTTTACCGATCTTATCTCGTGGCATGAAAACCGCAAACATTCGTTTACATGCACACAAGTACATAATAGAGGTTTACGCCGGTGACTTTATCGGCGGCGGCGGCGTGGGCTCTTTCATATACCGGCGGCTGTGGCGTTGGCGGCGCGACGGCGTACGTCGGTGTTCTTACTTTAAAAAGCTTGATTTTTCTATTTAAAAAAATTAAATTTAGGAAAGGGTTTGTTTGTATGTATTTAAGGAAATGAACGCGTTGGCCATTTCGGAAATATCCGGGTTTTTGCCTCAAGATCTCGAAGACCGTTCAAAAATTTTGAGGAGTAGCTACTTGCGGAGCTCGCTAACTCCAGAGAGGCTTCGAACCTAACCCCGGTCCTTGGAATTGGTACTGCTGCGTCTGTTGAAAAGAAATAGAGATACATAAAATAGTCTCACTTTTGTCTGTATATCTCGTGCAAAGCGTAGTTTCACCTAGGGATAACTCCTAGTAATCGTCGCGAACACAATTTCTTTATATCATTTGCGGCTCCTTGGCGGTCACGCACAAAGGTAACTTACGGTTGCTATTAATGGTCTATTAATACTCATAACTCTCGTGGCACAGTTTTTCGGCTGTTTTTCAGAGCTACAATTCCCGATGTGAGAACAGTAGCAATCCCACATAAAGTATTCAAAACCATGAAAGCGACATTTGAAAACCTGAAAAATGTATCGTACTTGGAGTAAACCATTAAATCGGAATGCATCTAAATATATAGTAGCCTCAATTACGCAGAAACCTACGCACATGATTTAGGCCTTAATGTATTACCTGTGTGTTGGTGGAGCAACTGTAGAGCAATCTAAATACATCAAACATCTGAAAGATTTCACAAAATAAGAATTAGTTATGGCGTTATAGCTTCTAAGTAAGCCGGGCCAAGGTAGAAATACTACCTTCAAATAAATGAATGGAAGCAACTTAAAACTACAAACAAACAAACAAAAGTGATTTTTCGAACCCTTCTCATACCCAGACATATCCACAACTTAAGTATGAGGTAAGAATCATTTCACAGGAGTGTTTACGCCCCTAGAACTTAGTAAAGGATTTTTCATCACTGATTTCGCTTATTATTTCAGCCAATCGCAATATAAAATTTTTTAAAAAATCGGCAGCTTTTTGGGTATTTTGCTTTTTTAACAACTTGAGGACAATTTGAAAACATATTCGTCTTGGGTCATTTTTTTTTTTTGAATTCATTGTTCATTATTAATTTAAAACAAGTAAGGAAGGTTAAGTTCGGGTGTAACCGAACATTACATACTCGGTTGAGAGCTATGGTGACAACATAAGGGAAAATAACCATGTAGGAAAATGAACCGAGAGAAACCCTGGAATGTGTATCAAATGAAAGGCATTAAAGAGTATTTTATGAGAGAGTGGGCCATAGTTCTATAGGTGGACGCCATTTAGGGATATAGCCATTAAGGTGGATCAGGGTTGACTCTAGAATGCGTTTGTACGATATGGGTATCAAACGAAAGGATTTAATTAGTACTTTAAGAGGGAGTGGGCCTTAGTTCTATAGGTGGACGCATTTTCGAGGTATCGCAATAAAGGTGGACCAGGGGTGACTCTAGACTTTGTTTGTACGATATGGGTATCAAATGAAAGGTGTTAATGAGCATTTTAAAAGGGAGTAATCCTTAGTTCCATAGGTGGACGCCGTTTCGAGATATCGCCATAAAGGTGGACCAGGGGTGACCCTAGAATTTGTTTGCACAATATGGGCATCAAACGAAAGGTGTTAATGAGTATTTTAAAATGGAGTGGGCCTTAGTTCTATAGGTGGACGCCGTTTCGAGATATCGCCATAAAGGTGGGCCAGGGGTGACTCTAGAATTCGTTTGTGCAATATGGGTATCAAACGAAAGGATTTAATGAGTATTTTAAGAGGGAGTGGGCCTTAGTTCTATAGGTGGACGCATTTTCGAGGTATCGCAATAAAGGTGGACCAGGGGTGACTCTAGACTTTGTTTGTACGATATGGGTATCAAATGAAAGGTGTTAATGAGTATTTTTAAAAGGGAGGTGACCTTCGTTTTATAGGTGTTCGCCTTTTCGAGATATCGCCATAAAGGTGGACCAGGGGTGACTTTAGAATTTGTTTGTATGATATGGGTATCAAATGAAAGGTGTGACTGATTATTTTAAAAGGGCGTGGGGCTTAGTTCTATAGGTGGACCCCTTTTCAAGATATCGCCATAAAGGTGGACCAGGGGTAAGTCTAGACTTTGTTTGTACGATATGGGTATCAAATGAAAGGTGTTAATGAGTATTTTTAAAAGGGAGTGGGCCCTCGTTTTAAAGGTGTTCGCCTTTTCGAGATATCGCCATAAAGGTGGACCAGGGGTGACTTTAGAATTTGTTTGTATGATATGGGTATCAAATGAAAGGTGTCAATGAATATTTTAAAAGGGCGTGGGGCTTAGTTCTATAGGTGGACCCCTTTTCGAGATATCGCCATAAAGGTGGACCAGGGATGACTCTAGAATTCGTTTGTGCAATATGGGTATCAAACGAAAGGAGTTAATGAGTATTTTAAGAGGGAGTGGGCCTTAGTTCTATAGGTGGACGCCTTTTCGAGATATCGCCATAAAGATGGACAAGGTGTGACTCTAGAATGCGTTTGTACGATATGGGTATCAAATGAAAGGTGTTAATAAGTATTTTAAAAGGGAGTAATCCTTAGTTCCATAGGTGGACGCCGTTTCGAGATATCGCCATAAAGGTGGGCCAGGGGTGACTCTAGAATTCGTTTGTGCAATATGGGTATCAAACGAAAGGAGTTAATGAGTATTTTAAGAGGGAGTGTGCCTTTCTGGACCAGGGGTGACTCTAGACTTTGTTTGTACGATATGGGTATCAAATGAAAGGTGTTAATGAGTATTTTTAAAAGGGAGTGGGCCTTCGTTCTATAGGTGTTCGCCTTTTCGAAATATCGCAATAAAGGTGGACCAGGGGTGACTCTAGAATGAGTTTGTACGATATGGGTATCAAATTAAAGGTATTAATGAGAGTTTTAAAAGGGAGTGGTGGTAGTTGTATATGTGAAGGCGTTTTCCAGATATCGGCCAAAATGTGGACCAGGGTGACCCAGAACATTATCTTTTGGATACCGCTAATTTATTTATATATGTAATACCTGCCAAGATTTTAAGGGTTTTTTATTTCGCCCTGCAGAACTTTTTCATTTTCTTCTACTTAATATGGTAGGTGTCACAACCATTTTATAAAGTTTTTTCTAAAGTTATATTTCGCGGCAATGAAACAATCCAATTACCTTACCATATTTCATCCCTTTTTTCGTATTTGGTATAGAATTATGGCATTTTTTTCATTTTTCGTAATTTTCGATATCGAAAAAGTGGGCGTGGTCATAGTCGGATTTCGTTCATTTTTCAAACCAAGATAAAGTGAGTTCAGATAAGTACGTGAACTGAGTTTAGTAAAGATATATCGATTTTTGCTCAAGTTATCGTGTTAACGGCCATACGGAAGGGCAGACGGACGACTGTGTATAAAAACTGGGCGTGACATCAACCGATTTCGGCTATTTTCACAGAAAACAGTTAACGCCATAAAATCTATGCCCCTACCAAATTTCAAAAGGATTGGTTAATTTTTGTTTGGCTTATGGCGTTAAAAGTATCCTAGACAAATTAAATGAAAAAGGGCGGAGCCACGCCCATTTTTAAATTTTCTTTTATTTTTGTATTTTGTTGCACCATATCATTACTGGAGTTGAATCTTGACATAATTTACTTATATACTGTAAAGATATTAAATTTTTTGTTAAAATTTTACTTAAAAAAATTTTTTTTTTTTAAAGTGGGCGTGGTCCTTCTCCGATTTTGCTAATTTTTATTAAGCGTACATATAGTAATAAGAGTAACGTTCCTGCCAAATTTCATCATGATATCTTCAACGACTGCCAAATTACAGCTTGCAAAATTTTTAAATTACCTTCTTTTAAAAGTGGGCGGTGCCACGCCCATTGTCCAAAATTTTACTAATTTTCTATTTTGCGTCATAAGTTGAACTCACCTACCAAGTTTCATCGCTTTATCGGTCTTTTGTAATGAATTATCGCACTTTTTCGGTTTTTCGAAATTTTCGATATCGAAAAAGTGGGCGTGGTTATAGTCCGATATCGTTCATTTTAAATAGCGATCTAAGATGAGTTTTCAGGAACCTACGTACCAAATTTCATCAAGATACCTCAAAATTTACTCAATTTATCGTGTTAACGAACGAACGGACGGACGGACGGACGGACGGACATGGCTCAATCAAATTTTTTTTCGATCCTGATTATTTTGATATATAGAAGTCTATATCTATCTCGATTCCTTTATATATGTACAACCAACCGTTATCCAATCAAACTTAATATACTCTGTGAGCTCTGCTAAACTGAGTATAAAAAAATATGCACAGTGGGTATATAAATTTATTATATAACTTTTCTTTTAGTGTTTTGTTTTAATAACTTGGTGAATTGGGTGATACATTAATTGATGTATTAAGCTGACATCGAAACCGCCTTTTTTTTAAATAAATTTTGAACAGCTAGAAAGGTAAGAGTTAAATTTCGCAATTAGTTTCTTATAACTGGCAGTGATGCGCATCCGTTGATACCATTTTCGACCATATCAGACCAATTTTCGATATGGACAATAAATGGCCTAAATAGTCTTAAACGAGTAGAAAATATAAACACGCCGGACGCCGCCGCGCCGATATTTTTGACATTCGGCGGCCGCGTGCGAAAAACAACTAATTTCGGCAGCGGCGGCAGCGTTTATCGGCGCCGTATATCTCTAGTACATACCCTGTAGCGAATATAGAAAACAACCACGCTGAATGACAGCTTCGCACTAAAGGGTTAATGACTCAGACCAAACTGGAACTAATCAAATGCAGAGCGGTACAGTTGGTACCTAAACGTTTACAAGTAGTATAAATTACGTATTATATATTGTAACGATTTTACTTGCAAATCCTCTTATTTACAACCTTCTGCTAAGTTCGAATCACTAAACTGTTGAATAAGTAACTCCACTCTTCAATAATGCAAAATGGCCTTTATTAAAGTACTCCACAATAACACTTATATTTCGCTTACTGATAGTTTGCTTAACTCAAACTGATTATATGAAACTGACTTTTTGCGCCTCTACTGTCGCGCCTTTTATACTTTTTGATTTCTCGTTGCTTACTTCTAGGCTTTTCCATTCCAGAACTTACTAGTCAGTTATCAGCTACAAAAACACCAGCCACAACTACGTGAGTAATACTTGCACAAATTATTGCCCTCTCTTCTGAGCAACTCAGATAAGATATATGCACGTGTTTGTGCGTTGCTTCTCAGCTTATTTACTTCCCGCTCTTTTGCATTTCATATACGCCGTTGTTATATGCACATGGATTTGAGTATTCGCGGCCTCTAGGCAATACATAATTTGCCGCGCTTATTTTCACCATAATAATATTTAACATAATGATTACGATTTTCAGTGCTTTATTACAGTGTAGTATGTTATTAATGAAATACGTAACGAAATAAAGATAATCGACATTTGCTTTAATGAGGTATTTAACCTTAAATTTTTTCCAAACATTTCTCATTTACATTTCTTTGCGTCTTGATATTTCAGCTTCGAATTCGCAAATGATATCATCACAATCGATAGATAAAAACAATTCTAATTCTATCGTCAACAACGCAAGAGCATTCAGTTTGTCTTCGCCCATTGAAGATCTGATGTAGTTTTTCGTGCGTTTTAAAACAGAAAACGATCTCTCTGCGCTACAATTTGCAATAGGAATTGAAACAACCATTCGAACGCAATGTCAACATTAGGGTAAGAGATCCCCAAACTATCCTGTCTCAGTATTTTCCAAAGTTCCAGCGGAGAATAATTTGAAATTTTCTTTTCGATACAGTATGCCTTGAAAAAACCATTTAATTTTCCAAATTTTGCTCAAGATCTTGCGTGTTGTAGTAGTTGTTGTAGTAGTTGCTCAATATAGCGGATTTCTTACGTAATTTTTCGTTGCTTAGATGTTTCATATCAATAATAAGAGACAATTCAGAATACATTTTTTAATATACCTCACGTCTTCGTGTCAATTCTGCCAAAGCACGATCCAAGCTAGCGTTGAATGCATTGGCAGGAAAATTTTCACGGCCAATCAATTGAATACCAGATTCCCATTTTCACCATGTCGTGCATTTGGATTTCTTCTGCCACAATATTTTGTATTACTGAATCGTTGAAATAGAAAAATCTTTCTCTTCATACAGATCGAAATCTTCACAAGTATCAGAAACAACTTTGGTGAGTTCGCTGAACAAAATGATCACTTCGGAAATAGTTGTATTTGCATTTTGTTATTTCTTGCTCACCGCACTGAATGACGTTAATAAGGAGCTCCATAAACCTTGCATGAATACAGTCTCCAAAAGTTCGAGTTGATATGAATTAGAAGTTTTATGTAAATTTTTACGACTGCTATGCGAAAAAATAATTTACAGCTTCATTAAAATTTTTTAATTCATAAAAAAGGATGAATTATTTATTATAATATAGTTATGTATTAGAAGCATACACATATGAGCTTCTGATAAAAGCAGTATTAAGTTCTCTTAGTTTAGTATTATGAGAGAAGTTAAATTTAATTAGTTATAATGGTACCGTTATTCGAAATTGTTAACTCTTTAAACATTGGCATGAGCTCTATTCGGATTTCGGTTTAGATAAGATGTAAAGTGAAGCTCGTGAAATAAAGATCATTTTTATCGATTCTTGGTCTACATCATTATTTTATATACAGACAAAAATACTATTTTGAGTGCAACAAAATCCGAATGATATTTTTTTTAATTAATTGACTTGAATTTTGCCCTCAATTTTGTCGCCATAGGCTCTAGCCTATGTTGCCCAAATGGTAAATCCGCCACTGTATATATGTACATGGATATGTATTAGGGCGGGTCGATTTAAAAATCGTTCATTGCTCTGTGAAAATCGTATTCTAGCGATCAAAATAAGAAACTTTGCCGAAGGAACCATACCTCTAATACGAATTCTGATTTCCCCCCCTTTGGGTCGAACTTTTGGGTAGGGGCAACTTCAATTCTACCTGCTGTGTCTTGTGGTGGCTTAAAAAAAACAACACAAGCAATTTTACGATATGCAATTGTGTCACAGTGATACCTACATTTTTTAAAACGGTTGAATAAAAAACCCACACAACTATGTTAACGACATGCAAATGCTTCACAGTGATGCCTTGGTTTTAAACGGTGGTTGTAAAAACGCTAATTTCTAATAATTTTTTTTAATTTCTTTTCTATTACTAAGGTAAATTCATTTTTTCATTTACGTATGTTCTGACTAATATAATTTCTAAAGAGAAAAATAAACTCCAAAAAGAAAAAACATAGGCTTTTCAAAGTGGGATTTTTCAAAATTTGCCCCTACGACCCAAAGGGGGGGACATCAGAATTCGTTTTAGAGGCATGGTTCCTTCAGCAAAGTTTTTTATTTTGTCCTAGAATATGATTTTCCCAGAGCAATGGGCGATTTTTTTGCCTCCCCACAAGTCGACCCGGCCTAGTATGTATACTTACATTGTTACTGCTGCTATGCAGCATTTATTTACTAGCGTCATAGAGATGTGCTAATACTCGCCACAATATTAAATAAATCAAGCAAGGAAAGATATATTTTCAAAATCACTAACGACCAAGACTGCTGAGAATGCACTCCAAAGGTCTGCATAGGGGCCAAATATCATTCTGTAGGATATGACAGTGTTTAATGTATCTGTTAAAAACAATATGAGTGGACAGAAATATAATTGGTACCATCTCTTAATGCAATAGCTCTGTGCTAGCTCAGAACTATTGCTATTTGCTGCAGGGTATTAAAACAACAAAAACCACGGCTCCTGTATTGGTCTAAAGTACTTTTCGACTTATATATTGCGGTGCTTTTCAGTTGGTAACGAAATATTTATGAAATGAAATTTAATTAGGAAGTTGTTAAGTCCATACGCAGTCTAGCAAACTTGTTTTTCCCTATACGGCTTATCATCAGACTTCGAATTCTGTGTTGAGCTTAGCTCGATGGGAAATTATTTATATATTGATTGAACTCTATGGCAGTCAGAGATTTCAGCGACTAAGCGCTTGTGAGACAGAGGGAGCGTTTATATACCGCAGTAATTTCAAGAAAAGCTTATCTTATTTCTTAAAAATTTATGATATCATTTTCGGGCCTGGGTTTCCATGGTATAGTCGAACTTAATTGTGAAACTTAGCTGTGGAGAGAAGGTGCCCTCATTGCATGAGTTAGTGCCCATTTTCTGTGTGCCACGGGTAAGTTCTTTTAAGCTATTCATTTTGCCGTCGCCCTGGTAATGTGTGTGGTTTGTTTTTGTGACTATATGATTCTTTTCGCACTGACTCCGGATTTTGACCGATACAAGTACTATCGTTTTATATTAAAGTAGCGCTTCTGCTCAGCCCATGGTTCAGCGTACGGAACGTGGTCTGCTGGAGGATGGGGTGTCCATGGTGTTCAGAGCACTTCGTTCCATTTAACAGACGCGATCCTAGTTTGTGACAATTCAGCAAGAACTATTAGTTCATCATTTCATTATGCTTGCTTTTATTGTACTGCCGTTTCATGTGATGATTATACTGAACTGCGAAAATCTCTATACAAATGACCACCTCCTGATTAAACAATGTTAGCACCGAAATACGAAAGCTCCCGTTCTTCAACACCGCTCCCATCTCTCCGCCACCGCCACTGGTATGCGCTCTGTCTACTCACTGCCGTAGTTGGTGCTTCGAAAGTTTTGGGAAAATCAACCGATTTTCATGTTCTTTTGACGTTTGCTTATCTGGTACATTACGGAAACTAACACTCTTGAGGTACTAAGTCGACCATCTCAAATACTATTTCATATGAAAACGTGGAACTGTCCCACCTCTCCTTATAACTGTAAATTGTCGTTTAACCGAGCAAGATATTCTGAACACAGCAGGTAACGCCAAATTTCCAAGGGAGGTCAAGTCGTCCTCCTGTTGTCCCTCCCAACTTGGTGGAATATTCCCTTTTTGTGCTTTCAAATGGAGGTGTGGATTAAATTACATTCTTGGTCGGAGTGTGTTCGTAAATTCACCACCAGTGAAGCCCACCTTCATGTCTGAGGAAAATTCACACAGCTCATCATAATACCAAATTCTACACTCATGGACAGGACCATATCCCTTCCGACAGGACCATACTCCTTCCGAAGAACTTTTCCTATCGAAATCTTCAAGATCTATTTCATCTTCTCTCGGCACTTTCCATGATTACGAGCTTTAAATCAGGACAGGTTTGATTAGCGACTTCTAGAACGTGATTTTTGTCCATGTTGTTGTTGTTGTAGCGATAAGGTTGCTCCCCGAAGGCTTTGGAGAGTGTTATCGATGTGATGGTCTTTTTCCGGATACAGATCCGGTACGCTTCGGTACCACAGGCCATTCCCTCCTTCCCCACCCCTAAGTTCCATGAGGAGCTTGGGGTCGCCAGAGCCTCGTCCTTTTTGTCCATCGAGAGAGGTCAGTACTTTTCACCTATCTTCGCAGTCCAAAGAAGCTCTTGTTGGTAAGAGGTGTTCTCCGTTTTATTTCTAAACTGACATTGTTTTCGCGGTTAATGCTGGTTCCCAGATTATTATTATTATTGATAAGTCCGGAAGCACTGCGACCTTTGTGCAGATCTATTGTGAAAGACCTTTCAGCCTAATTTTGTATCTGAAGGCTCTTGATGTATCTAAGTACCTCTTCAGCTTTTTACTCCATATCACATAGGAATTAAGAGTCCCACCACCTAGATGGGATAGTCTCTGCCTAGCTAGAGCGACGCATTCGCAGATAGTTTCGTTACTGGAAGTAAAACCAGTTTGGCATGCATTTGCCCTGGACAATCAATCCAGTGACGTCTGAATTGTTTAGTTTCCCAGTTAACTATAGTTTCCCTGGTGTGTGCTTTTGTGAGTCCACAAAAGGGCTCTGGACTATAGAATGCTGATGTAGCACCTGCTTTGCTAGGTAATGTGCATGTTCATTACCTTCATGTCCCTGATGTCCGGGAACCCATCTCAACAAAACCTTGTTTTTGGCTCCCAGGGCATTAAGGATTTCAGTGCACTCCTAAACTAGCTTAGATGTAACTGTGTAGGATTGCAAGGCACGCAGTATGTCCTGGCTGTCCAACATAATGTAAATGCTCTTCGATGTTGAGCCTCTCCGCAGACATTCTCTACCACAGACCTTTATTGCATGAATTTCTGCCTGAAATATGGTGGGGTAACATCCCACTGGTATCGATTTTTTGAAGTTTGGCCCATGGATGCCAGCTCCCGTTCTTCCGTCATTGAATTTCGATCCATCCGTGTACCAGACCTCTGAGTTAGGGTCGTTATAAGGATTCCCTATTTCCCAGTGGGTCCTGTCCACAATGGACACTTTAAAGTTCCGTGAGCTTCTGAGCTTAGGGGACATTACATCACGCAGTTGTAATGGGGGATTTCCTATGAATTTTCTTATTACTTTCATATGCCCTATCATATTTCCTTCCTTCAACTCAGAAATATTTGGAAGTCTTAGTGCACCTAGTGTTGCCTCTTTCTCTATCAGAATAGGGAAGGGAGGCATTCCCACTAAAGCACTAAGTGCGTCAGCAGGGGCGGTTCTCAGCGCACCCGTTATGCCAACGCAAACTAATCGATGCAGTTTGCTTAGTTTAGCCGTTGCCGGTTTTTGCGTGGCCTGCTGCCACTAAACTAGGGAGGCATAGGTGACTATTGGCCTTACGACAGTACTAAATGTCCAATATACCATTTTTGGACAAATCCCTCATATTTTGCCGCAGAGACGAGTACAGGCGAAAAAGCTCTTGTTGTTTAGGGTAGCATCCAAATGAGCATTCCACGTGAGGGTTCTATCGAGTGTGACCCCTAGATATTTAGCCTCCACTGAGAATTGTATTTTTGTACCACCCAGGGATGGTTCTGGGATGGATACTTTCCTTATCAGGGTCCCAGATAGGCGAAGTCCAACACAGCGAAGTGGCTGCCAAGGCGGAACCGTTAGGATTTCTGGATCATCCGAACCTCGCTTGGTAAATGGATGAAAGATACATTTATCTTTGTAACAGTGTCTGCTTTTCGTGAGTGGTTGGAGAAGCTATAAAATGTGCTGCACAACTCCTCGAGTCTCGCGATCTTTTCCTGAAATTTATCCTTTACCGTTCTCCCTCAACAACATCAAGCATCGGACACGGATAAGCCGACTTGGTCGACTTTTCGCGTCCTTATCCCTTGGTGTGTGAAGCAAGCAGTATGTGCGTGTGCGGGTTTGTGGTATAAGTAATGTTAAGCCATTTACCTAGTTGTTTTTATCAAAAAGTCAGTAACAATGGAGAATATGTTTCTTATTGTACTTGGTTTCTTACTATTGTCTACTGCTTGACTCTCATGGTTAACTGCTATTTTAGCGACTGTCAGCCTATTTGTTATGATGACGCTGATAGGAACAAGTTAGCTTTTGCTATAGCTCGCTAGAACTTGTGGTATTATGGCACATATTGTTAACCATTGTAGTAAGGTATAATTTTGTTTTTTGGCTTAAACCAAAATAGCTCAATTAGCGTTGAATTATCGTTCATGGAGAATTGACGTGCTGAACTTAGCTGAATGGTATACACAAACGCACCAAGTGCCGCTCGAAACCGAACTCATGCACCACATTGAATTGAATTGGTTGTTACAGCGCACAGCATTGAGCCGAGCCAAGAACGTGGCTGTGTTTGATGTGTGACATTCATCGTTTTGTAATGAACATAAAACATTGTTGTACTGACCGCTTTTCGGAGAGCTTTTGGTGCAAATGTATGTATGTGTGTGTATATAGATATATGTGTATAACTTGCAAAACTAAAATCTGCTTGAGTACTGCCATTACATGACATGGCGCCACCAAAACTAAACAACATTTTGGCTGCACATGTGAACGGCATCAATGCTGCACACTTCACACTTACACTCGCCTCCACGTTGCTGTGGCAAACCACCCAGCTGCACAAAATGTTCAATTAGAGCGCAAGTAACTGTTACACATTTGGCATTGACAGCACCTATAGATAGAGGCAGCGGTGTAGTCAGACGTCGAGCACGGATGGGATTGTGTAGTGCTCGACAGTAGTGAAAAATCGAAACTTGGTAAACAGAGTACCTTTCTCCTAAAAGCTTGCAATGCCTCACGTGATCAATACAGTACCGGAGAGTAATGTTGCGCTGACGGCATGGTTTCTGGAGCAGGCACACTATAACAAATGCAAGACCGTTAGTCTTGCTGGTTACACTTGACGTCAAAGACGCTTTTAAGTCAGCTAGGTGATATAATATGAGTGAGGCACTAGAATACTCATTCAAAGTACTCCAATATCTGCTAGAAATAGAAGAGTACTGCCCAGAAGACTGGTATCTGACACACAAGCCAACCACTGTCAAATAAAGGTGAATATAATAGGCGGAGCAGTCCAGGGTACAAGGCTCCGGTCTCTGCAATGACACTTACTGAAGTCCTCCGTCATTGCACATGCTATTGTAAGAGCAGCAAGCTGCGAGCTGGACCAGCTTAAACTAAATCATGTCATATGCAGCGGTTTAAAGATAGATAGCTGATCGCAGTCTTAGGCCAGCTACAGCAAAAGCAAAGATCGTCATCCTAACGAAAAGGCGAATTCTCACTGTCAGGAATATGACAGTGGATCATACAAACATATCTGTACTGTTTTTCAGTTTACTACGCTAATTTTCTAATCACGGTGCACTCTATCCATCACTGCAAAGACTTGGGGTCCTAAACCCATTGTTTGAATAGTCTTTAAAAGCTGGACACAGAAATAGAAAGCGGCTATACCCATACCTCTTAGGTTCACTAGAGGTGTTTTCCTGAGAACGTTTTAACTGCTTCGGGATGAGTAGCGCTTTTCAATTGTCCCTGGAATGTTCCTTGGTGCCCGCAGCAGACACGCTAAGACGGGTCGTCTGCTTTTGCTAACCGAGCTGGTTTTTCCCTCTGAAGTAGGACTCCGTTATAATTCAGTCGGAAGCCGACATTAAGTATGGAACTACATAACACCTTCATTTAAGGGGATGGTAGATTCGACATTATTCTGGTCTATCCGTAGAACTCAATACTAACAGGCTCACCTTGGGAAGGCCACGGTCAAATTCTCTCACTTTCCGCTCACACATTCCGTCAATACAATACACTCAAATTGCATTTCGGGGTCGTGCACTGCGGTTTTGATACGAATGATTATTTATTGTGCGCATTATTCACACCATGCGCGAAGCTCGACCCCTACTCTTATGGGTTATATACATAAGATATGATCGATAATGGTCGGGCAGAAAGATAATTTAATTCAATTTCAGTTAATGTGAAGTTGAAATATACCGGCGGCTTAAGTCATGACATTATTGTTGAGACCGGAAGCTTACAACGCTTAGCAATAGGTTTCGTTTTTAGGAAGCGATAGGAAAACGTTACTAGGAAACCTTCCACTCATCTATAAGTGTTTTGTCGAAATTTGTAACGCATTCAGTAAATCCATCGTCAATACAGGTAGATAAACCTCCACTTAATAAAAAGCAGTATTTATGTTCTACGATCGAGTACAGACACACACACGCGCCTTGAGGTTCAAAGTGGGCGGCTGCTTTCTATACTAAGCAAGTAGAGAGCAAGCCACAGCTGTGAGGTGCTATGGTAAAACTGACACCAATTACGTAGTGGACGACAAGCCGCTCCAGCGAAGTGCGAAGTGACAGAGAACTCATCTAGAGCGGAGTCGAAGGAATGGGTTTTAGGTGATAATGTAGAAGATACAAATGTTTTAGCTCTATCTTGCAAAGTGGTCGCTTTCAATGGGGAAACTGAGGAACTCTGAGGATTCGGGTGAGTGATGGTAACCTCTGGGCACCGCGGTCTTCCTATTTGCATTCAACTCAAAAGGTGCTATGAAAAACGGGGATTGTACAAGACGAGGCTCCGTAGACCGATCCTTGGGATGGAAAGTGTACCCTAAAACACCCTTCATATTTGGCTTTTTCAAATAGTTTGAGGGTTTCATCTTTTGATCTGGCAATAGAAGGGGGATCTGTAAATGTAAAACATAAAAAATGTGATTACTACAAGTGTTTAGTGGCGGCCATGTATACATACATATATGTGTGTGTCCTTAGCAGTTGATTGCTTAGCCACTCTTTCTCTCCCTCTATCTCTCTGAGCCTGTACCAATCAACCGAACTTCTGTGATGAAGTACCATTTTGCTGCTGCTTCTACCTTTTTAATTGCGGCCAAACGTTGTGGAATTGTTTTGTGAACTTTTGTTACCTATTTATTTGTTTTGTGCTCATTTTTAGAAAAAAGCTTTCCACTAATGGAAAAAGTTCATAAATACAAAAGCCAAAGGACAAATAACAAACAGCAAATAGCAGGCAACAATCATACAGGTGCGCGCATTTTGTCCCAACTAAGGCCAACCGACGTCAATGTGAGCCCAATTTGACCCTGTTGCCTTCTCTACCCTATTGTATTTCATAGTATGAATTTGAGGTGGCATTCGGCAATTTTGAGTTTACGTTTTTGTTAATCGCCGCAGCAATTTAGCGGAAATTGCGACATTACGAAAAATAATTTTGGCTGCTTTCAATTACACGCTCATTGGGGCAATTGAGCTGAATGTAATTTTGAACAAGAAAGTGTGGCGAACTTGTGAAGGAGGACAGAAATTACATGCCATAATAGAAATTTATGTTCGTGCTGGGTTAGTACAAATTAGTACAGCAGTAATCGCATTCTCGCCTGTCAGAAAATGATTGCAGATTATATATCACTATTGGACTGTGGAGTTGCTATATATGGAAATATGTAGCTCAGTACCATAATTAGGATTTCAAGACTGTGATTTTTAAATGCGATATTAAGCAGATCGAATTCAAATAATTTCGCGTAAAATGTTCCGTATCCACTTCCTATCGGCTTGCATCGCCAGCTAGTCCCAAGTGCTATTTCTCTGCCCATGAGTCCATACATTGCACTCCCGTTATAAACTAACAGTGAATATATTTCGATCGATTGGTGTACCCTTTGCTTTGAGTATGCCTTATGATGATTTTAAACATCTTTTGCTAGTTTTCGATGTAACTTTGTTGAAATATACTCGATTGTTGAGAGCCAAACGGAGCCAAAGTGATTTTGTTGTGAGATATAGAGAGGCACGCTTGGGTAGCTTTTCTGTGGATTCTTAAGGTCAATAGCATTTTTCGGTAGTCTCTCTCGATATTGTTGTTGCTTTCTAGTTTACAAGTGTTCTCGATAATGTGACGTAGATGCGCTGATCATAGAAGTTGATAATCGATATGATCCTCGCATTCAGATCGCATAACGGATGTCTGTTTCGATCACTGCTTCTTGGGGTTTATTTGATAACAAATCTATTAAGACTGCAAACATGTTACTGTTGTCAAACATTTTATGAATGAAACTGAGAGCCGTTTTGTTGTAGATGTTCAGCTTTCTGACAGCAACGCGAAATAGCAAAGCAAACTGACACATTTAAGTAACAATTCATGTTCTTGTAATGACAATACTTATGGGAATGTACAAAATAGCGTTTTTTGACATTTCAGAAGGTTCTGAAAACAGTCTGGGACAATTACTTGGGGCCGAAGTTTATAAAGGATGGGTCAAAGGTGTCTTTAAAAGACATTTCCGAAGTGATAGCAGAGAGACCCTGATTTTAGCCTAAATGGTCCTCGGAAATTGTGTAACAAAGTTCGCGAAATCGTACCGAAAGAGCTCAAGCTATCTGAATTTATCCCGAAATAATCTCTTTGTGATTTCAAAATTTCTCTACAAATAAAAATAATAGTAAAATTTAGTTCCGAGGAGATTTTGGCGGAACTTGTCTTTCAATTTGCTAGCACTTTTTATTTTTTTTTTTTATAAATTTGCGCGGCCTAAATATTTTACGACAACTGCGAACGGCATCGGCAAGACTGATAAAATTTTGTGTTTCCAAAACCACAGCCGAGGCCCGACTTCGTTTAATAAAACAGTATTGATTTACTTCACCGTGGAATTGAACCTAAGAACTTCCGTATTCTAGATAAACACTCTACCTTGATTAATAGGTGCTTATCCTGGTAATGAGACCAGATTTATCTGGAAGAGACCTCGAAGAAGCCTCAAAAAGGAACAATTCTGTAATGATACTAAATTGGTCCAAAAATGGCGACAAAAATATCCCGAACTACATAAACCCCAAAAGGCGTATTAAGTGGTCCAAAAAATATCTTGAAATGTTACCGAAATTATGACAAAGTGATCGCGAAGTGAACCAGGAGAAGGTGCAAACTACACCCTATACCCGGGTTTAGTACGAAAATTATCGACTTTATAATCATTCCGAAGATCGCTACGAAAAGGCTCCGCAGTGGTGCCAAACAAATCTCGAATTCAAGCTGAAGTGTTTTCAAAAATAATGCTTAAGTGTCCCCAAAGGGATCGAAAAGTGGAGCCAAAAGACTCACATAACTTTTTATATAATCAGAATATAGTGCAAGAGTGGCCTCGCCATAAACTAAGTGATCGGTGACCGAAATGCAACCTTAAATTGGACTCAAAGGATGCCTTCTAATTACGGTAGTAACCCTGTTTCTTATAGCAATGGTCTTGGGATGACCCCACTTCCCTCATGCTCTCCGATGACCGTAATAACCATGGGTAAATGTGTTACCTCTTTGTAACAGTGGTAGCGCTCCTACTTTCCTATGATGCCACGGTGGCATATTTACCGCTGTGCACATACAGCAGCGAACAAAACATTAGCAATTAACATTTTTATTAATTTCGTCAGTATAACTCTTCTGTGAATTTACTAAAAGAAATTACCTATGCAATCTTAAATACCTTTTTGGAAAAAATTCGAAAATTCCAGAAAATGTCGAGCTTTTTATTTGGAATTCTTATATTGCTTTGGATATGGAGTTTTTTAGCCCAAAGAATTGTAGTTTAACAATGTTAAGACTATAAGACTCTCAAAATTCGCTCTTACTTTTCCGAAGGTAGTTTTAGATTTTTTAAATATTCCTACCCGTACACATCCTGTTAAATGATGCAGAAGCTTGGGCCATGGCAAGATCAGATGAGGTGGCTCTAAAAGTGTTCGAGAGAAAATTTCTTCGAAATATTTACGGACCTCTACGCGTCAGCAGCGGAAAGCTCGGAGAAGATTTAATGATGAACTGTACGAGCTTGACGCAGACATCAACAGAGTCCAGCGAACTGAAACGCAGCGGCTCCGATGGCTAAGCTATGTTATGCGAATGAAAGATGGTGCTCCGGCTAAGAAAGTATTTTAATCGGAACCCGCCCATGGAAACAGAGGTAGAGCCAACCCACACGTCGCTGGACGAACCAGGTAGAAAGCGATTCAAATTTTCTTGGTGTTAGCAGTTAGCGTCAATTAACAGAGCGAATAAGCGGCTTGTTGCAGGACCATAACCGTTTAAACGGTTAAGCGCTCATAAAGTAAGTAAATAAATAAGTTTTAGATTTTCATATATAAAAGTATCTTTTTTTGGAAGGTAATATCTAAAACTTTAGCAAAAAAATTTCCAAAAACAATACGAATTTTAAGGCACCTATAGCCTGTACTTTACTTGACTAAAATTGATTGCGTTAAAAAACTGCATACTCGAAACTCTTCAAATGTTTCGCAAATTTTTTTTTTTATTTATTTTTCACAGTTTCTATCGTTTTCTAAAATATCGAAAATAAAAATAAAATATTGACGTTTAATAAAAGTTGTCACTGCTACTTTTCTGCTCACTGCTGTGTATTCACCGCTTGAGCACACTGAAAGAAAAAGATTGGTAAAGTCAACCGAAATAGGGGTCAATTCAACCGAAATTTCTGTTAATTGTTATCCATCGCAACAAGACGTTGAATCAACTGCGCACAAATCGTTGATTCGTAATTGACCATTTTAGTAGTCAAATGAACAAAAAAAGTTGTTGCGACGGCTTTGTACGAAAGGACCTATGTTGCCATATAAATAAATAAATGTAAGGCGCTATAACTTTCGAAGAGATCTAAGGCCGAGTTTCTCTTCCAGTTTGGGTCGTGCTCCTCTTGATTTTCCCTACAAATTGGCCGGACGGGACCTATATGTTTTATGCCGACTCCGAACGACATCTGCGAGGCAGATGAGTTTTCACTGAGAGCTTTTCATGGCAGAATTACACACGGAGCGCTTGCCAAACACTGCCTAAGGGCGACCCCGCTTAGAAAAATTGTCTTCTAATTGAAAAACTTTATTTCGTCTCTAGCATGTAGTTGCCACACTTGATTGTTTCGAACAAAACTTGTATAAATGTTTGACTGAACATGTTAAATAGAGAATTTGTAAATTATAGAAAAGGAAATAATCAAATAGCTAGGAGGTAATTCACCACTGGAGTAACTTTACATGTAATTCGGCAAGTTTAATTTTCGTAACACTTTAAGTTGAAAACATCAACATTAAAAAAGGATGTTTTTTATTATCTTATTAAATTCATTCGCGTGAGTGAAAATTATTAAAAACTTGAACACAATGTTACTAATTTTGGAGAAATTATGTTCGTTCAAACAAAACTTTTGCAACAAGAGGGTGCAATTTTGCATTTCGCTTGGAGGAGAAGTAGCAAAATTGTACCCGATAAATAGGTGTCCTGGTATCTCATAATTTTTTGAACAGGAAATTAAAAAGGGGTTTCGTTTTGTATGGATAACTGAAAAACTAGTTTTTTATTTAATAATTTGGGAAAAATTTAAACAACGTGACATCAGTACGGACAAGGCGACAGCTGTTTCGATTATACCTTGTAAATCTCTTCAAAGCCTTTTCTCCCGGGAGTGGGAGTCGAACTCGCACCCCTACGATAGTTGAAATGGTTGTAAACGCATTCAGCTACGTCATGCCTGTTGTGAAGTCTTTCCCAATTGCCTTCTTTTTGCATATTTTAATCTTTTACACATTACATACTTCGTATGCAATTATGTGTTAAAGCTATGCTTGGTACGGCGGTTTTCAAAGAAACTTTGGTTTTGTTGCTGTTTTCGTTCTATTTATAGAACTACAACGAATTAACCAATTTTGTCTGTTTGTATGATTTTTAATAATCGGGGATTGCCCATATTGCTTTTTTTAAATGTATGAAAACATTTATTTGAAGCAATTTTTTAATTTTTATTTAATAATTTGGGAAAAATTTAAACAACGAACGAACGAAACACACAACAAAACGAAAACAGCAACAAAACCAAAGTTTCTTTGAAAACCGCCGTACCAAGCATAGCTTTAACACATAATTGCATACGAAGTATGTAATGTGTAAAAGATTAAAATATGCAAAAAGAAGGCAATTGGGAAAGACTTCACAACAGGCATGACGTAGCTGAATGCGTTTACAACCATTTCAACTATCGTAGGGGTACGAGTTCGACTCCCACTCCCGGGAGAAAAGGCTTTGAAGAGATTTACAAGGTATAATCGAAACAGCTGTCGCCTTGTCCGTCCTGATGTCACGTTGTTTAAATTTTTCCCAAATTATTAAATAAAAATTAAAAAATTGCTTCAAATAAATGTTTTCATACATTTAAAAAAAGCAATATGGGCAATCCCCGATTATTAAAAATCATACAAACTAGTTTTTTGTTGTTTTCCCATTTTGTGTGTTTTTTCGATTTGGCGGTTTTCTTATTTTGGTATTTTTTTTTAACAAGTGGCACCATCGTCAGAAATACAAAGTAGAGAGCGCCGTGAACGTAAAATTCTTTTTGAAATTTGCTCATGTATTGACTATTGATCGCTGTTGAAATGACCAGTGAGATCAGTTGTGTTAACAGAAAAATCAGTTAAATTGACCAGGAATCTGTCAATTTTACAGAATTTGGTTAACTTAAAAGCGACAATTTGTCTTCTGTTGAAACGACTAAACTAATTTTTTCCGTTTGACAAAGAACTCGGTCGAATTAACCATAATTCGATCAATTTCACTGAATCTCCGTTAAGTCAAGAACAACAGAACAGATTTGTTGATTTTACTAGCACCATTTCTTTCAGTGCATCGTTGTTACTTTTTTATAACTTGTGCAGGGCTAAACAGCCTACGTACGATGTACCTACTTGTTCGAATCTTATACCTCGCACCGTTTGATTTATCTTCAAACTACATTCAGTATGCACTCTACGAGTACTACACCATTACTCATTAGCGTCCGTGCCTCACAAAGTTATGCACTTATTGTTTCACTAACCAACTTATCGTAATTCCCGAATACATGCAGCCAGGTAATCTACCTACTAAAAGTTGCTGTGCAGTAAGTCCTCCTTACAGTGTGTCATCTCGTGCACCCTTTCTTATACTTGGCTTTCTCTTTTATTATACTACCTGTGTCCTTTGCTTCTTGATCTTTTTTTGTTTTTTTCATCCGTTGCCTTTGCTGAATTTTCATTCACCTTTTCATTGGTCACACTCGTTAATGAGTTGGTTTAAATGTCACAAAAATATTACCTTCGACACATTTCTCTTGATCTTTTATACAAACGTTGGCTGTTTTCCTTTTTTCTCTTAATTTCTCGTTCATTTTATTTCTGCATTGACTTGAAAGCATAATCACATTTTGGTGGGTGGGGGTTGGTTGGTGTTGGTAGCTTCAGTCGGTTTGGTTGGCATTTTGCCGGGTGAAAACCCTCATAAAAATTGTAACTTTTCTCATTAGCGGAATGACGTGGCCATTATTATGTAATGAGATAATGTACAGAGCAATATGTTAGTCGGTTATTTTTAATTTCTTTGCATTAAGTACAAGCAAACATTTTTGGCATGATAATTTAATATGCTTTTTTATACTCAGTTGAGCAGAGCTCACAGAGTATATTAACTTTGATTGGATAACGGTTGGTTGTACAGGTATAAAGGAATCGAGATAGATATAGACTTCCATATATCAAAATCATCAGTATCGAAAAAAAATTTGATTGAGCCATGGCCGTCCGTCCGTCCGTCCGTCGGCCCGTTAAAACGATAACTTGAATAAATTTTAAGGTATCTTGATGAAATTTGGCATGTAGGTTTCTGAGCACTCATCCCAGATCGCTATTTAAAATGAACGATGTCGGACTGTAACTACGCCCACTTTTTTGATATCGAAAATTTCGAAAAACCGAAAAAGTGCGATAATTCATTACCCAAGACGGATAAAGCAATGAAGCTTGGTAGGTGAGTTCAACTTATGACGCAGAATAGAAAATTAGTAAAATTTTGGGCAATGGGCATGGCACCGCCCACTTTTAAAAGAAGGTAATTTAAAAGTTTTGCAAGCTGTAATTTGGTAGTCGTTGAAGATATCATGATGAAATTTGGCAGGAACGTTACACTTATTACTATATGTATGCTTAATAAAAATTGGTAAAATCGGAGAACGACCACGCCCACTTAAAAAAATTCTTTTTAAGTCGAATTTTAATAAAAAATTTAATATCTTTACAGTATATAAGTAAGTTATTTCAACATTCAAATCCAGTAATGATATGGTGCAAAAAAATACAAAAATAAAAGAAAATTTCAAAATGGACGTGGCTCCGCCCTTTTTCATTTAATTTGTCTAGAATACTTTTAATGCCATAAGTCGAACAAAAATTTACCAATCCTTGTGAAATTTGGTAGGGGCTTAGATTCTAAGACAATAACTGGTTTCTGTGAAAAAGGGCGAAATTGCTTAACGCCATGCCCAGTTTTTATACACAGTCGACTGTCTGTCCTTTCGCTCGGCCGTTAACACGACAACTTGAGCAAAAATCGATATATCCTTACTAAACTTAGTTCAGGTACTTATCTGAACTCATTTTGTATTGGTATAAAAAATGGCCGAAATCCGACTACGACCACGCCCACTTTTTCGATATCGAAAATTCCGAAAAAATGGAAAAAATACCATAATTCTATACCAAATACGAAAAAAGTGATGAAAAATGGTAAGTGGATTGGTTTATTGACGCAAAATATAGCTTTAGAAAAAAACTTCGTAAAATGGGTGTGACGCCTACCATATTAAGTAGAAGAAAATGAAAAAGTTCTGCAGGGCGAAATCAAGAGCCCTTGGAACCTTGGCAGGAATACTGTGCGTGGTATTACATATATATATAAATTAGCGGTACCCGACAGATGATATTCTGGGTCACCCTAGTCCACATTTTGGTATATATCTCGAAAACGCCTTCACATACACAACTACCACCACTCCCTTTTAAAACCCTCATTAATATCTTTAATTTGATACCCATATCGTACAAACACATTATTGAGTCACCCCTGGTCCACCTTTATGGCGATATCTCGAAAAGGTATTCACCTATAGAACTAAGGCCCATTCCCGTTTAAAATACTCATTAACACCTTTCATTTGATACCCATATCGTACAAACAAATTCTAGAGTCAACCCTGATCCACCTTTATGGCGATATCCCGAAATGGCGTTTACCTATAGAACTATGGCCCACTCCCTTTTAAAATACTCTTTAATACCTTCCATTTGATATACATGTCATACAAATACATTCCAGGGTTACCCTAAGTTCAATTTCCTACATGGTGATTTTCCCCTTTTTTTGTCTCCATAGCTCTCAGCTGAGTATGTAATGTTCGGTTACACCCGAACTTAGCCTTCCTTACTTGTTTTTGATGCCTTTGCTGTTTCCCTTGACAGCCAGAGAAAATTTATCATTAAATTACTTTTCTCAAGTGCATCAGCATAGAAATTAATGGCTAAATATTTTATTGGCAAGAGTAACACCATTATGCATATGGAGCATTCCAGGCTAATTCGAAAAATCGTTTTTAGCGTTGCTCAATATTTTTTTCATAAAAAGTTTATAACCCAATGAAAGATCATCAAACAGCAATAAACTTTAAAAATATTACTCAAAATTGAAAAATCTTTCCCCGAAGTTAGTAAAACAAAAGTGTTTGAACAAATAAGCTCCTTAAAAAAAACAAAAAAAAAATTACATTCGTCGTGATTGTGAGGCACAAAATTAAAAAGAAAGGTATGACTATGAAGTACTCGTGAAGTTCAATACATAAACATACAGCTTGTCCTTTAGAAAATTAATGTTTTCAAATTAGTTTAACCTCGCCCAGGGAATAATATCAAATCACAAAAGAAATACCTTTATGAGAAATAGATAACTTCGGGCTTTTTGGGAAATGGTTGGTCGGCATTTTTTCAGTAAACGCCTACACTTACGGTCAAAATAAAAAGCCGACGAAAATTTTTTCCCTGTTATGGCATTTCTACGGTCATTACAGCTACGTAAAGGAACTTTTTAGTTCTTATGGTTAACATCGATAATCCCTTAACTCATATGGTGGTATAATAAGATAAGATTAATAGTTTTATCCTTGAAGAAAAAATTAACAAAATTGTCTGCAAAGTACAAATCGTGCAAAATATGGAAATTTTAGGAAGTGAACATTACAATGAATTATTCTTAAGGAGATTCCCCTGCTTATCGAAATGGACGAACACGAAAGGCCATTCAACGCGTTGATAGGAATATCGTCATCGTAGCTCTTCTGAAACTGCTCCAGAAACTTCCGCTGAATTTAAGTATAGTATGAACATGGAAATTACAATCGCAACGGTACAGCTACTCTGGAGGAAAAATAGTTTGAATTAAGGCTGTGAACTGCATACGTATTTTTCAACTATCCGGATAATCCGGATATTCGAATAAAGGGATAGCTAAGCAAAAAATCCGGCTATCGGGATATCCGGATTCGTAAATGGAAAATCCGGATATCCGTATGTCTGGATACTGAAATATAAAACTTGAATATCTGCATATCAGAATTGAACGAAGCAAACATCGAAAAATTATTCACAAAATATGTTTGTAGATTATTAAATTAACGTCAAAAATTAAAAGCTACAATTTAACAAACCTCAAAATTTTTGTATACCATTCATGAAAATGAAATGGTATATTAATTTCTTCACGAATCCCAAAATTGTAAGTCCATAAAGGAAAATAGATAGACCCACCATTAAGTATACCGAAATAATCAGGATGAAGAGCTGAGTTGATTTAGCCATGTCCATCTGTCTGTTTGTGTGCAAACTAGTCCCTCAATTTTTGAGATGTCGTTATAAAATTTGATGAGGGGGTGTATATATAGCATATATCCTCCATACAACCGACTTTTCAGAAAATGAGGATTTTTGTCATATCTTCCTCAATTTATTAGACCGAAGCTTCAAGCTTCGCCACTTCAACTTTCGTATATTGCACATATTGTTGTCTGAAAAAAATGGATGAGATCGGTTGTATATATAGCATATATCCCCCACAACCGATTGTACAGATACGAAACTTTTCGTAATTACTGCCCCAATTGAAGAGCTAGAGGCTTCAAATTTCAACGAATGCTTACGTATATAGCATATGTATGTATATGGTTGTCTGAAAAAATCATAGAGATCGATGGTATATATATTATATACCCCATATAAACTGTAATTTTTGCCCCTTTTTTACGGCTAGAAGCTTAAAATTTCATCAAATTTTTAATAAATACTTACGTTTACGTCATATATTGTTGAAATAAGTGATTCGTAGTCATAGTTTTTACATGCAGACCACAAAAAACCTGAAACGTTGCATCCTCACACAAAGTACCTACCTATTTTTATACCTTTCATGAACATGAAATGGTATATTAACTTTGGTCCGATGTTTGTAACGTTGAGAAATATAGAAGATAGACTCACCATTAAGTATACCGAATTGGTCAGGGCGACGAACTTAGTTGATATAGCCATGTCCGTCTGTCCGTCCGTCTGTCTGTTTGAACGCAAACTAGTCCCTCAAATTTTGAGATATCTCAATGAAATTTGGTACAAGGATGTATTTTTGTATTGTATTAGACATTTGTCGGATCCTGTAGGATCGGACCACTATAACATATATCTCCTATACAACCGATCGTTCAGATATGACAATTTTGATCATTCCTGTCGGCATTTAGAAAGTACAAACGTGAAACTCGGTGATATATATTCTAATATATCATAGAAGATTTTCTGAAAAACTTACTTTGATCGGAGCTATATATAGTATATATCCCTTACAACCGATCGTTCAGATAGAAAGGTTTTTGGAAATTTCTCCCTTATTTTCAAATATAAAAACGTTAAACTTGGTGATATTCATTCTAATATATCATAGAAGATTTCATGAAAAAATCATTTTGATCGGAGCTATATATAATGTATATCCCATACAACCGATCGTTCAGATAGGAAGGTTTTTGGCCATTTCTCCCATAATTTAGAAAGTATAAACGTGAAACTCGGTGATATATATTTTAATATATCATAGAAGATTTTCTGAAAGAATCACTTTGATCGGTGCTATATATAGTATATATCCCTTACAACCGATCGTTCAGATAGAAAGGTTTTTGGCAATTTCTCCCTTATATTCAAATATAAAAACGTTAAACTTGGTGATATTCATTCTAATATATCATAGAAGATTTCATGAAAAAATCATTTCGATCGGAGCTATATATAATATATATCCCATACAACCGATCGTACAGATAAGGTGGTATTTTGCCATTTTTTATTTTATATTTATCTTAAAAATCGTTTAGGTATGTACATCGGTTCACTATATATTTCTTATTTTATACAACCGATTATTTGGAGATTACGAACTGGATAAGATTATTGTACAGCCCCATTCATTAAAGGTATGAAGTCTTCGCCACAGCTGAAGACAGTCCGGTCCTTACTTGTTTTTATTTGTTATTAATGTTAAATAAACATACATAGGTATATGGTACTTCAATTTCTTGCTTTCACTGGATATCCGAAAATACGGTTATTAACCGGGTCTTCATAAATCCGGATATCCGGATAGCTTCGCAAGCGAATATCAACCGGATATCCATGCCGTTTTTTATTTTTTTTTTAACCATGCCGTCCGGATTTTATCCGTGTCAACGGGCATCCATATGGATATCCGGATATTCGAATATGCCCTAGTTTAGCAGTTCTTATTCTATTTGTTTGTTACCGGTTTGTTAAGGGACAGGTTACATATTTGCCATCGATTTTAAGTTTATGGTTTTTGGTATCTGTTTCATAACAAACAGATAAGTCTCCGATAACAAATGTATACCACACCTATAGTAGTTTGATAATATTCCATTAAGAAATCAAAGCTTATCGAAAATTTGTCTACAGCAATCAATAACGTTGTGATAAGTTTTTATGTTTTTTGGTATCTGTTTCATAACAAACAGATAAGTCTCCGATAACAAATTTATACCACACCTATAGTAGTTTGATAATATTCCATTAAGAAATCAAAGCTTATCGAAAATTTTTTTACAGCAATCAATAACGTTGTGATAATATTGCGATAATTTTTCGATATGATATCGACAAATCTAAAAAACCAGATATCAAAAACTATTTAAAACAAATCAGCAGCTTTATGATAACAAAAAAGTTTTCGATGATAATTCCACAACTCTTCGATGCAGAGTCGGTATCTCATTTATAACCTTTTATATCGATAGCATCATATAACCGTGCGATAAAAAATCGATAGATGTTCTATACCTTGTCGATAGCAAACCGATTACCCATAGGCTGGATTACTAATGGCGGCTGCCGTGGTGTGGTACTAACGTTCTCTGCCTACCAGACCGAAAGTCCTGGGTATAAGTTTAACATCAAAATAAGAAAAAAGTTTTCATAAGCAGACTCGCCTCTCGGCAATGATTTGGCAAACACTCCGAATGTATTTACGCCATGATAAGCTTCTTAGTGAAAATTTATCTCGGCTTGCAGATGCCATTCAGTGTCGGAGGTCCATGTAGGCACAAAACCAATAATTTGTAGGAAAACATTAAAAAGGAGTATGACATAAGCTGGAAGAGAAGCTCGGCCTTAATCTTTTCGGGGATTAAGCGCGCCAAGTATTTATTTGTTTTACTTTTAAGAAATGGATGGCACGCTTATAACCCGATTGCATTCCTTTAGCTCACCTTTAACAAACAGTTAACACTTCGAAAACAAATTTCAGTTGGCCTTGCCTTATTTGCTGCCTGCTTCCGCTTATATAATTTCCATTCTCTGACTTAGCGCTTCCCTTCCTCTATGCCTTGCACTGTCAATCGCTGGAAATCCTTTTTATTTTTTTTTATAACCACGAATAAATTTCGTAGGTATATAAATATCTGTATGGATGTGTGTATTAAAAAAAATGTTTCCTCTACATTTTTATGTCGCTCTATTTTAAAGTTAAACATTTTTCAAAATCCAATTATTTTATTAATGAAAAGTCATATATATTCACATAAAAACTGTCAAAGTATTTTAATATTGTGCAGTGAATTTCAATTATTTTAACGTATGTTATACGCATTTATGTAGCTAATCAAAGTTTGTCATGATAAAAAAAAAATAGATGTGCACACACCGCGAAGCAAAAAAAGATTTAAAATAATTTTAGTGGGAATTTAATGCCTGAATTGCGCGCTGCCTAATCTAAATATTCATAATATATCAAATCGTATTGTAAAAAAATTTGTGTTTTTTCAGTCATATTTTTAAAGGAGCCTTTTGGATACTCTCATAGCATATGATATAATTAGGATTTGTTAATATATTAATATCGATGCTAAGCGTTGACCATGTGATTGCGCTACGTGATGTGTTAAGCATGTGAAAAAACTGAGATTTGTTTATTATGATTTTGTTATATTATCTTGTTATGCTATGTAAAGTATTGATCAGGTGATGTAAGCGATGTGATGCGTTAAGTATGTTATATTACAATGATATATTCACCCTTATTGTCATTGGCGTCGTCGTCACTGAACGACGACGACTGACAACGACGACTCACAACGACGTGTTAAATTCGGTATTGCCGTCATCGTTTTGGATAACTATTTACGACTAGCGACACATGTTTGGTATTGGCAAAGATTATCGAAAAGTAAAGATGTTGCAGGTGCAAACTTCGATGGAAAGCAGCGGAGCGTAACATAATTCTAGTAGGTCACTTTTACCACACCAAAAACTTTAACACAATTTTTAACATAATTTTAGAACAGAAATACACTGATTGGAGTTTTAGAGAGTAAAAGCTAAAATTCTGAACATATTAGCTGAATAAAAAGTGTACAAATAATTATTAAATAACAAATACAGACAGTGGTAGTTAACAAATTCTGCTGTAGTAAGTGGTGAATGTGACCTACTAGAAGTTTTGTGAAGCTTGCTTCACACGATTTTTCGTCCCTGCAACATCCTTACTTTTCGATAATCTTTGGTATTGGCTAAGCAAATTTGCTGTCGTCGTCGCCCTCACACGACGCCATTTTTGTCGACGCTGTTTTTACTGACGACAGAAGGAAAATTTGTAAGTAAAGCATTTCTTTTTTAATTAATTAAATATACATATATGTAATATGCATTGTTTTTTAGATATTCAATATGAAAATAACGAGTGCGCAATAATTCGAGGTTCTTGTAGCTGGGCTAGAAAAATCGGAGTTATTTCTAATTTTTTTTTTCTATTGAGTCTAAGCTCCCCCTAGAACCCTGTTTCTACAAGACCTCAGAGGTCTATCTGTGATAGCAATCCCGAATATTCTTAATTTTATCAACAACTCTGGCTGGTTGTAATACATTGACCGTAACATTCCGTAGGTTTTAGACGAGTTATATGGGATCAAAACGGCTTTAAATAGCTACTTGGGCGACCAGGGTCGCAGCGATTTCACCTACCTACCTAAGCTCCCCTTTATTATTTTCGTCACTACAGCTCATAATAAAACCTTTTTGTTAAATCTTGAAATGAAATATTTAAACAAATCTCAAATCGCGAAAAAAGATACAGAAATAGTAAAAAAAAATCGAACAGCTGATCCAGAAATGATAGAGATGTTATATTTTCCTTTCGGTTTATCGATAAATAGTCGCCGTCGTCTCAACAAGCTTAGCCAATACCGATTTGGTGTCGAAATGACGATGACATCGATACGATGTGACGTCGACTGAAATACGACGACGATGTCGACGACGACAATGATAATAAGGGTGATTGATAATGTGATTCCGTTTTGTTGCGATGCGACGTGAAGTGTTACTCTTTCGTTGTGTAAGTATGTCACTTGTGAACGCAGGATGTGACGTTGTTTATTTTTATCGATATTGCTGTCCATTTCCGGACATAGATCCGGTACGTTCCGGTAACAAGGTACTAGGCCAACCATTTCGGGAACGAATTAAAATGACCACATTGAACCTTCTAGGCCAACTCCCACCACATAGTTCCATAAGGATGTTGTAGGGTGATGTTGACAATTGGATTGCGGAAGCTATGGCGCTTATCAATTCCTTGAATCCCTAAAAAAAAACTTGTCACCTGGTTGAATTGTGATATGCAGAATGTGATAAGTTGAGCATATGATATAATTAGGACTTGTTAATATTGCGTTGTCTGTATAAATTGTTGGTCATATGATGTGCGCAATGTGACGAGTTAAGCATTTGATATAATAAAGATTTCTTGTTATTGTGATCCTGTTTTTTTTATATTGTGATGAAATTTGAAGTGTTGTTCATGTGATGTGTTAAGCTTGTAATATAATAAGTGTTTGTTGATATCGTGATGTTGTTGTTGTTGTTGTAGCGATAAGGTTGCTCCCCGAAGGCTTTGGGGAGTGTTATCGATGTGATGGCCCTTTGCCGGATACAGATCCGGTACGCTCCGGTAACACAGCACCAATAAGGTGCTAGCCCGACCATGTCGGGAATGATTTATTTGGCCACGGTAAACCTTCAGGCTATCCCCCCCTCCCCACCCGCAAGTTCCATAAGGAGCTTGGGGTCGCCAGAACCTTATGTGTTAGTGAAACAGGATTCGCCGCGGTTAGGTGAGGATCACAATTGCGTTTGGAGATATATTGCGCTGGCAACATGAAGTGTTCCGCTACACAGTCCCTTGAATCTGGTAGTTTAGTCGCCTTATACCGCGGGTATATTCTGACCCCCTAACCCGCTGGGGAGTTGATATCATGATCACATTTTGTTATATTGTGATGCTATGTCAAGAGTTATAATAATATCGTGATTCTGTTATGTTAAGCCGTGGTGCTATGTAGAGTTTTGATCATGTGATGTGTTAAGCTTGTCATATAATTAATATTTGTTGATATTTTGATGGTATTTCGTTGTGCTGTGATGCGATGTAAAGTGTTCATCTTTTGATGCGTTCAGAATGTATTGCATTTCTTCCAATTTTAGTACTGTTTTGTTTTATTGTGCTATTATGTTAAATGTTTTTCATGTGATGTGACAAGCAAGCGATATAAAAAAGGTACGTTAATATTATTATCATGCCTATGTTATGCTTTGATGCCATGTAAAGTTTTGATCATGTGATGTAGACGATGTGACGCATTAATTTTGTTACGATTTGTTCATATTGTAAGCGTTGTTTCATTATGTTGTAATGCTATGTGAAGTGTTGATCTAGTGATGCTTTGAGTTCGTGATATAATCAGATGTGTTCCTGTTGTGCTCCTGTCTTGCTGTATTGTGATGCGATGTGAAGTGCCAGTCATTTGATACTGGAAATATTATGTATGTACATTGGCATGTTCTTAGTGTGATAATAACCGAGATCTCCTAATCAAAACGCAATAGCTAAAATGGAACACTTTCGAGGAAATTGACAAAATGTAAATGAAAATATGTGGAGGTGTATGATATAAGTATGTTGTGGCTCAATGGCTCATGTGTTGAGAGCGTGACGTAAAAAGTGACGTCTCAAGTATGAAGTATGTGATATTTAATGATGTTCAAAGATGTGATGACGTGATGTTTTTCACAAAGCGATGAGAACTGTTGAGTTATAAGAATTTTACGTTGCAAATATATATATATTTATATAAAATATAAAATATGATTTAATTTGGTGCAACATAATAAACAAAATGTGATGCATATTCATATTTTTCCAGATGCGATGTGATTAAAAGGCACTAGAATATACTAGCGATATTTATTTTCAAAACTATTGACAACTCGCTTTAATATGCAATCAATGATTTTGTAAATGAGTGTAATTTTTTTGAAGAACACAAGCGTACGAGAAAAACACCTAACACTCCAGCATAAAAAAATCAGCTTCATATACATACATATATATATGTAATATGTATGTATCTGTGTTATATAGAAATAGCAGGCATACACCAAATTGAAAAAAACGCGTGAAAAGCATCAAGATTTGGACGTCGAGGATTCAAATCAAAGTTGCCAATATTTCGTTTGATATTTTTTTTACTATCAACGTTTTCCCCCTGATGTTGTTGCTTAATATTTTTTGTTGCAACCTAATATGAATTCAACTGAGTGGCAGAGTCAGTTGCGCATCAATAGCGTAATCACACAATTATTAAAGGAGCTACTCGGATGAATATAGATGTATGCATATACGAGTCTGTTCCCTGTAGGAAAAGTGACAGATTTGCGCTTGCTTTCAGCGTTTCTAGTAGGTATGCGCTATCGAATATAAGTTATCGATACGGTAATATTTTCAAGTGCTGCTTTACAAGTATCGCCTACATGACAATATTGGTACAATATTATGCTACAATCCCACCCATCATCCTCCTTGCAGAGTAAACACATAAATAAAACAATTTAAAACAAAAATATTTAAATATTAGTTTGGCGACCTTTCTATTTCATAAATTTTATTTGCCGGCTTGAGGTCTGATGTTTTGAAAAATAAAACACAGATGTTTTAAATTTTTTACCAATATATTTCGGTTATGCACGATAACCGTCCTCAGGGTGAACTATAAACAACCAGAACATAAAATAACATATAATTTACATCAAACAACAATTAACAATTAATAACAAAACTTCTTAAACATTGAAAACATACATTTTTGAAACGTCTTTCCCTTTGTACGTGGAGTTGTTAACTATTTTGGTTTTTTATTAGATGCCTATAGGAGAGCGCGGTGTTTGCTACATCTGTTTTGTAGTTAATTCTTGTGTTAGTTGGTGTGTTTAGTATATGTAGCATTTCCAGTGTGAATCTCTTTCCATATTGTTGTTCTTGTTGAAGTACTATTGTTTTTCCGAAATTCGGGCAGTGCTTTCTCGTTGCACAATGGGTCAAAAGTGCGGTTTTTTGGTTATTTATATTTAAATCATTACAATATTTAAAATCTGAAAGCAACATTATTTATCAAATCCCGTGTAACGGAAACGACAAAGAATTATGCAACAAAGTATATGTTGGAACAACTAAATCTACATTAAAGACTCGATTAGCACATAAATCAGATTTTAAATATTGTAATGATTTAAATATAAATAACCAAAAAACCGCACTTATGACCCATTGTGCAACAAGAAAGCACTGCCCGAATTTCGGAAAAACAATAGTACTTCAACAAGAACAACAATATGGAAAGAGATTCACACTGGAAATGCTACATATACTAAACACACCAACTAACACAAGAATTAACTACAAAACAGATGTAGCAAACACCGCGCTCTCCTATAGGCATCTAATAAAAAACCAAAATAGTTAACAACTCCACGTACAAAGGGAAAGACGTTTCAAAAATGTATGTTTTCAATGTTTAAGAAGTTTTGTTATTAATTGTTAATTGTTGTTTGATGTAAATTATATGTTATTTTATGTTCTGGTTGTTTATAGTTCACCCTGAGGACGGTTATCGTGCATAACCGAAATATATTGGTAAAAAATTTAAAGCATCTGTGTTTTATTTTTCAAAACATCAGACCTCAAGCCGGCAAATAAAATTTACAAAAATATTTAAGTTAAACGATTTTATTGAAAACAATAATTTAGTGAAGTAATAATAATACTAAAAGCTAGAAAATAATTAGGTAGGTCTTAGGTACTAGTCATCACACTATTCATCAATCTAGGGCGTTGATCAGACGATTAAATAAAAGCGTTTGGCGCGTGAAATTTATAAAAGTGTGAGGCGCAGCATAATCTGATTAAGGTTCAGTTGGTCTTACTTATTACTATCAATGGAAATTTGGCGCGTCCAAGGCTTTTATTTAATTGTCTTATCAACGCCCTAGATTGATGAAGAGTGTGATGACTAGTACCTAGGACCTACCTAAATATTTTCCAGCTTTTAGTATTATTATTACTTCATGTAAGTATTGTTTTCAATTAAACCGTTTAACAAAATTTTTTTTTTTTTCAATTATTTTATTTTCAAGTTTTTGGTCTTTATTTAACTGCCTATTATTTCTCATTCTATTTAGTTCATGTAGTGACTCATTGTTACATGGACTCTTGCCTGACAATTTGCTACAATCTAAGTTCTCAATACATAATCCTTCCCAAGATTTTACTAGACTCTGCGCCATGTATGCTTGTTTCTCCTCGAACTCCAAATAATTTGATGTCACCTCTACCGGACTGTATATAGTATTTGTTCCCAATATGAGCCAAATCGGATATCATAGGTCGCTTTCTATTCTTGTATATATTATGTGTTCCAAAAATACGACTTCTTTTAAATATCACTATCCTGCGCCACCTAGCGGCCGTTTTCTATTCATGTATGTGTTATATGTTCCAAATATGATCCAAATCGGACCGTAAATACGATTTTTTTCAACATCTCAAACCTTGCGCCACCTAGCGGCGATTTTTTTCATAGGTCCCTTTCTATTCATGTATGCATTATGTGTTCCAAATATGAAAAAAGCGTGTTCCAAATACGATTTTTTTAAATATTTCGATCCATGTGCCACCTATCGGAGTTTTTTTTCTAATTATTGCATTGTCATCTTTTTCTTAACTATATTCCAAGTTTCAAGCTTCTAGCTTATAGGGAAGTTACTTAAATATCAATTACAAAATTCGGACCAGCCAGCCAACCAGCCTGTCAAGTCAAGCTAAATAAAACCGTTTAAAAAACAAACAAGTTCACCAGCTCTACCTTTTTGCAGCTCTTCCTCGATGTTATTTAAATGATGGCAATTAGTACGATTTTCCTGCAGGATTGTTAGTGTCACTCAAAGCATTTAAATTGATCGACACATACACACTCGTATGTATCCAACCATCAAAAGCCAATGGTCAGACAGGCCATTATTTTAACAGAAACGGCCAAGAGGTTGACCTAGTCAATGGATCAATGGGCAAATTGCGTCAACGAGTTATATACTCGCACTCGTAAAGTGTTGCAGATAGGCAGGTTGATTCGTATATTTTTTTTTCTTTTTTTTAATGCTTCATAGCATTCGAGTTTAGTCCTTTTCAATTTATAGTTGTATAGCGCATATGTTAGTAACGGTCAATAAAATGTTGCCAAGATATATACAAACGTGAATATGGGTTGATGAAAGAAGTTAGAATGATGTTCGAACAACAACAACAACCATATTAAAAAAGCAATTCCGCAGAATGTGCAATGCGAAGTTGAAAGCATTGATAGAAATTAAAACAAGTAAGGAAGGCTAAGTTCGGCTGTAACCGAACATTACGTACTCAGCTGAGGGCTTTGGAGACAAAATAAGGGAAAATAACCATGTAGGAAAATTAACCTAGAGTAACCCTGTAAGGTGTTTGTATGACATGGGAAGGTATTAATGAGTGTTTTGAAAGGGAATGATCTTTAGTTCTATAGGTGGACGCCTTTTCGAGATATCGCCATAAATGTGGACCAGGGGTGACTTTAGAATGCAGTTGTACGATATGGGTATCAAATGAAAGGTGCTAATGCTTATGTAAAAGGGAGTGGGCCTTAGTTCTATAGGTGGACGCCTTTTCAAGATGTCGCCATAAAGGTGGACCAGGGGTGACTCTAGAATGTTTTGTACGATATGGGTATCAATTGAAAGGTGTTAGTGAGTATTTTAAAAGGGAGTGGGCCTTAGTTCTATAGGTGGCCGCCTTTCTGAGATATCGCCATAAAGGTGGACCAGGGGTGCCTCTAGAATGTGTTCTTACGATATGGGTATCAAATTAAAGATGTTAATGCTTATGTAAAAGGGAGTGGGCCTTAGTTCTATAGGTGGACTCCTTTTCAAGATATCGCCATAAAGGCGGACAAGGGGTGACTCTAGAATGTTTTTGTACGATATGGGTATCAATTGAAAGGTGTGAATGAGTATTTTAAAAGAGAGTGATCCTTAGTTCCATAGGTGGACGCCTTTTAGAGATATCGCCATAATGGTGGACCAGGGGGGACTCTGGAATTTGTTTGTACAATATGGGTATCAAATTAAAAGTATCAATGAGGGTTTTAAAAAGGAGTGGCCCTTAGTTGTATATGTGAAGGCGTTTTCGAGATATCGACCAAAATGTGGACCAGGGTGACCCAGAACATCATCTGTTGGGTACCGCTAATTTATTTATATATGTAATACCAAAACAGTATTCCTGCCAACATTCCAAAGGCTTTTGAATTCGCCCTGCAGAACTTTATCATTTTCTTCTACTTCACACCCATTTTACAAAGTTTTTTCTAAAGTTATATTTTGCGTCAATAAACTAATCCAATTACCATGTTTCATCCCTTTTTTCGAATTTGGTATAGAATTATGGCATTTTTTTTTCATTTTTCGCAATTTTCGATATCGAAAAAGTGGGCGTGGTCATTGTCGGATTTCGGCCATATTTTATGACAAGATAAAGTGGGTTCAGATAAGTACGTACACAAAGTTTAGTAAAGATATATAGATTTTTGCTCAAGTTATCATGTTAACGGCCGAGCGGAAGGACAGGCGGTCGACTGTGTACAAAAACTGGGCGTGGCTTCAACCGATTTCGCCGATTTACACAGAAAACAGTTTCCGTCATAGAATCTATGCCCCTAGCAAATTTCACAACGATTGGTAAATTTCTGTTCGACTTATGGCATTAAAAGTATTCTAGACAGACGGACAGACGGACATGGCTAAATCAACTCAGCTCTTCAACCTGATTTTTTCGGTATACTTAATGGTGGGTCTATCTATTTTCCTTGAAGGACTTACAATTTTCGGTTTCGTGACGAAATTAATATACCATTTCATTTTCATGAATGGTATAAAAACCGATGAAGAACAAGCCCACTTTTTAAAAAAGAAAATTTTTTTAAGTCAAATTTTAACAAAAAAATTATTATCTTTCCGTATATAAGCAAATTATATCAAAATTTAACTCTAGTAATGATATGGTGCAACAAAATACAAAAATAAAAGAAAATTTCAAAATGGGCGTGGCTCCGCCCTTTTTCATTTAATTTATCTAGGATACTGTTAACGCCATAAGTCGAAAAAAATTAACCAATCCTTTTGAAATTTGGTAGGGGCATAGATTTTATGACGTTAACAGTTTTCTGTGAAAATGGGCGAAATCGGTTGATGTCACGCCCAGTTTTTATACACAGTGGTCCGTCTGTCCTTCCGCACGATAACTTGAGCAAAAATCGACATATCTTTAATGAACTTGGTTCACGTGCTTACTTGAACTCACTTTATCTTGGTATGAAAAATGAACGAAATCCAACTATGACCACGCCCACTTTTTCGATATCGAAAATTATGAAAAATGAGAAAATGCCATAATTCTATACCAAATACGAAAAAAGGGATGAAACATGGTAAGGTAATTGGATTGTTTTATTGACGCGAAATATAACTTAAGAAAAAACTTTATAAAATGGGTGTGACACCTATCATATTAAGTAGAAGAAAATGAAAAAGTTCTGCAGGGCGAAATAAAAAACCCTTAAAATCTTGGCAGGTATTACATATATAAATAAATTAGCGGTATCCAACAGATGATGTTCTGGGTCACCCTGGTCCACATTTTGGTCGATATCTGGAAAACTCCTTCACACCACTCCCTTTTAAAACTCTCATTAACACCTTTCATTTGATACCCATATCGTACAAACAAAGTCTAGAGTCACCCCTGGTCCACCTTTACTGCGATACCTCGAAAAGGCGTCCACCTATAGAACTAAGGCCCACTCCCTTTTAAAATACTCATTAACTCCTTTCGTTTGATACCCATATTGTACAAACAAATTCTAGGGTCACCCCTGCTCCACCTTTATGGCGATATATCGAAACGGCGTCCACCTATGGAACTAAGGATTACTCCCTTTTAAACTACTCATTAACACCTTTCTTTTGATACCCTTATTGTACAAACAAATTCTAGCGTCACCCCTGCTCCACCTTTATGGCGATATCCCGAAACGGCGTCTACCTATGGAACTAAGGATTACTCCCTTTTAAAATACTCATTAACACCTTTCTTTTGATACCCATATTGTACAAACAAATTCTAGGGTCACCCCTGGTCCACCTTTATGGCGATATCTCGAAACGGCGTCCACCTATGGAACTAAGGATTACTCCCTTTTAAACTACTCATTAACACCTTTCTTTTGATACCCATATTGTACAAACAAATTCTAGCGTCACCCCTGCTCCACCTTTATGGCGATATCCCGAAACGGCGTCTACCTATGGAACTAAGGATTACTCCCTTTTAAAATACTCATTAACACCTTTCTTTTGATACCCATATTGTACAAACAAATTCTAGGGTCACCCCTGGTCCACCTTTATGGCGATATCTCGAAACTGCGACCACCTATGGAACTAAGGATTACTCCCTTTTAAAATACTCATTAACACCTTTCTTTTGATGCTCATATTGTACAAACAAATTCTAGGGTCACCCCTGGTCCACCTTTGTGGCGATATCTCGAAACGGCGTCCACCTATGGAACTAAGGATTACTCCCTTTTAAAATACTCATTAACACCTTTCATTTGATACCCATATCGTACAAACGCATTCTAGAGTCAACCCTGATCCACCTTTATGGCTATATCCCTAAAAGGCGTCGACCTATATAACTATGGCCTACTCCCTCATAAAATACTCTTTAATGCTTTTCATTTGATACGCATTCCAGGGTTTCCCTCGGTTCATTTTCCTACATGGTTATTTTCCCTTATGTTGTCATCATAGCTCTCAACTGAGTATGTAATGTTCGGTTACACCCGAACTTAACCTTCCTTACTTGTTTATTTTATATTTATCTTAAAAATCGTTAAGGTATGTAGATCTGTTCACTATATATTTCTTATCTTATACATCCGATTATTCGGAGATTACGAACGGGATAAGATTATTGTTCAGCCCCATTCATGAAAGGTATGAAGCCTTCGGCACAGCCGAAGACAGTCCCGTTCTTACTTGTTTTAATTTTTATTTAGCACATATTTAGTAATAGTAATAACGTTCCTGCCAAATTTCATCATGATATCTTCAACGACAGTCCAATTATAGCTTGCAAAACTTTTAAATTACCTTCTTTTAAAAGTAGGCGGTGCCACGCCCATTGTCCAAGCTTTTATTAATTTTTAATTCTGCGTCATAAGGTCAACCCACCTACCACGTTTTATCGCTTTATCCGCCTTTGGCAATGAATTATCGCATTTTTTCGGTTTTTCGAAATTTTCAATATCGAAAAATGGGCGTGGTTATAGTCCGATAACGTTCTTTTTAAATAGCGATCTGAGATGAGTGCCCAGGAACCTACATACCAAATTTTATTAAGATACTTCAAACTTTACTCAAGTTATCGTGTTAACGGACAGACGGACAGACGGACATGGCTCAGTCAAATTTTTTTTCGATACTGATGATTATACTCAGTTGAGCAGAGCTCACAGAGTATATTAAGTTTGATTGGATAACGGTTGGTTGTACATATATAAAGGAGTCGAGATAGATATAGACTTCCATATATCAAAATAATCAGGATCGAAAAAAAATTTGATTGAGCCATGTCCGTCCGTCCGTCCGTCCGTCCGTCCGTTAACACGATAACTTGAGTAAATTTTGAGGTATCTTGATGAAATTTGGTATGCAGGTTCCTGAGTACACATCTCAGATCGCTATTTAAAATGAACGATATCGGACTATAACCACGCCCACTTTTTCGATATCGAAAATTTCGAAAAACCGAAAAAGTGCGATAATTCATTACAAAAGACAGCTAAAGCGACGAAACTTGGTAGATGAGTTGAACTTATGACGCAGAATAGAAAATTAGTAAAATTTTGGACAATGGGCGTGGCACCGCCCACTTTTAAAAGAAGGTAATTTAAAAGTTTTGCAAGCTGTAATTTGGCAGTCGTTGAAGATATCTTGATGAAATTTGGCAGGAACGTTACTTCTATTACTATATGTACGCCTAATAAAAATTAGCAAAATCGGAGAAGGACCACGCCCACTTTTAAAAAAAAAAATTTTTTAAAGTAAAATTTTAACAAAAAATTTAATATCTTTACAGTATATAAGTAAATTATGTCAACATTCAATTCCAGTAATGATATGGTGCAACAAAATACAAAAATAAAAGAAAATTTCAAAATGGGCGTGGCTCCGCCCTTTTTCATTTAATTTGCCTAGGATACTTTTAACGCCATAAGTCGAACAAAAATTAACCAATCCTTTTGAAATTTGATAGGGGCATAGATTTTATGACATTAACTGTTTTCTGTGAAAATGGGCGAAATCGGTTGATGCCACGCCCAGTTTTTATACACAGGCGTCCGTCTGTCCTTCCGCATGGCCGTTAACACGATAACTTGGGCAAAAATCGACATATCTTTAATGAACTTAGTTCACGTGCTTACTTGAACTCACTTTATCTTGGTATGAAAAATGAACGAAATCCGACTATGACCACGCCCACTTTTTCGATATCGAAAATTACGAAAAATGAAAAAATGCCATAATTCTATACCAAATACGAAAAAAAGCATGAAACATGGTAAGGTAATTGGATTGTTTTATTGACGCGAAATATAACTTTAGAAAAAACTTTATAAAATGGTTGTGACACCTACCATATTAAGTAGAAGAAAATGAAAAAGTTCTACAGGGCGAAATAAAAAACCCTTAAAATCTTGGCAGGTATTACATATATAAATAAATTAGCTGTATCCAACAGATGATGTTATGGGTCACCCTGGTCCACATTTTGGTCGATATCTGGAAAACGCCTTCACACCACTCCCTTTTAAAATTCTCATTAATACCTTTTTTTTTGATACCCATATTGTACAAACGCATTCTAGAGTCAACCCTGATCCACCTTTATGGCTATATCCCTAAATGGCATCCACCTATAGAACTATGGCCCACTCCCTCATAAAATAATCTTTAACGCCTTTCATTTGATACACATTCCAGGGTTTCCTTCATTTCATTTTCCTACATGGTTATTTTCCCTTATGTTGTCACCATAGCTCTCAACTGAGTATGTAATGTTCGGTTACACCCGAACTTAACCTTCCTTACTTGTTTTGATATATGCAAGTCTATATCTATCTCGATTCCTTTATACCTGTACAACCAACCGTTATCCAATCAAAGTTAATATACTCTGTGTGCAAAGCACGCTGAGTATAAAAAAAAAAAACAGAAAAAATATCAACCAGCAACTACATGGGCAGTAGCTTGTTCTATCTAATAACAACAACACTTGTCAATATCAGTCAATATAATAGCAGACGAGCTAGTGAATATTGCAACAATGTTAACGTTCGGCCTTAAGGCGATCAAAAAACACATTAAATATTATATGTGCGTATGATGAAAAATAAATAATAAATATATATAAAAAAATAAGGGGAAATGGAGGGAGCAGAATTCAAACTATTGTAATAATAAAAATATTCTTTAAAATTTATCATTAAAAAACCTTGCAATCACGGCATTTGCGCATCATCTGATGGGTGGAAAATAAAAATAAATGTAAGGGCTATAACCTCCGAAGAGATTTTAGGCCAATTTGCATTCTGCTCCTTTCCCACAAATTGCCGAGAGGGGGCCTACTTGCTTTTGTGCAGACTCTGAACGACATGTGCAAGGGAGATTAGTTTTCACTGAGAGCTTTTCATGGCAGAAATACCCCCGACCTCGCTTAGAAAAATGTTTTTCTAATTCAGAAACCTTGTTTCTAAAATTTTGATGTTGCTTTGCCCGGGGCGAGAACCCAGGAGCTTCGGCGTGGTAGGCGGTGCACGCTACCATCACACCAAAGCGGCCGCTATCAATGTGTGTACTTTTAATTTAATAATGACTACGAGGAGAGGGGAGCAAGTCAATAACTATAAAAAATACACGTTGCTTTGAACTTAGAGACATTCGTACTTTCAAAACAGTTTTGTTCACTGCAAGCGCTTACCTGGTATATGCTTACATTAAATTGGAAAATATTATTGTCACCTGTTCGTGTTGCGATATGCAGGATATATCTATTAAGCCTATGATGTAATTAGGATATGTTTATATTGTGATGTGATAAGCATTTTATTTGAAGTTAAGGCGATTCAATTATATTATGCTGTGTTGCTATGTAAAGTGTTGATCATGTGATGACTGCTATGTGATTTGTTAAGGATATAATGAGGACTTGTTAGTATTGTTACCCTGTCTTGTTATGTTTCGATACGATATGAAGTGCTGATCTTGTGATGTACTTAAATAAGGCAGCCAATGGATCCGCATTTTGTTCCGCCTTCATAATAGGGATTAACTTACACAATACCATACCCAGGAAGAAAAAGCGAGAATACAAATCAAAACCGCAGCCAAAACCGATGCCAATCCGAAACTGGATAGAGTGTTATCAATTTTTTATCGAAGCTATAATGGTTTGCTACCGATGTGTTATGGTTTTGTTATGGGTGTGTTATCGACGAGGCTAAGATGAGCTATCGATTTATTTTCGAGGTGCTATAAATTTGCTATCGATAGCAAAGGCTATCAATCAGTTATTAAATTTTATAGATTTATTATAGAAAAATTATCAATTTGTTATTAAAAAACTATCGATATAATACCGAAATGTTTTCATTTGTTTTTAAATATTTAGCGATTATTCATCGCAATATTATCGACATGTTATAAAAAAGTTATCAATTTTTATCGGAAAGTTATCGAGTTGTTATCGGATTGTTAGTAATGTGTTATCTGCGTGTTATGCATTTGCTGCGATAACTTATCGACTTTTTATCGAAAACTTATCGACGAACTATCGACTTGTTACAAAAAAATTTATCGATTTGATATCCAAAAGTTGAAGTTTTTGATCTGAATGTTACCTGTATGTTAGGGTTTTCGATGTGGATGGCGGAGCGCGCTGCCATCACACCACGGCGGCCGCCTTATTACTTTGTTGTGAAACAGAAACCGATAAAATGTTACTATAAAATCGATGCCACGTCTGTAAACCATCGATTACAGGCCGATACGAATGAAAAAGGCGCAACGCGACCCTTTCAGGTTGCCAGCGCAATATATAGCTTCTCCAAACCCAATTGTCAACCTCACCTATCTGGGGCGAATCCTGTCTTTAACAGCCGAGGCTCTGACAACCCCGAACTCCTCATGGATCTAGGGGGTGGGAGGGTGCTATGGTCTAGAATGTCGCATGTGGTCATAACGAATGGTTCCCGAGATGGTCGGGCTTAGTACCGGATCTGCATCCGGCAAAGGACCATCAACATCGATAACGCTCCCCAAGGCCTTCTGGGAATGCCTTATCATTACAACAACAACAACGAAGAAAAAGGCAATTGATGGCTCGAAGATAACATACCGATAACAAACTGATAGCTCGACGAGAAAAAAAGTTGTCGGTATCGGTTATTACAGATAAGAAACCGACTAAGCTCTGTTAAAAAGCACGAAATTGATTGCTTCTGGTAAAGTTGCATACTGGAGGATGACGTCGGCCGGAGGTGTACTTATATGTATGTGGTATTTGTTTGTTCATAGTTCAACTGTTAGGAATCTAATTTTGAAACGCATTTGAAGCACGCAAATCAATCATTACTCGTTAGCGATGTGGCATGTGTGATACAAGGTGAAGAAGAAAGTACGCAATCAAGAACAGCAAAAACTATCAGAATCACTATAACAACAACAACAACCTAAATTTGAATAATAGGACAAACGACTTGAACATACAGGCCATGTCAAGCTCATTTATTAAAGGTTGTCAATTAATATACCGTTAAATAAACATACATTCACAGATACATAGTAACAAATGAGGCCATTTGATGGCATAGTTAGTCATAATATGCTTTACAAAAGATAGTCTGATTTCTAGTTTATTATATAATCAGTTATCGGTTTACCATATCTAAATTAATAACAATTACGACCAATGCACGGAAGTCACAGTTCAAACGCCGACAAAGTCACACACACACTTACATAATTAAATATGCATATATATAATGGAAATTACAAGGTATGAAACTTTAACGCTCCTTGTCCCCCTAAAATATGTTCACACACATACACAATACACCTTAACAGCAGTTTTCTCACCATGCTTCAAAACAATAATGACAGTAATAAGAATAGCACCAACAACAGCAATACCATCATCACTTTGTGTCGTCAGCACAGCAATAACAATATGATTGTCCAACCTGAGGAGGTTAATTATGCAATATCACTGTATGTGACCATAAGCAGAATGAGTTGCTAGGAACGTGGTGAACAGAGTTGAGCGCGCGCGTGATGATATGCGTTTGATTAGGCAACAATTGTTACCGCCACCCGATGCCAAGTCACACAATCACACACGACTCTGGATAATGGGAAATTTTGTAATAAAGTTGGGGACTTATTTTTATGAATATCGGAAATAAAATTTCGGCATAATAAGTTTTTGGTTTCAGTATTAATCCTCTAATGTACCAGCAATAATAGCAACCGAATATTACATACTCAGCTGAGAGCTTTGGACACAAAATAAGGGAAAATCACAATTTAGGAAAATGAACCTAGGGTAACCCTGGAATGTGTTTGTATGACATGCGTACCAAATGGAAGGTACAAAAGAGTATTTTAAAAGGGAGTGGGATATGGTTCTATAGATGGACGCCATTTCGGTATATCGCCTTAAAAGTAGACCAGAGGTGACTCTAGAATTGGTTTGTACGTTATGGGTATCAAATGAAAGGTGTTAATGAGTATTTTAAGAGGGAGTGGGCATTAGATCTATAGGTGGAGGCCTTTTCGAGATATCGCCATACAGGCGGACCAGGGGACTCTATAAAGTGTTTGTACGTTACGGGTATCAAATTAAAGGTATTAATGAGGGTTTTAAAAGGGAGTGGCCACTAGTTGTATATGTGAAGTCGTTTTCAAGATATCGACCAAAATGTGGACCAGGGTGACCCAGAACATCATCTGTCGGGTACTATTAATTTATTTATAGATAAAATACCACGAACAGTATTCCTGCCAAGATTCCAAGGGCTTTTGATTTCGCCCTGCAAAACTTTTTCATTTTCTTCTACTTAATATGGTAGGTGTCACACCCATTTTACAAAGTTTTTTCTAAAGTTATGTATACTTTGCGTCAAACAACCAATCCAATCACCATGTTTCATCCCTCTTTTCGTATTTGGTATATAATTATGGCATTTTTTTTTCATTTTTCAATATTTTCGATATCGAAAAAGTGGGCGAGGTCATAGTCCGATTTCGGCCATATTTTATACCAAGGTAAAGTGAGTTCAGGTAAGTACGTGAACTAACTTTAGTAAAGATTTATCGATGTTTGCTCAAGTTATCATGTTAAGGGCCAAGCGGAAGGACAGACGGTCGACTGTGTATAAAAACTGGGCGTGGTTTCAACAGAAAACAGTTATCGTCAAAGAATCTATGCCCCTACCAAATTTCACAAGGATTGGTAAATGTTTGTTCGACTTATGGCATTAAAAGGATTCTAGACGAATTAAATTGAAAAGGCGGAGCCACGCCGATTTTGAAACTTTCTTTAATTTTTGTATTTTGTTCACCACATCATTATTAGAGTTGAATGTTGGCATAATTTACTTATATACTGTAAAGATATTAAAATTTTTGTTAAATTTGGCTTAAACATTTTTTTTTTAAAGTGGGTATGTTCGTCATCCGATTTTGCTAATTTTTATTTAGCACATATATAGTAATAAGAGTATCGTTTCTGCCAAATTTCATCATGATATCTTCAACGACTGCCAAATTACAGCTTGCAAAACTTTTAAATTACCTTCTTTTAAAAGTGGGCGATGCCGCGCCCATTGTCCAAAATTTTACTAATTTTCTATTCTGCGTCATTAGGTCACCTACCAAGTTTCATCGCTTTTTCCGTCTTTGGTAATGAATTATCGCACTTTTTCGGTTTTCGAAATTTTTTCGGGCGTGTCCGATTTCGTTCATATTAATTAGCAACCTGAGATGAGTGCCCAGGAATCTACATACCAAATTTCATCAAGATACCTCAAAATTGACTCAAGTTATCGTATTTACGGACGGACGGATGGACGGACGGACATGGCTAAATGAATTTCTTTTTCGCCCAGATCATTTTGATATATAGAAGTCTATATCTATCTCGATTACTTTATGCCGTTAGGGATTACCGTTATGCTCAGCTAAGTATAAAAATGTATGGTTTCGTAAAAGGGCGTACGTGTGAAGAGTTTGAGCACCAGACCAATACCTCTAAATTTTGTCATAAGCTCGGGGAAGTTAAAAACTTTTCAAGAGTGTGGCGATTTTGTGTATAAAATTATCATCCTGCTAACTTGGCACGTACAGGCACAGACAAATTGAACGGAACAGGAGAATTTTGGATTCCTTGGCTACTTGCTCTCTGTCTATGGACAGGTGGGCGTTGACTCAGCTGAGCACCAACGCGCACCAACGCGCTTAGCTGAGTCAACTCCCACCTCTAATTTACTTAATTTTCTCCCCTTCCTCTCTTTCTCTCGCACCCTTATCTTTCTCGATCTCATCTTCCCGATTTCAATACCCCCTCCCTCTCTAAGTCTCCCACTCATTCTGCTCCATTTCTCCCTCTACCTATGTCTAACCCATGCATATCTTCTTTTCCCTCAACCTCGGCATGTTTCAGTGCATTTGTCCCTCCTTGTTCCTGTATTTCTTTCTGCCCCATTCTTCTTCTTTGCATATCAGTGATCCTTCTAGCTCCTCCCGTCCCTATTACCTTACACATGTTTCTATCGAACCATGGGTACAGAACAAAGATACCTTGGTAAAATTAAGTATCCCAAATACTAAACTTGGCTACAAACTATTTCCGTACAAATTTTTAAGTAAATCGCACAAATACGATTTTTTTAATAGGTTCTCCTTTTTCTTCTTTTAGTGATAAGGAGACTGCTTGAAGGCTCTAGCCCAACCATTTCGGGACTCATTTGAAATTATTACGTTGAATCTTCTAGGTAATCCAACCTCTTCCTGCTGTGGTGAACTTGCGGTCGCCCGAGCCTCCGTTCGCCGTGGATTGGTTGGGATTAGAAGAGGTAGCTAAGAATCGCGCTGGCAACCTCTTGAATAAGTCGGTACCTTGTTCGCTTTTCGTCCACTTTTTAAATGGTTTTCTTCCCCCTTCAGATGTCTTCTCCACATTTTCATTTCAATTTTCCTCTTCTCTTCAACACCACTTTTACTCTTACTCTTATCTCTCGTATATCTTTTATATTTCCTCCTCTCAAACCTCTTACTTTCCTTCTCCTATTCCATATCTCTTTACTTGGCAACCTCGCTTTTACTCTTCATCAAGCATTTTCTCTCCAGCCATTTTCTTCACTGTATGCCATTATTCTTCTTCTCCTTTTTCGACTCCTCCTTATTCAACTTATTTTTCTTCTTCTTTCCACCTCTCTCTCTACCCACTCCATCATTCTCCGACACTCTTCCTCTCCGCTCTCCGCTCCCTTCCTTCTATTCAGCTTTTCTGTTTCATTCCACTTCTTTATTTCATTTCCTCAAGTTCTTCGTCTCGCACTCCGTCTTATCAATTTCCTCGCTATCTCCTTTTATCTTCCCATTTCTTTTTTCGTTCACTACGCCTCCCTTCCACGTACGCTATCTTTTCTTATTCTTCTACCACTTTTCCCGTATCCCTTTCATTCCTACTTCTTACCAAAATCCTCTTCGTCTTCCTGAATCCATGTTGCCTCTACTAGGTAAGTCCATGCTACCTCTTCTACGCCGCAGTACCTCTCTCAATCTTCCGGCTTATTGATTGTTTTGTACAAGAATCAGGCAACAATACTTCGCTCCACAGAAGTCGTTCAGTATTATATTTCGACTGGGAATATTTAGGCCACTGATGCTCACTTTCCCCCCTTTAGAAGCAAATATACGTATCCTTTGGCATGGCCACAACCAGTTACACACAAAAATTAATTCAATTTTAAGCCACCGTAAAATCCACATCTGCAACATCAAAGTGAAAAGTTTCAATTTCCTAAGAAAATTTCATTTAAGCTGCTTGAGTTTTGAAATGAGCACTTCAAGGAATTTATTCAAATATTTTTCCCAATCGTTTGATGACATAAAATTTAATTACCAAATTTTAAGAAAATATAATACTGTGCCAAAATTGTTTTTTCCTCATCTACTTCTTTTTCTTTTTACAAAGCATACTAAATGCCGTCCAGGTTGTCAAGGTGGGATACGCGCGTGCTTCGGTGTCATATGGCGTGACGGGTTTGTTAGTGGCGCCAGCAGTAGGAAAAGCACACATCCTTTTTTAGTCAAATTATCTAACAAAGAGCATCAGAAGCTGTGGTACTGCCACAAAGAACATGTTCGAAACGCAGGCGAAGAAAACATACGAAGCCGAATATATGGAAATATGGTTAAATATATGTTTGTGTATATATAAGTGACCATATAAAATTCATATTTAGCATATCCATAAGCCTAGTTTTTATGTTAAACGCCACTGCAGTGCCGTGTGGAGTCAAAATATTGGCAACGTGATTAATTCATCGCCGACATTTAACAACGGTTGCTTCATACACGACTCATAAGAGACGCCAATGTTTTTACCTTTTTATTAGCTTTGTTTGCCTCTGTTGGTGGCAAAGACCCATGCGGCACGTAAAGTGTGGAAGTCTTGGTGTTTTCGCTTAGTGGGGGGTAACGTCAACGTCCATAATAGCATAATATGATTATGATTTTGATAATTTTTTGAATATAATCACGACAACGACATCGTATGTGGCGCTGCTAGTTGTTGTTGTCATAACAAATGTAAAAACAATGTATTTATGGGCTTAGATACATACATACATTCATACTTACTTACTGTAAAGGTAGGCTATAGCATTTTTTTGACTTTTGCTTAGATATGCTTGTCAACATGTTTATGAAAATAAGTTAGTTTACAATACAAACTGAAAAAAAAACGAAACACGGAGATCTTAGTTCGTGAGGAATCGATTCTTATATACCCAGAAGAAAGTTATTAGACTTCATGTTTCCTCGTCTTCCGCCGCAACATATAAACATACCTAGGCGAGTGCCCTTACAACACTCCAATCATTTCGAGTGGTGCACCTGAGTTAACCTAAAAATATATATCAACAAATGGACAAACAGATCTATACCACCGGTGCACAAAGCCTATGTGTGTATCGAGTGAAAACAAGTAAGGAATGCTAAGTTCGTGTGTAGCCAAACATTACGTACTCAGCTGAGAGTTTTGGAGACAAAATTATCTGTTTCATTGCTTTTCAGCTATCAATTCATTTTATTTGCATATTTTTTTTTAAATATGAAAATTTGGTTTAATTTGAACTCATTTCTTTATCAATGCAATTACCATGTCTCATTCCTTTTTTCGTATTTTATATAGAAATATGCCATTTTGATTTTTCGAAATTTTCGATATCGAGAAAGTGGGCATGGTCATAGTCGAATTTCGCCCGTTTTTTATACCAATATACCAAGTTATCATTTTAACAGCCGAGCGGAAGGACAGACGTTCGCCTGTGTATAAAAACTGGCCACGCCCAGCCGATTTCGCCTATTTTCACAGAAAAAAGTTATCGTCATAGAAGCTATGCCTTTAACAAATTTCTCAAGGATTGTTAGATTTTTGTTCGAATTATGGCATTAAAAGTATTCTCGACAACTGTCTTATTTTGTTTTGTCGATTTTCCGACGGGGTGGATAAATGATGCATATTGGAATGATTTTCCGTCATCCCCTGTCAAATCTGTTTTCGAAACAAACCGATTTCGGCGTTGTGCCATCATCAGTGTCGATTTCGGAGAACGAAAATCGACATTGATAATGGTAACACACCGAAACCGGTTTGACTCGAAACCAAATTTGAAAAGGGATGACGGAAAATCGATCCAATATACATCATTAATTTTAGACAAATGAAATGAAATAGGGCGGAGCCACGTCCATTTTAAAATTTTCTTTTATTTTTGTATTTTGTTGCACCATATCATTACTGGAGTTAAAGGTTGACATAATTTACGTATATACTATAAAGATATTCAAATTTTTGTTAAAATTGTACTTAAATTTTTTTAAGTGGACGTGTTCGTTATCCTAATTTGCGAATATTTATTTAGATCATATATAGTAATAGGAGTAACGTTCCTTTCCAAATTTCACCATGATATCTTCAACGCCTGCCAAATTACAGCTTGCAAATCTTTTGAATTACTTTCTTTTAAAAGTGGGTGGTGCCACGCCCATTGCCCAAAATTTTACTAATTTTCTATTCTACGTCATAAGGTCGACCCATCTACCTAGCTTCATCACTTTATCCGTCTTTGGTAATGAATTATCGCACTTTTTCGGTTTTCGAAATTTTCGATATCGAAAAAGTGGGCGTAGTTATAGTCAGTCCTATTTCGTTCATTTTAAATAAAGATATGAGGTGAGTGCCCAGCAACTTACATACCAAATTTCATTAAGATAACTCAAACTTTACTCAAGTTATCGTGTTTGCGAGCAGATGGCCGGACAAACGGACGGACATGACTAAACGAATTTCTTTTTTCGGCCAGATCGTTTTGATATATAGAAGTCTATACCTGCCTTGATTAGTTTATGTCGTTACGGGGTACCGGTATGGGAACAAAATTAATACAATCTGTGTGCTCCGCTCAGCTGAGTATAAACATTTTGGCTTAGAATTGATGCTTCAGATGATTTCTGCTTAAATTAAAATTCACACGTTCTACGAAGCTCTTGAAGGAATCTCTGATGTGAATACTGCTTCTGTAGTAGCATTACGCTTGTATCGGTGATCGACCTGAGCGAGCATTTGGTAAAAGTTTTTGATTGCATAAGCGGGATTTGAAACCTGTTTAACTCATAAGCCAAATAACTCGTTTTAGTTGCGAAAAGTTTTTCAAACGAGTTTCGTATAATATGACAAAAGGATTAATTTGATTTGAAACAAACTTCCTTTGACTTATAAAAAATTTCATTTGACCTTTGAGAAATGATACACTATAGGGTATACAAATTGAAAAGAGTGTGAATTTGTTTGTAGAACATAATTTGTTGTTGTTTTTTGTTGCCTCGTTATTTAGCGCTTGTCAATAAAGCCGCAGGCAAGGAACAAACTCATTGAACAGACCCATATATTGCAAAGTGGCGGCAATATTGTCAGCAACAATTTCAAAAAACAAATACAAAACAAAAAAGCAAAAAAAGAACTTAAAGCGCCATCAAAACTTAGTCAATAAAGTGGAAAACGAGCACATATTTTTTGTATCAAACGATAGCATATGCAAACATATTTATGTATCTTTACCTGCAAGATTTTCGTTAAGATATGACTATGAGATTCCCATTCCAGTGGAGTAGTGAGGTTTTCTTGCGCCCGGGGCATAATATTGGCGCCCCGTAAATATATCAAAAGCAGTTTTAATTTGCTGAATGAACGTTCGCCGGTAACAATTGATACTGAGATAGTCAGGAGTATTTGAAGTGACACTCGCATGTTTGGAAAAACCTCTTCTCCATACCATATTATAAAAGTAATTCTAACAGAGTTTTAGTTTTAATTTCTTTGCTACTGCAAAGTAATATTTTCCAGAAATAGGTTATAGTAAAAATACAAATTATCTGGGAAGTTTTGCTTTTCGGACCATTTGGCGCCGCCCTGTGAGTAGCGCTGGGGCAAGATGCCCCCCTTACCCCATTCCCCCCTCTCTACACCACTGTCCCAGTCAAATAATTCACTAAAAAAACATACAAAAATGAACATTGGATGTGAAGCACTAAGGCAACAATGGACAAATTATATTTAGTAGGACCGGTGACGATGGGGGGAATCGTTTGCAAGGTTTATTTGAAAATACCCAGGTTTTGAAAACGTGTCGACGTGAGTGCTAAATGCTCGAGGGGTATCGTAAATATCTCATGTGATAATTTATTCTTATCGTCGCATTCTTTTGTCAATATTGCACAAAATGGATTTGCATACAGTAGCTAAGCAAGTTGAATGGACATTGTGCCATTGAAGGATGATAAGAAAGGAAAAAAGAAGTACCATAAATTGCAAATGTTTTTAACTTGGTAGTAGCAATAGAGATTGGATATAGAGAATTGTATGAGACCATTTTTATACGAGTTACTTCAGGTAGCTGATACTGATTTTTGCGGCAACAGCGAATCGTGAAAAATTGGTTTAGTTAACTTGGCACTCCAGCTCAATACATGGAAATAAACCACGGTTAGAGAGCTAATATCAATATACATCAGTTAGAGAGCTATCCTATTTCAATTAGTTTTATTTATTGAGGGTAAAATTAAGAGTAAAAGTAACAGAAAGAGTGAGTAAGAGGTGAAATGGGATTAGGAGTAAAAGTAAGTGTAAAACGAAGACGAACACGAAGACGAAGAGGCAAAGGAAGAGGGAGAATATGAGTTAGAGGAACAAGAACAGGAAGAGGAAGAATAAGAGTAAACGTAAGAGGACGAGTATAAATAGGAGTTAAAGTAAGGGTAACAGTATGAGTAAGAGTATGATAAAGAGTAAGAGAAATTGTAAGAGTAAAATTAAGAGCATGAGTAAGAGTAGGAGTTAGAGTAAAAAAAGTGTACGATTAATAGCAAGAGTAATAGTAAAAGTAAGAGTAAGAGTAAGAAAAATACTAAGAGTAGGAGTAATAATAGGTGTAAGAGTAAGAAAAGAGTAAGAAAAGAGGAACGAGTATGAATAAGAGTTAAAGTAAGGATAATAGTATGGGTAAGAGCATGAGTAAGAGTAGGAGAAAGTGTAAAAGTAAAATTAAGGGCATGAGTAATATTGGGAGTGAGAGTAAGAGTAAGAAAAAGTGTAAGAGTAATAGTAACATTAAGAGTAAGAAACAGTGAAAGAGTAAGAGTGAGAAAAGAGTAAGACACGGGGAAGAGCAAGAGCAAGAGTAAGAGTACGAAGAAGAATGAGAGTAAGAAAAAGAGCAATATTTATAGTAAGAGTTCCTGGGTCTTGAGAGTTCGAACGTTACCGTTTAGTCGTTGGGCACGCGGTATCCACGAGCATACCCGAGGGTTAACTGTTCGGAGCTAAAAGAATCGGAAAACCAACTCAGCCACCCAAGTACCCAAATATGAAAATAGCACATATATACCGTCGCTTTATAAGGTTATACCATCACTTCAATCAAATGCGGCAGCTAAAGTAAATAACTTAAGAATAAAGTGATTAATTTCGATAAATCAATTTTGTATAAGCGTAATGCTATTTTTCAAAACCAAACAGACGTGCAAATAATAAAAATATACATGAATTCATATTTACATAATATATAAGAATATATATATATGAAACTCATTGAAAAATACTAAATCATTAAAATTAAACGACTGGAATTTTGATTTCATGGCAGTCATTTGTGAGTAATTTGAAGCATAAGAGACGTTAACGTTCTTTGAGAAAGTGAATTAAATTATTTATTATACATACATATTTTTATACCCAACTTTATTATAGCTATAACCACGTAACAGTATAGGGTAATGATATTACGTAATGAAAATATGCATCAAAATTTATAGAATCTAAAATAAGATTTCGATTGAGACATTCCCGGATTCGTTCTGCCACAAATATCATAACTTTAACAAGTATCAAGGAAGACACAGAAGTCATATTACTTTTAGTCCAAGGTTTTCACTTGTTTATTGCACCCAATCAGTCGGTTGGTCAAGCTGGGTAGGAGAATAGAAACACTTTCCAAATGAGCGCAGCATAACTCTTTTTAAGTAAATTTTACTCCAATAATTTTAGTGTAGCGCTTCCATCTAAAAGCTACAAATGGGTATATATCTACCATTTCACCTTATTCTCTTTGTGTGAATGAAAAATGAACTTTTATTTTTTAGAATACAAAATATTCAATTCAATTTTTGTTTAATAAGAGAGTAAATTTCTCAAAATGGCATTGAATTAGCCTCTAAATATTTTCAATTTAAATTAATTACTAAGAAAATTGTTAGACAAATTACGCGTCATTTTGTTTCAAAGATAACAATTTACCATTTCCACTGCTTCCTCGTTTTACTTTGTTAGAAATTTAATTGAATGGTGGCGCTTTAATACCACAAAAGGCAAACTTAAGCTCACAAGAATATTTTACTAATTTGTGTAATATGTATATTAGGGCGGGTCGATTTGTGGGGAGGCACAAAAATCGCCCATTGCTCTATGAAAATCATATTCTAGGGATCAAAATAAGAAACTTTGCCGAAGGAATCATACCTCTAAAACGAATTCTGATGTCCCCCCCCTTTGGGTCGTAGGGGCACATTTTGAAAAATCCCACTTTGAAATGCCTATGTTTTTTCTTTTTGGAGTTTATTTTTCTCTTTAGAAATTTATTTAGTCAGAACATATGTAAATGAAAAAATGAATTTAACTTAGTAATAGAAAAGAAATTAAAAAAAAATATTAGAAATTAGCGTTTTTACAACCCCCTTTTAAAACCAAGGCATCACTGTGATGCATTTGCATATCGTAAACATAGTTGTGTGGGTTTTTTATTCAACCGTTTTAAAAAATGAAGGTATCACTGTGAAACAATTGCAGATCGTAAAATTGCTTGCGTTGTTTTTTTTAAGCCACCACAAGACACAGCAGGTAGAATTGAAATTGCCCCTACCCAAAAGTTCGACCCAAAGGGGGGACATCAGAATTCGTTTAAGAGGTATGATTCCTTTGGCAAAGTTTCTTATTTTGATCCCTAGAATACGATTTTCACAGAGCAATGAGCGATTTTTAAATCGACCCACCCTTTGTACAGTGTATGTACTACCAAGTATATGCAATAAATATTTATCTATTTACATGTTAAAATATTTGACACCTCTAGTGACACGTTTTCTAATTACAAACATACATACTTATTTGAGTAACGACATAAATGTTTCGTACCTAAATGCATTTAATTAGTTTGATACTTTAGTTTAAATATATGCATACCAACAAACTCAGCCACGCTTTACTGTAGCTCAGTTTGATAGACAAATATTTGAAAAGTAACTACAACCATTCGTCTATATGTAATAACTTTTAAGCAAGTAAGAGGAAGAGTAAGGGTGTGAAATAGATATTGAGAATAAGAGTGATGGTGGGCGTGAGAGTGCGAATACGGGTAAGAGTAAGAATAAGGGAAAGAGTAGGTGTGAGAGTAAGAGCAGGTGTGAGAGTAAAAGTAAGAGTAAGAGGAAGAGCAAAAATTAGTGTAAGAGAAAGAGTAAGAATGAGAGTAAGAATAATAGTGAGGGTAAGTGTAAGAGCAAGAGTAAGAGTAAATGTAAGAGTAAGAACAAGCGCATAATTAAGAGAAAGAGTAAGAGTAAGAGTAGAATTGAGGGGCACAGTAATACTAAGAATAAGAGTGATGGTAAGAATAAGAGTAAGAGTAAGGGTGAGAGTAAGATAAAGAGAAAGAGTAAGAGTAAGAGTAATATAAAGAGTGAGATTAAAAGTGATAGTAAGAATAAAAGAAAAAATAAGATTAAGTGTTGGAATGAGAGTAACAGTAAAAGCGTGAGTGAGATTAAAAGTGATAGAAAAATAAGGGTAAAAGTAAGAGTAATATTAAGATAAATAGTACGAGTAAGTATAAGAGTGAGAGTAAGAGTAAGTTTAAGAGCGAGAATAAAAGCAAGCGTAATAGTAAGAGTAGAAGTAAGAATAAGAGTGAGAGTAATATTACGTGTAAGAGTAAGAGTTAGCGTTAGATTTAGAGTTAGACAAAGAATAAAGGCAGGAGTAATATTAAAAGCTGGAGCAAGAGCAGGAATAAGAGTTAGAGTAAGGTTTGGAGTAAGAGTAAGAGAAGGAGTTAGAGTAAGTGTAAGAGTGAGATTAGGCGAAAAAGTGAGAGTAGGAATAGGGGTTACAGTGAAAGTAAGAGTAAGATTGCGATATAAATCGCAGTGGTGTGGGGGTAGCATGCTTCGCCTACCACACCGAATATCCTTGGTTCACGCAACGGGAAAAGCAACATCAGAATTTTAGAAACAAGTTTATTCAATTAGAAAAAAGAGCAGACCTGCGTCCTCAGCAGTGATTGTATTTCTGCCATGAAAAGCTTCTCAGGAAAAACACATTTGCCATAAAAATGCCGCTCTTGAAGAAAAACACGCGCAAAAGCACCAACACACACCACACCTTCCTCGATTTTAAAACCTCCTTCAACAGCGCGAAAAGGAGCTGCAAGTATGCAGCTAGGCCTGAATTTAGTTTACACGCAAAACTTTTACGGCTGAACAATATAACGTTCCTTTCGTTCAAAACTAAACGGCGTTTTAGACAGGATTGCCCTCTATCGTATTACTACTTTAATTAGGTGCTGGAGAAAATAATAAAAGTTGCAGAACTCAACGGGTCGGGAACAAATTTCTATAAAAGCGCACAATTACTGGCCTATGCTGCCGACATTTACATCATTAACCGTCTTGTGCATAGATGGGTACCCGGGTACCTTTTGCATATTCAAAAGCCATTTTTAAGTAATCTACACATAGAAACGAGTTAAAATTTTGTGGCATCGTATGGGAATAAGTTTTCTACAAAAAGGAGAGAAATTTTTTTCAAATATACTTTCATAAAGATAGTTTTTTAATAAATCAGTTTTTTATAACTAAAATGAGTTTTTTATTACCGGTTCTCATGGCTGGGATACCCAGGTACCACTAGTAATTCTCACGTATGAACTGCCTTGTGGTACCGGTGTTCCCAGCCATGCGAAATAAGAAGAAACATTATTCATTAACAGGACGGTTAAGCAGAAAAGATGGATTTGATAGTGGATGAGGATAAAACGAAGTACAATAAATAAATAGTCAGCGCATTTGAACTTTAGCAATTGCTTCACTGTTGGTAGCCATATTTTCCAAATTGCACAGGACTTCGTTCATTTGGAAACCAGCATTTACCAGAAACAACAGCATTAATCGAGAAATTCCTACGGTAGAACCAAGTGGAAAACGATTTAAATTCGCTAATTAAGTAAGAAAGTATGTAAGTAACATAAAGGGTAGGAACGTCGTTATAAAATAAAAAGGCTTAACGCCTACTGCTATTCATTACCATCAACTTGGAATCAAACTTATGAAGAATTCATGTGCGAAGCAGAAGAATACGCCCACAAACAGAGAGGTGGAATTTCAAGCAAATTTACGTATTTCTAAATGGTTCTACACACCTCCCCTTTGCCAATTAAGCCATCTACGCTTTAGCAGTAATAACTCGCATAAGAAATTAGAAACCAATGCACAAATTTAAGAATATGTATAACAAATCTCACTTGAAAGCGAAATATTTCTTCAACTTTTAATCTCTTTGAAGAGTGTCATAAAAATGTCTTTGATGTGTAAGTATATTTTATTCTTAGAAAGAGCTTTAAGACAGATATTTACTTAATTGGGATAAAATACATATAATTCTACTTTGCAATTGTGAAGCGCAGGAGATTACCTTAATTACTACTAATAAAGAAAAACGTGGCGCATGTCTAGGGATTAATCAGGACTCATAATCCTGTAGGGAAAACAGCGCCATTGAAAATTCTTTATTTATGCGTGAATAACCATCTCACAAACGAATTTAAATTTTCGTCATAGCTCCGCTAAATGAAATGTCGACAACGAGTTCATCAAACGCATGTGAAGAGAATGACAAATGAGAAAAAAAAGTAAGGACGTGACTGTCTTCGGCTGTACCGAAGACTTCATACCCTTCATGAATGGGGTGAACAATAATCTTATCCTGTTCGTAATCTCCAAATAATCGGATGTATAAGATAACAAATATATAGTGAACAGATGTATATACCTAAACGATTTTTAAGATAAATATAAAATAAGAAATAGGTAGGTACTTTGTGTGAGGATGCAAAGTTTCAGGTTTTTTGTGGTCTGCGTGTAAAAACTATGACTACGAATCACGTATTTCAAAAATATATGACGTAAACGTAACTATTTGATGAAACTTGATGAATTTTGAAGCTTCTAGCCGTAAAAAAGGGGCAAAAATGACAATTTATATGTGGTATATAATATATATACCACCGATCTCTATGATTTTTTCAGACAACAATATGTGCAATATACGTAAGCATTCGTTGAAATTTGAAGCCTCTAGCTCTTAGAATAGTGCAGTAATTACGAAAAGTTTCTTATCTGAACATTCGGTTATCCCCCACAACTATATATATGACCGATCTCATCAATTTTTTCAGACAACAATATGTACAATATACGAAAGTATATTTTGAAGTTTGAAGCTTAAATCTGTTAAATTGAGGAAGATATGACAAAAATCCTCTTTTTCTGAAAAATCGGTTGTATGGAGGATATATGCTATAGTGGTCCGATCCGGCCGGTTCCGACAAATGTCTAATCGGACACCCAAATACACCCGCTCACCAAATTTTATCAAGATATCTCAAAAATTGAGGGACTAGTTTGCATACAAACAGACAGACGGACATGGCTAAATCAACTCGGCTCTTCATCCTAATTATTTCGGTATACTTAATGGTGGGTCTATCTATTTTCCTTTAAGGACTTACAATTTTGGGTTTCGTGACGAAATTAATATACCATTTCATTTTCATAAAATGTATAATGACAAAGCATAAATGACATGTGAATTTTAAATTCTCAAAGCATATTAAGGAAATTGTTTAAATATATTCGAACGTCGCAAGTGGTGAAAGCATAACAGAATTTGAGTTGAAGGAGGCGACAAAACAATTTGTTGACGGAAGGAGGCATTGCTGAATTGATATTTCTGGGTGTTGCCTAGCGCAGGACGATCAGCCGGATGAAGTCAACTTAAAAGCTACTCTCAAAAATGAAAACGCACATCCACAAAAACGAACAACGAAATATAAAAAATGAACAATATTCAAGCAGGCGAAGTCTCACAGCGCCAATTATTTTAAACTTCAAAATACATGCCACTAAATACTTTATATACACAAGGGGATGCGTGAGTGCAGATGATTATGTCAAAATTGCGACTTATATATGTACAGTTGTGAACACGAAAATAGCAATGGAACTTTTTTTATCAAATTTCAAAAATATAACTCTACTTTTTTTGGTTTTCGCTAATTCAAGAACAGCTTTAAGAATTTTGTAACTGAAGCTATGCAAACCAATTTCAAAAGCGTTTACGAAAACTGGAGAAAATTTTATTAAAATTTCGAACTTCTAATTTTTTTCAAATTTTTTCAATTAAATTCTTTTTTATGTTCGATAAACTATGTAAGTAAAAACCTGCATGAATTTTGTAACTGAAATTTTACAAAGTAATCTCAAAAAATTCGAAAATTCAAGAAATGTTTTTGAATTGGATTCTAAGAATATTGGGAGTTGGCAGTTTTGTAGCGCCATCAATTTAATTCTGACAAAGAACAAGTACGAGGTTTTTCGAAATGCGAATAAAATTTGTTTTTTTTTTTTTTTTCAGAAAAGTATTTTAAGTTTTTTCTTTGTAAAAAAAGTTTAACAGTTTATAATCAGAATAATTTAAAACACCCGTAGGCAAAAAATTGTGAAAAAACAATGCTAATTCAAAATAAAAAGTTTGAAATTTCTCGAGTTTAAGAATTTGCTCGAAAAAGTTTTTGAGAGAGGTGCGCATAGATTTAGTTACAAAATTCATGAAAGTTATTTCCTAAACGGCATAAACTAATCGAAATAGACATAGACTTCTGTATATAAAATAATCTGGGCTAAAAAAGAAATACATTTAGCCATATCCGTCCGTCCGTCCGTCTGCCCATAAACACGATAACTTGAGTAAGTTTTTGAGGTATCTTAATGAAATTTGGTATGTAAGTTCCTGGGAATTCATCTAAGATTGCTATTCAAAATGAACGAAATCGTTCTATAACTACGCCCATTTTTTCGATATCGAAAATTTCGCAAACCCGAAAAGTTGCGATAATTCATTACCAAAGGCTGATAAAGAGGTGAAGCTTGGTAGGTGGGTTGACTTTATGACGCAGAATAGAAAACTAGTAAAATTTTGGACAATGGATTTGGCACCGCCCAATTTTAAAAAAAGGTAAAGTTTTCAAAGCTGTAATTTGGCAGCTGAGTATGTTATGTTCGGTTACACCCGAATTTAGCCTTCCTTACTTGTTTTTGTTTAAATTACGAGGAAAAACAATTTTTGTCACAAAACAACAGTTAAAAATACCCTTTGGCAATAAACGATTTGGGTAATAGTAACATCTGAAAATTAAAATTAATCACTGTTAAAGACATATAATATTCAAAAGTTAATATATCTCACCCAGAAAGTCCTTTCTGTTCTTGCAAATCGGTTTTATTAAAAGATTACCACTTTTTATGTTGATGCTTAAGCAGAAATCGGCGTTAAACAATACTTTCGAAATTTTGCTTTAATTTGACCTACCAAAACATACGGCACACCCTAATATAGGATAATATTGTGAAGCACGCACTTGAATACGCTTAACCGCTTATATGCTTATACTCCTACATATATGCTTGAGTGAGTAAGCACATAGAGTAGCCCCACGGATATATTTCATGTCTGTGGTAAATTTTAATATATTTTTCACACTCAATTAGTTAGTCCTTCATTTTACCATAAACAAACATATCATATTGCTACTATCACACATCACAACTACTGATGCAATGCATTTTATTTGGCTGATGAGCATTGAACACTCACTCAATCGAAAGCACAGCGAAAACCAAAAGCTTTGCCAAAAGTGCTGCTGCGTTTTCAATTTTAGTCGTTAAAATACACAAAAAGAACACAAAATAAAACAAGTAACGTTGTCTAAGTTCGGGTGTAACCGAACATTATATACTCAGCGTTAGCTTCAATTGCACAGTTCAAATCAAATAAATTACTTTTCTACATAACACGTGGCACCGCCCGTTTAAAAAAAATGTCTCTTCATTTCCTCTTACAATAAAACTTGATAGGTGAAATATCATTGATTCAAAACTATTTTTTGCTAATTTATAGGCTATTATTCTAGTCTACGACACTTCTAAATTTGCTTTATATCTAAGTTGCCGTGGTTTTTAAACGATCTCGTCCATTTTTACCAGAAATATTTCATGCTATAGGGAAAATTTGTGTACCCAATTTTATTACGATCCGTTAATTTTTCTTCGAGTTATGGCTCCCGAACTATAGAAAATTGCTTAGTCATAAAAGAGGCGGAGCCACATCCATTTTCAAAAATTTTATTTTTTCCAAATTAATGTTATAATTCCATTTAAAAATTGAAATTCTATTGATACAAAGCTCTTTTTCGCTAAGATATAGCTTATTATTTTCATCTACAACCCCTTTAAAAATCTTTTATATAAAAGTGGGCGTGGTCCTTAACCGATTTCGTTAATTTTTCTTCAAATCATTCCTTATAGTAAAGGCAACCTCTCTGCCGAATTTTGTTACGATAGGTTTAACGATTTTTGATTTATGTTTAATAATATTTGTAAAATTGATTTTATCACAAGTGGGCGGTGCCACGCCCATTTTAAAAAAAATCAAATTTTTATCAAGAGTCTCAACAGCAGTACACACGTCAAATTTCAACATTCTACGTGTATTATTTACTAAATAATAAGGTTTTTTGTGTTTTCCAAAATATTACATATATAAAAAGTGAGTGTGGTTATCATCCGAATTCGCTCATTTTCAATAACAATCTATTCTGGCTCCAGATAAGCTAGTGTACCAAATTTGGTCAAGATATCTCAATATTTACTCAAGTTATCGTGTTAACGGACAGACAGAGGGGCGGACGGACGGACATGGCTCAATCAAATTTTTTTTCGACACTGATGATTTTGATATATGGAAGTCTATATCTATCTCAATTCCTTTATACCTGTACAACCAACCGTTATCCAATCAAAGTTAGTATACTCTGTGTGCAAAGCACGCTGAGTATAATAATTATATACCTAACTCCATGTTGGTTGTGCGCAAGTAGAGAAAGAAGACCCTGTTAAACATTATGAAATTTCATATAGCATATGATGTGATGCATTATTTATCATTTCTTCTTGCCGCTAACAAACCAAAAAACAAGCCAAACAAATGCGAATATGTAGGAATATGCAAATGTTTCCAAATTTGTTATTTTTAATATTCAGCGCCGACAGCATCACAGAAAGAAAACGAATGAGGAATATGATGCTAAAAACGGCATACAGCAGTCAGAGTTCTTACATGCTAGGACTTAAGTAGAATTTTATTGAAGCAAGCTGTTGTATTATTGATAGGGTTTCTTATAACTTAATAAGACTTGGTATGCTGTACGCATAAGGAGAAATTTGTAAGGTCTTCAAATCACTAAGTTCTCCTTGTAATTCAAAGGAAATGTATACATAGCAAAAAGTAAAACGAACGTTCCTGATCTAGTTGCTGTGCCACCCTGTGTTACCATGTCCAATTAACGAGCGAGATTTCAATTAAATACAGGTTTTCTTGAAGCAAATCTTCAGACGTTGATGTTGTTTGATTGACGCGTAGTTCAGCCGCGTAATTTTAAACACCCTAGAGACTAAGACGCAAGGAATTTGCCGGTGATAAGGCATGCCTGACCTAATAGAAAGGTGGTAGTAACGGAGCGTAGAGGAATTGTATCTAACGGAGGAGTTTCTAAATCTTAACTACTCCCTTTTACATTCGGATATACGCTCCACACACATTATAAAAAAAAACAACAACTAACTTTGTATACTAAATATTTTCAGGTTTTTTATTAAGAATCTTTGAGGTGTAGAGGTGCGAGACCTCCCATAGTTTTTTACACAATATTGGCAAGAGCAGAGCACTAACATAGATATGTTAGACAAGGTTGAGTAGTAGCTAAAGGGCCGTTTAAACTTGACGTATCCATATCCATATAAAACAGCTGATCCAACCAAACATATGGAAATCAATGTAATTGGTCAATGGTTCCATACCATACCACCCTAGCCATAATCATACCATAGCCAACCAATTGGTTTTTGATTTTTCGCCATATCCACCACCTAAAACTATTTGAGTGGGAGAATTTATAAAATTTTTGTAGATTTTATTTATTGTTTTGAATACGTTTTGACTAAGAGACTTATTTTTTGTGGTATATGTTTGCAATTTTTTGCGTTTTCTTCATTTTTACGAAAAATTCACGATTTTTAAGGCACCAATAATTGATGGCAATTGATATGGATAAGTAAAATATGGTTATGACTATGGCATTATGACTATGTCAACTTTTCCAGACCCTTAAACTGACAGAAGAAGTTCGCTTCGAATATATAAGGGTTCATTTCTATGCCACACAAAATAACAGTAATAAAATAAAATTGTTGGATAGTAAATTTCGAAGCTATATAAGTTAAGACCGAGCTCGACACAAGATAAATTATCCGCAGATCCCAGTCGGCCGAGACCGAAAATCTTTCGCCTAGTAAGAGCAAAATCTCTCTCACTCAATCGCCTAGTAAGAGCAGTATTGCTCTCACTCAATCACCACTGACCAATGAACGTTTGTGAGCACAACAAGAGGTCACTCGTCATCGATTTCTAGCCAGCAGGAGCTTGATTTTCTACATAAAAAAGTGTCTATCTAACGTTTGCTAAACTAACTTTGGGCTCATCTGTGCAGACTCTAGATGAAAGGAAGTCATTCACACGCAGATCGCATTCGATCGCTCCACAGTCGAGCAAACACTGCCGCTTAGCTGTCCGGGAAGATCATACACTTACAACGAATTCCCAATGAAAGGCACTACTGTGATCGCTCAGCTGGAGCTTGCAGCTTCAATCGAGCTGTGGACAGAACACCTCACCACCAATTCTTATTTACAATTTCGATCGCTCCGTGAATCATCTAAGAGATCCATGAACTCAGCTTGTGAAAGCATCTATCGGCCATCATGTTTAGTTTTGCCAAATCGGTAAGTTCAGTTTTTACAGGGTCGCAACTCTCTCGGCGTAAACGCACCCTGAGATTTCGGTTTGGAGATATATTGAATATCGCGCATATAACAGCTCTAGTATAAAATATAAGCAGCCAGGTGACGGCAATGCTCTCTGCTTATTTAACTACACTCACCATGTTATTTAAGTAGCTCATGAAAGGCTATCGAGCTTTCAACACCCCAATGCTTCATAGTTTCGGATTGGAGGAATCACCAGTTTGTAGCCCTATTCGAGTCTGCTCGCTGTTTATGTTGAATCGGCATCACAGTATTATTTAAATATTATTATTCAGTAAAGATAGTATAAAGCCAGAGAAGTGGTCATAGGATATCGCCCTACTAAGTCTGACGGATGTATTCTGACCACAATACCTCTAAATTTAGTGCTGAAATTTCGACCCAAAACTGTGCGGCCCTTAAGACAAGTATGATTCACTTTTCATCAGTGAAATTGCACAACTACTATGATTTAAACAATTTTAAAACAAAGGAAGTCGTGGGATTCTTTAATGGCCCCCTTGTTGGTTTTTCCATGAAGACTTCCCTGCTTCTACTCGATATCATAATGAGATGCGGAGTCTACTGAATTAAATCAATAAAATGCATTTTAGCATCTATCAAGAGGAAGCATATTGCAGATTATGAAATGAAAAATACCATCATACATAAACAAAAATTTCCCAAAAACTTTCGCCTTATATTGCAAATGTTTCACAAATTTATCTATCAAGCATAATAATATATACATACATATGTATGCATTAATATATTCTCGTATGCATTGTAGCTGATGATATGACTACTCAAAATGAAATACGCTAAAAAACTAGCATTAATAAAAACCCAACTTTTTTATCTTTTCCGCTTGAACATCTTGAACTTCTTCTCTACACCCTTATGTAGCCTCTTTACATTGATGGAGTATGTACTCATAGCAAGCAGACCTCAAAATTGCTGTACTGAAACTCATAAATATTGGTGTGGGGCCATCATAGTGCAGCATCTAGGATATGTATCTTTTATCACATAAACACTTTTTTTATATATTTGTGTGTATATTTGTATACCCAAGTTTGAGAATATACATTATAGCTTTGTTAACCTAATCGTCTCTGAATAGAATTTTGACGAGGGTCTTGGTTTCAAGTTCGGGCAAAGCAACATCATCCTTCGGCAGTGGTTTGACTCAGACTCTCACTATATCTCTACCATAAAAACTTCTCAGTGAAAACTCATTTGCATTGCAGTTGTCGTTTAGAGTCGGCATTAAACAATAGATCCCTTCCCGTAAAATTGTTGGGAAAATTAGAAAGGATCGTGACGAGAATTGGAAAAAAATTATCCTCATATGTAACTCGCGCCAAGTATTTACTTATTATACTCAGCTGAGCAGAGCTCACAGAGTATATTAACTTTGATTGGATAACGGTTGGTTGTACAGGTATAAAGGAAGGACAGATATAGACTTCCATATATCAAAATCATCAGGATCGAAAAAAAATTTGATTGAGCCATGTCCGTCCGTCCGTCCGTCTGTCCGTTAACACGATAACTTGAGGAAATTTTGAGCTATCTTGATGAAATTTTGTACGTAGGTTCCTGAGCACTCATGTCAGATCGCTATTTAAAATGAACAATATCGGACTATAACCACGCCCACTTTTTCGATATCGAAAATTTCGAAAAACCGAAAAAGAGCGATAATTCATTACCAAAGGCGGATAAAGCGATTAAACTTGGTAGGTGTATTGAACTGATGACGCAGAATAGAAAATTAGTAAAATTTTGGACAATGGGCGTGGCACCGCCAACTTTTAAAAGAAGGTAATTTAAAATTTTGCAAGCTGTAATTTCGCAGTCGTTGAAGATATCATGATGAAATTTGGCAGGAACGTTACTCCTATTACTATATGTATGCTTAATAAAAATTAGCAAAATCGGAGAATGACCACGCCCACTGTTAAAAAAAGAATGTTTTTTTAAGTCAAATTTTAACAAAAAATGTAATATCTTTACAGTATATAAGTAAATTATGTCAACATTCAACTACAGTAATGATATTGTGCAACAAAATGCAAAAATAAAAGAAAATTTCAAAATGGGCGTGGCTCCGCCCTTTTTCATTTAATTTGTCTAGGATACTTTTAATGCCATAAGTCGAACAAAAATTTACCAATCCTTGTGAAATTTGGTAGGGGCTTAGATTCTGAGACGGTAACTTATTTCTGTGAAAAAGGGAAAAATCGGTGGAAGCCACGCCCAGTTTCTATACACAGTCGACCGTCTGTCCTTCCGCTCGGCCGTTAACATGATAACTTGAGCAAAAATCGATATATCTTTACTAAACTCAGTTCACGTACTTATCTGAACTCACTTTGTATTGGTATAAAAAAAGGCCGAAATCCGACATGACCACGCCCACTTTTTCGATATCGAAAATTACCAAAAACGAAAAAAATGCCATAATTCTATACCAAATACGAAAAAAGGGATGAAAAATGGTATTTGGATTGGTTTATTGACGCACAATATAACTTTAGGAAAAAACTTTGTAAAATGGGTGCGATATCTTCCATATTAAGTAGAATAAAATGAAAAAGTTCTGCAGGGCGAAATCAAAAGCCCTTGGAATCTTGGCAGGAATACTGTTCGTGGCATTGCATATATAAATAAATTAGCGGTACCCGAAAGAAGATGTTCTGGGTCACCCTGGTCGATATCTCGAAAACGCCTTCACATATACAAATAAGGGCCACTCCCCTTTAAACCCTCATTAATACCTTTAAATTGATACCCATATCGTACAAACAAAGTCTAGAGTCACCCCTGGTCCACCTTTATGGCGATACCTCGAAAAGGCGACCACCTATACAACTACCACCACTCCCTTTTAAAACCCTCATAAATACCTTTAATTTGATACCGATATCGTACAAACACATTCTAGAGTCACCCGTGGTCCACCTTTATGGCGATATCTCGAAAAGGCGTCCACCTATAGAACTAAGGCCCACTCCCCTTTAAAATACTCATTAACACCTTTCGTTTTAAATCCATATTGTACAAACGCATTCTAGAGTTACCCCGGCTCCACCTTTATGCCGATATCTCAAAAAGGCGACCACCTATACAACTACCACCACTCGCTTTTAAAACCCTCATTAATACCTTTAATTTGATACCGATATCGTACAAACACATTCTAGAGTCAACCCTGGTCCACCTTAATGACGATATCTCGGAAAGGCGTCCACCTATAGAACTAAGACCCGATATCTCGAAAAGGCGACCACCTATACAACTAAACCCCACGCCTTTGTGAAATACCCATTAACACCTTTTGTTTGATATCCATATTGTACAAACAAATTCTAGAGTCACCCCTGGTCCACCTTTATGCCGATATCTCGAAAAGGCGACCACCTATACAAATACCACCACTCCCTTTTAAAACCCTCATTAATAATTTTAATTTGATACCCATATCGTACAAACAAATTCTAGAGTCACCCCTGGTCCACCTTTGTGCCGATATCTCCACCATCCACTCCATCTCGACCACCTATACAAATACCACCACTCCCTTTTGAAACCCTCATTAATACCTTTAATTTGATACCATATCGTACAAACAAATTCTAGAGTCACCCCTGGTCCACCTTTATGCCGATATCTCGAAAAGGCGACCACCTATACAAATACCACCACTCCCTTTTAAAACCCTCATTAATACCTTTAAGTTGATACCCATATCGTACAAACAAATTCTAGGGTCACCCCTGGTCCACCTTTATGGCGATATCTCGAAACGGCGTCGACCTATGGAACTAAGGATCACTCCCTTTTAAAATACTCATTAACACCTTTAATTTGATACCCATATCGTACAAACAAATTCTAGAGTCAACCCTGATCGACCTTTATGGCGATATCCCTATTTGATACACATGTCATACAAACACATTCCAGGATTACCCTCGGTTAATTTTCCTACATGGTTATTTTCCTTTATGTTGTCACCATAGCTCTCAACTGAGTATGTAATGTTCGGCTACACCCGAACTTAACCTTCCTTACTTGTTTTTATACTCAGTTGAGCAGAGCTCACAGAGTATATTAACTTTGATTGGATAACGGTTGGTTGTACAGGTATAAAGGAATCGAGATAGATATAGACTTCCATATATCAAAATCATCAGTATCGAAAAAAAATTCGATTGAGCCATGTCCGTCCGTCCGTCCGTCTGTCCGTTAACACGATAACTTGAGAAAATTTTGAGGTATCTTGATGAAATTTGGTACGTAGATTCCTGGGCACTCATCTCAGATCGCTGTTTAAAATGAACGATATCGGACAATAACCACGCCCACTTTTTCGATATCGAAAATTTCGAAAAACCGAAAAAGTGCGATAATTCATTACAGAAGACAGCTAAAGCGACGAAACTTAGTAGATAAGTTGAACTTATGACGCAGAATAGAAAATTAGTAAAATTTTCGACAATGGGCGTGGCACCGCCCACTTTTAAAAGAAGGTAATTTAAAATTTTGCAAGCTGTAATTTGTCAGTCGTTGAAGATATCATGCTGAAATTTGGCGGAACGTTACTCCTATTACTATATGTACGCTTAATAAAAATTAGCAAAATCGGAGAAGGACCACGCCCACTTTTAAAAAAAAAATTTTTTAAATTAAAATTTTAACAAAAAATTTAATATCTTTACAGTATATAAGTAAATTATGTCAACATTCAACTCCAGTAATGATATGGTGCAACAAAATACAAAAATAAAAGAAAATTTCAAAATGGGGGTGGCTCCGCCCTTTTTCATTTAATTTGTCTAGGATACTTTTAACGCCATAAGTCGAACAAAAATTAACCAATGCTTTTGAAATTTGGTAGGGGCATAGATTTTATGACGTTAACTGTTTTCTGAGAAAATGGGCGAAATCGGTTGACGCCACGCCCGGTTTTTATACACAGTCGTCCGTCTGTCCTTCCGCATGGCCGTTAACACGATAACTTGAGCAAAAATCGACATATCTTTAATGAACTTAATTCACGTGTTTACTTGAGCTCACTTTATCTTGTTATGAAAAATGAACGAAATCCGACTATGACCACGCCCACTTTTTCGATATCGAAAATTACGAAAAATAAAAAAATGCCATAATTCTATACCAAATACGAAAAAAGGGATGAAACATGGCAAAGTAATTGGATTGTTTTATTGACGCGAAATATAACTTTAGAAAAAACTTTATAAAATGGTTGTGACACCTACCATATTATGTAGAAGAAAAAGTTCTGCAGGGCGAAATAAAAAACCCTTAAAATCTTGGCAGGTATTACATATATAAATAAATTAGCGGTATCCATCAAATAATGTTCTGGGTCACCCTGGTCCACATTTTGGTCGATATCTGGAAAACGCCTTCACACCACTCCCTTTTACAACTCTCATTAATACCTTTAATTTGATACCCATATCGTACAAACTCATTCTAGAGTCACCCCTGGTCCACCTTTATTGCGATACCTTGAAGAGGTGTCCACCTATAGAACTAAGGCCCACTCCCTTCTAAAATACTCATTAACTCCTTTCGTTTGATACCCATATTGCACAAACGAATTCTAGAGTCACCCCTGGCCCACCTTTATGGCGATATCTCGAAACGGCGTCCACCTATGGAACTAAGGATTACTCCCTTTTAAAATACTCATTAACACCATTCGTTTGATGCCCATATTGTACAAACAAATTCTAGGGTCACCCCTGGTCCACCTTTGTGGCGATATCTCGAAACGGGGTCCACCTATGGAACTTAGAATTACTTCCTTTTAAAATACTCATTAACACCTTTCATTTGATACCCATATCGTACAAACACATTCTAGAGTCACCCCTGGTCCACCTTTATGGCGATATTTCGAAACGGCATCCACCTATAGAACTAAGGCCCACTCCCTTTTAAAATACTCATTAACACCATTCGTTTGATGCCCATATTGTACAAACAAATTCTAGGGTCACCCCTGGTCCACCTTTGTGGCGATATCTCGAAACGGGGTCCACCTATGGAACTTAGAATTACTTCCTTTTAAAATACTCATTAACACCTTTCATTTGATACCCATATCGTACAAACGCATTCTAGAGTCACCCCTGGCCCACCTTTATGGCGATATCCCTAAATGGCGTCCACCTATAGAACTATGGCCCACTCCCTCATAAAATACTCTTTAATGCCTTTCATTTGATACACATGTTATACAAACACATTCCAGGGTTTCCCTCGGTTCTTTTTCCTACATGGTTATTTTCCCTTATGTTGTCACCATAGCTCTCAACTGAGTATGTAATGTTCGGTTACACCCGAACTTAACCTTCCTTACTTGTTTTTTTTAGGGGCGATTTTATTTATCTACTGAAAAGCTATAACAAAAAGTACTACAGAGGGTGGTGAACCCTGAGGTATGCCAGTTTCTAAGGAAAATATGGAAGAAAGCTCACCATTGACTTTAACTTGAATTCTATGATTTGTTAAGAATTTAGAGTATAAAAGCGGCGCAGTACAAGCAATGATCAATTACTTTGATTTAACACGTTATATATGAATTACGCGGGTAATGTAATTGTGAATTATTACTACTACAGTAGAGTTGTAAATAAAGGACATTTTGCTATACTGAATATTTGAGTTATTTATTCGGCAGCTCAGAGGTTCGAACTATAACAGAACGTGCAGAAAATTCAGGAATTTCCAAATTTTGTTACAATATATTTTTAAATATTTTCATATCATCTCGATAAAGACTCACAACTGGGTATATAGTATTCGCGTTCATTCGTAGTGAACAATGTCTACTTTTGTTATCACGTCTTCACATTTAACTTTATATACGAATATGTTTACGACCCTTTGCTATCGCTATATTTTCCTACATTAACTTGACTGCTTTACTTTATTATTGATGTTAACTTGCGTTTTATTTCTTGCATGCGCGTCGCTCTCCATTCCACAGTGCTTCTTGTAGAACAAGCTAGCTGGACAAAATTATTTTATGAGATTTTCCGTTTCATATGCAGTCATTTATTACAACTACGTCATTTTTTTCAGCCATATGTTCTTTTTTTTTTTTATTTTTTTCCAAAATTTTACTTCATATGCATACATTTGCTTATTTCATATACAGTAACTCATGTGAATAAGTGACATAGATCCAAAAAAATTTAAAGGACTTAAGAATATTACTTTATTGTACTTAAATTGAATGGAATACAAACCTCAATACTCTAAAAAATTCTAAAAATTCGGAAAAAAAATTAAAATAATTTATGAAAATTCGTCGAATTTTTTAAATATAATTTAGTTTTTGTTATAGATCGTGACAAATTTTCTTATGGAAATTAGTTAAAATAAATTTTCGAAAGCGAAAATTGTAAGAATTATCGAAAAAGGGGTGTCTACTTATTTATGTGAGTGACTGTACATATGTACATACATATTTTGTATTTATTTGAGTATTTATCCTGGCACTAAAATTTTTACAAAATTATTTTATAGTACCAGTCAGGAATGTAAAAGTGAATTACAATTATAATAATAACAATGTAAATAATTAAATTAATTATGTGAAAATTACTTATTACAAAAAACTTAAAAGTAAAGTATCATAAAAAGTAGAAAAGACAATAGATTTAAATTAAATTAAACCTGTTCCAACAAAAAGTTATAGGGTAGGTTATCTTTTATAATTATATTATTATTCGCTATCATCATTCTCATTCAATGAGTCACTTGTGGAATAGTCATGAGCATCAGCAACACTACTGTGAAAGCTTGAAACAACTGGGGTGTTTATTGACTCCTCAACATTATCGGGGGACAGTAAATTTAAGACTTCTGAAGTCAGACTTTTAAATTTTTTCTTAGGTATCTCCCTAAAATTGTTAACTAAAGGATCCGATGTTATAAGCAACATATTTATAAGATCTCTATTCGTGGATTCACGCGTCTGCTTTTGTGTGTTATAATCGCTGAAATGTCTCAAATCTTTGTTACGGGCTTCCTGTGCTTCCTCGGAAAGTTGAACAATAGGTAAAATTGCTGATTTTATAATTTCAGTACTATGCACTAAGAATTTATAAACTGTAACGGGCATATTAAACCATGGATAGAGATCTAGGTATAGTTTTTTAGTCTCGACCGCAAATTTTTCAAATCTTTGGGTATTTATATTGTACCCAGATGCTAATGCGCGAAGGAGAGTGTCGAATCTTTTCATGAGCGTTACATCCAATTCCTTAATCTCAGTACTAGCCTCGGAATTTTCGAAAAACCTACGAGCAGTGTTGCCGTCATTGGTATTGCCGAAACCTGGTTTTGGTTTATCTTCATCAATTCATTGTATGTACCTGTTTTTATGCCTTCGTGACTGGTGCGGTAGGTTGTGGCAGGTTGAAGTCAATGATCTTCGCCTTTTTGCTTTTGGTGTGCTCTTGTTGACCTTGCGCGATTATTTTTGTATGTTTTATGGCTACGTGTTTGTTTCCTGTACCAGGGAATTGGTTTTGCCGTTTGTAGATCAGCTTTAAAGGTTCAAATATCTCGTCGAAGCTGGTACGTACATACATCCTATTTGATATGTAGACATAACTATATCTACAAAAAAAAAAAATTAAAAATAGATGTGCAAAGAATTCGCAATGGGTTTTTCTTTCGACTATTAGAGAATACTTGCGACTATAACATATGTAAAATAAAGCCCGGATGTCCGCGGATGTATGTAACTTTTTTGTCCCTAAATACCTTTTCTTCTTAATAACGGAATGTTAAATATATTGAAAATACTCTAATTATGAAAGAATTACTATTAAAAAATTTTACTTACCTTCGAGCTTAGAATCCATCAAAAAAATTATGTAAAATTGTTCACTTAAAAGAAATATGAATCTTAATATTCAACAAGAATTTTGCAAATTAATCAATGCATTTTACGGCCACTCCTGCCTTCTTACTTCAATTACTCAATATATATGAGCAAAAATCTCAAAAAAAAGCAAAAATCCCGTTATTTTGTTTGTTTTCTTTCATTTCTCATTACACTTTTCTTGGAATAAGAACTTTGTTTTTGTCCAGCTTGCTTGTTCTACACGAAACACTGTGCACTCTTCCAAAAGATAAACAAGATATATTAAATAAGCGCAAGTGAAAAATATGAAAAATAATGTATACATTTTATGTAGCAAAAAAAAAAAAAAACAAAAACAAAAGGAATGAACAAAATGAAAAAAGAAATTGTGTTAAATGGTAAAATTTACGAGCGGCAAAGCTATTACTTAACGGCCTCAACAGTTCAATGGCGGTTAAAGCACTCCCAAACGCCTTAAAATATACTTGCCAATATATATACAAGCAACTTAATGCCGTGAAAGGATATACACATTTATATAAACTTGTAAATATAAATTCACAGCAAAATTTGTATACGTCTTTTTATCGGATTTAGATTGATATTGCCCCTATGCGCATTTGCTAACGTTCAAAATGTCATTTAAAATATTCTTTTACTTCCATTATATTTGTTTCGTTTGTTATTTTTCCGCCAAGTTCCACACAAAATTAGAAAAGCTAGAGTCTCGAAACTGGGAACACGCATTGCATCCGGATTACAATATAATGAGTGAAAAAAAAACTTTGGTAGGTGGTACAAAAGTCGTGAAAATTCTAAAAAAAACGTTCGAACTTCGAAATTTTGATTTCGAGTTTTAAGGAACTTCCGGATAAAACAGAGATCTGAAAATTAATAGGAAGATTAAGGCTTGATTAGGTTATAATATTTAGGATAAAGGAGAATTTTAGATGTTAAATGAATCGATATATTCGAACATATTGTGGCGAATGTTGTTAGTAAATAATCGCAATAACAAAACACAGCAACACTTATGTTCAAGGCAACGAAGAACATTCCACACACATAACCACTAGCTCGAAATGAAGAGATATCTCACATACACATATGTAGTCATCAGCTAAGAGCAAAAGTTGATAGCCACACATACACACGCATATGGCTAGTTGAAAAGCATAAACTAAAAATATATATGTATATAGCTGGTAACCAAGTATGCGATACAACTGTTCGCGAAACGACTAAATCTTAGGAGAAATACGAGAAACCCGAGACTATAAAAGCAGCGCAAGCTGAGGAATCAGTAATCAGTTTGATTTAAATATGCTATTAGTTGTGAAGTGAAGTATAATTGTGAAGTACTCCAAAACTAATCTACGTAAAGACCGGTTTGCTATTCTGAATACTGGAGTTAATTATTCTACAGATTAGCGATTCGAACATTAGCAGAAGGTGCGTAATAATCAGGATTTCCCAAATACTTTGCAATATTTATAAAGTCAATTTACAACATGTGGAATCTTGCGACCGCTATTTGAGTTTGAGGAAATCTATTTGAGTTTTAAAGAAATTTTGAAAGAAACTTGGAGCTTTACTTGGTTGTAATATCTAGGCTAGAAGAGGTTTTAGAGGCTAGAGCTGTAGAGCTAGATTCTTGAAACTAAAAACATACTTCAGAACCCTATGAAAATGCAATATAATAGAAAAAAATTTCGCTATGAGGTCCAGGGTCGTTAAAATTCAAAAAATGGGCCGAATTTGGAAATTTTGCTTTCGGGTTTTAAGAAACTTGCCTATAGTTCAGGACAGTTTTCAAGCGTAGGCTCTCGCAGTTAAATATGCGTTGAAAAGAATGCTGTTCAGTGCTAATGCTAGAGAATTCAGTATCTACCTCGATAGTCAAGCGGCTCTCAAAGTCCTTATTTCAACTGTGCTGCGACCGAGGACGGTATGGAAATACCTGACCGTGCGTGTGGATGCGTAGAACTATTTTAATAATCATCGCAACTGATATTTGTCACGCGAACCTGCCAGCGCGCAAGGGTACAACTTAAACGAAACTAAATAGTTGAAAAAAACTAAACTACTAAAATATAAAATATAATATAATAGTTGAAAGTATACGGAGTAATCCTGGCCACCTGTACTAGATAGTTAAAAGAATACGGAGTAACCCTGGCCACCTGTGGTCTGCCTGCAATAGATGGGCCTGGAGGCAGCTAAGCAAACAATGGGCGAACAAAATCTCTTGCAGTGTAGCGAAATCCTTTGGTTTGAAAGTGGATAGCAAGCAGTCTCATGAAATTATTGGACTCACCAAGGGTCATCTATCAATGGTAATTGGGATTTTAATGGGTCACTGTCTAATGTGAGTCTAAGCGGTACTTCTCAGCATACTGAAACACTCCTTTGCTGTAGCGAGGTGGAATTATTGAGGAGCTTAATTCTTGGCTATCCAGAACTAGACGAAATTATTTCAGTCTCGGCTCTCTTAAAAGAACTTCGAAACAAAATTTCTGTCACGAAATGCAGCTGTGGCTTACGTCAACGTTATCTTAAGTGGCATCACAACGAGACTGTATGTTGTCCAAGTGAGTTTCCTCTGCCTGCGTGGCAATCACTCAACCTAACCTAACATAACCTTCACGAGTACTTGGCAAAAACGCATGTTTTAAGTATTCGAAGTATTACAAATAAATTTTTCCAATAATAAATATCACATATAACCAAAAGCTCTCTTAACTTTAAGAATGCCAATAACACTCAGTACGTAACACATCCTTACGTCTTAAGTGTTGATATTCTACAAAACCACACCTCCACCAGATAATTTCCATTTTTCCTGAAGCAGATACTACAAACGCAAAATGCAACGAATAATAAATAAAAATAAAAAGAAATACAACGGTATTTTTCTTAATTTCCTTACCGACATTTTACGATGCACTTAACGCAATATCGTTAAACAAACGAAACAGTTATGCAAATGTGAATTTATATGCCAATGGCGGTTGCAGGATTGGTATACAGCGGAGAAAGCGAGTGCCAAATAACCAACTCCTTAAATCCTCCGCTAAATGTACTCACTGCATCGATCGAAGAAGTGAAAGAACATCCATAAGAATCAATACAATGTGCAAAAGCATAAATTTGCATACCAAAGTGAAAAAGGGTTAAACATTTGACATAAGGAAACAAGAAATATATACAAACGACTTTTTACAAAGTTGTCAGCCACTATTTTCAGCAGTAGCTTATATATCATATCAAGGAAACTATTAGCTAGGGGAAAATTCTATTAAGCGCATATATTATTGAGGTGTTGATTTGGAATTATTTTCAATATACGATCTATGAAAAATATAAAGCATGAAAATTAAATGGTATATTAAGTTTGTCACGAATCTGAAAATTGTAAGACCTTAAACTAGAAATCATAAACACAAATAAGTATACCGAAATGATCAGGATGAAGAGCTGAGTTGATTTAACCATGTCCGTATGTCCGTTTGAACGCTTGAACATTTGGTCAGCGGGTATATTTGGGTATCCAATTAGACATTTGTCGAAACCTGCCGGATCGGACCACTATAGCATATATCCCCCATACAACCGATTTTTCAGAAAAGAGGATTTTTTGTCATGTCTTCCTCAATTTATCAGATTGAATTCAAACTTCACCATATGCTTTCGTATATTGCACATATTGTTGTCTGAGAAAATGGATGAGATCGATCCTATATATAGCATATATTCCCCAAAACCGATTGTTAAGATAAGAAGCTATTCGTAATTACTGTTCCATTTGAACAGCTAGAACCTTCAAATTTCACCATATGCTTTCATATATAGCAGACATTGTTGTCTGAAAAATTCGAAGAGATCGGTCGTATATATAGCATATGTCCCCCACAACCGATTGTTCAGATAAGAAACTTTTCGCATTTGAACAGCTAGAAACTGCAAATTTCAGCAAATGCTTACGTATATAGCATATTTTGTTGTCTGAAAAATAATGGAGAGCGGTCATATATACAATATATACCCTGTCATTTCTTCCCCCTTTTTAAAGGCCACAACTTGCAAATATCATGAAATATTTACCTCTACGTCACATATTGTTCAGAAGATTCATAGTCCATAGCTATCTCATGCAGACTATAAAAAATATGAATTTTTGTATCCTCATACAAAGTACCTACCTATTTTTATACTCAGCTAAGCAGAGCTCACAGAGTATATTAACTTTGTTCGCATAACGGCAATCCGTAACGGCATAAACTAATCGAGATAGATATATACTTCTATATATCAATATGATCTGAGCGAAAAAAAATTCATTTAGCCAAGTCCGCTCGTCCGTCCGTCCGTAAACACGATAACTTAGTAAATTTTGAGGTATATTGATGAAATTTTGTATGTGGGTTCTTAGGCGCTCATCTCAGATCGCTATTTAAAATGAACGAAATCGGACTGCAACCACGTCCACTTTTTCGATGTCGAAAATTTCGAAAAACAGAGAAAGTGCGATAATTCATTACCAAAGACGGATAAAGCAATGCAGCTTGGTATGTGGGTTGGCCTTATGACGCAGAATAGAAAATTAGTAAAATTTTGGACAATGGGCGTGGCACCGCCCACTTTTAAAATAAGGAAATTTAAAGGTTTTGCAAGCTGTTATTTGGCAGTAGTTGAAGATATCATGATGAAATTTGGCAGAAACGTTACTAATATTACTCTTTGTGTGCTAAATAAATATTAGCAAAATCGGATGGCGAACACGCCCAATTTAAAAAAAATTTTTTTTTTTAATCAAATTTTAAGAAGTTTTTAATCAAAGTTTAACAGTATATAAGTAAATTATGCCAACATTCAACTCCAGTAATGATATGGTGCAACAAAATACAAAAATAAAAGAAAATTTTAAAATGGGCGTGGCTCCGCCCTTTTTCTTTTAATTCGTCTAGAATAATTTTAATGCCATAAGTCGAACAAAAATTTACAAATAAAAAAAAATCCATAATTATATATCGAATATGAAAAAAGAGATGAAACATGGTAATTGGATTCGTTTAAAAAATAAAAAAAAAAAAAAATGGATTCGTTTATTGACGCAAAATATGGCTTTTGAAAAAACTTTGTAAAATGTGTGTGACAGCTACCATATTAAGTAGAAGATAATGAAAAAGATATGCAGGTCGAAATTAAAAGCCCTTGGAATACTGGCAAGAATTCTGTTCGTGGTATTACATATATAAATAAATTAGCGGTACCCGACAGAAGATGTTCTGGGTCACCCTGGTCCACATTTTAGTCGATATCTCGCGTCCACCTATAGAACTATGGCCCATACCCTTCTAAATACTCATTAACACCTTTCATTTGATACACATGTCATACAAACACATTCCAGAGTTACCCCAGGTTCATTTTCCTAATTTGTGATTTTCCCTTATTTTGTCTCCAAAGCCCTCAGTTGAGTAATTAATGTTCGGTTACGCCCGAACTTAGCCTTCCTTACTTGCTATATTTTATTTTCACGAAAATTGATTTAGCTTAATGTAAAGAGGTAAGGTTAGGTTACCTGCGGCTCCATGAGGACTTCACATAGACTGAATGAGTCCGTGGAGTAACCAAAAGTTTTATAACGACCAAATTGGAAAACCCTAACAAAAACCAGGACTTATGTTATAAAAAAAACTCCGTCCTCTTGGCAAATACTTCAAGTTTTCTAGTATTTATTCTTCTTGCTGCTTCTTAATCTGACAAGCGCAGAGCACGAGCACAACCCGCACTTCCCACATCTGTTTTCATTCACCAAGCCTTACTTTAAGACATGTGATGCCAGAAAGCAGTGTCCAGTCAGAATACCCGTTATGAATCTACAGTTTTCTTTTTTAAATAATAAATAGAAGTAATTTTGTTAGTGTACGGTGGTAAGACCTACACATGGTCTTCGACACTTTGCAGACCCATGATTATAACGACGCCTTTACCGCTTGATCGCTCATGTGTAACTCCCGACTTCTCTAAATATTGCACAATCTAACTGGGACGTCTAGGGAGCAAGCTTTGAGTGATGCGCCTTTTTTGATAGTTCATCCGCTATTTCATTTCTTTATATTCCGGTATTACCTGGGTCCCAATATAGGTGTATGGTCCTCCCTATGCCGACTCTTTTCAAGGATTTCATATATTCTAACACGAGATTATTGCCTCAATTGCTGCTCGGCTGTCAATATTGGCACGGCTACAGTTAAGGCTATTTTCTTCCAGTTTTGCTGCTGATTTAGTTACGGCTACTACTTCCACCTGAAAAGCGCTACAGTAATCTGTCAGCTTGCAGGATCTTATAATTTCCGGATCAACACGGTATACTGCAGATCCTATTCCTTCCACTACTTTAGAACCATCGATGTACAACTATTTACCTCTATTGTGGCTGTAAGAGTCCCTACATTGTGCAATTACGGAATCTGGCAGTCTGTCCGTCTGTGCTATGACCGTATGATATGCGCTCCAGCTTCCCCGAGGCACGGAGCCTCCTTCTAAGTATTTTTAGTATGCATACCCCCTAGAATTTTTTGAGGCAGGCTCTTTGATGTGTGGCTGGCCACCAAACAAGGACTCCATAGTTTAGGTCCTAAACTTTAGGATATGCTTTACAATCGTTGTTGATACCCAAAGAGAGAGAAGGCGATAAATCCCACACACACCTCAACATGCATAAGGTGCAGCCCACTTCACTCACTCCTCTACGTTGAGCTTGCTCCTACAACTATATATCTAGAATGATTTCTAGATATTTTTTGCAAGGTTTTTTCTGCAGGGTCACCCTTCCTATCCTAGGCCTGGCCTAATTTCAAACCTTGAACCTCGTAGTAAGCAAGACCATATCCGCCGTATCCGCATTGATGGTCAACCGGACATAGCATGCCCAAGTGTGTATATCCCGAAGCGCCCGAACCAACGAAGAGATAATTTTTGAAAGTCACTTTCGATGTGACAGTTTCAACGTCATCTGCGTCAGCCGTAAGTTGGCCAGATCCCTCGGCGAATTGCCTGAGCAGTTGGTTGATGACCAACTTCCATATCAGAGGAAATAATACCCTCCCTACGGCGTACCGCTGTCTATTGATATCGTTGCCTAATACAACCCATATTGTGAAATAATCTTTCTGCAATTTTACATGCAGCCGCTCCATCTGGTTATGGCTGGATGTACTTCAATGTAGTTAAGACCATAATCGCCCATTTAGAGATATTGTTGAAAGCTCCGAAAATGTCTTAAAGACTCGAAAAACTTGGAATTATTGTTTGACATTTTTTTTTTGTTCGTAACGTATTGTAACGAATTTACTGTAATTCCGCTTATTTCAAATCTTCTACTAAGGTTCGAATCCCTAAGCTGTTGAATAAATAACTGCAATATTTAATAATGCAAAATGGCCTTTATTAAAGTACTTTACAATAAATAACTCTACTATTGCCCGACAGATAGCGTGCTTAATCGAAAACTGAATCTACCGCCTCTACCTTTGGTGCTTTTATACTTTGTGATTTCTTCGTTGCATCTTCTAGGCGCTTCCAGAATTTACTTAGTTACTGCCATATATAATTATAACTACAGTTGCACGTGTTTAGCTTCTCATATGCGCGCGTATTTGTGAGCGACACTTCCACAATTACAATTGCATACTTTCGGGAGCATCTCAGATAAGATATTTGCCTGTGTTTGTGCACTGTTTCTCCCTGCGTGTACGTACATATGTGTAGACATAATTTATTGATTCGTTTGTGTAGATACATAATGATTGATTTATGGATGTGCATACAAGTCACTGTTTAGCATCGGCTTAGAGATGATAGTACCCCTTAGTGTTGCTAATATTCGTAACAGTATTTTGGAAATTTCTCCATGAAAAGTGTGTATTTTTTAATGGAAGATAATTGGAACACTCTTCAGAAAAATTATCAAAAATGTATGCGAATTTTGTGAGACCTATAAGTTGTAGTTTGTTAGATTAAAATTGTTTGGGCTTCGAAACTACATACTCAGATAAATTAATTAAATACAAATACAAAGTTCGAAATTTTTGAAAAAGTGCCCTTTATATTTATATAAATATTTTATCTATGTCAAACTATTTTTCCAAAACCAGCTCATTAATTGCAGGTGATGACAATAATAAAATTTCCTATTTAAGGCAAACTTTGGCACATCTCTTTGTGTATGTATGTATGAATATCTATTGATCACATTCCTTTCATTTCATGTCCAATAATGTACGTGCCATTACAATCGAATTGCAATCTATATTTCAAATTTCAAATGTAAATATCAGAAGGAATTTTGTGGGAAAACGCAACACGAGCACATAACTTATTAAAACATATTTCCGAATATTTCATAGCAAAATTTCATGCAGCGACAAATTATTTTGGATATTGCAATTTTATTGGGACGGCTGTCATCGATGAACATGTGGCCATGAATATGGGTCAACCAAATGCCACACCATATAGAAATTTACGAACATTTTTAGATATGTCATGCGTATAATAATACACACAAATACCACTTCATATGTATATGTGAGTATATACTAGAGATATGCGCCGCCGATTTTCGTCGTTTTTCGCACGCCGCCGCCGATTGTCGAAAATATCTGCACGGCGGTGGCGTTCGCCGCGTTACTATGTTTTCTACTCGTTTAAGACTGTCTAGGCCATTTTTTGCTCATGTCGAAAATTGGTCCGATATGGTCGAAAGGGGTATTAACGGATGCGCATGTTGTTGTTGTTGTTGTAGCGATAAGGTTGCTCCCCGAAGGCTTTGGGGAATGTTATCGGTGTGATGGTCCTTTGCCGGATACGAATCTGGTACGCTCCGGTACAACAGCACCATTAAGGTGCTAGCCCGACCATCTCGGGAACGATTTATATGGTCACATTAAACCCTCAGGCCGTACCTCCCTCCCACCCCAATTTCCATGAATAGCTTGGGGTCGCCAGAGCATCGCCTGTTGGTGAAACAGGATTCGCCGCAGTTATAAGAATCCAATTGCGAAATTTAACTCTTTGCACTCATTCAAAAGTTATTTAAAAAACAATCGCTTTCAATGCCAGCGTAACACGGATTTTGCATCATCCAATTCACCAAGTTATTAAAACATAGCACTAAAAGAAAAGTTATATAAAAAATTTAAATGTTCACTTTACATAATTTTTTCAAAAAATTAGGAACGATCAGTTCAAATCAAATGACCCTAGTCAAACATGTTTTCAAACTGCCCTCAAGTTGTTAAAAAAACAAGTTGCTCGAAAAAGGTGCTGATTTAAAAAAAATTCTATACCCCGACTGGATGAAAGAATAAGCGAAATCAAGGATGCAAATCTTTTAGTTGGTTCAAGGGATTTAAATACTCCTTTGAAATGATTCTCAGCTCATACTTGAGTTGATGATATATGCACGTATGAGAAATCACTTTATTTGCTTAACTATAAAATAGCGTCTGAAATGTTAATTTTCATTTTCACGCTTCATTAGTCAACACCCAATTCTCCCGGTTTGACATTTCCTAAAGTTGGCGGCCCTATCCCCAACTAGTCCCTTGGAGTGAATCGTATTGATTATAGCTAATCAACTAAGTTTAAATAGCTCGTTACAGCTTCTGTTACAAATGTGAACACATAGGCACATATACATATTAACCAGGTGAAGCTTTGTCCTTCGCAAGAACGGGGGTTCTACTACCCTAACGTAGTGGACAATCAAACTAGGCTGAAAACTGAAGCTACGCGGCTATTTACAATGAATTCTTGTATAAAAAGGCATGAAAACAACAGTTTGGACTGAGCCTAACATTGACATATTTCAAAATCGGTCGAATTTCATTCTTAAATATCGTTTTGATTTTAAAAATTTTGTTTCACATTTAAAAAAAATTTATCCAGGGTCTTTGTAAAATTTATTATGTAGGATTATACTATTTTCACCTATAAGTTACGAAATAATATCCACTTGGACTGCTTATGATTTCGAGGGTGGCATCCTTGGCCGAATAGTTAATCCCTAACGTTTTAAGGTGTTTCTCTGCTAGTGCTCGGCAGCATAAATAAATAAATATAAGGCGCGATAACCTCCGAAGAGATTTTAGGCCAATTTGCGTCGCGTTCCTTTTCATTTTGCTTACAAATTGTTTTATGACGACTCCGAACGGCGTCTGATTTGCCCGGCTCGTGAACCCACGATCTTCGGTGTGGTAGGAGGAGCACGCTACCAGCACACCACCTCGGCAGCATAGCGGGACAACAAAATCAGTTAGAAAGTCTTCGGTGTTACAACTAGAGCTTCTAGGAAAATGACGTCGACGAAGGTATGAATTCGAAGTCGCAGTCCTATAACTACTGTGCTGGCATGCGGTGTGAGGGCCAGGTGGCGTGGTAGTGACTTGTGGTGGACAGGATTAGTACTGTTCGCAGATCGGGAATTATAGCTCTTAAAACAGCCGAAAAAACTAGAGGCGCAATTTTCCGAGATCAACAATAGGCCAGCGTTGGTGTTAAGAGTTAAAAATGTGCCACGAGAGCCATGAGTATTAAAAGGCCATTAATAGTAACCGCAAGTCGCCGTGGTGTGATGGTAGAGTGCTCCGCCTACCACACCGAAGATCCTGGATTCGCCCCGGGCAAAGACACATCAAAATTTTAGAAACAAGTTTTTTCAATTAGAAGAAAATTTTTCTAAGCGGGGTCGCCCCTCGGCAGTGTTTGGCAAGCACTCCGAGCGTATTTCTGCCATGAAAAGCTCTCAGCGAAAACTCGTCCGCCTTACAGATGCCGTTCGGTGTCGGTATAAAATATGAAGGTCCCGTCCCACCAATTTTTAGGAAAAACAAGTAAGGAAGGTTAAGTTCGGGTGTAACCGAACATTACATACTCAGTTGAGAGCTATGGTGACAACATAAGGGAAAATAACCATGTAGGAAAATGAACCGAGCGAAACCCTAGAATATTTTTGTATGACATGTGTATCAAATGAAAGGCATTAAAGAGTATTTTATGAGGGAGTGGGCCATAGTTCTATAGGTGGACGCCATTTAGGGATATAGCCATTTAGGTGGATCAGGGTTGACTCTAGAATGCGTTTGTGCGATATGGGTATCAAATTATATGTATTAATGAGGGTTTTAAAAGGGAGTGGTGGTGGTTGTTGTATAGATGGTCGCCTTTTCGAGATATCGCCATAAAGGTGGACAAGGGGTGACTCTAGAAAGCGTTTGTACGATATGGGTATCAAATGAAAGGTGTTAATGAGTATTTTAAAAGGGAGTAATCCTTAGTTCCATAGGTGGACGCCGTTTCGAGATATCGCCATAAAGGTGGACCAGGGGTGACTCTAGAATGTGTTTGTACGATATGGGTATCAAATTATAGGTATTAATGAGGGTTTTAAAAGGGAGTGGTGGTTGTTGTATAGGTGGTCGCCTTTTCGAGATATCGCCATAAAGGTGGACCAGGGGTGACTCTAGAAAGCGTTTGTACGATATGGGTATCAAATGAAAGGTGTTAATGAGTATTTTAAAAGGGAGTAATCCTTAATTCCATAGGTGGACGCCGTTTCGAGATATCGCCACAAAGGTGGACCAGGGGTGACTCTAGAATGTGTTTGTACGATATGGGTATCAAATTATAGGTATTAATGAGGGTTTTAAAAGGGAGTGGTGGTTGTTATATAGGTGGTCGCCTTTTCGAGATATCGCCATAAAGGTGGACCAGGGGTGACTCTAGAAAGCGTTTGTACGATATGGGTATCAAATGAAAGGTGTTAATGAGTATTTTAAAAGGGAGTAATCCTTAGTTCCATAGGTGGACGCCGTTTCGAGATATCGCCATAAAGGTGGACCAGGGGTGACCCTAGAATTTGTTTGTTCAATATGGGCATCAAACGAATGGTGCTAATGAGTATTTTAAAAGGGAGTGGGCCTTAGTTCTATAGTTGGATGCCGTTTCGAAATATCGCCATAAAGGTGGACCAGGGGTGACTCTAGAATGTGTTTGTACGATACGGGTATCAAATTAAAGGTATTAATGAGGGTTTTAAAAGGGAGTGGTGGTTGTTGTATAGGTGGTCGCCTTTTCGAGATATCGCCATAAAGGTGGACCAGGGGTGACTCTAGAATGCGTTTGTACGATATGGGTATCAAAAGAAAGGTGTTAATGAGAATTTTAAAAGGGAGTAATCCTTAGTTCCATAAGTGGACGCCGTTTCGAGATATCGCCATAAAGGTGGACCAGGAGTGACCCTAGAATTTGTTTGTTCAATATGGGCATCAAACGAATGGTGTTAGTGAGTATTTTAAAAGGGAGTGGCCCTTAGTTCTATAGGTGGACGCCTTTTCGAGATATCGCCATAAAGGTGGACCAGGGGTGACTCCAGAATAAGTTTGTACGATATGGGTATCAAATTAAAGGTATTAATGAGAGTTTTAAAAGGGAGTGGTGGTAGTTGTATATGTGAAGGCATTTTCCAGATATCGACCAAAATGTGGACCAGGGTGACCCAGAACATCATCTTTTGGATACCGCTAATTTATTTATATATGTAGTACCTGCCATGATTTCAAGGGTTTTTTATTTCGCCCTGCAGTACTTTTCATTTTCTTCTACTTAATATGGTAGGTGTCACACCCATTTTACAAAGTTTTTTCTAAAGTTATGTATACTTTGCGTCAAACAACCAATCCAATCACCATGTTTCATCCCTCTTTTCGTATTTGGTATAGAATTATGGCATTTTTCATTTTTCGTAATTTTCGATATCGAAAAAGTGGGCGTGGTCATAGTCGGATTTCGTTCATTTTTCATACCAAGATAAAGTGAGTTCAAGTAAGCACGTGAACTAAGTTCATTTAAGATATGCCGATTTTTGCTCAAGTTATCGTGTTAACGGCCATGCGGAAGGACAGACGGACGACTGTGTATAAAAACTGGGCGTGGCATCAACCGATTTCGCCCATTTTCACAGAAAACAGTTAACGTCATAAAATCTATGCCCCTACCAAATCTCAAAAGGATTGGTTAATTTTTGTTCGAATTATGGCGTTAAAAGTATCCTAGACAAATTAAATGAAAAACGGCGGAGCCACGCCCATTTTGAAATTTTCTTTTATTTTTGTATTTTGTTGCACCATATCATTACTGGAGTTGAATGTTGACATAATTTACTTATATACTGTAAAGATATTAAATTTTTTGTTAAAATTTTACTTTAAAAAAACTTTTTTTTTAAAAGTAGGCGTGGTCCTTCTCCGATTTTGCTAATTTTTATTAAGCGTACATATAGTAATAGCAGTAACGTTCTTGCCAAAGTTCATCATGATATCTTCAACGACTGCCAAATTACAGCTTGCAAAACTTCTAAATTACCTTCTTTTAAAAGTGGGCGGTGCCACGCCCATTGTCCAAAATTTTACTAATTTTCTATTCTGCGTCATAAGCTCAACTCACCTACCAAGTTTCGTCGCTTTATCTGTCTTTTGTAATGAATTATCGCACTTTTTCGGTTTTTCGAAATTTTCGATATCGCAAAAGTGGGCGTGGTTATAGTCCGATATCGTTCATTTTAAATAGCGATCTGAGATGAGTGCTCAGAAATCTACATACCAAATTTCATCAAGCTACCTCAAAATTTACTCAAGTTATATATGTACAACCAACCGTTATCCAATCAAACTTAATATACTCTGTGAGCTCTGCTCAACTGAGTATAATTAAAAGAAGCACGACGCAAATTGGAAGAGAAGCTTGGCCTTAAATCTCTTCGGAGGTTATCGCGCCTTTCATTTATTTTTTTTTTTTAAGTCGCCTTTGTGCGTGCCAGCAAGGAGTCACAAATAATTTAAAGAAATCATGTGTATATCGTATATTAGGTGTTAGACCAGAACATCTCCTTCGGAGAAACTACCCTTTGTACGTGACATACAGACAAAAGTGTGATAATTGTAAGAACTTAAATTGTTTTGGCCTACGCAACAGTACCAGTCCCTTAGACCAGAGTTAGGTTCGAAGCCTCCCTGGAGTAAGTGAATGCAGGACAGTCCCTCCGCAAGGAGCTGAATGATCCGCGAGACTTTGAGGCAAACCCCCGCACCTTTCCGGAATGGCCAAAACGTTGATTTCCTTAAATACATGCAAACAAAACCTTTCGTAAATATTTTTTTTCGTTAAATAGAAAGATCAAGCTTTTTAAATTAAGAACACCGGCGTAAGCCGGCGCTCCGCTCACGCCGCCGCCGCCGGTATATAATAGTGCCTACGCCGCCGCCGCTGATATAGTTATCGGCGTAAACCTCTAGTATTTACGCTCTACTATAAATTCATTTTTATTTTTTCTTTGTACTTTCATTTTGATTGTGCACAATATATAAATACGCACACAATCAATTTCACTAACAAACCACTGCATATGTGACCCTATTAGAGTAAAATACAAAATCCTTTGGACTAAATCAAATTTGTCAAAAGCAGGCAAAGCCATTTTGCGTGAGTGTTAACAATAAAAATTGCCAAATGACCAGCCAAACAAATGGCGACGGGCTAACAAATTGTCAACAACAAAAAAAGGATGGTGTAAATTCTGTGAAAGAAGTTGGCTGGTGTCAATGGATGATAAGGTGAAGGTGAAAGTGTGTGAGCGGGCATAAAATAGTACACGTATATACATAGTAATTGTGTAAACCCAGTTGGATAGCGGTTGTGCGTAATCGCATAAAGGAATCGAGATATACATATATAGAATTCATTATATCATCATCAAAAAAGATTTTGATGGGGTCATGTCCGTCTGTCTGTTAACAAGATAGCTGGAGCAAAAATTTGGGTATCTTTACGAAATTTAGTATAGAGGCTTACTTGGTCCCAGAATAGATAAGTATTGAATATAAGTGTCATTCCACGATAACCACGACCTTTTTTTCGAGTTCGAAATTTTCGAGAAATGAAAAAATGCGATAGTTCATTCAAAAAGAGCAATAAGGTCGGTTAACTTTATAACGGGAAATAGACATTTGGAAAACGAACAGAGGTTAGATTATATCGAGCCGGCCAGTCAACAAAGGCATCACATTATACCTAAAATCTAGAGAAGATCCTCAAATATCTTTCCGGTAGCACTTCCGATAAAGACAAATAAAGGCTCATTACCACTTACAAAGCAATTGGCCGGCCGATTACATGGTATGCGTCCCCGATATGGTTGTCAAGCCTAAAGGTTAATCACTTGAAGAAAATACAAGCCTGCCAAAGCATTGCCCTAAGAACCGCTACGGGCTGTCTTCATATATCCCCCGAACAGAACCTACACAATGAGGTGAGAGAAATCCCCATTAGGGAGAGAAATTAAATCCTGAAGAAACAGTTGGTTGAAGATGCCATACCTCACGGGGTTTAAGAGGTTATCTCATTGCATTGTGAATAGGTACGACACATGAGAACACAGCCGTATGAAGCAAAAAAACACAAACAGGTCCTCACTGATATTCAGAAACAAGCGTCGGACCTCTATGCCAGGAATAGCCCGGCGAATCGCAGGAGTGAAACAGATTCCCCTAGAGAAACGCGCGTCACTCTAGCTCAACTTCGTTCTGGATATGGTAACAGGTTAAACTCTTACTTATCCAGGATCCTGCTTGGAATGACACCACATGAGACCAACCATTTTTTCAATTGCAATGTGGAACCAACGCTTTTAACACCCCTCTCATTATGGTACACCCCTGTTGAAACTGCAAGTTTCCTTGGACTCCCGTTAGAGGATATTGATGACAATTTGTGATCGGTCGCGCCTATTGAATGGGGCAAAGCAGTGCTACAACAACAACAACAACAAAATATAACAAAGGTGTTCATAGTGTTACCAGAATTTGTTTGACGAACAAAAAGAAAAATTCGAGATTCAGCTACTCTGACGCCACTAGTAATTGGAGTCTTGACTGCGCGAGCATATGATTTAATGGCGCTGTATTACTATAGCCATTTGGCCTGCACTCAAGCTGACACGAGGCCTTAAGCCTTGTTGCAGTCGCTAGCGCTATATTTTTCGTTATTGAGCATGCAGGTGGGATGGCCAGAATGGCGTGCAATGCTGCTGTCGGGGTAGTTTTCAAGGCTCCCGTTATACTAATCATTCATAATCTGCACACCACCTCAAAATTTTAGGTAAACATATCTACATTCAATAGAGGAGCAAAGTAAAGTATGGGCTTGACGATCGCGGTAAAAGCTTAATAAGAGTTTGGGAGAGAGACTCGCGTATACTCTCTTATCCTCTTACATACATTCAGTGCCACAGAGGCTTTTTCGCACTTTCTTTAATATGTAGTAGATATATTGTGCTGCACTTTTCTTGTAGGATTACCGCTCCAAACTAAGGCTTTGTCCAGTTAGGGACAATATATTTCCTACTAAATAATGCTAGATTGGATTTTACCGCGTTGGTGTTTGTACATCCCGAATCACCTGATCCATCAGAGAGTTGATTGTTTGTAGAAATCTGCTGCTTCTGATGACTGAAACGTCATCTGCGTACGGCGTGAGTTTGACTGGTCCTCTTTCAAACCACCTTAGCAATGGGTTAATACCCAGCGTCCACATCAATGGTAATAATACGCTACACTGCAACGTTTCTCTGCTTACTGATTATGTGGCCTCGAATAGACCCTATCCCAACAATGGAGCCAATTTGTAAAGGCTGGATGTATTTTGTCGAGTTTAGACCGCCGATGTTTGTTCGTATCGTGGCATTGTTGAAAGCCCTGGCAATAGTGCGAAATTTTTTTGGGCATATCCCCAATATTCCGGGGGCTTTCTTTATATATGACATAACCACTATCTGCAATGCTGCATCGACTGACTTGACTTTGGTGTATGCATGTTCTGCAGTATAGAATAATGACTCATTCATTATTGATTTTATATATACACTAGATTATGCCCGTGGGTTTCATCTCTTGTTTCTATAAAAATATGCAAAATAAATAACATAAAAACCATTGTATAAAGCAATATGAGCAAAGCTCGCTAATTAAATACATATAAATAACATAAATTTTAAGGTTGTGTTTTTGCGAATTTAGGTACTGATGAAAACCATAGGATATAGAATACTTTTTTTAATATTATTTGAAGTATAAATAAATAGGTTTTTCGATGAGCCAACTCAGGAGCAGGCGACGTATAATTGGCCATGGGTGAAACATGAGATGATAAGATTGAATCCTAATATAGCTAATGACTGTCCTTGAGCTTTATTGATAGACACTGCAAAAGCCAACCTAATTGGAAACAGAATACGAAGCATAATTATTATGGACCCTTTTTTAAGGATGAATCAATGATGAGGAATTCTTGATGTCTCCAAGAAGTTAGGAAACTCAACCCGATAATGCATAGCTTGTGATTCTTCCAAGACTGTATCAGTGGATTGATAAGTTCTCTCGTTTGTTTGAATTTTATATAGATACTAGCTTTACCCAGCGTACGTTGTAACGCCCGAGATCGAATGAATGTTGCGTTATTTTTTCTGTTTTGTTTGTTGATAATTTAATTTATTGTTCTTTAAATTGAATTGAATTTTTGTACGCATATTTGGTGACATTTTCTGTTAAAATATTTTATTCTTGTATCTTATTGTAATGCATGTGGGTACACAATAGTTTTGGTTTATTTGTTCGTTGCAAAGATAAGCAAATTTATTGGTGTTCCAACTCTAGAGCAAGCAACTTATAGCTGGCCATGGGAAAAGCACGGACCCTCTAAATTTAAGCCTGCAACAATAAGCGATTGTCCTTGTGCTATGTTGATTGTAATTGCGAAAGCAAGGCGTGGAGGAAACTGTAAGCGCTTAAAATTGAATGGCAAATCTGTAGGAAACATTGAGATCCGTGTTATGAGCACATCTTCACCTTTGCTTTTACCGCTGATAATTGTGCTTCGGTTACGTTCGGCATTAATTTCTAAACGCAAAGTCTGGTTGCATTCCACAATTTTGGTGGGTTTAAAATCCGAAAAAGCATGATTGATGGGCCAATTTTCAAAGTTGATATATGCGCAGGCATTGCTTTTGGTTCTAAGGAGTTTAGAAATTCAATTGGATAATTCACAACTTTATCATCATCTGTAAGTGTGTCGATCGATTTATATTTCGCCACTTCAGCAGGAAATTGGTTTTGAATGCGATCAGTGATTTTGTTAACACAATCATCACAAAACATTTAAATTTAAAATTCTTAATTCTGAAATATGAAAAACTTTCGTCATGATCGAAGGAACCTACAGCCAAAATTTGGTGATGACTCAAGTATGGGAAACACGTTTTCATAGGGAACACACACACAGAATTTGATTTTTATAGAAGATGTAGATAGACTGAAACTAAAAAATTTGTTTAACTGCGCCAGATTACTAAACGTCCAAAAGGCATAACAGCCAAACTCAAAAATTCAGTCAAACTTTAGGTGTTAAAATAACTTAAGTTTGTACGGCAGCCATAGTTCTGAAAAATTCCATTTGTAGGGAAGGTGCCACACCCCTTTTTTCCCCATTCCACATTTTACTGGAGGTGTTAGGAATTAACGTCATATAGCTCCTTACCAATTTTCATTATCCTAACATTACTACAAACAGAGATATGCAATATAATATATTCCATTTGTATGAGAGGTGCCACGCCCATTTTATATATCGAAATTATTTTTAGTCTAGAACCTTCCCGTTGATCGAAGGAACCTATGACCAAACTGTGGTGATGATTGAAGTGTGGGAAATACGTTTCCATAGCGAACATACACACAGAATTTGATTTTTATATATGTGACCCGGTATATGAAATGGTGGCTTATGACTCAAAAAATAAATTGCAAGAAACAGCTGTTAAAGATAAGCAATGCATTTCTTCAGTTTCTTAGTAGTTTTTCTTTTGCATTATGAACAGTCATGCCCTAAAGCAAAGCACAAACCATTTTCTAACCGATATTTTGGCTCCATTTTCATCGAAAAAAATGCTATCAAAAAAATTTGAGGATGCTTCATCAGCCACCAAAGTGGCATCGAAGGAACCAAAGGCTTCATCGTCTTTCCTTTGTGCTCTTATTTCTCCACATTTTTAGTACACTTCTAAGCAAGTTAAGACTTTCTAGTTTTCACCAAGTGAAAGAGCGTCTCAAAAACTATCGAAACCAGAAAAAAAGTGGAAAAAAATTGTTTAGGCATAAGCCACCTTTTTATAGACCGGGCACATGTACAGATAGAAGATGTAGATAGACTGAAGTTAACACAAATTTTAACGGCGGCAGATTACTAAAAGTCCAAAAGGAATAACAGCCAAACTCAGCTGTTAAAATAACCTAAGTTTGTACGGCAGCCATAATTCTGAAAAATCCCGTTTGTAGGGAAAGCGCCATGCCTCCTTTTCCCAATTCCACATTTTACTGGAGGTGTTGGGACTTAACGTCATATAGCTCCTTAACAATTTTTATTATCCTACCATTACTACAACCAGATATATGCAATATTATACATTCCATTTGTATGGGAGGTGCCACGCCCCCATCTCCCTCAACCAAAATTTTCTTGGTGGTGTTAGGGATTGACCTCATATAACCCCTTACTGAATTTCTATGTTCTGGCATGTATACCTTCAAATGTATGCAGTACCAAAAATTCCATTTGTATGGCAGGTGTCACGCCCCTTTTAAATATCGAAATTATGATTAGCCTGTGACCATCCCTGGAAAGTTTCTAGTGTGTTGTGCAAATCTGATTGTGATCGGTCGATCGGTTTAAGATGCAACCCGATCTATACCTACATACATAATTTGAATTTTATATATACAACAACGGTAAATGACAAAGGCTATATATAAATACAGTTATAAGTGAGCACGTACGTATGTGAGTACCTTTATTATTATTATAGATAAATATATATTATTATATTGTAATGCATATGTCCCAAAATTGGATGACTGAAAAAATGGAAATCGAAATGCAAAAATCTTCACTTTTCTTTCTTTCCCACCCACCTCGCTGCGTTAACCAATTGCAAGGCAATTGGCGACAACAATTCAACCGTTCCACTTGCTTATGCTGCTGCTGCTATTGCTTTTCGTTTGACTGTCATCTCAACTTTACCTGCATCTCGTTATACAATTGCATGGTGTGGGTGTGTGAGTATGTACATATGTATGTATGCGGTAAGTAAGTTTGTGCATTTGTTGTTGCAGAAGCCAAAGTCGAATCTGTCGGCACCATCTGAATTCGTTTGCATTTTATTCTTATCACTTGACAGCTGTCAATCCAACTCATTGACATGGGACTAACGAAAAAACTACACACACACACACATGCACATATTGGCGCATAAACGCACATCGATAAATAAATACAATTTATTTATATATAAATAAATGTAAATAAACAGAATGCAATATAATTTAAAATAAAAAGAAAAAGAAGTAAAAAATGTAATGGTTATGGAATTGCAATTGCTATGGAAGAAAAAGGAAGTAAACGAAATGCAACTTGAAACGACGAAAGATGCTGACATACATACCTGAGTCTGCAGTCTGCCGCTACATACATTCCCATCGATGTTTTGGAACGCCAACAAACAGTGTATTAAAATGAGTTTTTCATGATTTTGGAACTAAAAAATATTTAGAAGATAGAATAGATTGAACTATGTGGTCGAAGAGGAAAAAGTTCATTCCACGGCCAAGTTAAAAAATATTATCAAGAACCAGAACGTTTGTTATGAAATAACTCTGTCGCAAATGCTTCAAGCTTTCTAGAACTCATACCACTTTTTGCTTCTAGAACAAAAGTTGTCTAACTCCAAACAGTTGCAGCCTTAATGTGGTGAGCGTAGAACACATATACAATGTGCGCTTAAAAGTTCCAGAACCATCTGTATTTCAGCCTTAAAGCTAAATGATTTGTCAATGCGCATAGTCTGTCAAATGGCGCTGTGACTAGATCCGCCAGGCACAACAGCGTGTTTATGTGTGGTAAGGACTAGAGGTTTACGCCGATCACTTTATCGGCGGCGGCGGCGGAGGCTCTATTATATACCAGCGGCGGCGGCGTAGGCGGCGCGCCGGCGTACGCCGGTGTTCTTACCTTAAAAACTTTCTATTTAAAAAAATAATATTTAGGAAAGGTTTTGTTTATATGTATTTAAGGAAATCAACGTGTTGGCCATTTCGGAAAGATCCGGGGTTTTTGCATCAAAATCTCGCAGACCGTTCAAAAATTTTCAGGAGTAGCTCCTTGCGAAGGGATTGTCCCTCGTTCGCTTGCTCCAGAGAGGCTTCGAACCTAACCCCGGTCTTTGGAATTGGTACTGCTGGGTCTGCTGAAAAGAAATAGAGATACATAAAATAGTCACTCATTTGCCTGTATATCTCGTGCAAAACCTAGTTTCACCTAGGGTTAACTCCTAATAATCGTCGCGAACACAATTTCTTTAAATCATTTGTCGCTCCTTGGCGGTCACGCATGAAGGCGACTTATACTAGGTTCAAACACACACCAAATTGGCAATTTATACTATTTGGGCAATTTATTACGCAATTTGTCATATAATAAATTGTAATAATAAATTGCCAATTTAAAAAAAATTGCGTAATAAATTGTTTCAAACTGCAAATGCAACATTGTAAAGTGTGTTTATTGAGTATACTTAAACGTCAGTTACGCATGGCTGAACTATATGGTTGGCTCATCTAATCAGCTGATTTTATGTCTTTCATTTCACTGGAGTACGGATTTCAAAAGAAGATGGCAAAATCAAAATGAAACCAAAACATTGAACACATTTTCTTACAACACACAAAAATTTCAAAGTTTTATGTTTTCATTCCATTTCATTCGCCTAATAATGTGCGTGTTCATTTTGACAGTTTGAACAAAGGTATGTTCTTGCTGTAGAGATGAGCCAACCAGCTATCAAATTACTATTGTGTAAGCTAAATCGAATTGTATGAATATCACTCAATTCAAATCGAAATTTCCTCAATTTATTTTTCTGTTTGAACATAGTATTAGGGTTGCTATTAATGGTCTATTAATACTAATGACTATCGTGGCACAGGGCACCTCCAGTTTTTTCTGCTGTTTTTAAGAGCTACAATTTCCGATGTGCGAAGAGTAGGAATCCCTACCACCAGTCGCTACCACGCCTCCTGAGCCTCACACTATATGCCAGTACAGAAGCTATAGGATTGCGACTTCGAACTCATACCTTCGTCGACGTCACTTTCCTAGAAGCTCTAGGTGTAGCTCCGAAGATTTTCCAACGGATGCTTTTGTCGCGCTATGCTACCGAGCTACACCTTGAAACGTTAGGGAGTGACTATTTGGCCAAAGATGCCGCCCTCGAAATCATAAGCAGTCTAAGTGGATGTCATGTGGATGGATACAATTTTTAAAATGTAGACCAAAGATTGCAGACGTTTGTGTTCACAACATTGATCTTCGTTAAATTAAATTTAGAATGAAAGTCGACGGATTTTAAGTTGAAAGTTGTTAACTACTGTTTTCCGGCCTTACGATATAGGAGCTCATTATGGATGACCGCGTAGCTTCAGTTTTCAGACAAGTTCGACTGTCCACTACGTTAGGGTAGTATCACACACGGTCATTAGTTCCACTGTCTTGGGAAAGCTTTTGCTTCACCACTTTGAGTGTTCTTGCGAAGGACAAAGCCTCACCTGGTAGATATATGTGCTTACGTATTCACAATTGTAAAAGGAGCCGTAACGTGTAGGTGATATTTAAACTTGGTTGATAGGCTATAATCAATGTGATTCACTACAAGGGACTAGTTTTGGATAGGGCCGCCAACTTTAGGAAATGTCAAACCGGGAGACTTGGGTGTTGAAGGATGAAGTGTGAAAATCAAAATTAACATTTCAGACGCTATTGTATAGTTTCGCAAATAAACAATAGATGTTTGAATGCAAGACTTAATGATTTTTCAAACCCTTCTCATAAGTTCTTATGTATATCCTCAACTTAAGTATGAGGTAAGAATTATTTCAAAGGAGTGTTTATGCCCCTAGAACCTACTAAAGGATTATGTATCACTGATTTCGCTTATTCTTGAGGACAATTTGAAAACAAGTTCGCCTTGGATCATTTTATTCGAATTAATTTTTTATTATTAATTTTTTCAAAAATGCAAAGTGAGCATATACATTTATTATATAACTTTTCGTTTAGTATATTTTAATAACTTGCTGAATTGGGTGATGCAAAATCCGTTTTAAGCTAACATCGAAAGCGCCTGTTATTTTAAATAACTTTTGAAGAGTTATAAAAAGTTAAATTTCGCAATTATTTCTTATAACTGGCAGTGATGCGCATCCGTTGATACCACTTTCGACCATATTCGACCATTTTTCGACAGGAACAATAAATGGCCTAAACTGTCTTAAACAAGTAGAAAATATAGTAATGCCCCGAACGCCGCGCCGCCGATATTTTTCACATTCGGCGGCGGCGTGCGAAAAACGACCAAAATCGGCGGCGGCGGCGGCGTTTATCGGCGGCGTATATCTCTAGTAAGGACGCCTTCACGATTAGACCTTCTATCGGGACTGCTTCATTCAAAATTATCTCCGCATTGCTAGTCATCTAATGAGAATGGTTCGCATAATATCCAGTATATGGGTGTTGGCTGTTCTTGGTCCTGCCGGCCTCATATGAGCTCAATTGGCGTGAATACAGACCCCCAAACCACTCTGTTGTTGTTGTTGTAGCAGGGATAAACACCCTTCGAAAGTTTTTTGGAGTGTAGTCGATACTGATGGCCCTTTTGATACCAGACCACCCATCGCGTTAACGATTTAATATGACCACATTGAACCTTCTTGACCATCTCGCCCGCCACCTTCTGCTCCCATAAGATGAGGTTGACATTCGGGTTGCGGAAGCTCTGACTTGAGCTATCAACACATTTAGATCCCACAAACCTCTCTGTCATATGCTGTTGTTGCTTTTAACGCAAAAATGATATCCAAAGACTAAGGGAATGACTTTTTACCCCTCGGCGCTTTAAATAAGAAGGTTTTAGCGCATCCATCGACAGGCATGCCTACTGCGAGAATGTTGCAACCCTAAACCGGATGAAGAGGCGGCTAAATATTTATACCATCGAAAATGGTATGGCTGTCAGGGAAGTCACAGTCAGCGAGTTCAAGTTATGTCAAGAAAGCGAAAATTATACCTCCAAACTTGATAGGTATTAGTTCGATTAAAGATATTCTTCGAATATATTTCTCCATCATTGCCTACAATTACTTCAGAAAACAAATTTGAACTAACGAGTTTGGCGTGTCTTAGAGTTTGAAGATAGAGGCTTAAGGATCTTGAGATAGAGGCATAAAGATCTGAAGATAGAGGCTTAAGGATCAGCTATGTATAAGTACTGATTAATACCACTTCTTGACCTGTCTGGGGCTGTCTGAACCCCTGTGCTAAAATAGCCTACTCAGCAAAAGTTTGCCAGCCCGAAAATTTACTTGCCTATCATTTTTTACTCTCCTATTCCCACTCACACCCTCACTCCTACTCCCATTTCTATGCGCACTCACACTCCTACTTCAACTCCCTCTACAACTATCACTCCCACTATTAATTTTCCAGTCTCACTCTAACTGCCACCATCACTCCCATTTTCACTCACACTTCCAAAACTGCTCTTGATCTCTTCAAAGCAAACACACTGTACCACAACGGTAAACATATTGTACATAGGTATGTACTCGATATTGCATATTGCTTACTTCTACCAACGCTACTGTGGTCACTTGTCTTCATCAAATATACAGAGTAAATTGTTGGCGTATTTTCCCATCAATTGTTCGATTTCATTCGAAAATCAATTTCACACCATATCAATGCCACAACAATAAAGAGTTATCTATAAATTTAAGATATATTGTCCATTTATTTTGTCAATATGTGAATGTGATCGAATAACGAACAATGCGCTGCAGGGTGTACTACGCATACGCAAGAACCGTTATACGCACGTCCTACCGCACGCATATCGCACATAAGCAAACGAAAATTGTCTGAAGCGTGAGTGTATTTAATGAGTTTAACTCATTTAAAAAGCACTTTTTTGTACGAGTAGATTTTTCTTTGTTTTCTATCGGCATCGTTTGCTCTGCTACCTTTTTGGCGACATTTCTCACGTAAGATACGTAGTAGGTAATGAGCTTAAGCGCGGGTGTGGAAAAAAGTGTTGAACTATAAAGGAGATTGCTGCTGCGCGTGCTCGTGTGTGTGTGTATGTGGTGTTTGCGTAATTTACTCTCAATAAAGTTTAATGCAGCATAATTATGCAGAAAAATTAAGGCCAGTAAAAGTGGACGAAATGTTGCTAGCGGCAAGCAATTAAATTGCACCGTACAAAGCGTTAAGCGTGTCTGCATCAGTTGATTATGAGGCAATCTGACTTCGTCTTGGATCGTTGTACCTACTGTCATCCACGAACTTGTCAAACCGCAACGAATAAACTGTGTAATTGCATGCATTCATCCATCCATACAAAATTCCACCCGCACCTGCGCGTAGTATATTGAAGCAATTACGAATGCAGAGTCATACGTCGTCGTAGCCGCGTAGTTACCCTGTAGGAAATGTTTTTAAATATGCGTGGCAGCATACCCCTGTGAGTGCGTGTAGGCCTTTGAGTACGCTGTACCCTACTTACTTATATGTTTATACGTTACGACAATGCGCTTACGACTACGAACATATGTATGCGTCTAGACTATTTTACGTGTTACGTGCTACCATGAATTTACGCCAATACGTCAATTCACATGTACGCATATACATGTGCTATAGAATAAATATGACAGTTATTATTATTACTTTGAGAACTTTTCAATATTAAATTCAACACAGCAATAGCGGATGCTAGACAGCTGCGATTCTCATTCAAAAACATCGAAGCTCTTGTTGCTTCTGTTTTTAGTCCGAGATATAACGGAAGTCCAGCGACTTGAATGACACTGCAATTGCCCGATAGTTGTGTTTTTAAGGTCGGGCTTACCCATTTACTATGGAAGCCTTATAAATTTGATATTAATAAAAGGGGTCATCGAAGAGTTATCGTTTCTCAAGTTATGGGTTTGTTATCATGTTTATCGGCAATTAATAGTTATATTATCGCAATGCAATCGAAAACCCATAGATCTGTTGTCAACATTGTATCGATTTAGATGCGAAAATTTATTGATATTTTATGAATATTATATCGATTTGTTTTCGATTTCTTATCGGAATTTGCAGTTTTTAATCGGCGCATTTTCGATTTTTTGTCGAAAAAATTTTGAATTGTCATCGAAAAGGTATCGATTTGTTATAAACATTATATTGATTTTGATCAAAAATTTATCGATATCTTCTCTAAGTGCTATTAATTTGTTATGGACTTTTTATACACTATTAATCAAAAGGCTATCAAAAATGTATCGAAAAGTTATGAATAATATGTAATTTTTTTAACAAAAAGCTATCGATTTTTAATCGGTTCGTTGTCGATTTGTTATCGATAACTTAGTTATCAATTTTCGAGTTTAAGTAAGCCAACAGTTATTGATTTATTCTCGAAGACTCATTGATTTGTGTTGTAACAGAACTGTTCAATATTGAATGGATGCCACATTTCGCTGCAGCTAAATGAACTAGTACCGAACTAGTGCAGAACTTTCTGAATAAGAGGAAGTGTGCGTAGTGCTTTCAAAAGACACTTTTAATATTGCGGTGTCCTATGAAATAGAAATTGTCCCACTTTATAGAAATTTTTGAAAGCGTTCTTAAAACTTTTCCGCTCTGCATCCAGAAAGCACCAGTTCGGCGGTAGTCTTTGAAACCGTAATGCAAAACTTGCTGTTTTCGCAACTGCCTCCCACTTTCTCTGCAGAGTTGTTAGCATTAAATATGGTATCTTAAGATTGTTGGTGTATAGAACCGGCAACTACGCCTGCACTGCAGTTTATCTTTATTTCCCTCTTACTTGGGGCAATGTGTTACTAGTTAATGAGTTTCCTGCAGGCTACCCTGTCGGAATATGTTCACATATGTATATTATTGTACATGTGTATGTGTTTTTTGTACGCAAAGGTATGCAAGTGGTTCAGTGGAAGTCTTATGCAAACAGCGACGTAGAAGCTGCTCAAAGATGTAGGTAGGCAGGTAGTAATCGAATGGCGAAACAAAAGAGCTGGGCAATTACTTTATTTACGTAAACGCAAATGCCAACTGTGATGTTCAGCAGTGAGTAACAACAACAAAAGCAAAGGCAAATGTATGACAGCTTGTTGTTGCTGCTTTTGTGCGCTGTTGTGTTGGTTGTCACACTAAAGCAGTTATTCCAATTTGATTTATACAACTGCACTGTTCTTCACTCCCGTTATTGTTGCTTGCCGTCGGTCATTGCCTGCCCGTCCCATGTATAGAAGCGAGCAACTGTGCATTTTTGTTTGAATTCAACTAAAAAGCAAGGAGGAAGAAGCTAAAATCGCGAACAAGTAAGAAAAGCTGGACTCGATTAGAAGTGAATGTTTTATAGCCATTGGGCATGGGTAAAAGCCAAAGAAAAATCAAAACTGTCGACGCAGTAAATAGCAAACACTAGCGATCCACGACAAAGAAACCCCAGTGGGTTTTGGGGTTGAGAATATTTCCGTTGTAGAGCATGCCTATCGTAAGAAGTGACTTAGATACAACGATTCTAGTGGTCAAAGAAATCGAGTCCGCCGCCGTGGGACTAACTAAGGTGCAAATAGAGGACCGTACCAAATTTATATCGTTTAAAGAACTGCTCACCTTTGTAGGACTTCCCTAAACCTTTCGAAGGTGTTTTTAAAGCAACAACAAGAAAAGCCTTATGCGATAAAGTTTTCCTTGCATCTGTTTGCTGTTTCCTTTACGCCGATTCCTGTGGGATAACTGGCTGCCTTGGAAAGCGCCACTCCCGTTCAGCTGTGACGTCTTTCTTCCTATCGATCTGTTACTGCGCTTGTGGGTGCATGACTCCCCTAGTTCTTTAGAGTAAAATAATTCTTCTTCGGGGGTTATATGGATCCATCCTTAGCCGTATCACTGCCATCATTTTTTTTTCCATTCCTTCACCTCCAGAGCGGATTCGATGTATGATACCTTGTTTATATAATGTTTGAAAAACTCAGTCAGATCATCAATTGGTCTCACAAATTTGACCATTATATTTTCATTAACCACTGTTCTCTCGCAGTTCTTCTGTATTGCCCGCTCTGCCTAACTTCAGCTTCCTTTGATTTTATCCACGGGAGTGACGAAACATCATGAAAAACTGCCGATGGGTCAGGCCCTTCAGAAGATCGCGATAGCTTTCGCCCTATAAATGAACTAAAGACCTTTTTTTAATTTTTTTTTAATACTTGTTTATGTGATTGGGTCTCCACATGTAAACCGCGTTCTGGGCCAGATTAATACGGGAGATCTACCACAAGACTAGTGAAGATGGACTTTGAACGTATGCAAAACCTGCCAATGTTTTAATGTGACGCAGACGAATGCGTCATAAGCCGAGAAGTCATCTTATGTGAGTGTCCAATCGTATACTAAGATATCGGAATGTTGCACTCGCCATCAATTAGCAAACATGTCAAAATCATTAGTTCCAGTATGCCTAATTAGGACCTTACTGGGCTCAGTCTAAATATGTTATGGAATGTAGGCTTTTCAAATATTTTAATAGTAAAGATCTTTTTCTTACATTCTGGCTGCGTATACCTAGCCTCGTAGTTGCCTCCACATCTTGTGTAGGTATTAACTCGGAGCAAGTTTAGAGAGGATTGTGGATTCTTAAATTTATGGCGGCAACTACTCGCCCTTTCACTTACGGTGAACATGGTTCATTTATCTCCGAAGAGATTTTATGCCGAGCTTCTCTTCCATTTTGCGTCGACATTGTTTTAATTTTCTCTACAAATTGGCGGGAGGAGACCTACTTGGTTTATGCCGACTCCTTGAATTTTCACTGAGAGCTTCTCATGGCAGAAATATACTCGGAGTGCTTGCCAAACACTGCCGAGGGGTGACACCGCTTAGAAAAATTTTCTTCTAATAGAAAAACTTGCTTATAAAATTTTGATGTTGCTTTTCCCGGAGCGTGAGACCAGGGTCTATGGTGTGGTACGCAGAACACGCTACCATCACACCACGGCGGTCGCCATCCGCTCTTGCTTCTGTGAATATTCGCAGCTTATTTAAATTAATTTATCGCTCACTGTTTGCCGGCGGTGACCTCTTGAACAGGGCTCTAAATCTACCTCATTGTCTACCTCTACATCGTCCTTTACCTCAGCTCCTACGTAACAAATCTGGGTATAATTAAAAGAGGTGTTATGTGCATATACGGGCTACTGGAGTTATATTTGACATACATTTTTGTTGTTGTTTGTCTTTATTGTTATCACTTTCCGCCTACATTTTTCCTTGTGGTTGTTGTTCTTCGTATTGTTTATGTTTATTTCACTGCCTTAATTATGTCTGTTTCATTTCATTTTCGCAGCAATTGCTGTTATTGTTATTGCATTACATCTGAAGCCACTTATGAAGTGGACATTTTGCATTGCCCCGTCCATTATAACAACTTCTCTGTCTTTTGTGTCTATGTTTCATGTCATTCCTTTTAATGTATTGTGAAATCTTTGTGACAGTTTCATGGGTAAAATGTTAATTCCATACGAAAATTTCGAAATTCAGTGCGGTATACCGCACAACGAAAGGATAATTCCATACGTATAAAGAATAATTGATGTGTCATGCACGTGCACAAGGTGATTTTATAATTTCTGGCATATATTTCGTTTATTTATGTATTTATGTACATATATATCATTGTACATATGTCCGTTAAAACTTTCTATTGTACAAACACTAATTCAAGTATTACTGGCGTTGACATATTCAGTTGACCAAGCTGGCTCAAAAGCTTCACTAACGATTTTAAAGTTAACCTTAGCACCCGATCGGTAAACTTTTTTTGGAATAAATTAAAAAAAAAAAAAACAAGTTAGGACGGTACTGTCTTCGGCTGTGCCGAAAACTTCATACCTTTCATTAATGGGGCTGAACAATAATCTTATCCCATTCGTAACCTCCAAATAAAGCGCTGTATAAGATAAAAAATATATAGTGAACAGATGTACATACCTAAACGATATAAATATAAAACAAGTAAAGGTGTCTAACTTCGGGTGTAGCCGAACATTATATACTAAGCGTGAGCTTCAATTGTACATTTCATTTCAGATAAATTACTTTTCTATATAACACGTGGCACCTCCCGGTTAAAAAAAATCTCCATTCCCTCTTACAATAAAACTTGATAATGAAATAGCATTGAATCAAACAAATTTTTGCTACGACCCTTTTAAACTTGTTTTATATCTAAGTTGCCGTGGTCTTTAACCGATCCCGTCCATTTTTACTAGAAATATTTTCTGCTATAAGGAAAATATGTGTACACAATTTCATTACGATATGTTAATTTTTCTTCGAGTTATGGCTCCCGAAACATAGAAAATTGCGTAGTCATAAAAGGGGCGGTGCCACGCCCATTTTTTTAAATTTGAAGTTTTTCCAATTTAATGTTATAATACAATTTAGAAAGTAAAATTCTATTGATACAAATCTCTTTTTTGCAAAGATATAGTTTATTTTATTCGTCCACGACCCTTTTTAGAATCTTTTATATAAAAGTAGGCGTGGTCCTTAACCGATTTCGTTAATTTTTCTTCAAATCATTCCTTATAGTAAAGGCAACCTCTCTGCCGAATTTTGTTACGATATGTTTAACGATTTTTGATTTATGATTAATAATATTTATAAAATTGATTTTATCAAAAGTGGGCGGTGCCACGCCCATTTTGAAAATTGTTTCCAAATTTTTATCAAGAGTTTCAACATTCTAGGTGTATTAATTACTAAATTATCAGCTTTTTTTGTTTTCCAAAATTTTATATATATAAAAAGTGGGCGTGGTTATCATCCGATTTCACTCATTTTCAATAACAATCTATTCTGGGTCCAGATAAGCTAGTGCACCAAATTTGGTGAAGATATCTCAATATTTACTCAAGTTATCGTGCTAACGGGCGGACGGACGGACATGCCTCAATCAAATTTTTTTTCGATACTGATGATTTTGATATATGGAAGTCTATATCTATCTCGATTCCTTTATACCTGTACAACCAACCGTTATCCAATCAAAGTTAATATACTCTGTGTGCAAAGCACGCTGACTATAAAAATGGCAAAAAACCCCCTTATCTGAACGATCGGTTGTATGGGATGTAACTACATATAGCTCCGATCGAAATGATTTTTACAGGAAATCTTCTATGATATATTAGAATATATATCACCGAGTTTCACGTTTATACTTTCTAAATTGCGGCAGGAATGACCAAAATCGTCTTATCTGAACGATCGGTTGTATGGGAGATATATGTTATAGTGGTCCGTTCCTACCAGATCCGACAAATGTCTAATATAACATAAAAATACACCCTTGTGCCAAATTTCATTGAGATATCTCAAAATCTGAGGGACTAGTTTGCGTTCAAACAGATAGACGGACGGACAGATGGACGGACAGACGGACGAAAAGTAGACGGACATGGCTATATCAACTCAGTTCGTCGCCCTGATCAATTCGGTATACTTAATGGTGAGTCTATCTTCTATATTTCTCAACGTTACAAACATCGGACCAAAGTTAATATACCATTTCATGTTCATGAAAGATATAAAAACAAGTAAGGAAGGCTAAGTTCGGGCGTAACCGAACATTACATACTCAGCTGAGAGCTTTGGAGACCAAATAAGGGAAAATCACCATGTAGGAAAATGAGGTAACCCTGGAATGTGTTTGTATGACATGTGTATCAATTGGAAGGTATTAAAGAGTATTTTTTTTAAAAGGGAGTGGGCCTTAGTTCTATAGATGGAAGCCATTTAGGGCTATCGCCATAAAGGTGGACCAGGGCTGACTCTAGGATTTGTTTGTACGATATGGGTATCAATTTAAAGGTATCAATAACGGTTCTAAAAGGGAGTGGCTCTTAGTTGTATATGTGAAGGCGTTTTCGAGATATCGACCAAAATGTGGACCAGGGTGACCCAGAACATCAACTGTCGGGTATCGCTAATTTATTTATATATGTAATACCTGTCAAGATTCCAAGGGCTTTTGATTTCGTCCTGCAAAACTTTTTCATTTCTTCTACTTAATATGATAGGTGTCACACCCATTTTACAAAGTTTTTTTCTAAAGTTATATTTTGCGTCCATAGACCAATACAATTACCATGTTGCATCCCTTTTTTCATATTTGGTATAGAATTAAGACAATTTCGATATCGAAAAAGTGGGCGTGGCCATAGTCGGATTTCGGCCATTTTTTATACCAAGATAAAGTGAGTTCAGATAAATACGTGGACTAAGTTTAGTAAAGATATATCGATTTTTGCTCAAGTTATCGTGTTAAGTGCCGAACGGAAGGACAGACGGTCGACTGTGTATAAAAACTGGCGTGGCTTTAACCGATTTCGCCCATTTTCACAGAAAACAGTTATCGTCATAGAATCTATGCCCCTACCAAATTTCACATGGATTGGTAAATTTTTGTTCGACTTATTGCATTAAAATTATTCTAGACGAATTAAATGAAAAAGGGCGAAGCCACGCCCAATTTTAAATTTTCTTTTAATTTTGTATTTTGTTGCACCATATTATTACTGGAGTTGAATCTTGACATAATTTACTTATATACTGTAAAGATATTAAATTTTTATGCTCAGTTGAGCAGAGCTCACAGAGTATATTAAGTTTGATTGGATAACGGTTGGTTGTACATATATAAAGGAATCGAGATAGATATAGACTTCCATATATCAAAATAATCAGGATCGAAAAAAAATTTGATTGAGCCATGTCCGTCCGTCCGTTAACACGATAACTTGAGTAAATTTTGAGGTATTTTGATGAAATTTGGTATGTAGGTTCCTGAGCACTCATCTCAGATCGCTATTTAAAATGAACGATATCGGACTATAACCACGCGCACTTTTTCGATATCGAAAATTTCGAAAAACCGAAAAAGTGCGATAATTCATTACAAAAGACAGATAAAGCGACGAAACTTGGTAGATGAGTTGAACTTATGACGCAAAATAGAAAATTAGTAAAATTTTGGACAATGGGCGTGGCACCGCCCACTTTCAAAAGAAGGTAATTTAAAACTTTTGCAAGCTGTAATTTGGCAGTGGTTGAAGATATGATGATGAAATTTGGCAGGAACGTTACTCTTATTACTATATGTACGCTTAATAAAACTTAGCAAAATCGGAGAAGGACCACGCCCACTTTTAAAAAAAATTTTTTTAAAAGTAAAATTTTAACAAAAAATTTAATATCTTTACAGTATATAAGTAAATTATGTCCAGATTCAACTCCAGTTATGATATGGTGCAACAAAATACAAAAATAAAAGAAAATTTAAAAATGGGCGTGGCTCCGCCCTTTTTCATTTAATTTGTCTAGGATACTTTTAACGCCATAAGTCGAACAAAAATTAACCAATCCTTTTGAAATTTGGTAGGGGCATATATTTTATGGCGTTAACTGTTTTCTGTGAAAATGGGCGAAATCGGTTGATGCCACGCCCAGTTTTTATACACAATGGTCCGTCTGTCCTTCCGCATGGCCGTTAACACGATAACTTGAGCAAAAATCGATATATCTTTACTAAACTCAGTTCACGTACTTATCTGAACTCACTTTATCTTGGTATGAAAAATGAACGAAATCCGACTATGACCACGTCCACTTTTTCCATATCGAAAATTACGAAAAATGAAAAAAATGCCATAATTCTATACCAAATACGAAAAAAGGGATGAAATGTGGTAAGGTAATTGGACTGTTTTATTGACGCGAAATATAACTTCAGAAAAAAACTTTATAAAATGGTTGTGACACCTACCATATTAAGTAGAAGAAAATGAAAAAGTTCTGCAGGGCGAAATAAAAAACCCTTAAAATCTTGGCAGGTAGTACATATATAAATAAATTAGCGGTATCCAACAGATGATGTTCTGGGTCACCCTGGTCCACATTTTGGTCGATATCTGGAAAACGCCTTCACATATACAACTACCACCACTCCCTTTTAAAACTCTCATTAATACCTTTAATTTGATACCCATATCGTACAAACTCATTCTAGAGTCACCCCTGGTCCACCTTTATGGCGATATTTCGAAACGGCGTCCATCTATAGTACTTAGGTCCACGCCCTTTTAAAATACTCATTAATACGTTTCATTTGATACCCATATCGTACGAACGCATTCTAGAGTCAACCCTGATCCACCTTTATGGCTATATCCCTAAATGGCGTCCACCTATAGAACTATGGCCCACTCCCTCATAAAACACTCTTTAATGCCTTTCATTTGATACGCATGTCATACAAACACATTCCAGGGTTTCCCTCGGTTCATTTTCCTACATGGTTATTTTCCCTTATGTTGTCACCATAGCTCTCAACTGAGTATGTAATGTTCGGTTACACCCGAACTTAACCTTCCTTACTTGTTTGTTATAATTTGACTTTAAAAAAAATTTTTTTTAAAAGTGGGCGTGTTCGTCATCCGATTTTGCTAATTTTTATTTAGCTCACATACAGTAACAGGAGTACCGTTCCTGCCAAATTTCATCTTGATGTCTTTAACGGCTGCCAAATTACAGCTTGCAAAACTTTTAAATTACCTTCTTCTATTTTGCGTCATAAGGTGAACCGACCTACCAAGTTTCTTCGCTTTATCCGTTTTTGGTAATGAATTATCACACTTTTCCGATTTTTCGAAATTATTGATATCGAAAAAGTGGGCGTGGTTGTGATCCGATTTCGTTCATTTTAAATAGCGATCTGAGATGCCCAGGAACATCAAGATACCTCAAAATTTACTCAAGTTATCGTGTTAACGGACAGACGGACGGACGCACGGACGGACATGGCTCAATCAAAATTTGTTTCGATTTCGATATATGTAAGTCCATATCTATCTCGAATCCTTTATACCTGTACAACCAACCGTTATACAATCAAAATTAATATACTCTGTGTGCAAAGCACGCTGAATATAAAAATTGGTGTACGTAGCAAATTTCTATGCTTTAATGCTACTATGCTTACGCTTAGATGCCTCTACTGCAATTATTCATGTTTTAAGGTTATTAGTGGACTAACCAAAAAATTAGTATTAGTGCGTACACAAACAAAGAATATCAAGCACTTATATCCACTAAAACACATTTACATAGTCATGCTTCGTAAAATGAATAACCGTTCATAAGCCACGGAGCAGTTTCATACTCAATTGTCTTATTGAGCAAGAAAGTCAACTGTGTTATACGAAAACACTAATTTGAATCAGTATGACTAACAGTATAATAAAATGAATATAGTCATATCAGTCTTCTGACGCTAGCAACATAACGATGTACACGAAACTAAACTGAATACAGCGCTAAAGAAAAACCGATAATAAACGAAGTATACAGTGTATTACACACGAAATCAACATGCTACTGAGTTAAAGCGACTATGATTTCAGTTTATATTCAACAATGTCATATATGTATGGGACATATGTGTTGCGGGGCACTCGTATATATTTTCTATTTTATGTGCTAGTCACTCGTAGTATTTGTCTGTACTTGACTAAGTACACATTTAGACACAATTTTTTGGCTCAAGACTAAGTGCACTAATTTTATTAGTACTCAAAGCAGACCTCTGGTAAGCATACCGCGGTGCTGCTATGATATTGTGGCGAATATTAGCAGTTCAATACCAGAAACGATATAATATAGAGACATTGTATAGACGAAAAATCGTGTGAGGCAAGCTTCACAAAATTCTAGTAGCTCACATTCACCACTTACCACAGCAGAATTTGTTAAACTACCACTGTCATTATTTGTTATTTAACAATTATTTGTACACTTTTTATTCAGCTGTGTTCAGAATTCACATTTTTACTCCCTAAAACTCCAACCAGTGTATTTCTGTGCTTAAATTATGTTAAAAATCGTGTTAAAATTTGTGGTGTGGTGGAAGTGACCTACTAGAATTTTGTTACGCTCCGCTGCTTTCCACCGAAGTTCGCGCATGCAACATCTTTATTTTCGATAATTTTTGTCAATACATCATATGCTGCCACTAAATAAAACCACAACAACAATAAAGGAAGCAGCCACACTTGTGTGCATGAACACAACGACAGTAAGCCATTTACACACATGCATAGAAGGCAACATAGAATATTTCACACACATAACTATCAGCGGAAGCGAAGAGATTATTTCACATTCACATAGGTAATCATCAGCTAAGAGCGAGCAGAAGCTGTTACTCACCCATATACATGCATATAGCTAAATGAAAAACATAAACTACAGAGATACATGTATATAGCTAAATAACAAAGTATAAGATACAACTGTTCCAGAAGGTATGTTCGTGAAAAGTCTAGACCTTAGGAATAATTGGTGAACGAGTCCTACTGAAAGTATAAAATCCCCGCGGTGCAAGCGATATTGGATCAGTTTAATTTTAACACTCTTCTAGTGAAGCACGCCAGTAATTAATTTGTGTAGTGCTATTCCCAAAGTAGTCTAAATAAAGCACATTTGGTTATACTGAATACTTGAGTTATTTATTCGACAGCTCAGCGATTCGAACGTTAGCAGGATGTGCATAATTATCAGGAAGTTCCCAAATTTAGTTGCAATTTTATTATGCGCCCATACTCTTTACTCTATACGCCCTTTTCCGTAATACAATTTTACACTACGACGCTCACATGCTTTTACGTTTATAAGCTATTACGCGTGTGTTAATACGTATACAAATTTTAATTCTCAACGCATAATCCTTACTTAATAATTTGGGAAAAATGTATCTTCATGTTTGCGGCACTAAATTTTTCAACAGACAACAATGTTGTGAAAAAGCTTTTATTATTGCTTTTACGTTACTACGCCCACGATAATGCGCCTTACGCTATATGCTTATACATTTGTTCCGAGGATTAGACACTATTTTTATTTTATGCTATTCCGCCTTTCGCTAACGCGGTTTTACAATATTACGCTCATATGCTTTTACGCTGTTACGCTTGCGTTAATATGCGGAAGTCTCGTTATTCTCTAGGATTATTTCTTTTGCGTAATTAAGACGTCCGTTTCCAATGCCGTGGAAAAAAGTTTTGTTACTAATTCTACGCTATTACAACTAGGCTAATGCGATTTTACGCTAAACGACTCAAGATTTATTTCATGGATTAGCGCACTACAATATTCACAGCCGGCGACAAATCTTGTAACCTTCTATTGGTATGGCTAAACGTACGGTTTCTAAGCTCTCTAAAAATCAATATGTTTCGAAGTGACCTAATAAAAACTTTACCGAGATAGTCGGGCTTTCTTAATCTTTCAGCGGATGTCCCCATTTTCTTATTACAACAAAAACAACCGTATCATAGTCCCAAGTAAATAGCAGATTGATAAACAAAACACGATTTACTGAGCTTTCTGGTTATAAGCTTAATGGTGGTTCAGCTGAAAAACACAGAAGAAGAAGGTGCAGGTCTGTTAGAACAACGCTCAAGGCATTGCCAGTCACCACACATCATAGAAAAACTAAGTTAAAATTTAAACTAAATTGATTTTATCAATAAAGATGTCTTTGGCTTTTAGGCTTTAAAGGAGCTTTTGACTATCTAGGCTGATATATAGTCATCGAAAGCCATGGAGTAGTTCTTTTTTGGAAAGAACAGCTGCTACTGTTGGGGTAAACGAAAGAATAGATGTAGATGCGGCTCAAAATTGTACGCAGGAATCCATCTGTTCTACATGTTTATAGAACATAAAGATGAGCTTCCTGTTGAGGCAGCTCGAGTCGATTCTGAAATTCTGGGCTTTTGGGACAGCCTTCTCCAGAATGAGAACTCGCAGATGAATGTCGCCCTCCTCAGAGAGTTATAAAAAAATAAATCTAAGGCGCGATAACCTCCGAAGAGATCTAAGGCCGAGCTTCTCTTCCAATTTGCGCCGTGCTCCTCTTGATTTTCCCTACAAATTGGCCGGACGGGGCCTACATGTTTTATGCCGACTCCGAACGGCATCTGCAAGGCAGATGAGTTTTCACTGAGAGCTTTTCAGGGCAGAAATACACCCGGAGCGCTTTCCAAACATTGCCGAGGGGCGACCCCGCTTAGAAAAAATTTCTTCTAATTGAAAAACCTTATTTCTAAAATTTTGATGTTGCTTTGCCCGGGGTGCGAACCCAGGACATACGGTGTGATAGGCGGAGCACGGTACCATCACACCACGGTGGCCTCAGAGAGTTACTGTCTGAAATAACTAGTGGCAAACTGGAGCAACCGCGTGGCCTCTTCTTAGCTTTTGCAAAGGACTCCATTAATTGTGTGCTCACCAGTGCGTTGCATCGTTTCGTAGGATGGGATACAAGTTTAATTGGGTGAACTCCCACTCGACTTGGAAATCATACAGCGCAATGTCGCCTACAGAACCCTGTTGACGATATCCCCAAAGAAGGGGTCATGTAGGAGTATATATAGGACCTTTCGGACTTAATATTTTATCTGGGTCTGGTTTTCTGCTAAGAGGTCATATTTCTTTTAACGTATTCCTGCATGGAACGTACTCGAACGAGTAGAAGGATAATATGTGGACTGTGCATTAAAATTGGATGAATGTATTCTTGGATTGTTCAAAATCCATTATTGATTTAGGTGGTTGACAATTTTTAGTAATGATGGTGGTTTTGATGTAAGCGGTAGAATGTACACCAGTTCGAGACATCCGATAACCAATGGTGTGTGATGTTTAAACGTATGTGTGTTGTGGGTTCCAGAGTAGACGTGCACTTAACTGGAAAAAGCTTCATTTTTGAAAGTTAAACCTGGGGTTGGAAAAGTTTCTAGCACAGGGAGCGGGTTGACTTTGGAGTATGATCCAATCTGCGCTCGTAAAGGACTCTTCACGTAAACCCATCAACCGCTCAGTGGAACTCACTCTTCCAAACTGTGATACAAATCTGTTGAAATTGCTTTTGTTAGAAGATTGCGATGGTGAATAGAAGTACTAGCTTAGCCAAAAAAGTACCGCTACAACAACAACTCCGAAAAACCTTCAAACTGCTGACTACCATTTCACAAGTAGACGCATTCACAGGTGATGCATTGTTTATCATTCAAACCATAAAAATGTTTTATGCGACTACGCTCCTTCCTACGTAAATATTATCAGCTCTCATAATTTTGTTGATATAACGTTGTAAGGGCCATAGGTCAACCATAAAATAAAGAAAATCAAAAACATTCTTATGCCAAAAATAAAACCACCTAACAAAAACAACAAAAACATACAAAGTTCAACCCAAAAGTGGTTAGCAAATGAAATTTGCAAAATTGTGTAGGTGTGCCAAGTAATAAACGTAAATTTTCTGTTGTTCACCATAAATGATGTGGCGGTGGCGCTCAATGACAAACGCGCGCGTGAACTCGTAATTTTAAGCACCGAAGAAGACATCGACAACAATAACCTTAGGCAAGGCGATATGTTGATGGGGCATTGTGGCGCTTAAACTGTTGCATTTTCGAAAATTCTGACAACACAAAGACTTCCGCTCAACGGGGGCCTTAAGTTTAGGTTTTCAAAATTTTTGTGGTGACATCATAAGACACCAACGACAAGCCACAGTAGCCTCAAGTAGCTGCACTACGCTCACAATAAATACATACATACAAAATAAGCAATAATATTGTGGTTGTCTACATTTGTTATGTACGTTGTTGCTGTTATTCTTACATATTATTATTATATTTGCTGTTGTGGTCGGTGTTTAGTTTAAGTTTTTGTTTTTGTTTTCACAATTGTTGACATCATTTAAATGGCAGCTAAATCCATGTCACTACAGGAACTTGAGGCGATTAGCTATGTAAAGCAAATTTTTGACGTCTACGAGTGTGCATGTGTATGTTGATGAGGGCGTGGGGATCAACTGAAGTATAGACTTCTACTTTGAAATAAGCTACTCAAGCAATTGCATTAGCCGAAGTATAAATCAGTAGCCCTAGAGCTAGCTGCAAAAATTGGAAACAAATTAATAAACGCTTGTAATTTTATGGAACTTAGGGTGCCAATCAGCGTCCTTCAGAAAGATGGTGGTCAATTTGAGAATTTATTAGTTTATTTTACAAAAAACTAGTATACTTGTTGCCTGAAAAAATTAAAGACAATAACTCAGCCGGTATGTCTAATTGTTGTGTGATAATTGTACATCTGGTGCCCCAAATCCCGTTAATTCCGACAGCACCATAAGCCGATTAAATCTTATTCTGTATTGCTCGATATCGCGTCCATTTATGACCACATACATTAGGGCGGGTCGATTTGTGGGGAGGCAAAAAAATCGTCCATTGCTCTGGGAAAATCATATTCTAGGGATCAAAATAAGAAACTTTGCCGAAGGAACCATAGGAACAAGGAAATGAATTCTGATGTACCCCCCCCCCCCCCAGGTAGGGGTAAATTTTGAAAAATTCCACTTTGACCCATTTGGAGTGCTCCAATCGAGTCCAAATGTAACTGACCCCCACTAACTTTGGAGGCCCGATCCACCGATGCCAGTGGCACACCCCCTGGAACCCCCCTGGGGGTTCACCATACAAACATTTCAAAAAATAGCCGGTTTTGCACTTTACATGAAAAAATCAGCGAAATGCCTATGTTTTTTCTTTTTGGAGTTTATTTTTCTCTTTAGAAATTTATTTAGTCAGAACATATGTAAATAAAAAAATGAATTTTACTTAGTAATAGAAAAGAAATTTAAAAAAATTATTAGAAATTAGCGTTTTTACAACCCTTTTAAAACCAAGGCATCACTGTGATACATTTGCATGTCGTAAACATAGTTGTGTGGGTTTTTATTCAACCGTTTTAAAAAATGAAGGTATCACTGTGAAACAACTGCAGATCGTAAAATTGCTTGTGTTGTTTTTTTAAGCCACCACAGGACACAGCAGGTAGAATTGAAATTACCATTTCATTCTTATTACGTCGTCTCGTAGACCATATATAACGCAACAGTTTTTGTGAATGCATTAAGTCGTTGTGAAGAACTCAAAGTGTGAAGTGTTAATTTCAGATAAAAAAATATTTCAAATAAAAATAATCCCCCATCCTCTACACCGCAAGATGAAGCAACTACATCAACAACTATCGAAAACCCAATGAGTCATATACCCAAGCATGATGTTACTGTTTTTGGTGTGTCTACTGATTTAACTGATCTTAATTTACCAACCCATCTGGATATCTTGAGATATTATTTTTACTTAAGCGAATGTGCTAACACAGAACAAAAAAAGTTTTCCCATAAATCATTCACTATTGAAGTACAAGATAAGTTGATTGGAATTTGGGAAAAACTTGGTATGGAAATAATGCTGAAAAAAAGTGTATTTAATAAATTGAATAAATTGCTTGACAAGTATCAAGAGCAAATCAAGAGGAGAAACAACACCCATTGGTCACGATTTCTAAAACCTCGTTTACGTAAAATTGTCAATCAAGTAATTAAGGATAATTCATATTATGCGCATTCGGAAAATATATTGTTATCAATGTTGTTTGATGATAGCAAAGAAAAGCGCGACTGTGCCATCAAGAAAATTCTACGCTATCGAACCGATGTTGACGAGCCAATGGAACTTAGAGTTTACAAAAAACCAGATATAAACTTTAATTGCACAAGTTATATGGAAATGATCAATTTGAATGATATAAATATAGTATTTGAACCACCATTCACGCGAAGTATTCCGTACGATACATTGAAAGAATATTTAAATCAAAATGATCCAAAAATTCCATCACACATACAAGGAACGGAACGACATGTTCAATTGCTAGCTAGCGTTTTCAAACGGGTTATACCGGAAAATGTAGAGGCTGTTATGGCGACGACATTAGAGAGCCGTTTGAAATTGCGCAGACTTGAAATTAAAAAAGACTTCAAACAATAATTTGGTGGTGGGGGGGGGGGGGGGGGGGGGGCATCAGAATTCGGTTTAGAGGTATGGTTCCTTCGGCAAAGTTTCTTATTTTGATCCCTAGAATATGATTTTCATAGAGCAATGAGCGATTTTTAAATCGACCCGCCCTAACATACATGGGTATTTAGAAATTCCAGCTACAGGGAAAATATTATAGATTGAAAACTTATCATTTCGATCCTATCTACAAAATTCTACTGTGGTGCTCGGAATAACGTCCATCGCGACATCATCAAGAATAAAATTCTGGCTATTTTAACTGTGATAAAGGGATAACAGTTTGAAAACTAATAATTTCAAACCTTTCAACAAATTTCTACTATGCTGCTTGTAATACCAACTATGCGGTTAACGTTCGGAAATTATTACAACCACTTAATCTAGCAATTCCTTAACCCTAGAACACTAAACCTCTTTTTTTACTATTTCATATTAACCTCGCCTGTGAGGCTACTTTTTCAAATATTAACAAATTTATATTAGCTCGGTTGAATGTTTGTCCGCTTTTCATACAAATCTTGCACTCGATTTTTAAGTAACCTCTCATTGAGCTGCAAACATGAAACTTTACACTTAGCTTAGAACACCGTGACAATGCAACAAAGGAAAAAAAAATCGGTTAGGTGGCGCACGGATTAAAATAATTAGATAAGAATTTGAAAATTTTTAAACCAGCTTTTAAGTAACTTCTCAATGAGCTAGATACTTGAAATTTCAAACTTAATTCAGAGGTCGATGACACGATACAAAAAGTGAGACTAGGGGGTGCACGGACTGAGATATTTAGAAAAATCCTGCGAAACGGAGGGAATTTTGGGATTGATTTTTATGTAAGTTCTCATTGAGATACAAGCGTAAAACTTAACAGACAGATTAAGACACCGAGAAATGTTACATTTTACATTTACAAAAGGAGCAAATAAAAATAAAATAAAAAAATTTTAAACTCTTGCTTTATATAAATGGAGAAAAATCAGCGAAAAATGTCTCCTTATATAAATACATATTCTTGCTAAACTTTGATTTTTAAATTTTGACATAGAAATTGCAAAAATATTTATGAAAATTAAAAATGTAAAGGTGGATCGCAAGTGAATGACTAATAATATCTCCTTTGCTACCAACTTTCCAATCCAAGCAATGTGCGCTCCACTTTTATATTTTTAATATAATTTTAGAAACTGCCATTTTGATGCTATTTTAGTAATTGTTTGAGATTGTTAACTATGTTTGCAGATTGCACACCGAAGTCAACGGATCGTCCGCAGATTGTGACACCAACTGTCCGACTGGGTCTGCACCTGATTGGTGCTGATATTTTATCGATTTGTATTGCTAGATATATCGAATAAGATCTCATTTTGTCTTATCACTAATTTGAGTAATTAATAAAGTTTGTTCATTGAAAGTGGTAGTGAACCACACTATCTGGAAATCATCGTTTTTTTTTCTTTAACTCAAGGATAACCCTCAAGGGAATTATCTCCTCACAGGAGTGGACAACCATCAAGAGTGGACAACCATCAAGTAAGTTCTCAAACAGTAATAAACCAAATATTTATTTTATTTTTAAAAATTTATTTTTATTTATTTTGAGTTTAAGTATTTTCATACTAATAAGAATTTTCTTTTTTTGTAGTTATTCAAAAATTTTAAGTTAACACGAAAACTCAATTAAAAATTATTTTAAAAATTAAAGTAAAGAATACAAAGAAGTTAACACTATATTTACAACAGAAACTAAATATTCAGCATTTGGTCGTGAACTTTTGGCAATTTATAATTCAATTAAACATTTTAAACATTTTCTTGAAGGTAGAACTTTTACAATTTATACTGATCATAAACCTTTAATTCATGTTCTAAGTTCTAAAGTAGATAGATCTCCTCGTCAACTACGGCATCTTGAATATATTGCTCAATTTACAAATGATATTCAATATATACGTGGAAAAGAAAACATAGTTGCCGACACACTTTCCCATATTCCAGAAATAAATGCAATTTCAACTCAAGATATAAATTTAGAAACTTTATATAAAGAACAACAAACTGATACATTTTTACAAAAACCATTTCTGATCAAAATTCTAAAAATAATTTAAAAGAAATTCATATTCCAGTTATTAATTTAAATATATGGTGTGATGTTTCTCTTAAACCTTTTTGACCTTATGTTCCACATTCTGTGAGAAGAATTATATTTGACAAAATTCTTTGGTGGTTAACCAAATATTTAAATATTTATTTTTTAAAAATATTATTTTATTTATTTTTGAGTTTAAATATTTTCAAACTAATTAGAATTTTCTTTTTTTGAATTTATTCAAAAATTTTAAGTTGACACGAAAACTCAATTAAACATTATTTTAAAAATTAAAGTAAAGAATACAAAGTAGTTAACACTATATTTACTCCCCCTCCAAGAAAATATTTAAAACAAACAAATTATTAATTAATATTAAATGTAACCTTTATTTCTTTTTTGTTGTTTAATGTATTTGTATTTGTAATTAAATTAGTGTTAATAAGTATGTTTGCTGGTTTAAGTAAACCAATTGAAATATCTTTAATAGTATTTTTGTATTGAATTGTAGATGTTTTATGTTGCTTTGGAATAACTTTAAAAGGTTCTTCATAAGAAGATTCTATATTAAATTTACGAAGAACTTTAACAAAAACATACTCACACTTTTCTATTTTTTTAGGAACGAAAAAGTTTTCTTTGTTATGATGAAAAACTTTAGAACGAACAAGTGAAAAATATTCTGTTATTTTGTGAAGAGCGTCATTAGAAAAATCATGTTCTTTATTACTATTTGAAATAATTAATTCACCAGGAATTCTAAGTGTTTGGCCATAAACAAGTTCAGCAGATGTACATTTTAAATCTTCTTTAATAGAAGTTCGTAAACCAAGTAGAAAGAATGGTAAAATGTCAGACCAATGAACCGAGTCGTTTGATGCTATAATTGCTGCTTTTAAAGTTCGATGCTTGGGGATGGTAAGGAGATGTATGAATTTTATGAGAACCTAAAAGTTTAGTTAATTCCGTAAAAAATTTTGAGGTGAATTGTGAACCTTGATCTACCGTAATATTAAATGGTATACCAAATCGTGGTATATAATTTTGAATAAAAGTTTTTACTATAGTATTTGTTGAAATATCTTTAAGTGGATAAGCTTCAGGCCAACGTGAAAATCTGTCCATAATTGTTAAAATATAACAATTTTCATTTGAAACTGGAAGAGGTCCAACAATATCCATATGAATATGTTCAAAACGACCTGATGGTATTTGAATTTTTTGAATAGGAGGTTTAGTATGTCTTGAAATTTTGGATTTTTGACAATTGATACAAGATGAAATCTAATCGTTAATTTCTTTACGCATGTTAGGCCAATAATATTTATTATGAATTAATTTTCTAGTTGTTCTTATACTTGGATGAGATAATGAATGAATTATAGTGTTAACTACTTTGTATTCTTTACTTTAATTTTTAAAATAATTTTTAATTGAGTTTTCGTGTTAACTTAAAATTTTTGAATAACTTCAAAAAAAGAAAATTCTAATTAGTTGGAAAATATTTGAACTCAAAAATAAATAAAATAATATTTTTAAAAAATAAATATTTAAATATTTGGTTAACCATCATTTAAACTCAAAAACAAGTAAGGAAGGTTAAGTTCGGGTGTAACCGAACATTACATACTCAGTTGAGGGGTATCGTGACAGCATAAGGGAAAATAACCATGTAGGAAAATGAACCGAGGGAAACCCTGGAATGTGCTTGTATGACATGTGTATCAAATGGAAGGTAGTAAAGAGTATTTTATGAGGGAGTGGGCCATAGTTCTATAGGTGGACGCCATTTAGGGATATAGCCATAAAGGTGGATCAGGGTTGACTCTAGAAGGCGTTTGTACGATATGGGTATCAAATTAAAGGTATTAATGAGGGTTTTAAAAGGGAGTTTGGTTGTTGTATAGGTGGTCGCCTTTTCGAGATATCGCCATAAAGATGGACCAGGGGTGACCCTAGAATTTGTTTGTACAATATGGGTATCAAAAGAAAGGTGTTAATGAGCATTTTAAAAGGGAGTAATCCTTAGTTCCATAGGTGGACGCCGTTTCAAGATATCGCCATAAAGGTGGACCAGGGGTGACCCTAGAATTTGTTTGTACAATATGGGTATCAAATGAAAGGTGTTAATGAACTTTTTCATTTTCTTCTACTTAACATGGTAGGTGTCACAACCATTTTATAAAGTTTTTTCTAAAGTTATATTTCGCGTCGATAAAACAATCCAATTACCTTACCATGTTTCATCCCTTTTTTCGTATTTGGTATAGAATTATGGCATTTTTTTCGTAATTTTCGATATCGAAAAAGTGGGCGTGGTCATAGTCGGATTTCGTTCATTTTACATACCAAAATAAAGTGAGTTCAAGTAAGCACGTGAACTAAGTTCATTAAAGATATGTCGATTTTTGCTCAAGTTATCGGGTTAACGGCCATGCGGAAGGACAGACGGATGATTGTGTATAAAAACTGGGCGTGGCATCAACCGATTTCGCCCATTTTCACAGAAAACAGTTAACGTCATAAAATCTATGCCCCTACCAAATTCCAAAAGGATTGGTTCATTTTTGTTCGACTTATGGCGTTAAAAGTATCCTAGACAAATTAAATGAAAAAGGGCGGAGCCACGCCCATTTTGAAATTTTCTTTTATTTTTGTATTTCGTTGCACCATATCATTACTGGAGTTGAATGTTGACATAATTTACTTATATACTGTAAAGATATTAAATTTTTTGTTAAAATTTTACTTAAAAAAAAATTTTTTTTTTAAAGTGGGCGTGGTCCTTCTCCGATTTTGCTAATTTTTATTAAGCGTACATATAGTAATAGGAGTAACGTTCCTGCCAAATTTCATAATGATATCTTCAACGACTACCAAATTACAGCTTGCAAAAGTTTTAAATTACCTTCTTTTAAAAGTGGGCGGTGCCATGCCCATTGTCCAAAATTTTAGTAATTTTCTATTCTGCGTCATAAGTTCAACTCATCTACCAAGTTTCGTCGCTGTATCGGTCTTTTGTAATGAATTATCGAACTTTTTCGGTTTTTCGAAATTTTCGATATCGAAAAAGTGGGCGTGGTTATAGTCCGATATCGTTCATTTTAAATAGCGATCTGAGATGAGTGCTCAGGAACCTACATACCAAATTTCATCAAGAGACCTCAAAATTTACTCAAGTTATCGTGTTAACGGACGGACGGACGGACGAACGGACGGACGGACGGACATGGCTCAATCAAATTTTTTTTCGATCCTGATTATTTTGATATATGGAAGTCTATATCTATCTCGATTCCTTTATATATGTACAACCAACCGTTATCCAATCAAACTTAATATACTCTGTGAGCTCTGCTCAACTGAGTATAATAAATATAAAGTAGTTAACACTATAGCTATCAACGCCAAAATAAGCATACTTGATTGGGATAGTATATTCTCTGGTGTTGGTGTCAGTGAGTGCTTTCATATTTTCAAAGGTAAAGGCAACCAAATTTAGTTTGATCCCTCGAATAGGGAAAAATTGCCATAAAACTCCTTAGTATACGAATGAGTTAAAAAAACTTAAGAATTTACGAAACCAATTCTTTAAGAAGCACAAACTGTCTGACTCGCCTGCTTTTAAGGAATAATATATATATTATTCAAAGCAAATTAAATCCCTAAGAAATCGGCTCCATAAAAAATATATTGAGAAATTTGAATGCGACATTAAGTCGAATCCGAAATCTTTCTGGCGGTACGTTAGAGCTAAAAAGTTATGCTCTAGCACCCCATCTCATATTTTTTATAATGAAACCTCTGCATACTCTCTTACTGATGCCGTCATTCTTTTTGCAGATTTCTTCAGGTCTAACTTCGAGTCTGATATTGTTTTGCTGATGTGGTTGAGCATACTGATGTTGATACTCATATAAATTTTGGTGAACTTTCCATATCACTTGATGATGTTACTCGGGGAATTTCGGTGTTAAATTACTCAAAACAATCTGATGCGGATGGACTGTGTTCATTCTTGTTAAAAAATACTGTTGCCATTGCTTATCCGATTTTATTAATTCTCAATAAATCTGTAAAGTGGGGAGATTTTATTAATGCCTAGAAAGTAACTTCCATTACTCCAATTTTCAAGAGTGGCAATAAGAACAATATTGCCAACTACCGCCCAATATCAAAACTTTCCACAATATCGAAACTTTTCTAGATTATAATAAAGGAAAAGATATCGTTTGCGGTAAAAAGTATTATTTCACCCAACCAGCATGATTTTATGTCCTTTAGGTCGACTGTGACTAATTTTACTGTTTTTACTGAATATTGTCTCTCTGTCTTTAATAATAGTGCACAAGTATATACTATCAACACTGATTTTTCTAAGACCTTCAATAAAGTTAACCATACATTACTACTTTTAAAACTTGCTTCACTCCCAATATTCTATCATGGGTGAAGTCTTACCTGTCGGATCGCAGTTGTGCTGTTGTGGTCGATGGTGTCACTTCTCATTCTTTTACCGCGACCTCTGGTGTTCCTCAAGGAAGTGTCCTATGACCTCTTCTATTGGTCATTTTTATTAATGACATACGTCATTGCTTCATTTACTCGAATTTTTTGTTGCACGCAGATGACTTGAAAATTTTTACATCAGTCACAAATCAGGCAGATTCCCTACGCTGCAGTCAGATTTTGACAGTGTAATAGATTGGTGTAGTAGGAATTGCTTACATTTAAATATTAATAAGTGCTTCACATCCCATTTTCAAAATCCCGTAATGGTATTAACACGTTGTATCACATTGGTGTTTCTGTTTTGAAAACTGTTGATGAAAAATCCGACCTTGGAGTTTTCTTCGATGCTAATCAAAGTCAACTTTATGAGGTGGGTTTAGTCAAAGGCTGAGGTATGCTCAAGTAAATCCAGAGTCGGATGGAGGTCCCACTTCCCCCACCTAAATAAATACACAGTAAATTAGTGTTTTGATTTCGAACACACACACACACGCGGCTCTCAGGCTAAAATATCCACAACCTTGAATCCAGGAGAGAGAGAGAGAGAGAGATGTTCACTAGGTAGTGTCGCTGACAATATAGTGTAACCCAAGGACGACGGCTCTCCACAGAGAGAGGGAGATAGAGTGCTAGCTAAGCGGTGGCTGAGATGGGTGAGCCCCGTCTTACTCAGAGGAGATGATAACAAATGTTAGGGTTGCCCAATAGGCCGGGGGGGAAGTACCATCGGCAGAACCGACCTTGTAACTTTACCCCCCCTCGACCCAAATAGAGTCCCTGGAATATGGGTAAGTCTGCCCAATAGGCCTGGGGGAAGTACCATCGGCAGAACCGACCTTGTAACTTAACTCCCCCCCCCCCCCTCGACCCAGAGCGAGCCCCTACAATGTATTTATATTGGCTCGGGCAGTCTGCCAGGGTAGTGGGACCGGTTGGCGTTGGGACCGGTTTCCTTCCTACCCGAGAAGGCTGCTCGTGCATTACCTTTCCGATGAGTAATAAGAGGTGTAAATCCCGTCTTACTCACCGAAAATGTGGGTAAACCTGCGGGGTGTCCGATAAGCAGGGGGGCGTACCATCGGTGGAACCGACCTTGTAACGCACCCTCCTAACCTAAAGGGCTCCCCTTGTCGACCGCCACTGTTATTGCTAAGTCATATTCAATGCTTGCGTTCATTCGCCCCTTTAGCTCGGATTTCCATGATCCATATACGTTAAATCTACTATATACATGGCTTGTACGGTCTAAACTGGAATATGCTTTCTTCGTTTGGAGACCATACCACGCTTGTCATATACAGCGACTTGAAATGATCCAGAAAAAATGTTTTCGTTTTGGGCTCCGTTTCAGGTTCCCTTACCATCTTACTACTCTAGATGTCTACTTATAAGACTGAAGTCCCTGGATAGTAGAAGATCTATTCTAGCGCTGACATTTATTTATGATTTGACAGGGAGCACGATTGACTCGTCGTTTCTTTTGGAGCGTATTCGCTTCAATATACCATCTAGAACACTTCGAAATCATGATATTTTTTTATTGGATAGAGCCAGGACGACATATGTCGCTAACTCGCCTATTGCTAGGGCATTGAAGGAATTCACTCTTCTTAATAATTCCAGGGAAATTGATTTTTCAGTAAATAAATCAAAGTTTAAACTTTTACTAAATGATTTGATATGGTAGATAATATTTAAGGTAATATTTTGTAAATAGTCTGTAAGGATGTTTTAAAATGTTCTAGATTTAAATAAATAATTCTCATAAATATTTTTGCAATTTCTATGTCAAAATTTAAAAATCAAAGTTTAGCAAAAATATGTCTTTATATAAGGAGACTTTTTTCGCTGATTTTTGTCTATTTATATAAAGGAAGGGCCTAAAATTGTTTATACTCAGTTGAGCAGAGCTCACAGAGTATATTAAGTTTGATTGGATAACGGTTGGTTGTACATATATAAAGGAATCGAGATAGATATAGACTTCCATATACCAAAATAATCAGGATCCAGAAAAAATTTGATTGAGCCATGTCCGTCCGTCCGTCCGTCCGTCCGTCCGTCCGTTAACACGATAACTTGAGTAAATTTTGAGGTATCTTGATGAAATTTGGTATGTAGGTTCCTGAGCACTCATCTCAGATCGCTATTTAAAATGAACGATATCGGACTATAACCACGCCCACTTTTTCGATATCGAAAATTTCGAAAAACCGAAAAAATGCGATAATTCATTGCCAAAGGCAGCTAAAGCGATGAAACTTGGTAGATGGGTTGACGTTATGACGCAAAATAGAAAATTAGTAAGACTTTGGACAATGGGCGTGGCACCGCCCACTTTTACAAGAAGGTAATTTAAAAGTTTTCCAAGCTGTAATTTGGCATTCGTTGAAGATATCATGATGAAATTTGGCAGGAACGTTACTACTATTACTATATATGTGCTAAATAAAAATTAGCAAAATTGGATGAAGAACACACCCACTTTTTAAAAGATATTTTTTTTAAATTCAAATTTTAACAAAAAATTTAATATCTTTACTGTATATAAGTAAATTAAGTCAAAATTCAACTCCAGTAATGATATGATGCAACAAAATACAAAAATAAAAGAAAATTTCAAAATGGGCGTGGCTCCGCCCATTTTCATTTAGTGAGTCTAGAATACTTTTAATGCCATAAGTCGAAAAAAAATTTACCAATCCTTTTGAAATTTGGTAGGAGCATAGATTCTATGACGTTAACTGTTCTCTGTGAAAATGGGCGAAATCGGTGGAAGCCACGCCCAGTTTTTATACACAGTCCACCGTCTGTCCTTCCGCTCGGCCGTTAACACAATAACTTGAGCAAAAACCGATATATCTTTACTAAACTTAGCCCACGTACTTATCTGAACTCACTTTATCTTGGTATAAAAAATTAAAAAAATGCCATAATTCTATACCAAATACGAAAAAAGGGATGAAACATGGTAACTGGATTGGTTTATTGACGCAAAATATAACTTTGGAAAAAACTTTGTAAAATGGGTGTGACACCTACCATATTAAGTAGAAGAAAATGAAAAAGTTCTACAAGGCGAAATCAACAGCCCTTGGAATCTTGGCAGGAATACTGTTAGTGTTATTGAATATATAAATAAATTAGCAGTACCCGACAGATGATTTTCTGGATCACCTGATCCACATTTGGTCGATATCGCGAGAACGCCTTCACATATACATCTAAGGGCCACTCGCTTTTAAAACCCTCATCAATACCTTTAATTTGATATCCATATCGTACAAACACATTCTAGAGTCAACCCTGGTCCACCCTAATGGCGATATCTCGAAAAGGCGTGCACCTATAGACCTAATGCCCACTCCCTCTTAAAATGCTCAGTAACACCTTTCGTTTGATACCCATATCGTAAAAACATTCTAGAGTCACCCCTGGCCCACCCTAATGGCGATATCTCGAAAAGGCGTCCACCTATAGACCTAATGTCCACTCCCTCTTAAAATGCTCAGTAACACCTTTCCTTTGATACCCATATCGTACAAACATTCTAGAGTCACCCCTGACCCACCCTAATGGCGATATCTCGAAAAGGCGTCCACCTATAGACCTAATGCCCACTCCCTCTTAAAATGCTCAGTAACACCTTTCGTTTGATACCCATATCGTACAAACATTCTAGAGTCACCCCTGGCCCACCTTAATGGCGATATCTCGAAAAGGCGTCCACCTATAGACCTAATGCCCACTCCCTCTTAAAATGCTCAGTAATACCTTTCGTTTGATACCCATATCGTACAAACATTCTAGAGTCACCCTTGGTCAACCTTTATGGCGATATCTCGAAAAGGCGTCCACCTATAGAACTGAGGATTACTCCCTTTTAAAATACTCATTACCACCTTTCATTTGATACCCATATCGTACAAACACATTCTAGAGTTACCCTGGCCCACCCTAGTGGCGATATCTCGAAAAGGCGCCCACCTATAGACCTAATGCCCACTTTCTCTTAAAATGCTCAGTAACACCTTTCGTTTGATACCCATATCGTACAAACATTCTAGAGTCACCCATGGCCCACCCTAATGGCGATATCTCGAAAAGGCGTCCACCTATAGACCTAGTGCCCACTCCCTCTTAAAATGCTCAGTAACACCTTTCGTTTGATACCCATATCGTACAAACACATTCTGGAGTCACCCCTGGCCCACCCTAATGGCGACATTTCGAAAAGGCGTCCACCTATAGACCTAATGCCCACTCCCTCTTAAAACGCTCAGTAACACCTTTCATTTGATTCCCATATCGTACAACTAGAGACACCCCTGGTCCACCTTTATGGCGATATCTCGAAACGGCGTCCACCTAGGGAACTAAGGATCACTCCTTTTCAAAATACTCATTAACAGCTTTCATTTGATACCCATATCGTACAAACATATTCTAGAGTCACCCCTGGTCCACCTTTATGGGGATTTCTCGAAAAGGCGTTCACCTATAGAACTAAAGCCCATTCCCTTTTAAAATACTCATTATCACCTTTCATTTGATACCCATATCGTACAAACACATTCTAGAGTCAACCGTGATCCACCTTTATGGCGATATCTCGAAAAGGCGTCCACCTATAGAACTAAGGATTGCTCCCTTTTAAAATACTCATTACCACCTTTCATTTGATACCCATATCGTACAAACACATTCCAGAGTCACCCCTGGCCCACCCTAATGGCGATATCTCGAAAAGGCGTCCACCTATGGACCTAATGCCCACTCCCTCTTAAAATGCTCAGTAACACCTTTCGTTTGATACCCATATCGTACAAACACATTCTAGATTCACCCCTGGCCCACCCTAATGGCGACATTTCGAAAAGGCGTCCACCTAGGGAACTAAGGATCACTCCTTTTCAAAATACTCATTAACAGCTTTCATTTGATACCCATATCGTACAAACATATTCTAGAGTCACCCCTGGTCCACCTTTATGGGGATTTCTCGAAAAGGCGTTCACCTATAGAACTAAAGCCCATTCCCTTTTAAAATACTCATTATCACCTTTCATTTGATACCCATATCGTACAAACACATTCTAGAGTCAACCGTGATCCACCTTTATGGCGATATCCCTAAATGGCGTCCACCTATAGAACTATGGCCCACTCCCTCATAAAATACTCTCTAGCGCCTTTCATTTCACTGACATGTCATACAAACACATTCCAGGGTTACCCTCGGTTCATTTTCCTACATGGTTATTTTCCCTTATGTTGCCACCATAGCTCTCAACTGAGTATGTAATGTTCGGCTACACCCGAACTTAACCTTCTTTACTTGTTTTATTTTATTTTTGTTTTATTTAAAAAAAATGCTTGAAGAATACAATTATTTAATAAGAAAATAAGGCGAATTCATTTATTTTTTCAACTGACTTGACGCGAAACCACGTGTTGATATTTCCATCTAATCGTAAAATATCGTGAAAACAAATAGTTGAGTCGCCTCATAGGCCGGGTTTAGTGTTCTAGGGTTAAACTTAATCTACCAATTCCTTGAGAGCGATCCTGTTCACAACTTTTCGCTCAGACTATATTAGGTTACACTAGTTCCATACTAGCAAGCAGAAAGGCTGACTTAGACCAACTATACCATTGTGATACCACTGGATGAGCAAAAGCTCCAATAAACAAGACTGCAATTTAAGCAGCTTTATTGTCTCACGTAGCACAGAACGTCTCCGATTTCAGTAAAATCTGTTCAAATATTCCATACGTTTGCTCGCTATAGTGAGGCATCAGCAGAATGAGCTCAACAGTTTCTAACAAGTCTTCGCTTTTTTGTCGCTAAAAACAGACACTAGTTTTGATCTGCGTACAGCTATAGAAGCAGCAGTATCAGGGATAAGAGGGCTTATATAACGCAATCCTTTTAAGTTGCTGCTAGCGCCAACAAACTAGCAACCCAATTCTTAACATCGCCCATCCATGGCGAATCCTGTTTGTCTTCTTTTTTTTTAAAGCGATGCTCTGGCGTACTCGAAATTCTCCCAGTGACCTAGAGGGTGCAACGTGGTCATATCAAATCATTCCTACGGTGGTAGGGATTGTAGTTAAATAAGGCTATTTTTCGGTACATACCGGATCAATATTGACCATCAAACTCTTCAAATCCTTAGAAAAGTTAGCTTGTTGCAGTATTTTACCAACGTACTTCTCATTTTCACCTCTTTTACGTCAGTACGTCTAAAATTTGTCCACAATCTCTTGCCTATCTTGAAGAGAGTGATCCTGCTCAGGTGGTAAACTGTCACAGATTTGAGATTCTAAGCGAGCAGCCATCATACTTCAACACTTGTATACCTCTACCTGCCTCTTCCAAATTAGTGAAGGTCTCACCCTTTTTCTGTTTTCAAACTGCGGTTTCGATAGAGATACTTTCTTAGCCGGAGCGTCTTCGTTCATTCGCAAAACAAGACCTAATCAGCGAAGCCTTCAGGTTTTTATTCTCTGCACGATCTTCATATCTGGGTGAAGCTCATACAGCTCATCATTATAACTCCTTCGATACTTACCATCGGCATCACCGATCCATAAACGTTCCGGAGAACTTTTCTTTCGAATCCGCCAAAGCCATCTCATCTTCTCGCGTTACCGTTTCCGATTCCAAGCCATACACCAGGGCAGGTATGATGATCAGTGTTAACGTTCGGTTAATGAGGAATATTTCAGTCCTGTCGTTTCCAAAATAGTCGGCCCCTTTATATCCGAATAGTTTATTGTTCCTTTAGCAGTTCTATCTCTGATAACGTTCCCCGCAATCATCAACAGAATGTGTTTATATTTAAAAAAAAAAAAAGAATAACAATAAAAACGGATATCCTGGCAGGCGAAATTATTAATTTTTCCACGCAATTTGTCGCATTTTTGTTACTTCCTCCCCACACAATTCTCGCAGAAATTGAACAGTGCATAGTGTTGCAACAACATCAACAAAAAAGCCTGCAATAAAATTACTTTGCTTGTACGAGCAAATAAATTGTGGCAGTTGTACTTTAGCTGCCATTTTATGTCAGAGCCCCCCTTTTGAATGGTTCAACAAATACCAATTGTACTAACACCAACAACAGCTGAGGTCGATCACAGGAAACCAGCGAGATTGAGGACGTAAGTAAGGAGAAATGTATGGAGCTAACTATTTAAACAGCAGTTGAAGAAGATATCAATCGAGGGTTAGTATTTACACTAAAGGATAAAGAGCGGTTAATGTTCGCATAAATTGCTGAGATTTGAGTTTTTATGACAATTACTATTTTATGGGGGAGAAACGCTTTTGTTGAGCTTTGGCCACAAGAAACCGGAAACGGGCGAAATATTGTTGCTATATATAAGAATGAGTGTCTGTGTATGTATGAGTGCACGCGTGTGAGCCGTCTAACAGCGGGCTGGTTGGCAATAATGCTGTCACTGCACTTTGGTTGCATAACAATAATAGAAAATGCAACAACTCGCGCTTTCATAGCGCCCTCTGCATGCAATTGCGTTCACAAGGCAACCCCACCACCTCGATTGAATATGGTAAACAAAACATTGCACAGTGGTCGAGTTGCTCCCTCTAGTTGTGCGAAATTAATGCTAACAAAGTAAATTAGATATCAACCATCGATTTCTTTCTAAATTCAGTAAAAATTTAAGGATTCAATAAGTATTTTTAAAATATTTTAATAAATTTTATTTAGTAATTGTATTTTGCCGAAAGCGAGCGCAAGACCTACACAATTATGTCCCGGCATTATTGTTATGGTATAAAGATTATTTTTATTGAAAAATTTTTTTGACAGGAATTCGGTTTTTAATTAAGTTCTTTCTTTTATTCTAAATTAAAAAAAAATTCAAATAAAAAACAATAATTTTGTATCAATAGTAGTAACGAAAAACCATATTTTTATAATTTTACGAAAAATAATGAAACAATATTGCTTCTAATTTTTGTTTTTTATATATTTCATGAATAACTTTTTTTCTTATAAAAAAATGCTCAATATAATATTTTCAGTTTAATATGTCATTAATTTGATATATAGATAACGCTCTTTTAAATTTCAGAAAAATCTGAGAATTTAATAAATAATTTTAAATAATTTTTCTTCAATGATTCAAAGCTAATTTGTTTTACTCTTTCATATTTCATAAATTGTATATTCCATTTCATTTCAATGTTCGAAACAATATATGCTTATTTTATTTTCATTATCTTTTTTTTTCAATGAAAAATTTGTATTCTTTAAAAACATTTGGAAATCTTGTTTTATAAATGAAATTATTTCAAACGAGCTTCTTCAGAAGCCGCAAAAATGCAATAATTCCATTAGTATTATTAAATAATTTAAATATATAAAAAAAAATATATTAAAAATTCTATTTTTGTTATAGATCTCAAGGCCGTTTTCTCAAGTAAATTTTTTGTGAACAAAATTCTTGTTTATAGGGCGAATGAAGTTTTACATGAGAAAATGGCCTTAATCTTTCAATTAAGCTTTTTCGAAATACGAAACAATTTAAAAATTTCATAAGTAATATTTTTGTCTCAGTTGCTTTTTTTTTTTTTTGAATAATTTTGTTTTTGAAAAATATCAAGTTTCATGAGTTAAACATCTACAATTGCGCTTTTTCCGAATTCGAAGGAACCTTAGAATTCAATAAATTTCAAAAAAAAAATGAAATAACATATTTCCTCAATATTTATTTCAGCCATTTGTTTTTCTTATAAAAAAATTACCTTGAAACTTTCCATAATTATGTATTTGGTTTTAGTCTTTGATATTTCATTAATAAAATATTTGCAATCGGGCTTCTTCTTAATGTGGTAAATATATAAAAATAAAATACGTATTTAAAACAAACTTTTATACTCTGTTTTCAATTTAAATTTTTTTAAATTCCATGCGAATTTTTATTGATTTTAAATTTTATAAATATATTTATTCAATTGGGTTTTTTTTTTAAAAGCGTAAAACAAATAAGGCGTTCAATAAATATGTTTAGAAAATAATATAAACAAAATTATATAAATTTTTGTTCCAAAAAAACTTCGTTTTAATATTTTTTTTTTTTTTCAATAATTTGTTTTTTTTATGTTTTCAATGAACATTTCTTTTTGATATAGAATTTTTTTATTTTATTGTATTTGTTTTTTATTTCATGTTACTTTATATTATTTTATTTCATTTTATATCAAAAAGAAGAATTTCCGAGCTCTAGGCCACACATATATATTAATAATAAAAATGCAATTAATTATACCATATATGTTGTATTTATTTATTTTGTCGATATTTCGATTTCAATTAGAAATCATCTTCAGGGACTTGTGAATGCACCTTGTTGTGGCCTAGAGCTCGGATATTCTTCTTTTTGATATAACTTTTGAAAGGCCGAAAATAAAAATAAAAACAACATCAATTATTTCATTTTATTTTATTTTATTTTATTTTAATTTATGTTTTGTTTTTGTTTTTGTTTTTTGGAAATTCTGACAAATTTTTTTCATATTCTTCCGGCATATTTGTACTTAAGTTATTTGCACAAGAACAACGCCAGTAGATAGAAACTGCAACCAAATGTCTTTGGAAAGCAAAACAAATAGAATAAAAAAAAAATTAAAACAAATTTTGCAGACTAATAAGTAAAGAAATTATCCGAGCGGGTTTTGTTTAGAAAGTGCCTTCAAAAAATTTAAAAAAGCATACTTTTCAAAAAAAAAATTTAAATCGAAATCTATAGGTTTTTGTTTTTAGGTTTTCATAATTTACAAATAAAATATCTACAATCAGCCTTTTTCAAGACTTCTAAAAAATTAAAGTACTGGATAACTATTTCCAAAAAATTTTAATATTTTTAAAATATTTTTTATTTTTTCAATAAAAAATAATTTCAAATCATTATTTTATGAGTCAAATACCTTTATTCGAGCTTTTTCGGAATTCGAAAAAATCTAACAACTCAACAAACAAAAAATATATATTTTTATATATTTTTTTAAATGCCGTACTCCAAAATATACGTATGATCAATTTGTGTTTTTAAAAAAATCTAAGAATTTGAAAAAAAATTCGATAAATTTAAAAAAAAAATTTTTTTTTTATTTTTTTCAGATTATCAAAACGGCAGCAATCTATTCTATAAGCCCGCTATAATATTTCAAAAATATTTTATTATTTTAAAATTTAATTTCTTTTTTAAATTTATAAATAATTTTTTTTTTTTTCTTCAGGAACCAGTTAGTTTATTTTTCTTTTTTTTTTTTGTGTTTTTCTTTAGTTTAGAACAAGGTTATATTTAAAATATTTAATCGATATCGATTTATAATTAAAATATTTAATCGATATCGAAGCAATAAAAAGATTAGATGTCTGTACATGTCTGTTTAAATTAAAAACTTCTTTGTTTTAATATGAGAGAATTGATATTAACTCAATATTGCTACTGGAAACCGATTTAAAGCTGCATATTTTGGAAATATCTCTTTTCAAAAGGATATAGAAATTCCCACTTCATATAATTTTAAAAATTTCATTTCACATCACCTCTAAAGCCAAATCAACCACTGTGCGTTGGGTGGCCACCCGCGCGCTGCCACTAACTAAAAATCGACTCTTCAGTCATAACTGCCAGCACAGAAATTATTATGCTTACGACAAATCCTTATATCACGTATTTACGTATAGACTTGCGGATATTTGGTCGTAATACTTAGTTCAAAGTTGTAAGCGTTTGCAATTTGTTGTAAATGAAATGAGTTGCTTATGGTTAACGGTTGTTTATTATGCGATTGGGTGCGATTACGTGAATAATTCGCATCTAACAATAGAAACAAATAACAGCGACAATATCGCGTAAAATTTTAAGCACCAGCCATAGTGGTTATTACATTTTTATGTTTGGCATTCATTCTTGGCATAATTAAGTCATAAACTGAAATCAAATTTTAACATCATAAATTCAAAATTGTGAAACAAATTAAGGTTCGTGTGGGGTATTGTATGACCTCGGGAAAAGTAAGAATTAAATTTGCTGCATAAAATTTTTAATATTTGAAAGTTTATGATTTGATGCTTTGCGCGCTCGAATGAAGGTCACCGGGCAAGTAGCGGCTGACAAAGTGCAAGTGGGATTGCCTTTGCCTTACGCTTTGTTTTGGGGCAAGTAATTCGATGAGCGACTATTTTTATTAAAAAAAAAAGTTTGAGATCAGTTTTTACTTACATTAAAATAAAAACTATAATCGTATGTATTGTGCAGGGTAATGATATGCGATTTTACCACTGAGCATGCAGTCCACGTCGCGCGACCGTACTTAGTCACAACTCGTATGCCGCCGTGCGTACAAAAATTAGGGCAGAAGGGGAAGTAGGCTGGAAGTGGTAATTTCAGAATAATCGGAACTTCCTTGTATATAAGATATATAGAATCATGTGACCCCGATCTGATATTGGTTGAAACCTACCATACAAATTTCACATTTGCATACAAGCTTTCGATTTCATTTCAGCATACATACTAAAACTCATGCATTGGCATCTAAAAGAGTCAACTCAGGCTAAGAATGAGATTAATTGGGATGTCCAGGAGTTTTAATATAATATAATATTGACATGAAGAGAGCAACAGAAATTCTGTAGGAAGAATGCTTAAGCTGCAGCCGGGTCAATATATATATATTGATGGTCAGGCCGCGAAGAAGAGTTCTGAAATGCAAACAAGCATTGGTAAATCTTTGCTAAGGCCACACCATACATCTGTACTGGGTTCCCGGATATAAAAAGGAAACAAGTTAACAAAAAAGCCGATGAATTGACAAAGGAGGGTGCAGCACTCGCTGAATCGAGGGTAGCACCCAATTTGTTTGGGATAAATCTAAATAAGACAGAAGTTGCAGGTGATCCATACAGCAGGAAAGGCGCGAACAGAAGCACGTGATGCAAAATTTCCAAGGTTGTGTGAAAATCCTACAGGCTCATTCTATTTCACGGCACCCGGCCCGCGCAGGACATGATTTTTAACTTCGATGAAATTTTAATATGTTGTTCTTTGGTCAAAATAATGAAAAACGTTTTTATTGCTTCAAAAATTTTTTTTCGGATTGATCGGCAATTGAATTCGATAAAATGCAATCGATATTTTTTTTTTTTTTATTTCTTCAACTGTCAACAACTTTGTAAAAAATTAGCCGATTATAATGATTTTTTCTTTGAATTGTTCGTTATTACATTTACTTTTATATAAATTTATAAACAATAGCATATAGTTTAAAACAAAAATTTTTTTTAGTATTTAGTAAAAATGTATGACTTTTTTCAAAAATTAATTTCTTAAAAAAGGTTATCTTTTTTTAATTCTTAACTGGTATGCAAAGACGGTATCATCGGGTAGAATTATTAATTGTCATTCAAATCACCCATGGAAACAAAAAATAAATACGGCAACCAGCCTAATAAGAAAAATATACCTCCTAAGCGATAATGAATTCACTGAAGAAAATAATAAGAAGTATTCTATTTAAAAATAACTACACCAATAAATTAATAGAAAATTTACTAAATAATACTACGAAAAAAATGAGCCAACCTAATATTGCAAATGAGCTAACCGAAGCAAATACCAACAAAAAATGCATCGGCGTTACATATGTGCCTGGCCTAACCGGCAATCAAGCGTTAAGAAAAATAATGAAAAATGACGACATAAATTTTGCCTATAAACCGCACAATACACTAAGGAGAATCTTTACAAAAACAAAAGACAGGATAGACAAGGAACAGCAAAGCAACGTAGTCTACGAAATCCAATGCAAAGGTAACAACAACAATAACTGCAATAAGTGTTACATAGGCACAACAAAAAGGGCATTAGTATCAAGACTATACGAAAATCAAATGGACGCGAAAAACAACAAAACAACAACAGCGCTTTCTCAACACCTGATCGAAAACGAACACACAGCTGATTTTGAGAACGCTAGGATTTTGGATGTTGAGAGAAGAGAAAAAAGACGGATGACACTGGAAAGTCTCCGAATTCAACAGCAACTCACTAACGTAATGAATTTTAAAGAAGACGTGGACAACACAAACAGCGCTTACACAACTGTCATCAAACATGTAAACAAATAATAATATAAAAACAATATGTTTAATGTTAATATGTGATGTTTTTGTAATTTAAAAAATTAATCAAATTAATGTGAGTAAAGTTACAAATGTTAATTTTTATGTATATTGATTGTGCTGTATTCTTATATTTCATTTTGTGTTTTCATGTTTCTGTTTTTTAAAATAAATGTAGACCTTCCTGATGATTACGCGAAAGCGCCGAAATGCATAGAGGGAAAAAGTAAAAACGTTTTGGTTTTTCTTTACTAATCTATCGGCCGAAGCAGCTCCTACCCAGCCAACATTATCTTTTTTTTTTAATAATTTGGGAAAAATTTAAACAACGTGACATGGGAAATCCCATATTATTAAAGTTATCTTTTTTTGTTTAAGCTTTTTCTATATCGCGTGAACAGTTCATATTTCAATTAGGCCAAATGCTTGTTAGCCAAAACTCGTTGTTTTCGAGTTATGATTTTTTGAATGTTAAACATTTTTTTCCCCATATATTGATGCAATGAATAACAGCATACAATTGCTTTGTCAAAAATTAACCGATGCTCATGATTTTTTCTTTGAAATGTTCGTTATTACCTTTAATTATACTCAGCGTGCTTTACACACAGAGTATATTAACTTTGATTGGATAACGGTTGGTTGTACAGGTATAAAGGAATCGAGATAGATATAGACTTCCATATATCAAAATGATCAGTATCGAAAAAAAAATTGATTGAGCCATGCCCGCCCGTCCGTCCGTCCGGCCGTTTGTCCGTCTGCCCTTTAACACGATAACTTAAGTAAATATTGAGATATCTTCACCAAATTTGGTACACTAGCTTACCTGGACCCAGAATAGATTGGTATTGAAAATGAGCGAAATCAGATGATAACCACGCCCACTTTTTATATATATAAAATTTTGGAAAACACATAAAACCTGATTATTTAGTAAATAATACACCTAGAATGTTGAAATTTGACGTGTGGACTGATATTGAGATTCTTGATAAAAATTTGAAACAATTTTTCTAAATGGGAGTGGCACCGCCCACTTATGATAAAATCAATTTTACAAATATTATTAATCATAAATCAAAAAGCGTTAAACGTATAGTACCCAAATTCGGCAAAGAGGTTGCTTTACTATAAAGAATGCTTCGAATAAAAATTAACGAAATCGGTTAAGGACCACGCCCACTTTATATAAAAGATTTTTAAAAGGGTCTCGGATGAATAAAATAAGCTATATCTTTGCAAAAATGGGCTTTATATCAATGGTATTTCATTTCCCAAGTGGATTTACTACAATAAATAGGAAAAACTTCAAATTTTAAAAAATGGGCGTGGCACCGCCCCTTTTATGACTAAGCAATTTACTATGTTTCGGGAGCCATAGCTCGAAGAAAAATTAACGGATCCTAATAAAATTGCGCACAAAAATTTTCCTTATAGCAGAAAATATTTCTAGTAAAAATGGACGGGATCGGTTAAGACCACGGCAACTTAGATATAAGACAAATTTAAAAGGGTCGTAGACCAGAATAATAAGCTATAAATTAGAAAAAAATAGTTTTGAATCAATGATATTTCACTTATCAAGTTTTATTGTAAAAGGAAATGGGGAGACATTTTTTTTTAACGGGCGGTGCCACGTGTTATGTAGAAAAGTAATTTATCTGAAATGAAATGTACAACTGAAGCTCACGCTGAGTATATAATGTTCGGTTACACCCGAACTTAGACACCTTCACTTGTTTTTCTTATTATTGCATTTTCTTCGGTTTCGGAACTATATTCCAGGTTTCAAAATTGTAGCTTATCGGGAAGTTACTTAAATTTTAATTAAAATTTTTGTTCAAAACGGCCGTGCGGCCTGTCAAGTCAAGCTAAATAAAACCGTTTAAAAAAGGAATGGCATATAATACATCAAGCAGGACCGGCACGGACAGAAGCACGGGGCTGCAACATTTTTCTCATAACTCTCAGAGAGAAAACTTCAGGTTCACGATGGGCATACAAACGGGAAACGGTCTTTTGGCGTCACACGCTTATAAGTTAGGCCTCAGCAGATGTAGAAAGTGTGAGCTTTAGGCAGAAACTGTTGAGCATGTTCTGTGTTCATATCCTGCGCTCGACAGGTCAATGGCACACCTAATAAAGGCGGCACAGTTGCCAAATCACGAGGCAACATATAAGCCAGGTCCAAGAAAACTTCTAGTATTTGGCAAGAGGACGGAATTATACTATAACATAAGTATTGCCATCTGATTAGGGCTCTCACGTTTTGTCACCGAACAAATTCTGGTAATACTATGGACTCATTCCGTCTATTTGACGTCCAGTTGGCAGAGAAACCTAACCTAATCAAAAACTGTAACTTAATCGTAAAAGCACTCCCAAGATAATAACTAAATTCCCCGACGGTATCCTTCATTTCCGATCAGATGTGTATGTAGCGTATGATTCCTTCTCGAAAACAACAGAGAGTTTCGGTACACAAAAAATCAAAACATCGGCTTCTTTCGATATTTTCGAAGCTTAAATCTCCAAAACTTTTCAACTTTCATTTCATTTGCTGCATTTGGTAGTATTATTGTAGAGCTTAAGGTTTTTCTCTCGAATCCGATATCGGCGAATGTTACCCCTTATATCTTTGGCTGACTGACAGTCGGTAACGCAACACTATCGACGTGAACGTCCGATACTTGTGTAATCGATTCCTTCTATGTCGTAAATAGAGTGGCCGTGGATTTTGTCGGTGAACTGAAGCCGACCTGCATTAACACAAACATAAATTTCAGTTCTGAAATCCGGCGAAGAATCACAATAAAAATGGCAATAAATGCTACTTTGGACTAGGTAGGAAAATGAAAAAACAAAATGCTTTACAAGTATACTAAATGAAGCAATCTTCCTGCAGTTTCACATACATCCGATCAATCTGGTTATAGCTGGATGTACTTTGATGTAGCTAAGGCCATCCATGATCACCAGATTATCCAAAAGGACTCCTAAGGCATACTCCTTACATTCCAGTGCTTTCTTTGTGTTTACAATTACTCTATACAATGCCGTGTCAACAGCATTTACATAAATGTGGTAAAAGAGATATATATATATTTCAAGGAGTTTTAAAAGAAGAGAATTTACTTTTTCATCTCAAAATTGATGAAATAGAAATAGATCTATCATAACCATAGCTGGTCAACCCCTATGCACTTATAGAACTTTTGTTTTTCGTTTGCAAAATTTTCATAGCACTCCCGTATGCCCTCACTTATAAATTCGATTCATATGAAAGTGTCTGAATTTCAAAGCTGCAAAGAAAAATCACTTCCATATGAGGAACTCGGTATTATACTCAAATTAACACTAAAAATTAACAAACAAATTTTCTAAAAATATTGTAGAGCTGAGAAATGTTTAATTAAAAATGTATTCATTAAGGGGACCATTAAAATTCTTTAAACATCTAAAATCATTTTTTCTTTTTATACTCAGTTGAACAGAGCTCACAGAGTATATTAAGTTTGATTGGATAACGGTTGGTTGTACAGGTATAAAGGAATCGAGATAGATATAGACTTCCATATATCAATATCATCAGGATCGAAAAAAAGTCCGTCAGTCCGTCCGTCCGTTAACACGATAACTTGAGTAAATTTTGAGTTATCTTGATGAAATTTGGTACGTAGGTTCTTGAGCACTCATCTCAGATCGCTGTTTAAAACGAACGATATCGGACTATAACCACGCCCACTTTTTCGATATCGAAAATTTCGAAAAACCGAAAAAGTGCGATAATTCATTACCAAAGACAGATAAAGCGATGAAACTTGGTGGGTGGGTTGAACTTATGACGCAGAATAGAAAACTCGTAAAATTTTGGACAATGGGTGTGGCGCAGCCCACTTTTAAAAGAAGGTAATTTAAAACTTTTGCAAGCTGTAATTTGGCAGTCGTTGAAGATATCATAATGAAATTTGGCAAGAACGTTACTCCTATTACTATATGTACGCTTAATAAAAATTAGCAAAATCGGAGAAGGACCACGCCCACTTTTAAAAAAAAAATTTTTAAAGTAAAATTTTAACAAAAAATTTTATATCTTTACAGTATATAAGTAAATTATGTCAACATTCAACTTCAGTAATGATATGGTGCAACAAAATACAAAAATAAAAGAAAATTTCAAATTGGGCGTGGCTCCGCCCTTTTTCATTTAATTTGTCTAGGATACTTTTAATGCCATAAGTCGAACAAAAATTTGCCAATCCTTTTGAAATTTGGTAGGGGCATAGATTACGTTAATTATTTTCTGTGAAAATGGGCGAAATTGGTTGAAGCCACGCCCACTTTTTATACACAGTCGTCCGTGTATCCTTCCGCATGGCGCTTAACACGATAACTTGAGCCAAAATCGACATATCTTTAATGAACTTAGTTCACGTACTTATCTGAACTCACTTTATCTTGGTATAAAAAATGGCCAAAATGCAACTATGACCACGCCCTCTTTTTCGATATCGAAAATTACGAAAAATGAAAAAAATTCCATAATTCTGTACCAAATATGAAAAAAGAGATGAAACATGGTAATTGGATTGGTTTGTTGACGCAAAATATAACTTTAGAAAAAACTTTGTAAAATGGGTGTGACACCTACCATATTAAGTAGAAGAAAATGAAAAAGTTCTGCAGGGCGAAATCAAAAACCCTTGAAATCTTGGCAGGAATACTGTTCGTGGTACGAAATATATAAATAAATCAGCGGTACCCGACAGATGATGTTCTGGGTCACCCTGGTCCAAATTTTGGTCGATATCTCGTAAACGCCTTCACATATACAACTAAGGCCCACTCCCTTTTAAAACCCTCATTAATAATTTGATACCCATATCGTAAAAACACAGTCTAGAGTCACCCCTGGTCCCCCATTATTGCGATATCTCGAAAAGGCGTCCACCTGTAGAACTAAGGCCCACTCCCTTTTAAAATACTCATTAACACCTTTCATTTGATACCCATATCGTACAACACACATTCCAGTGTCACCCCTGGTCCACCTTTATGGCGATATCCTGAAATTCCGTTCACCTATAGAACTATGGCGCACTCCCTTTTAAAATACACTTTAACCCCTTACATTTGAAACCCATGTCATAGAAGCACATTCCAGGGTTACCCTAGTTTCATTTTGCTAAATGGTGATTTCCCTTATTTTTCTCCAAAGCTCTCAGCTGAGTATGTAATGTTCGGTTACACCCGAACTTAACCTTCCTTACTTGTTTTGTTTTTCGTTCAAAAAGTTTCAGTGTTCATATAATTTTGTATAAGTATTGTGATTTGCACTTCAATATAGATATTTTTGAACATCCCTGAACATAACTTTTGTTGAACTCAGCAGAAATGATAAAAACTGAATTAGTCAGTGAGGAGTTTTTCTGAACCTTGGTTGTGATTAAAAATGTGTCTCACCACTTAAAGCATTTGCATGCGACACACTTTCATTGCATAGAACCAAAACATTTATTAAATCGAAATCAGCAATATTTATTTATAGATAATACAAAAAAAAAAAAAAAATTAAATATGTCGCCAATTGGACTGCTGTGTGCTACCGTTTCGAAATCGCCCCATCTCAGCATAAATTCAATATGCTTTGACGTGAGCGCGTGGGGGGTTTATGAAATAAGTTCTGAAATGAGGCATCAGTCGAGAAACGGCGATATTTAACTCAACAGCCATTATATATTTAATACTCTATATTACTATAATAATTTGCACACACTTTGTTTTTAATTGACAATCAAAGGATTTATTGTAGCAGTATAATTTTGTCAAGAAAAAAAATTTATTTATTAACATTCCCTTACCGAAAAAAAATTTTAACAAAAACACATACATATATATATCAACACTCTGATTTTTGCGAGTTTCCCGTGTCTGTTTTAGCAAGAATTTTTTGTTACAAATTGGTCTTTAATCGATTTAGAACAACACTCTCTCTTTATCGTGGATTGCACAAAGTTTCGAACAACTTCATTACTTAAATCTGTATATAGAGGCGTAAATTTCTCATATTTCTTCATAGTTACGGCGATCGCACAAAGATGTCGATCCGCAGTGCCCAGTGCTCCAGAACTTTCAAAATGCAAACGACTTTCGAAACCTTCAGAACAAAACATTGATTGTTCCACAGTGATGTTTTTCCTCTTGAAACGTGCCGCACATTCGCCCTGTGGTATTTTATGAATGAATTGTCGTAATATATTTTTCGCATTGGTTTTGTATGCATCCCATCCACTAACTAGGATTACTTTGGTCGTTGATAATTGTTCAGTGCATAGTGGTATTTCATGAATTGTAGGACCCTGTTTATAGGGTTTATTCACTTTAAGCACAAATATATCCATATTTCCTGTTTCGAAACTATATGACAACGGCTTAAATATTTTCTTCACTTTGCGAACATGTTTTTCTCCAGCTAGAACGGTGATCTCCTTATCATTTAATTTCTGCACACAACGCCCAGAAGTAACCACCATTTGCATAGTAACCAATGCACCAGCGCAATGATATTCAGAACCGTTTGTTTTATAAATATATACCAAATAAGGGACATCCTTTATTGTCCAAACTTGTGCATAGGTCAGAAGGCAGATAAGCCCGACAACTAATAGCGCGAAATATATTCGTAAATTCATTGGAACTAGTTTGTGGCCTTTTCCGCTGCTCTTAAGTATTAAGTAAAGCAAAATAAGTTGTTTTGGCGCTATTTATACTTTTTTTATTGGGTTGTGTCAATAAAAAATAAACAAAAGCTTTTTCTTCTAGACCTCATTAATTTGAAAGCTATAAAATAACCTCCGAAGAGATTTAGGGCCGAGCTTCTCTTCTAATTTATTTATTTATTTATTTATTTATTTATTTAAGCCAATTAAAAAAGAATCTTATAGGCTAATTATAAAAGTGTAAAGTAGTTAATAATATATAATAATATAAATTACCTTAGCCTTCTTTCGAACAAGAAAAATCTATCTCACAAAATTTAGAAATTCTATTGAACTCAATTGAGGCTCTAGTAATTGGAGCATTCCGCGCATAAAGAGCCCTGAGAACACCAATATGAAAAAACTCAGAAGCACGAAGAGCTCTAGCCGGTATATTAATGAAAATCCTCTCCAAGAGCACAGGGCAATCAACAACCCCACGTAACAAATCGAAAACGAACGACAACGATAAAATTGTCCTCCTGTCCTGCAATGATTTTAAGTTGATCAATAAGCAACGAGCTTTATAAGTCGGGACAGGATCCGAGAAGCGCAGACTGCGTAATGCAAAGCGTACGAATACTTTTTGGATTCGTTCAATTCTTGCAACATGGCAGGAATAATACGGAGACCAGATGAAACAAGCGTATTCAAGTTTGGATCGCACAAACGCAGAATATAAAAGCTTTAGCGTATACGGGTCACTGAAATCCAAGCTATGACGCCTAACAAAAGCTAGCATGGCATACGACTTAGCAATGCACACATTAATATGACTTGAAAACGAAAACTTCGTGTCAAATATTACACCCAAGTCCTTAATTTCACTAACCCGCAACAGGGGCGAGTTTGATATTCGATACACGGTATCAATCAAGTTGACACGCTTCGAAAAAGTTATTTGAAAGCACTTTTTTAGGTTAAGTGATAACCGATTATTATTACACCAGTTACTAAGTTTATCCAAAGCTTCTTGCAACAATACCGCATCATGAAGGCTATGAATAGGCAAGTATATCTTCAGGTCATCTGCATACAGCAAGAATCTTACTTTAGAGAAGCAAGAGCGAATATCATTAATAAACATGACAAAAAACAGTGGACCCAGGATACTACCTTGTGGAACACCGGAGGAAGCAACGAATGGACGAGACCTAACACCATCAACTACAACCATGCAGCGACGCTTAAATAAGTAGGATTCAATCCAACTCAAAAATACTGAGTGAAAGCCCAAACAGGCTAACTTTTTTATCAAAATAACATGGGAAACCCGATCGAATGCCTTGGAAAAGTCAGTATACACAGCGTCGACCTGATATCCTGCTTGAAAAGCTGCAAGGCAGTCATCCGAGAAAATAGTCAGATTAGACACAGTTGAACGTCCTGGAAAAAATCCATGCTGCTCAGGACACACAAAATTCTTTACACAGAAACGTAATTTATCTTGGATGATACATTCAAAGAGCTTCGCAATGGTGGACAGTTTTGAAATAGGCCTATAATTAGTAATATCATTTTTATTGCCGCTCTTGAAAATAGGTGTAATGAATGCTACTTTCCACGCATCAATAAAAGTACCTGTAGATAACGAATTATTAAAAATTAACAACAGTGGATAGACTAGGGAATCACATTGTTTAAACAGAATTGCAGAGAACCCATCGATATCGGTAATAGTCGACGTCTTAAGCCGAATAAGCCCATTAAGAACATCTTCCTTAGACAATACTACATTACCGAAGTCAATCGAAGCCTGAATATTAAAAGTAATGTTATCATGATTGACAGAGTCAGAAGTGAAATTGTTCATAAAGTATTCAGCAAAAAGATTTGCAGCATCCTCCGGAGTATCGACAGCTTCTTCAGCAAGAAAAAGAGAGGACGGAATATTCGAAACTGATTTCTTCGAGTTGACAAAGTTCCAAAATGATTTTGGGTTAGATTTAAGATTTTCCTCAAAATTTAAAATATAATTTCTGTGTAAGAATTTATCCAGACACGCGAATTTCTTATCATACTCTTTATACAAGTTGAAAAACGTTGGATTTTGAGTTCTTTCAAATTTACGGAAAAATTTATTTTTCAAATTCCGGAGTTTCATCAAGGCTCTATTATGCCAGGGCACCTTGTACTTCTTTTTGGAAGCCAAGGGAATGACATTTCTACAAATTTGCAGAACAGTAGACTTAAATATCTCAAACCTTTTAGTGCTATCAAGACTGCAAAACAAATTATCCCAATTTATTTCCAGCAAAAGATTGTTCAAGTTCGAAAAATCACATCTCTTAAAATTAAAAGAAAAATTAGAGCTGGTAGTACTCGCTTCGGCAAATTTATAAAACTCAAGATCAAGAACTAATGGAACATGATGCAAATCGGATTTTTTAATAGGAGAAATACATTCAAAAAGTGAAAAATTTAGATTATTAGATAAAAATATCAAATCCAAAGTACGACCTAGTCTGTTTGAAAAACGATTAATTTGTTTAATATCAATACTTAAAAAACTATCTATTAAATATATTTCACTGGAGCCAATGACCTCACATGCTATTAAAGCCGAGTTTGATAGAGTCTGTGACCATTTAACATTACCCAGATTAAAATCACCCAGCACGCAGAGATGATCACCACCAACTTTGTTCAATGCCAGTGACGTAATATTATCGACATGTGCAGTGTATAAGTCGTAGCTACTATTGGGCGGTATATACGAAGTACAAACAAAAACAGTGTCTGATGAGCCTCGAATGCATACACATAGCTGGTCAAGTAGCGCACTATTATTTTCCAGTATGATTTCAGAAGCATGATGTTTGGAATGTACCGCAATGAGAACTCCACCACCTCGTGCACAACCAGTAAAGTTTGAATTTCTGTCTTTGCGAAAAACATTGTATAACATAGGATCAAAATATTCCTCGCTGAAAAAGTTTTCATTTAGCCACGTCTCAATGAAAACAAAAACATCATATTCTTCATGGCAGCTAAATAGCCGCACCAGCTGGGATTTTGTTCTAACACCAGCCATATTCTGCATATATAATCTTAGGTGATTATTTCTTCCATCTAACCCAACCGATTGCCGTCGGACATCGGTTGGTTTTCGTCGTTTTTTGGCTTGAATTTAAATGGGCGCACAACAATATTTGCAGGCCATAGTTCAGGCCGCAATTTGCGTCCTACTCCTATTAATTTTCTGTTCAAATTGGAGGAAAGAAACCTACATGTTTTACGCCGACTCCAAACGGCATCTGCATGGCAGACGAGTTTTAACACAACCACATTTTATCTAAATTTTTTTGATGTTGCTTCGCCCGGGTTTCGAGCCCAGCTTCTTCGGTGTGGTAGGTGGACCACGCTACCAACTACCACACCACGGCGGCCGCCATTATCGTTTGGAAAAATTCCGGAAATTTCCGGATAAAAGTGCCTGCTAAAATTCTAGATTAGAACAACAAAATATTTATACTACACATAATAAATAGGAGCTTAATCAACCTAATGCTTTATAAATAATAATAAGAATTTTAAACCACTTGAACAAACAACTTCTACTTTACCAAAATAACAAATTCAATATAATTGTAGATATTCTAGCGAAACGTTTTTAGTGCAAGTTTATTTAGCTATTCTTTTTCAAAACACAATTTCCTAATAATAGTTTCTTTATGAATGTACTTCCGCCCTAACTTTGGTCTTTCTGCACAAGTTTAAGAAATTTTAACTTTTTCTCTCTCTCGCCTTTTCCTTGTCCTATTATTTACTCCTCATTTAAATTTTTCCTTCTCCCTCTCCGTCCTGTCCCTCACTTCTTTTCCACTCCATCTATGCCTATCTTTTTTTTCTTCCTGGACGTAGGGGCAGCGTACTGCCCTCAGGTGGCCCAATGAAACTAGGCTAAACGTGTTCATGTGCCCACTCGTGGAACCGCCGTGAGGCATAACGTCAGGGGAGGGGGTGGGGGGTGAGGGGAGGTTTCGAAAGGCGATTTAGTCACCACTGCTTCTTTTGCGCATTCCACTGCGCTCCCTTTCAGCATGCATCACTCGCGTCATCACTAGAAACGCTAGTTTACTCACCGCAGTGCAACATTGTATGTCTCGGCACATTACGGGGACTAAATTCCTAATGGAAGGCTCCTCTCCTGGGTACAGAGACACTTTCGCCGTGAAAACGAGGGCAATGAAGCGTTACGTGTTCTGCGTTTTCCAATTCGGTGTGACATTGTGCACAGAAAGGATCTATCCTGCGCCCTTTCCTCGATTCTTCCCGCCATTCTTGCCACTTAAGTAATGTTCGTTATCTTGCGTTTTTCTTGGTATCTTCAGATGATCGGCCGATTGCAATGCCATACAGACACGCCATTTCACTTGACAGTAAATCTACTGTGACTTTTCGAGATAAAACCAGGATCGCGTCGTCGGACACCGTCCGATAGACACATGCTGTTCTTATAGCAGTAATACGGTAGGCTGCTAGTATCTTTCTTAGATGGATCATTTTAGATCTTTGCTGCATAAAATATTATATAATATTAAAATATTATGATGTTGGCCATTTTTTGGGTTAATGCTCCACTAACTCTACATACTTTCCCTCCTACCGCCCTGAAGTGCTCCTTAAAGGTCAGTTTTGAGTCAATGTTCAGTGCTAAATAATTCAAGAAAGGCTTTGACTTTATTTCATAGTCTCCTATGGTTAGGACTAACTCATCCACAGTTCAGTTTGAGGTCACCAGCACTACTTCAGTGTTATTGCTAGCCATTTCTAGCCCCATGTTCGTCAGCCATTCCTTTATTCTTCCCACGGCGTCATTACATAATGCTTGGAGCAGTTCCAGCTTCTTGGCCACTGCTACTACTACTATTTATAGCACACCGTCATACGTCGCATTCCATAGTGTTGGCCCTAGAACAGAACCCTGAGAGCCACCGCCGGTGATGTAGTGCTTTCTCGGTCCCTCTCTTTGAAGATCATTTTAGACCTGTGTCATACTGGTGCTGCACAAAATATTATTGAGCTTGTTACGGATAACAGCTGAGAGGTAGCTTCGTTGGGCCGCTGATGTTGGGCATTATTCGCATTTGGGCTTGACTAACTCTAGATAATTTCCCTCCCACCGCCCTGTAGTGCTCTTTAAGAATCAGTTTTTAGTCAGTGTCCACTCTTAAATATTTCAAGAAAGGCTTTGACTTTTTTTCATAGTATCCTATGGTTAGGACTAACTCATCCGCAGTTCGTTTTGAGGTCACAAACACTATTTCAGTTTTATTGCTAGCCATTTCCAGCCCCTGGCGCAAAAATAACCACCGATTATTATGAGCAGGTAAGCAGTTGTGCCAAAGTTTCGTAGCGCTGTCATTATCTACATCCAATTCGCGGTGTTAAAAGGATTTCTTATATCCAAAGTAATCAGTGCACACATCTTCCTTTTATTTTACCCTCCGGTTGTGGATTCACGGGCTATATGGACAAATGTTTGTATTGCATCTATCGTGGACCTTGACTTTCGAAATACAAACTCACTGTTTGACAAGCCACCTGGGCTTTCTAGGGTCTAATTCAGACGCTCAATGATAATCAAGAATATTTCCTATCGAATCCAAAATACATAGTGGCCTGTATGAGAATGGCTGGTCGGGCATTATAACAGGTTTCCGCAAAAGAACGAGTTGAAATTGATCATTAGCGTTGGAAAAAGCAAGTTGTGCTTCAAGGAAGTACGATATTTATGATATGTGGTAGGCGACGGTTGCATACGGAGGGATGCCAACAAAATAGCCGCAGTGCGGGGCTTCCCTAAACCAAAAAGTCTAAAACATTTTCATCCATACCTTGGCATGACATGGTTGTACCGTCGTTTCATTAGGGGTCACGCTGCAATCATTGCTCCTGCACGACTGCCTCACTAAGAACAGAATAAAGAAATTTGTAATTACCGACGAAGCGAGCAAGCCTTTGAAGCTTGTAGTAGCTTCTATTGCCATTTTTATTGTGATTCTTCGCTCGATTTCAGAACTGAAGTTGTTGTTTGTGTTAATGCAGGTTCCCAAATAAACGAAATATTTTATTATTACGAAATAATGGCTGCCAACAGTGGCGTGGTTGTTAAGGCGTAAATGCACTGACTCCTTACTAACTTACTTAATTGGCGCTTAATCGTTTAAACCATTTTGGCCACCCAAAAATTCACGCCAGCCACTTCTTCGTTGCGCAGTTAGCCAAGTATTTGAAGATTGTTGTTGTAGTTTTATTAGCTATGAAAACAATGCAAAAATTCAAGGCTCCAACAAGTTTTTTATTCTTTGTATATTTTTATATCTGATAACAGTTTTGCAAGCAAAGAACCGAAATTCGACTTCGCCAAAACTCTAACTTCGGTCTGGTGCTAAAAAAATTTTAACCCTGGCTTCAACACCAACATAATTTGGAAGTTTTTCAACAGTTTGTCTACGAAATAAAAACAAACAAACAAAGTTTACCATAAAATCAAGAAACACATCTGGTTGTTTATTGTTGTTGTTGGTATTTGATATATTTTAAAAACTTTCAAGCAAATGAAATTAAGGTAAATATTGGTATTTATGTGAAGCTTTGGTAGTTTTGAATGCAACGAAGCATAGAACTCCATACCTGAATACTAAATTGTTACGTACATACAGTCCGGGGTCTATCACCGGATTTACCTTGTGATTAGGCCAATCCTTTTGTATGGGGGCCTAGTGAACGTGCTTAGAAACTAAATGAAACTTACGGGTATTGCAGATAGTACAAAGAAGTGCTCATGTCTGCGTAGGGAATGCTATGCGTATCACCGCTGCGGAAGCATTGGGCACTATTTTTAATGTCTTGCTAGTAGATCATGGCCCAGCAATGCGCGGCCTTTTCTGCTCTGCGGCTGCGAGAGCTACCCGGCTGGAAAGACAATGTAGATGGCCATACAGCTATTCTTAAGAATCACTATTCGCCTTCGTCGGACTATTACGCTCGCAATGTCTTTTTCTATATGAAGTACGATGTGCTCAGCCCTAATAAGAATTATTGGCTAAATTGTACGCCAGTATTGAGAAATGGGCTTTAGATATATATTAATAGCTCCAAACTGTATAATAATATGAGAACCGATATCTTTGCACCTCAACTGTGGTGGAATCGTTCAGCCTACCCGGTCATTGCAATGCCTTTCAAGCTGAAATTGCTGCAATTAGCGAAATCGTTTATCACCCAAGAAAGGCTGCTCATGGCTATTACAAATCTGTATTTATTCTGACAGCCAAACTGCACTTAAAGCGTTAGGATCGGTCATCTGTGGATCCAGGACAGTAGAAGAGTGCAGCAAATATCTTAACAAGATTGCTGAAAAAATTGCCCTTAGTCTGGATTGCGTGCCCGGATATATCGGGCAATGAGATGTCTGACAAACTTGCTTAAGCATGCCGCTCGTTACCTGTAAGCTCTTTATGAAAAGGATTATCTTTCCATGGAGGAATCTTGAATCTTGTTACCACATTAAGCTCGCGTGGCCTGAATAGGATGCGAAACTCACGAGAAGTCTGCTTCTTCTTGGAAGGTGGCACATATCTCTCGTGGCCGGACTTATAATCGGCCACAAAGGAATCGGGAGGCATGCAAAACGGCTGGGTGCTCCCTATGATGATTACTGCACGATCTGTAGCGACAAGGAGAAGTTAGAAACAGTTAAGAGAAAGATATTTCTGGGATCTACTTTCTTTGATAATCTTTAAGATCTGGCTAATTTGGAACCTAAGAAATTACTGAGATTAGCTGAGTTGAGCTGTTGGTTTAAGTAGGGTATCACAACGGCACCTTTATTAGTGCACTGGTCCCCGCACCAGTACTCGTGAAGTTAAATATGCAAACATACAGATTTACGTATAGAGAATCAATTTTTTTTAAATTAACATAAGCTCGCCCAGGGATTAGAATTAAACCACAACGGTGGAAGCTTTACCAGAAACAAAAAATTAGGAGCTTTTGGAGAAGAGCTTTTTCGGCTTCTAATCGCAAACAATAAATATCGACAGGTCATCGTTTTATTATTGGCTTATTATCGGTAGCGGATCATTACTGCGGACCTAAAGGTTTACTATCGCAGCCTCCGGCTTCTTATTGGTTTCTTATCGCGTTGTTAAAGGGTCCGTTACACATATGTCGTCATATAGTCGTCGATAAAAAATTGGTTACTCTCTGAATAGAAGTCGATAAATTTTCAAATATCAAATCTATAATTTCTTAATAACAAATCGATATCTTTTCGACAAATTTTCGATTTTCTTTCAAAAACTCTCTGATAACACAACAAAAGCGTTTCGATAATACATCGATAACTTTGTGATGACAAATCGATAACTTTTTTATGGTAATATTTTTCGATAATAAATCGCGTGCTATGCTGAATCTTAGTCTCTGCGCTCACATGACACGTGGGTGAAGGCTATTTTGGGATTCTAGCTAGAGATGTTAATTGCTGAGAATGCAACAATCATTTGTCTAGCAGATTATGAAACCTTGACTAATTTTTTGGGGCTTTGTTAGTATACTCCAAAATATAGTTATGTTCCTAGTATGTAATCAAACTTTCTTGATGCAGTTGGCGGAAATTATTATCTGTACCATAATTCTACTTCACCCCTGATCCATGGTGTTATGCCGACCGTGGCCATTCGATGACTTGCAGCCAAGTGATATATTTGGCAACGATGATCCTAGCATAGTAAGGGGCGGTGCAGTTGGTCGTACGACTAAGATGAACAACGCTAGATATGATGTTTGTATGGAGGATGAGAAAAGAAAAAAGTAATTGCAAAAAAAGGAAAAAGAAATCGTTATAAGCGGTACGTTGGATTTGGGGAGCGAAAGTTGTGTAGAGACAACGAGCTCTGTGACGGAATAGGAAGTGAATCCAAAGGGTGAAGTCGAGATAAAGGGTGCAAAGTAGAGGGACAAAGATATCTCTTTCACAATGTTGTGAGGCATTATGAATTGTTCATCGCTTGGGAGCAGTGCTTGACCCAACAGACCTGTAGATTGAGCTTGGAATGGGCTCGTGACGCGGTAGAAGTAGGTTCAAGGCAGTTCAGGAATATTTCCCCGAGAATGTCTCCGTCTTGCAACCGGCACAAGAAGGAAGTAGCTTCGTTCGGCAGAATGAAGTATCAACATTCAGCGGAAGGCGGCAAGCTTGTCTTTCACAATGTTGTGAGGCATTATGAATTGTCCATCGCTTGGGAGCAGTGCTTGACCCATCAGACCTGTAGAGTGAGCTTGGAATGGACTCATGACGCGGTAGAAGTAGGTTCAAGGCAGTTCAGGAATATTTCCCCGAGAATGTCTCCGTTTTGCAACCGGCACAAGAAGGAAGTAGCTTCGTTCGGCAGAATGAAGGGGCAACATTCAACGGAAGGCGACAAGCTTGATTTCAAGAGGAAAAAAAGGATCCAGTCCCAGGTCTATAAAAATTCCAGCCGCATAGATAATAGAAGTGAGTCCAAATCATTAGGAAAGATGGACCCCATTAGCGGTGTTACAAAATTTAAACCTATAACAAATCAACAATATTGATTGAATAGTGGCTCCCAGGATGTGGCTTTCCAAGAAATCGCATTTTCATCAACGCAGTGTCAGTACTCTGCTTTTAATACCAGCCTAAACTTATACCAAGTAAGTGAACTTGTACAGAGGGAAACATTACCCCTCTACTGAAAACAGCGTCATCCTCTAATAATCCTTTCACAGCTATGTGAAGTGAATATGTACAGCTTAATCACTAATTAAGTCAGAAATAAAGGAAATAGCAATTTGTAATAATTTCTTAGCGAACAATTGGACGACTCAAACTTGCATAGACTTCCTGTCGTGGTGCTTGATAAATCGCAAGCGCTTCATTAAGGAAATAATTCTTTTCACTGTCGCAATGTGTATATATATTTAATGCAAAAAGGAAACATGCATTATGAGCAGACAAACTAAGTAGAAGAACTCAAAAAAAAATTTGAAAAGTTTTACGCGAACCACGCTAAGACTTTTGTATGCGTTTGCCTGCCTGGCGGAGTTTGCGAACAAAACTGCAATTCTTGCAAATCTGCTCAGCATCTTTTCCAACTATGCAACACAATCAATAACACAATCTGACATTTAGCGCCACCACCAACACCGCAGACGACATTCATGCCGATACCGATGGCGATGGCGATGGCAATGGCGATGACGATGTCGATGTCTTAGCCACAAACATAAAACTCATAATATCAAAGATGGCAGTCATTAGCTGCATTGTTTAATTACAATCCTCTCTTTCTCACTCGCGCGCGCTTATAGCCTGATCTATGTCTGCTATCCGCTACTTGCGAGCCTCTTTAATCTCTTTGTCTTTAGAGTTTTGTTGAAGTACTTCTTCAAGCTGTGCCTTTTAGTGGCTACCAAAGAAATGTCTTCGTTTGCACCCACCTCTTTGACCTGGTCAGGCTTACACACATACATACACAGACACAACATCTCTGGAATACTCAGAAAAATTTTATGCTACAAAAAAGTTACATCAATTACATTTTGTTCTTCGCGATAAATCTAAAACTCATTTGCAGTTGAAAGTAATTTTGAACTTAGTTCAGCGTTTCTATATTTGTACCTACCATTCGCGCACTAAGTAAAATATCTATGAATGTATGAGGTCCAGTGTTGCCACAGCGACGCCAGGCAGCAGCTGGCATCCCGACAACACCCTCGCAAAAGTTTTCTGAATATTGTGTACTTCAAAAGCTGCTTTAATAAAAACTCATAACAACAGTTTGCAGCCGTTCACCAACTCCCTCCCGCCTGTGCATCATAGCGCCGTTTCTATTGTAAAATGTAATACACGAACACGGGTAACTACCGGCATGTCATGGCTTGAGGCTGCGTGTGGCCGAAAGTAACTTTGTGTACTTGGAATCTATAGTCACACTCATATAATAGGGAACATTGCGCATAAATGGCTAGATTAGTGATGCGTTCTTTAGAGTATTTGAAAAAAGACGTGAGTACCAAGTACTTGTCAAGATGGGTGGCAACAATTCGATAACGCTGATAACAAACTAGTAAGACTCTGCTAAAAATTCAATAGCTTTTCAATATCTAATCGATAATTTTTTGTTATTAAAAGGATAGCTTTTCTATAATAAATCAATAATAAATCGATAACTTTCCGATGAACTATCTATAACTTTTTGATAAAAAATTGATAAATTTTCGATAACTTCTTGGCAATATATCGATAATTTTTCGGTAATTTATATAAAAAAATATAAGGCGCGCTAGGCTCCGAAGAGATTTTCGCTAACAAATCGATAACTTTTCGATAACAACCCAATAAGTCAACGATAAAAATCAGTAACTCATTGATAACTTTTTTATCGATAGCAAGTTTATAAAACTTCGACAACAAATTGATAGCTCGTAACACAAAGGAATAGAAAGAGCTCCATATCTCCGTACCGGGAGACCAAACCTGGCATAGACCCTTAAAAGGTAAGCGGTTCGAAAAAGTGGTCTCGGATGACCCGCAAATACTTTTACTGCAGATTTGTTTAGCTTGAGAAAGAAGCTGGCTCATTTTCTATCCAAGCACTGCCATAAAGACTTTGAGCCTTTGAAATCACCTCGGTTGAAAGTACGTTTCCCTTATCTAAGTTTCCTCAATTTTTCTCAGGAAATAACAGAGCGGTTGTCGCAAGAAGCTACCTGCTTTGTTTATACCCATTTCAAAATCCAGCCAAGTTTTGCTCAAGAACCCAACAAAGCGAAATATTGAGAAGCCTTATGGACGCCTGTGTGACTGGATAACTCCGCACGATATCTGACGTTATCAGGTTGATTTCCATTATTTTTAAGACCGTCTGGCTAATGACAATGATGATTACATTAGTGTCTATGACCGTTTTGTTATGTAGCTGTTTGGCTCATATCTGTATTACGAGGGGCGACCCCTTAGCGGAGTATCATCTGCCTTGCAGATGCCGTTCTGAGTTGGCATAAAACATGTAGGTCCCGCACCGCCAATTTGTAGAAAAAATTAATAGAAAAACGATGCAAATTGGAAGACAGTCTTAGCCTAAAAATTTCTGCGGAGGTTATCCTGAACTGAACCCAGGATCTAAGAAGTGCTGGGCCGACCACTGTCAGCTCCAGTTTCCCTTCCAAGTTTCAAGCCGTTTGTGTAGATTGTAATCCCTTTTCCATGTCGTCGTCGCATGCCGGTATTTGGTTGATTTTCGCATGTTGAATTCTCCAAGTCATTGAGTTCCAATTAGGGCTAAACCCTGCATTAACATTTTTTGAGGCATCAAGTGAAAAACTAAACTTAACCCTTTCTGAGGTGCGCTGACATGCTAGCCCTTGCACCTTCACAACACTCTTTTTTTACTCTTTTCGTCTAGCGTCGTTCGGCAGACAAGAGCTACATACTATGGTATCGGTCTTATTTGGTCACAGTTATCCGATTCGGGTGTAAAAGATAGTCATGTCGGCAGACAGCTGAAGCTGACTTTAGGATATTTTTACCGCAGTTAACGGTAGTTTCTACTATCATAATCCAATAGCAGGTTGTTGACTGCTATACTATCTACTAGGGTGTTCGATTATTCGACTTTTTTCAAAAACCGGTTTTCCGATTATTCGAAAAATGTTAATTAGAAAAACTCGGTTTTAAGTTCTCAAACCCGAGGAAAACCGGATAAACCGGTTTTTCAATACTTGGCCAAAATAACAAAATTTTCGTTCAGCTAAAAATAAAAGGGTAAAATACCGATAGGTAAATCGTTTACTAAAAACAAAACAAATTCAATGTGCATTTAATACAGTTACAAACAAAAGAAAATTAACATTACTACTAGAAGACCCGGCAGACGTCGGTCTGCCCTAAATTTGGCCTATCTGCATACATTTTAATAAGCTTTTTCCGTCTGATTCTGCCCTCTCCCCCTCTTCACTTTTTCCTAATACTTTTATTCACTCCTCCCTCCGTCTTTTTCGCTTCATCTATCTCGTCTCATTCTATCTCTTTCTCAATCTCCTTCTCTATTTTCTCTTCTCTCAATTTCTTCTCATTCTTCTGCATCCCTTATAGCCAGTCCCAGATGGTGATATATATTTTATTCCAGTCACAGTTCCAGTCCCACTCCGAGTCACATTCCCAGTCCCAGTCCTAATCCCAGCCCCAGTCCGTCTCTGGATAATATATTACTCTGTAATAAAGCACTCATCAACAGGTTTAATTTGATATCCATATTGTATAAACACTGTGTAGGCATTCACTGGCCCACGTTTTGGCTTATATCTCGAGACCCTAGTCACCGAGCGTATGAAAATTATCCTCCACACAACTAAAGACTCTCCTGAATTAAAAAATAGTACCTCTAAATCGCGGGCCCCCTCTGAAACCGCCCCACCCACCCTCTCGGAGGGCCTGGTGATGTGCTATACTTGATATCATTCGCTATAATATTTTTTATTGATAAGCAGGTTGTTTAATTAAACACCAAAATTACACGAAAGTATATCCGCACCATATGAAAATATGAGTGCCACTGCGTATACGTAACATTTTATTATTACGTATAAACATTAAAAATTTTGGCAAAAAATAATATTGCGACTATAAACTGATATATAACCTATCCTATCTCTCAAGTTAGATCAAACTACACACGGGGTGCAAAACAAAATCAAAATCGGTTCATTAGTTTAGGAGTCCATCGCGGCCGAAAATGTTGTGACACGTGTTTTTTATATATTAAGATAATCTACCAATATTATTTTTATTCACATTATTTTTTCTTCTAGTTTGAATAGCTTTGAAATATAAAACCAATCGATATGCTCTCATATTGTCGACTAAGGTGATAGTATAGTTTTTTGATTGCAAATATGACAATACCACTCGTGATTTTCTCAACGCTTTTTGGGACATACCATCTTCTGCAACACAGCGTGCGAACATTTCCGCTATAGATTCTTTTTTACTCAGACACTTTGTAAGCGGACCGTTGGAGATGTTTCCTGAAGTGGGTGGTGCGCATTCAACGCCTTTGTGCTTAGAATCATCTTTTCCTATATCAATTTTATGAACACACTTTCTATGGTTAAGCAGCGTTGAAGTTGAGGAACCTTTGCAGCGTAAAATGTTGTGGCAATTCAGGCATTGGGCCTTCTCGTTTTCTTTGTGCCTAAAACATCGCCACATAAGCTCATACATATGTTCTGTTATTGCTGCTTCAATAAAAACAAGATGATAATACAATTACTCCGCATTCCAATGGACAGTGATCCAGATCTCGATAAAAATTTAACATGTTGCCGTATTTCGATAAACTTTCAAAGGCCTTATAATCCTTCTTAAAACCCGGTTAACCGAAGAAAAAACTGGGTTATTCGATACTCGCAATTTTAGGATAAAAAAACCGTCCAAGAAATTAAGAAAAACCCGGCTTAAAACCGGACAAACCTGGTCGATCATCCTACTATCTACTTAACTACCCATCGGTTGCCACCCTACATTGCTGCTGATTGCTTATTAAAGTCGACTTTCGTAACCTCTTTGATCACCGATCAACACTCAGTATATCCGGGTCTACTGCCTTTCCCTGATGATGATTCCACAGTTCCTCTAGCTTAGCCATTCCCGGAAAGGTTGTATGAGGGCGGAGCTGTGCACTTTTTGTTTCAAAATAGTCATTACTTGACTCCGATAAGCCAAGTACTGGCTATTTCTTTGGTTCTTTGAATCACGTATAAAAGTCAGAGCAGTTCGATTGCTTTAAACATCCGATTCTTCGGGTACAATTCCTCTGTTCTGTGCATCACTTAGCAACATACATAGCTAACACTCTCTCACTATCCTTCCACGAAAGGATTGCTATTTACGCTGCGTCGTAATAGGCTCATTCACTTTAGCTTTTGCTTTGCTCATAATACGCACTAGTTCCAACTGCCACAACTAATTACGAAAACTTAGCACGCTGTTGGCGTTTCACCAATAATGCTGACCACCGCTCAGACAATCATATTTACATCCTTTCACTACATAACTTTAAACGCAAAAGCAGTATCCTGGAAGCAGAACAAGACACAATCACACGCGCAGTGTGTTACGTACATATGTACATACGCAGAGTCATAGAACTGTACTTTTGTCGCTATGAAGAGGATTCACGATTATTGATACGTGCGCAGAAGGGTCGTTGGTTGGCTGATGAACGAGGCTAATTCATGGACAGAGCTAAGCCCTCTAATCACGTTATAACAAAGTACCGATTATAAGACTCGTTGTATTAAGGAACGCAATAGAAGAGAGGGATCCTTGGTGGGGCCAGACTGGCATATTTCGACTAAGGGATCATAGGTCAACAGCGGCTGTAAGTTGCAGCAGCACGCGGTGGTCTATCTTAGAGCATGCAGCGTGCAATAAAATTAAGTAAATAACTTCTATTACCGCAGTGGGGTTGTCTATACAGCTAATGCAGCCAATATATTAGGACGTACTGTATGGACTCACATTGGGTGGTCATGTTTGCATTCCAATTACTATGGATCGATAAACTAGTTCACATTTGGGGCGGCGGGTAGTATTTCTCACAGCGCGTCCTCAATAACTACGATCTTCATCCAGAAGGTGCTAGAGTTTTCATCATCCACAAGGTTATCTGTATTGTTCCGAGGTCTATTTTTTTGCCGGGCTTCCTTCCTTTTGCCCACTAAGGCAACCGGACTCTCCATCAGACCAAAATAGGAGATAGTCTACTTTACCAACATAGTATGCACTCAATGTGCTTCACTCGGTGAAAGCTTCAGGTCAATTGCCCTCAAAAACCGTACAAGGCAACCGAATCCTTCCTAGCCACTTTAAGTTCCTTTGACTGTCAAGAGTAGTTCCAAAGAGCTTATTCCTGCAACGCTCCCTACTATGGGTTGTCTATACTCAAAGCACAGGCACCGCTTCCTGAATAGAACCTCGTGAATAGAGCTCGATTTTGCTAGGTTATCAACTTCTGTGCATAATTCAGATAACCAGGTGTTGATTCCCAGTTACCTCTATAACTCGTGCCTCAGTATATTGTGAAATTTCCTAAGGACAAAGTTCAATGGCTCTACAGCATAAGCCAGAAATTGGCAGCCTCTAAGCTCAGAAGTAAGAAGTGCACACCCTCCTAAAAAGCAGGAAAGAAAGAACACAGCCCAGTGACGTACTGCTTCTCAGCTCTCTCTGATCCTCTGCTCAGCCTCTCCTTTAATCTCAAAAAAGGCGCCCATAAGCAATTATTTGCTCTCGAATAACCCTCCTATGGGATTGGTATTTCAATGAAGAGCTATTTAAGTAAAATTTTATAAAACAAAAACCGCTCTAGAGGAATTCTGCATCTTATACTGTTTGGGATAAAGTATTTGTTTGAGACGTGAGGCCGCTTTTTTTTTTCTCGGACGTTGTGGTAGCGCACTGCCCTCAAGTGGCCCGGTGAAACCAGGCTAATCCTGTTTTTGGTTTTTTTTTTAATTCATACATACTTTTTTTTTTTTTTTTATGTATCCTAATTCTTATTTATGTGTTATTATAATTTTTTTGTTACCGAGTCTTTGAGAGGCAGTGGCTTCTTAAGCGCCGAGATCTAAAACCGCTCAGCTACAGAGAGACTCATCAGCTGAGAAATATAGATTCACAAAATACAATAGACTAAAAGCAAATATAATTTTTTAATTATTAAGAGAAGACAGAACCGTCTTTTTTATGGCAAAGAGCGAGTCCGAAACATCAATTATTCTCGAGTGAGAGTTATAATCTTCACACAAACATAGAAAAGGTTCGTGTAGTTGGAAATTCCTTCTGTATTGTTTAAGAATTATAGGTTTATAATGCCTTGAAACTTGGCATGGAACATTCAAGTTTACTTCGTTCAAAAGAAATGGGCTTGAAATCGATCCATTTAAAAATCTAGCCATAAATAGTACACCTAGCATTTCTCTGCGACTTGCAAGGGTAGGAAGATTTATTAGTTTTAATCGATTAGTGTAAGAAGGAAAATTATACGGAGTCCCATTGAAGATTTCTCAAGGCGAAAAGTAAAAACTGTTTTTGAATTGATTCTAGTCTATCCACATGAACTTTATAACGCGAATTCCAAATTATCGATCCATATTCTAATATCGGCCTCACCAATGATGTAAAAAGGGTTTTTGTAACGTAAGGATCACTAAACTTTTTTGCCCATCTTTTCACAAATGCTAAAAACTCCTCTCGCTTTATTGACTGTGGCATTAATATGAGGGTTGAAACTAAGTTTGCAATTCATTGTTACTCCCAAATCGACAAAAACATCTACGCTTTCCAGAGTTTGGCCATTAATTGTGTAGGAAGCTGGCTGTATGTTCCCACGTCAAAAACACATGGATTTACATTTTTCTTTGTTAAGAGGCATAAAATTCGCATTACACCAAGTAACTAAACGATTTAAATCCGCCTGGAGTACAGAACGTTCTTCAACTGACGCGTATGACTTAAAAAGTTTTACGTCGTCGGCATACATTAAAATTTTAGAAGATTTTATAGTTGTGAAAACATCGTTTATAAAGATCAAAAACAAAATAGGACCGAGATGGCTGCCCTGAGGCACACCGGAGGGAACATCGATGACTTTCGAACAAAGGTTTTTAAAAATGACTCTTTGAGTTCTACCGCAAAGATAAGAGGAGATCCAGCGAGTTAGGCCAGGTTGAAAACCAAGCAATTCGAGTTTATAAACAAGTAATGAGTGGCGTACTTTGTCGAATGCTTTGCTCAAATCAGTGTATATAACATCGGTATGATGATTGTTTCTAAACCCATTAAAGACGTGATTTGTAAATTCAAGCAAATTGGTTGTGGTTGATTTGGCTCTACAAAAGCCATGCTGAGAATGTAAGGTGATTAGTAACGATTGCTTCGAAAAGCTTAGGGATAGCGGAGAGCTTTGCTAGTCCACGATAGTTTTCAATATACGACTTGCTTCCTTTTTTATGGAGTGGGATAAGAAAAGATTCCTTCAAAGCCGTTGGGAAAATGCCATGTTTTAAAGAGAGGTTAAACAGATCAGTAAGGGGCTGGTAAATGCATTCCGCACATTTTTTAAGAAAACATGTTGGGATCAAATCGGGATCGTATTTGAAGGATTCTTTTAAGGTCTTTAGATGTAGTAGAACATCTTCAGGCAGCAAATGTGGCGCATATATTGAGTTACTAGAATGGAGCTCATACGGATAATTTGTAGGTGATGAATCAACCACAGCAGAGTAATTAGAGTGAAAAAATTGAGCGAAGTAGTTTGCAATCTCTTGATCGTCGCTGGAAATGCTATTTCTAAACTTCATGGCATAAGGAAGCCGTTAGTTCTGCGTTTAGAATTTACGTAATCATAAAAAAACTTTGTGTTGCAAATAACGTTTCTTTTAATTTTACATACGTAAGCTTTATAACACTTTTTATTAAGTTCAAAATACTTATGACGGAAAATAGCGTACTGTGCATAATGAGCATGTAAAGCGGTTCTTTTATATAATTTGAATAAACGTGATTTCATATTTTTTAAAGCTTTTAAATCTTTAGTAAACCAAGCTTGCACTGGTTCAATGTACGAGCATATGCGTTTGGGCACATGTTTTTCAAATAAAGTATAAATGGTTTTATTAAAATGTAAAACGTTTTCCTCTACATCCTCTTTATATCGAAGCCACGTTATCTCAGAAAGCTCTTTATTTATATTGTTGAAATTAGTTTTGGTCAATCTAAAGTTTGGCACGATAGCCCAACCTTAGAGAGTTTAAGTCAGCTGTAGAAAATACATAAATCAAAAATTGCCCAGTTGTTGTGCAATGCGGCCCCTGAAAACTCGGGGGATTTAAAGAAATGATGGCCTAAACCAGCTGAATTTCTCTAAAGGAGATGAAAGACAGCCCTGATTGGCCGACAACCGCCGACTGTGAAGTGGATTTACATGGTGAGGTATGAAAACTGAGATTCCGCTCATATTATCTTCCAATCCCGAAATCAAATCTCGGGCTTAAACTAATAATAAAATCCAAAATGACTATCCACGAGCTCAGTATTACACTACTGAAACTATAAATGAAGATGGCGATTGAAGCCAAAAGGCTCAGAAATTAATGCTAGAAATCAGCGTAGCACTTAAGGAGAAGCTGGCTTGTTTCGATACAAAGCGCTTAAACTTGAACAACGCTGCAATTGAGAGGCACGTACAATAATTGGAGGGGCCTACATCCTTTTCGCCTGAAATAACATGCACCAACAAGGACAACAACAATAAATAGCAGCCCAGAAGCTTAGCAACAGGATAAGATGCAAAGTTCGTGGCACTAACGAAAGTTGAAGTAAATATTTTAAACGCAATCGAATACGACACAGCCGAAGGTGCTTCCCACGTCAGCCGGTTCTTCGTACCGGAGCGACTAGGGATTTTTTTCCCCCACCAAGGGCTGTCATTTCAGTGTAACCCCATTTACCTGTTGAAACAGCCAGTTTCTTTGGACTCCCGTTAGAGGATTTTGATGACAATTTGTGAGTGGTCGTGCCCATTGAATGGGTCGAAGAACTGTTAATACAACAACTGCAACAACACAACAGAAGGCATAACATAACATAAGCTCAAGGCAAATGTTTAATCATAATCAACTATATCGAAGAGAAAGTTAAGTATTTACATATATACATTTTTAGTCTAATGCGTAAACTAGCCAACCTAGAAACATCTCCAACCATTGTTATTTCCACTACTCCTGCTCCTCTTCGAACTGTTCTACCGCAGCAAGCAACAAAGATTTGTTGCTTTTAAAATTAAGCACTTACGCGATTAAATCGACTTTGGTTGTGCTTCGGTTGCAGGACAAGTGGTAGTGGGTTGATGTTGATGATTCTGGGTGGTAATATATTGATAAGCATAAGCAGAGTAGAGCAAAGCCGCTGGTGTTTCAACTTACCACTTACTCCTGCTGATGAACTTTACAAACGTTTGTTAACAAGAAAGCAGATTGCTGCGACAAGCGGGCACGTAATCAACATAAACTGCTGTAATTTGTTGCTGTCCAAGAAGTGACTGAAAGGACAAAATGGCAAGAGCAGCTAACTGTATATAGGTACATTCACATGGGCGTAGCTAGGATGCAAACCAGGTAGCGGCAATTGGACTGGAAAGTAGTTACTGTGTTGTGACATTTTCTAATGTTAAAGGGATGTCTCCAGGGCAAAGAATTTGGGATGGTCGCTTCTTTTCGGGTTAGCTGTCAATCCCAGTAAAAAATAGTCTGTTCTGTTTACGAGAACGTAAACTATTACTGAATTTATCCCACTCTCTATAGGAAAGTACCGCCGGTGCAATCTGACAGGGTTAAGTACTACGTGACTACAGCAAGCAGGCACGGAAGCGTAATATAAAGAACTTACTTACTTACCTAATTGGCGCTTAACCGTCTAAACAGTTATGGCCGTCCAACAAGGCGCGCCAGTCGCTCCTTCGCTCCGTCAACCGGCCCTAATTGGTCACACCAAGGGAGTTTAAATCGTTTTCCACCTGGTCCTTCCAACGGAATGTGGGCCGCCCTCTACCTTTGCTTCCATAGGCGGGTTCCGATAGAATCACTTTCTTGGCCGGAGCATCATCATTCATTCGCATAACATGGAATAGCCAGTGCAGCCGATGCGTTTTAATTCGCTAGACTATGTTGATGTCTGCGTATAGCTCGTACAGCTCATCATTAAATCTTCTTCGGTACTCGCCATCGCCAACGCGTAAAGGTCCATAAATCTTTCGAAGAACTTTTGTTCTCGAACACTCCCAAAGCCGCTTCATCTGCTGTTGTCATGGTCCATGCTTCTGCCCCATATAGTAGGACGGATACGATAAGTGACTTGTAGAGTATGATTATCGTTCACCGAGAGAGGAAATTACTTTTAAATTGCCTACCTAGTCCAAAGTAGCATTTATTGGCAAGATTGATTCTTCGCTGGATTTCAGTGCTGATGTTGTTGCTAGTGTTGATGCTGGTTCCCAAATAAACGAAGTCTTTTACTATTTCGAAATTATGGCTGCCAACAGTAACATGGTTGCCAAGGCGCGTATGCGCTGACTCTTTGCTCGATGAAAGCAGGTACTTCGTTTTGTCCTCATTCACCATCAAACCCATCTTTACCGCTTCTTTTTCCAGTTTGGAGTAAGCAGAACTAACAGCGCGGGTGTTTAGGCCGATGATATCAATGTCATCAGCATATGCCAGTAATTGCACGCTTTTATATTATATTGTTCCAGTGCGGTTAAGTTCTGCAGCTGGTATAATTTGCTCCAGCATCAAATTAAATAAATCGCACCTATCTGAAACCTCGCTTAGTTTCGAACGGCTCGGAGAGGTCTTTTCCAATTCTGACTGAGCTGATGGTGTTGCTCAACGCCATTTTGCACAGCCGTATAAGTTGTGCGGGGAAACCAAATTCAGATATAGCGGCATATAGGCAGCTCCTTTTCGTGCTGTCGAAGGCGGCTTTAAAGTCGACGAAGAGGTGGTAAGTGTCGATTCTCTTTTCCCGGGTTTTTTCCAATATTTGGCGCATTGTGAAAATCTAGTCAATGGTAGATTTACCAGGTCGGAAGCTGCACTGATAAGGTCCAATAATCCGGTTCACGGTGGGCTTCAATCTTTCGCACAATACACTTGAAAGGACCTTATATGCGATATTAAGAAGGCTGATTCCACGATAGTTGGTGCATTTTGCAGTATCCCCCTTCTTGTGGACTGGGCAAAGAACACTTAGATTCCAACCGTCGGGCATGCACTCGTCCGCCCATATTTGCTAAGGAGTTATTGCATGCGCCTTACCAACTCCTCGCCGCCGTACTTGAATAGTTCCGCAGGCAATCCTTCAGCGTCCACGGCCTTGTTGTCTTTCAATCTGGTTATTGCTATTCTAACTTCGTCATAATCGGACGGGGGGACATATATTCCATCATCATCGATAGTGGGGTCGGGTTCTTCATCTCTGCGCGATGAATTGCTGCCTCCATTTAGGAGAGCAGAGAAGTGTTCTCTCCATAATCTAAGCACTCTCTGGACATCAGTTACAAGATAACCGTTTTCGTTCCTACAGGAGAAAAGTAGTACATTTTTTTGTGAGATATGTTGTGTCAAGTCCATTCATTTTCATCAAGTTCTGGATTTGTGGACATCATTAGTACACGTCGGTGTAGCGATTGGCGATGGTTGAAAGAGGCGCGCCTCTGCATTGATGTTGTAGGAAAAATGCCAGCAGCACGAGTAAAAATAAAACCTCAGGACTCAAGTAACCGACCTGTAATAAGGCCGATGGCTTCCCCTCATCATCTTACATACAGCTGCACCGAAAAGATTTTGTAGTATAGTAAGACGTATCGTAAGAACATCAAATACACATTGCTTTTGGCAGATCCACTTTCGGCCAGAAAAATCTCGCTAGCCTATATTGACAGTTAGTCAATAAGACCACCCAACCACCATTTCCAGACAGGCCTGGAGTATTGCGAAAGATGGCAATAAATTTATACCTGATTTTCAGGTCCCCAATTGAAGCTCGTTTATCACCACGTCAACTTGCTCTCAATTGTTGCCACATTCCATCTAGCTGCGGATGTTCCACTAGACTACAAGGTCAACCACTGCCCTTTTTTTTTAGCTAGAGACAGGCCATTACTAAACGCTCTTTACATATTTAGAAGGCAGGGTTAATATTTCCACTTGATTTGTCAAAAGATGTCGAGAAATATCGGACTGATATTTAAGGCTAAAGTTCTTAGATTACGGGCGATTGTTTGGAAATGGTATTTCAAAAGATGCAGATTATCTGTCAGTCCAAGCAAAATGAAGCTCGTTTTGCTAACGTCGGTGGTACAATTTTAATTTGGACTATCTTCTATTGGAAGAGTCCGCTGGTGCTGTCTGACTGGGCTTAATAACCTACCCCCACTGGAGGTGCTTCTCAAGTGTGGTAAATTGGCTGTACGGTATAGTCGTTCAGTCAACTCTCTTCTGTGGACTTCTGGTTTGGTGGAGACCTCTGGACACTACATCCACGGTCAAACAGTCGTAAGCAGTGCAACGGGGCCCTTCGTACAACACTAAGCGCAATGCTGAATCTTTACCTGGTATGTGTCGTAAGAAAACCTTTACACCTTGCCCTGCTATAAGGTTGTGACACGCGCGGAATACGCTTGCATCTTACGGGTAACCCCAGCATTTTCAGCGAGTTCGACTTCATTCCTGGCAGTACAGACTATCAAGCGCCGGCTTCTACTTCTGTTGCCTTATTCACCACTCATATTTTCTGACGGGGGAAATCGAGTAGGAAAATGATATGTGATAGCCTGTTCATGAATGGATCCATGCTGTACGGAAGGGTTGGAGGTATAGTATCACTGCAGCGTGTTCCAGGCATATTTCGCCACTAGATGTGGTAGACGTGATGCTATATGCCGCCGTTAGTGTTAAGGAATTCAAAATCTGCTCTATAGTCAAACGGCTATCAAAGCGTTAAGCTCTTCCATGGTAGTGCTCAGGGCTGTGAGGGATTACTTGATCATTTTTAAAAATTATCTGAGTACCAGGGTACAAGGATATCGCTAACAATTGTCAGCGGGATCTCTTAGACTGTGGAGGAACTCATGATGTGGACATGTCTGCCTTCGGAGACTTCGGTATTCCGCTGGTCATGTGCTCTCTCCTTCTGCACAGGTGAGCCTCGAGTCAACTTAGCAACCGATGGGGTGACAGCAGCCTTCCCCATACGTCGTGGTCTATTTGCCTCGTTGATAACTCAAAATACTTGATTAAGCTATTAGATATATTCAGCTAGCCATAGTTGTTGGAGTGTTAACAGGACACTACCTAGTAGGAGTCCATGCAGTGTGTCTTAATGTGTTGAATAGCTCAAGATGTGTTAGATGTATGGATAACGACGAGGTGAGGTATTCGATTCCCGGGACGAATTTCCAAATTCAATTTGTGCTTTGTTTGTAGGTTTATCGTTACCACGTAGGGATTGTCCAAATAACTGAAAACCAGTTTTTCCGTTAGAGTATTTGACAACTTGTTCCTTAGCTTAGCAGCCGCCACCCAACCTAATCTTACCTAACCGACCCTAATCTAGGGAAAAAGTGTTCGTCTATCTATATATATCATCTAGCGAGTTATACGTCCCTACTCTTTTAGGCAGGGACCCCATTCTCCCTCCTACGCCTACTCATGGCATATTTATATTTATGTAACTGCTGATATTTATGTACGTATATGACGGTGAACAATATGAAACTGGTACACAGAGGGGTGGTTTGGGTAAGAAGGCATTCAATGATGAGTACAACAACAAAGATGAACCAAAGCTTGGACATGCTCGCAAAGTGTTTTAAGAAATGGCACAGGATTTGATAAATTTAGAAGGATTAACACTCAAACAGAGTGGCACAAGACAAAGGCGTATGGATATTAAGTAAATGGCAAGTGGGTCAACTACTTACGTAAATTTAAATGGAATGCGTCAAAGGAAAACTTTGGCATCGTACGCAATTTTGCATTAACACAGCAATTTGTGTGGTCTGAAAGATAACTGGATTTATGGTGTGGCTTAATGACGCAAGAGAGTGTATTCAAGTAAATACTACAACAATAAAGAAAGTGTATACATAAATACTTAGACTTGGCAGTTTCCAGATCGATAAAAATTTATGTCATCTGATTAACTTAATTATCTTATGGTATTGACATTGATTGTTGGTACATAATAAGGAACGGAAGTAGTAAAGTGTGCACTCAAAGGATAAAAGCCAAACAAGCAAAAGTTTGGTAAGTTCATTAGCAACAGCCCACAAAATTAGCTGTTAGCGAGTGTCGTGTATGGCGCGTTAGACGGTTAGGAATCCGGCAAACAAAGAAGAAGTTACATGACTCCTTCTGCTTCTTCTTCGTGCAGCGTTTTGGGGTATTTTGTCGACGTTGATTATTCTTTGCCAGTTATTAATACGGTAGATTGCGGAAAATAACACCTTTAGTGTGCTGGACCGAGACATTGATCCTTCTTGGTCATTCAACTTCCTCCTTCTTAGGGGAACTAAGGACCGCCTGCCAAACAAAGAGATTTCGCAATGACAATTGGGTTGAAAAATCTTTAAATGCGCTCGCATCCCTTTGAAGTGAATTGTGTCCACAATCCCCTGACTTCAGTAGAGCGTCTCCGTGGAACATAATATATCGGGGGTTATTATCGGCATCACAGGACCTTCGCGGTTTTCTACTGCTCTACGGATCCATTCGTTCACTGGCTTTATGAGATAGTATTCTAACGGAAACTTTATATGGGATACTTATATGTTGAGAGGCACTGGGGAGAGGAAAATATGGTTTGTGGATATCATGCGCCAGCAGGCTGCAGGTCAAACGTTCATCAATTTAATGACATTGACGTCGGTTTTATTACTTTGAAAAATTCAGTATTTTTGCCAACTACCCGGAAGTAGATAACTTTTGCCGGTAATTTTTTCCAATGACTTAATCAATACATTACACTATTTGTGCAGTGGAATAGTAAGCTGGTTCACGGACGGATCATAGATAGAAGTTTGTTTGGGTTTTATTCTTTCAAAATATCGATGCGAGCTGCATGTTGCAGTATCCCAATCACTGTACTGTCTTCCCAGTAGAGTTATGAGAGATGCGGCGAATCCGAGGCTTCAGCAATATCACGATCAACTGGCGCGCATGTTTATTGACACAAATTCGTACTTCTTAACAAAAAGTGACGGGATTTAGGATACTTGGAGTTGCGCTGATGATCTGTAAGATATTATAATCTAGGTAGTCTTGGATATTGCTAAGTGCCGCACCGAAATTATAATAATCTCACAATAGTTCGAATCAATCGAAGACAAACTGGGACATTCGCAGATTACCATTGACCGAACTATGGTTTATGTAGGCCTGAATAGCTGCTTCGGGTTAATTGAGTCCTTTTTATACCAAAACGATAACGAAATATATAAACGATAACGAAACGATAATGAAAACTCACCTGGCCTGCAGATGTCGTTCGGAATCGGCATAATACTAGTAGGTCTCGTCCGACGAAAATTGGTAGAAAAAGATCGGCCTAAAATCTCTTCGGAGGTTATCGCGCCTTACATTTAACTTTTCAATGAAACTACAACGATAACAAGACGAAGATAATGCAATATTAAAGAGAATTTGTAATTGAAAAAACTTTTCTAAATTTTTGATGTTGTTTTGTCGGGACTTGAATCCAGAATCTTCGGTGTGGTCGGCGGAGCACACTACCCCCACATCACGGCGGCCACCAGACAGACATGCCATAAAGAAACGATAAATAAACAATAAGAACTAATAACGAAACGACAACTTACTGATAACGAAAAGATAAGGAAACGATAACGAAACGATTAAATAACGGTAGCGAAACAATAAAGAAACGACAGCGAAACGATGTATGGGTACAAACTAATTCTTGACTAAGCGCTAAAGAATAGATAACGAAACGATAACCCAACGACAACGAAGCCGTATTCAGCCGATAACGAAACGAGCCAAACAAAGAAGCAACAAGACAATAAAGAAATTATTAATCACGAAGAAGGGTCATATAAATATTGGTCCAACGTGACGTATGAGTAACCAGATCATCCCCTGCAGTCAAACCAACTAGTTGCATACTAGAAGAATACTAGTTTGCCAAAAACCCCAACTAGTACGAGTTCTGTAATTTTTCCTTATTAGCAACTGGTATTTTTAACACGGCGATGTCCCACGAAATATCAATTGTCAGTCTCTGCATCAGCATCATACAAATTGACAAACTAATCATTATATACACCAAAAACGTTACAAACGCCATACTAGTCAGCATACCCATCAGGGTCATACCAATTAACATACTAGTCAGCCTTTGCGCCAGCATTATACCAGATGGCATAGTAGTTATTATATACATCAATATCATACCATCATGAAGTCGGCTGGGATGAGGTGCTGAGCAATGGTCGCAGTGGCTTCCTCAATAAATTATCTATCTATCTAACGGAGAAGGAACGAACCAGTCGTGGTTGAGTATGTCAAAACAGGCCAAGCTGCACTAGCACCGTCCTATGATGAGTGTTAATGGGGTTCAGAATGGTGGTAGTGATATGCATTTTACGGAAATCATGCTAGTGGCTGGATAACCGAAGAATTTCATTTAATTGAGGGAATCATAACGGCTTTAAACGTTTTCGTTACTGACTAAAGTGATAATATGGGTTTGTTAGTAGGTTTATCCTTGCCATTCTCTGTTATTCTGGAATGACAAAGGCTTTTAACGACAAGTAGAAAAAACTAAGCTGCTTATGCCCGCAATACCAAAGTGTTTTTGGCATCGGCATAGGTTATCCGTCTGGGACTATTGATATGGAAAGCTTGGCCATTTCAATGGCTTCTTTAACCTCTGTTGAGGTAACGATGAGGTGATACTCGTCATGCTTGTATTTATTTGCCCGTTGATTTCGATGATATATAGCATTGTCAACTGAGGTATGCATCGCAAATTGGCTGCAGAAAGCACTCGCGCATTTCCTAGAGTCCGAAAGACGAAATAAATAAATTATTCAAATATTAACTAGCATGAATAACAACAAAAAGTTATAGTTAATGAACCATTCTGAAACTGAATAGAATGATGAACTCCGCAAAATTTTAGTCAAAGAACTACTCAAAAGCTGACTAGAATGAATAAACCCACAAAAATCTAGTTAATGAACTAGAATGTTATCTGACTTCTTTGGCTTTCGACTGCAGGGTCCTTTTCAACTAATCAATAACCTGATGAATAGCTGTAACGGTGCATTTGTGCAGCCTTAGCACGTGAAATTAAAAAAACAACGACCCACCGCAAATTTTCTCATTGAAATTGAACTTTTATTCTGCTTACTCTTGGCCAAGTACATACCCGTTTATGGGTCAGAGTGAGAGACCACAGAGTCAGTTTCGATGTGTTGGTGAAATAATTTCAATATTAGTTGCAAAGTAATAGGAGGAGTCACACAGAAGGGACAAAAAACTAATGCAGAGGAGAAAACAATAAAGAATATATGGCATAAACTAAGGAAAAACAATATTGTCACAACGAAAGCGGACAAAGGAAACACCACTGTGCTAATCGAAAAAGAGAAATATATAGCCAAAACCTAAGAACTCATAAAAGAAATGAAATGTCGTAGAATAAGAGAGGATCCCACAGATGAATACCAAAAACAAATCACAGTTGCTATAAAAAATGCAGCAAATATAGTAGATTCTAACATGGCACATAGATTGGTCCAAATGAGGCCTATCATTAATTTTAAATCGGCACCATGTTACAAACTGTCCAAATATATAAAAAAGATATTGAAAGATACTCTGGAGTTAAGGAGCGCAATAGCTAACACAACAGAACTAATAATGAAACTTGAGACCGCAGAGCTAACAAAGAACAGCAAGTTGGTATCTTTTGACATAAAAGATTTATACCCATCAATACCACTATCGGAGACTTTGGACATAGTTAGCTCAACAATAGTTCATAAAACAAAAAACAAAGTGAAAAGTATGCAAATCACAAAAACGCTAAGAACCACTTTACGTCAAAACTATTTTCAATTCAATAATAAAATATATAGAATGGAATGGGAAGCCCCACATCAGCCATTCTTATGGAAGTATTCATGCAAAATCTGGAAGAAAAGTACTTACAGGAGCGTGTCATTTTATGCTAGATACGTGGTGACATAATATGCATGTTAACTACTAATAACGAAGAGCTTGTACTGGAGTACCTCAACAAGCAGAACGAAAATATAAAATTTACAATGGAAACCGAAAAAGACGGAGGAATCAACTATCTAGACCTCACGATAAATATTGATAAAGAAGCCAAAAGATTTAACTATGACATATATAGAAAGCCAACCGCCACCGACACAATAATACATACTAGAAGATAGGCTCAGAAGGACAAATGGAGAACCAAAAAAAATAATGAAAACGAAAACAATAGCTGGACGATTATGACATATACTGGAAAAGCAACATATAAATTGGCAAACTTATTTAAAAAATACAACATTAACACAGCATTCAAAACATCGAACAATCTAGGGCGAAAACTAAGAACTAGCACTAAATCAGAGGATGCGTTTAGCAGCCGCAGCGTGTACAAGCTTACCTGCGTATGCCAACACAGTTACACAGGGCAAACAGGACGGCAAATAAGAGGGAAGTTTAGAGAACATATTAGGGATTACAACAAAAAAGTACGGAATCCAAACATTATACCAGAGTCTAACTTCGCGAATCACATGGTCTAGAATGAATGTTCCCCAGCAAACATCAATAAAACAGGGTTCTTCACATACAAGAAAAAGGCCGACGTCTCAACGTACTCGAAAACATGGAAATCTACAAAGAGAAAACATTCGACGGTAGAATAATAAGCGAACAAATAAACACAATTTCTGACATAATATTCGAGCCTTTAAAACTTGTTTACAAGAAACAAAGTAATCACATAGGTACAACAGACAAACATACAACAACAAATAAACCCAAAACAATTAACATACCAAAGCTACAAACTCACAAGGAAGGTCAAACGACTAAAAATACTAATTTTTACCTGCCTCAGTCAGCCACACAAATCGATCAGTAGAAACCACACTCAGTTCTGAATGAACACACAGCACATACACATAACTAAATATGCACAAGTATCAATTTTGACAATACCTGCTCATGTACCTACGAACTATAAATACAGGACAAACGATAAGAACAGATCAGGACGAAAATCGACACTGATGATGGCACAACGTCGAAACCGGTTTGTCTCATAACCAAATTTGACAAGGGATGACGGAAAATCGTTCCAGTATACATCGAATTCAAAACTCTTGCTGACTCGTGAAAATGAAAATGTGTTTCACACGCACCATGTGTAGACCCCATTAGGCTTTTTGAAAAGCCAGTGAATTACTTATAAAATTTCATATACTAATATACAGTTATAAATCCAATATATCTTATCAAAATATTATACTAGTTCCCTAAGCAACGTTATAAAATATATCAGAAGAGCTAAATGCATTCCTGTCACGCGATTTTCTTTTAAATCAATACTAAATTAATGGAATCATCACGTCATGCCGACTGCAAAGCGCAATAAATTATGATCATACATATGTTAAGACGTGATGTACATACATACATATGTTCATTTGCAAAGTATTTAGCAGAATATACTTAAGTAATAATTTCCACACGATTTACGGCATTATATCTCATTGCGCTTTTTACAGTCAAGGATTCTCTTGATTAACTGATAATTATGGATAAGTTATGTGCACTTAAGTGTTATACGATATAGCGTATTAAATTAATATATACGTGTATGTGCTTGTGTGCTTATATTCACGCACACCTACGTATTTATAAATAAATTTATAAAAATATTTTCTCTTATACACACACACAAACACACATGCCTGTGTAAATAAATAGGTAATCATGAGATTTTGCTGACTGTCATCACTTTTATTTTCAGCTCTATTTTCATTTTAGTTCATATCATTTTAATTTTTATTATAGTTGGGCTTATTACATGTCATTATCGTTAATACCCGCCATATAAGCCATTTAATCAGCCATATGTAGAAGCCAATAAAGCAGCAATGCATTCTGTCGCATACACGCGCTGCTGCTTCTGGTGGTTTTGCTGTCAAAGCTACTCACATACATATGTACATATTCTCTTGATAGATACACGTGTATGTGCGTATGTTGTTCTTGTTATAGTTGCTGACGTTGTCATTGCTATGTAGTAAGTCCTTAGTGCCTACATTTATATTGCTGCTGGTGGATTTGTGCGATAAATCATTGTATAGCCAGTGCTATCAAAATTACTGTACAGTTTATATGTATGTGTGCGCGTGTGGATACAATCTCAAAGTTAAATAAATACAGCAATACAAAACTTATTAGAAAAAATCTGAAATTATATATCTAAGTGAGGCTTATTACCAGCGAAATGGACGGCCGGCTCTATAGTTCGCTTCACGTCGGAGTAGCAGATTTCTTCTATGGGCTTGATTCGGACTGACTTTGTTTACTAATAAGCTTTCTAATATCGCTAGTCCGCTCTTCGATTGTGACGTCATGTAATTGAGGTAACAAATCTGGTTCTGGTTACAAGCACCATAAAAGTACTAGCCCGAACATCTCGGTTCGATTTGGTATGACCACATGAAACTTTCTAGGCCATACCGCCCCCCACTTCTTAGATCCATTAGGAGTTCCGGGTTACCAGAGCCTCGACTGTTAATGAAACAGGATTCGCCACGGGTAGGTGACGTTGACAATTGGGTTGGAGAAGCTATATATTGCGCTGGCAACCCCTTGAGATGGTTGCGCTACACAACCCCTTCAATCAATTTGGCATTTTAGTCGCCTCTTACGACAGGCATGCCTACCGCGATTGTATTCTAAGCCCCTAACCCGCTGGGGGACGGCTCTGTTCTCTCTACTACTAATGTGATTCATTTCTAGCAGTGATGTTTAAAAGGAGAGAACTTTATATGATAATTTTTTAGTTTTTTACAAGTGTGCTTTAGGGATTTGACTAACGGTTTTTTCATTGTGTGGCATAGCAGCACAAACGCAATTCAAAATTTTATTTTCATTTGATTTTCAAAGCATGCTGTGACTATTTTCTGTTTTAATCTAACGATATCGTTATTGTTGGGAGTCATTCAGAGCCAAAGTGATGTTGTTGGGAGCCATACGGAGCCGCTGCGTGTGTTCCCTGTGAGTATGTATTGTTGTTATTGTACTTTTCTACAGTGCGACTTTATTTCATACCCATGGTGTTATATTTTCTTTTGAACTGGGTTACCGGGCGTTTTACAAAATATCTCTATTTGTGGGTAGTGAGACAAATTTTCTTATTCGGTGGAAAATATTTTGTTAAACGAGCAAATTAGAACCAACAGGGCGAAAATACGTTCAGAAAAGAAAACGCCAATAAATACATCAAATTTGCTTCTCATCTGCTCTCTCTGTTGACAGTCGGGTCATTTAGTGTGATAAGGTGATTGTCTACGTGTGAAGTTAAACTTAGCTCATGGTCTAGACAACATGGCAGGCTTATGTTTACATGGAAATTCGATAATGTGACGATGATCATAAAAATTTTTTTTAAATTGATAATTGATGTAGGGTTGTGATTTTTCTCGTGCAGAAAATGCAATTATTTGCAAATAATATAAAGATAAGTACTTCACGCCTCCATAGGCTGTACTTTTCTCCATGTGTGAGGAGTGATGTTGCTGGCAACATAGAAGACGACATGTCTGAAATGAGAAAGGCTATTTATAACGTGTATTTTATCGAAATTTGAGGTAGTTTTTAGGTAATCCAAGTTCAAGTAGAGGTGGTAAGTTTTGGACTGTTTTTGTGATTATTTTAGATCTTTCGCGTTCAATTCGGGAGTACTTCGGTGCTATTCGTAATCATTCGTGGACTATCACTTGATCGTTTCAGGTTTATTTTCGAATCAACAAAGGGTGATTTCGGAATCACTTCGGCATCACTGGGAAAAATTTTCTTTTTTGTCATCGTGATCCAAGCTACACCATTTCAAATTATATTTGAAAAAATGTATTTGAGAAATGGGAAAAAGAATTTGAGTAGCCGGCAAATGTATTTCAAATATGAGCAAACGAATTTAAGAAGAGAGAAAACGTAATTTAAGTAATGGGCCAATCTTTTTGAGAAATGGGCAAATGTATTTAAAAAAGGAGCAAATGTATTTCAGAACAAATCGAAAACATTATTAAAATACTTTTCTCAAATACTGTAACGAATTTAGGGAAATTCCGCTTATTTGAAACCTTCTGCTAACGTTCGAATCGCTAAATTGTTGAATAAATCATTCCACTATTCTGTGTTGCAAACTGGATTTATTTAGATTACTTTGGGAGTAGTACTTCACACATATACTCCACAACCAATAGCGTGATTAAATCAAAACTGACTCGTTATTGTTCAGCTTGCGCTACTTTTATACTCTCGGTTTCCTCGTTCACTCATTTCTCCTAAAGTCTAGTAATTTCCCGAACAGTTGTAGCTCATGCTTGGTTAATTACCAGCTATATACATGTATATCTGCAGTCCACGCCTCTCCCATATCCATACGCGTGTGTACGTGTGAGTAACTACTTCGGCTGATGACTACATCTGTTTGTGTAAGGTTCCTCTTTGTTGCCTTGTACATAAGTGTGGCTAGCTTTAATGTGTACTTCATGTTTTTGTTGTTGCGTGATTATTAACTAACAGCTTAGTGATGCTGATATTGGTAACAAGTTTTAAACAGAGATAAATGCATACATACCCGCATCGTTGCGAGCACTTCCGTGTTATGTGGCGAATTGGGTGACTGCATGCATCTGCTACACTGCTTTGTACAGTTTTGTAATTGCCGATGCTTCATGATTGCTGCCACCGATGGCTCAAAGGTGGATATGTATATTTGTATGCAGTATGATACAATATCTACAGTTTGGTGCGTCAAACAGAACACAACCAAACCAATACAAAAGTGGCAGCATGGAAAAGCTACTATGTCGTCATCAACGCTACCAATTCGCGTGCGCTTGGCTGGCTTAATGATGTGACGCGCATGCCCAGTCAACTCAACCAAATTGGCTGCTACTGCTTAACGAGTAAACATTTTGACATAACTTGCTAGGTAGGTACGAACGGTGTGAATAATTATTTTATGCGCCATCACTGCATGCGGCTGTACATCCACCATGCAATCTATCAACCATATTTATGTATGTCACATATGTTTCGTTTAATGCGGCTGCTGCTACTTTTGTGTTCGCCTGTCTCGCAGAGATTTGTATCAATTTGGAATTAACTTGTGAGTTTTACTTCAGTCACAAAACGAAGGCAATTAATATAAATGAATGAATAAATTAATACGAAAATAAAATTAATGATAAAAAAATTGATTATACATATTTATTATAGAGCAAATTACGCTTAGTTATGTATGTATGTACGCATGTGTATGCATGTGATGTATTTATAGCAACAAATTGAATGACTTCACTCATTCAAATTAGCATTGGCAGTTGTGCGCCTGTTGCCTGATGTCTGGTGTCTGTTGACGTAATTATATACAAACATTTCTGCAACAATCAACCAACAACAGATCCGTCGTAATCATTCGAGCAATGTCGCACGAATGTGTTTAGCCGCATGAGTCATCATTAAACGCATGCCTTGTCATCAATTGCTTTACGCTATTCACTGATGGCATCGCTGTCATCTACTCAAGTGTTTGATATGGAGTTCATGTTGATATGAATATATTGAAGTCGAGTGCTAAATTAGCTTTATATTTCCAATCACTGAAATAGATAAATATGTTTGTGCATATCTATATAGGGGAAGCAGTGGATTGGATGCTTTGTAGAGAGCGAAACAGCAGGTAAGTTTAGATTAGGTTGAAGTGGCTGCGGCGGAGATACCTACACATTGCCAGGGCTCGCTAGTCATTCCCGTACAATATGGTACTATCACCGACGAATTCCTCGGTAACTTTATTCACGGCGTGGGCGAGGTCAATATTTGGAAATATTGGACCTCCACGCAAATGGCATTGTGCTACCGACTCTCTGGCAACCAAAAAAAATGGATCTAAAGTTAGATATTTAACTTCATTTTGGTGAGCATTTAGCAAAATCCTAAAGTCCCGCGCTGGCAGCACTTGGGGAAAATACAAATAAACGCTCGTAGCTACCTGTTAAGCATTTGGCCAGCTGCTTTTGTGCTGCACGTCTCCGGCATGGTCGCCAAGCTTAAAAACACACACAGGAGTAAGCTGCAATACCGCCTTCACAACTGCCACGGGATATATTTTTATGGGATTCAAGGGGTTGATAAGCGCAATACAAAGCTTTATAGCTTCAAAGCTTCCGCAACCCAATGGTCAACCGCACCTACGCGAGGGAAATATAGTTAAAAATATCTATCTCTGACGACCTCAAGTTCCTCATGGAGTTATGAGGTAGGGAGTGCGGAATGGCCTAGAAGGTTTAGCTTGGTTCTATTAATCGTCCTCGAGATGGTCGGGGTAGTAACTTAATGGTGCTTTTTTACCGGAACGTACGGGATCTATATCCGACAAACGACCATCAACATCGATAACAAACCTCAAAGCCTTCGGGGAGTATTTTTATCGTCAATACAACAACAAGAACATATATTTTTATGTCGCCAGACCATTACCTAAACAGTGAGGCGGAAATACACCCCATAAAAGAGAGAAATTTAATACTAAGCAAACGGTTTCTGTTAAATTATGAGAATATGGGCATCTGAAACATCTAATCGAAGAGATCCTATCTCCCAGCGGCATAAGGGGTGATCTCCACAAGCACTATGAAGAAACCGGTGCAAAAAGAACACAGCTGGTTGAGCCTGGTGCGCATAAACAAGTTCTAACCCTCATCCACGATGACTCCACATTATGCCGATAAAAGTCCGTCGAACCCCGTTATCGGAGACGAAGAACGGACATAGAAGTTGACGAAAGCAGGCTCCCCAGCTAAATGCGTGTCACTTCGACCTGATAGACCAAAAGTTTGAACTCTTAATTATCCACTATCAAACCCGGCATACATTGTCTACATATAATGTGTCTTCACATGACACAAACAATCTTTTCAATTGCTATGTGGAAGAAACTCCTCTAACAAGCATATTTCCTTGGCCCAATTCTATTGAAACTGCAACTTTCCGTAGCACTGTTGAACGAGAAGTGTTACCAGGAGAATACTACATTAACTCTCCTCTTTGTACCATTTCAGGCCGAGCTTCTCATCGAATTTGCATCGTGCACTTTTTTAATTTTTTGCGTGCCAAACAACTACCGAGGGGCATCCCGCTTTTTTCTAATTGAAACAACATTTTCCTAAATTTTTTAAGTCGCGTTTCACGGAACATGAACCCAAAGTTTTCGTTAAGGTAGTCGGAGCAGGCACTACACCAAGGCGGTCGCCAAATATTCCTTCTCAGGGTGTAAACTTTGAAGTTTTTGAAATCTATCCAGTCATCGTAGATTTATAAAACTGAGTAGCTCCCTATACCAGGTTTGCTTTTTATACTCAGCGTGCCCTGCACACAGAGTATATTAACTTTGATTGGATAACGGTTGGTTGTACAGGTATAAAGGAATCGAGATAGATATAGACTTGCATATATCAAAATCATCAGTATCGAAAAAAATGTGATTGAGCCATGTCCGTCCGTCCGTCCGTCCGCCCGCTAACACGATAACTTCAGTCAATATTGAGATATCTTAACCAAATTTGGTAAACTAGCTTATCTGGACCCAGAATAGATTGGTATTGAAAATGAGCGGAATCCGATGATAATCACGACCACTTTTTATATATATAACATTTTGGATAACACAAAAACGCTGATTATTTAGTAAAAATACAACTAGAATGTTGAAATTTGACATGTGGACTGATATTGAGACTCTTGATACAAATTTGGAAAAATTTTTTAAAATGAGTCTGGTACCGCCAACTTGTGATAAAATCAATTTTACAAATATTATTAAGCATAAATCAAAAATTGTTAAACCTATAGTTTTTGGCAGAGAGGTTGCCTTTACTACAAGGAACGCTTTGAGGAAAAATTAACGAAATCGGTTAAGGACCACGCCCACTTTTATATAAAAGATTTTTAAAAGGGTCGTGGACGAATCAAATAAGATATATGTTTGCAAAAAAAAGGCTTTATATCAATGGTATTTCATTTCCCAAGTGGATTTATAACAATAAATAGGAAAAAACACCAAATTTTTAAAAATGGGGGTGGCACCGCCCCTTTTATGACTGAGCAATTTTCTATGTTTCGGGAGCCATAACTCGAAGAAAAATTAAATGATCGTAATAAAATTGGGTGCACAAATTTTCCCTATAGCAGGAAATATTTCTAGTAAAAATGGACGAGATCGGTTGAAGACCACGGCAACTTAGATATAAAACAAGTTTAAAAGGGTCGTAGACTAAAATAATAAGCTATAACTTAGCAAAAAATAGTTCTGAATCAATGATATTTCACTTATCAAGTTTTATTGTAAGAGAAAATGGGGGGACATTTTTTTAAAACGGGCGGTGCCACGTGTTATGTAGAAAAGTAATTTATCTGAAATAAAATGTACAATTGCAGCTCACGCTGAGTATATAATGTTCGGTTACACCCGAACTTAGACACCTTTACTGTTTTTTTTTTTTTGCTTTCAATATTGTAAGCTAACAAACAATTGAAATCATCCGCAATATCTAAAAGCCATTAAAAACTTATCTAACTGCCTTCTCTGTGTGGTTTCATTCTAAAACAAGTCAATCTTTATGTGCTAGAAAGCAACAAGCTTATGATCCTTCAAAAACTCAAGCAAATTAACATTTTAACGAATTTTACATTTTTGTTCGCACTTGTGCGAATAATCGAAGTATTTCGAAACTTTGTATGCATCGATGTCAACAGCACTTCAAAAACACTCAACAACACACTCGAGTACTCGTCTACATTGTTACTCGTAAAGTCAATACAACTTACACAACATAGTATGTAATTTAGTAACAAATATCAATAAACGGATTACTTCAAGTACAAATGGAATGACTCTCTCGATACATAAAGAAGTAGAATATGTTTCAATTTTTTTTAGTATTCTTGTTTCTGTTCAATGAATATTTTACATATGTAAAAGTTTTATGAAAATCCCTAAATACTACGTTGTATTTAAAAAAAATTAAAGCAGTGCTCGAATCTGGCTTTTTTGTTGTTCTAAGACCTATTATTATAATAAACACAGATTTCAGAGTGTAGACGGTGCGAGTTATCATACTTGTTATGTGCATGTTAACTGAGTTAATAAATAGCTTTAATGGTAACCATAAAATTAACCATAGCCATACCTACATAAGCACAGCCGTAACCACAACCATAGCCGCAACAATAATCTTAACCATAACCATAACCATATCCATAACCATTACCTTAACCATAACCAAATTTAAATCACGACCATAGCCATAAACATAACCATAAACATAGCCATAACCGTAAAGATAACCATAGCATTATCCATAATCTTGATCATAAACATCAACATAACCATAACCGTAACCACAACTATAAACATAACCATAACCATAACAATAACAATATCCATAACAATAACTATAACCATAAGCATAAACAGACCCATCACCATAACCATAATCATAACCGTTTTAATTCTAACCATAACCATAACTGACCATAACCATAAGCATAAGCCTAGCAATAACTACAACTATTTTTAATCATATTCATATTCAGAACTTTATAAGTAGCTTTAAATATTCCTAAGATTATAATCTTCGCATAAACTGCAACAGTTGAGAACGCCATTACTGTAAGCCTCTTCATAACTATAATACAGCTAATTACAGTAATCGCAACTCTCACAACAAGTGCGCTCAGTCCGCATTTACAACGCCAATGTTAGCCCATTCATAACCGTAAGCAGTAAGTACCGCATCACGCCAACTATAGAAGTAGCCTTAACCCTTAATTATGGCAGCCTTAACCGTGGTTACAGACTCTCCAGCTGGCCACGGGTGGAAGCCTTAACTGTAAGCATAACTGTTACTATAACCGTAGGAACCCTAGCCGTAACTGTGGCTCTAACATTGTTCACAGGCATACGCCTTAACCGCTGTAACTGTAATCTTCCCCCTAACTGCAACTACAAGCTTAAATCTAAACCTATGTAACCAATGCCGTCACCTTAACCTTACACATAGTTCTATCTACAAATACAACTTTAGTAATAAAAATATTAAAAGGTGCTCATCTGCACCTTACTCTCTCGCCACGTCATCTTCATCTACGTCTTTTAATTTTGTCATCATTTACGCTTTTTCATCATTACTATCGGCATTAAGACCATCATCATCCTTTCTTCTTCTCTTCCTCTTCTTTATGTTATTCTTCTTACTTTTATTTTTCTTCTGCCTTTTCTTATTGAGGTCTACGCAAATATAGGAAACTTGAACAGCGCCACTTTTTCTCCTTCCGAATTATGTCGGGTTGTTTAAAGATCATATCAGAACTATTTCTGTACCAATCTCGTAGTGTGTCTGCATCATTTTGTGGTTGTTATCTTTTCCCGGCTTTTCGGGGCTATTACCAGCCAGTTTTAGGATACTTGCCTAACTCGTAATTGTTTTCGACATCATTTAGAAGCTATTTCGCGATTGCTTACGGATCATTTTAGGTTGAGTTGTAGATCGTTTATAGCCCGTTTTAGGAATCATTTCAAAATTGATTTCTGGTTCATTCCTGGACAGTCCTCAGATAATTTAGGTATTGTTTTAGGAATCAATGCGGGATATATCCAGGACTATTTCATGATTGTCTTCAGGATCATCTCGCGTGTATTTTAGAGTATTTATTTCTTCCACTCGTCTCCTTCTTCTGAAAGCAGTTCTTTTAAATCATTATAGCTCTAAGTCTATTTCAGTCAAACCGAGAATACATACATATACTCAAATGATCTACAAATTTATTCCTGTAATTTTGTAGTAAAATAATAAATAAAACTATCTATTCCTATCTAACTATACCTAATTTAATTTCAGAAAACATTTAAATGCAAAATGTTACATAAAAGAAATTGGATCAAATGCGCCCTTTGGCTTTTGCTTGTGCCTGAATGTTGCTCATTTGTTTGCGCATGTAGTAGTGCTAAATTTCCGCTGAACAGTTAATGTCATGTCATCTGTCATGCGTCAATTTGGTCAACCTAAAAGCGAAAATGTCAGCTGCAGCGCACGGCGGCAACAGCAGCAGCAACGACAATAACATAATCAATTGCGACAGAGGCAATGATAGTGACAGTAACAAAAACAACAACAGCGACAGCAAGAGCATAACAACAACAAGAAAGGATGTCTAAGTTCGGGTGAAACCGACCATTACATACCCAGCTGTACGCTTGAAATGCTGTTGTTGTTTGTTTTGTGTGCTTAATAGTGTTACAAGGCTGCGCAATAATACATATCATCTATTCTGAACTAATTTTTCTTCGAGTTATGGCTCCCGAAACATAGAAAATTGCTTAGTCATAGAAGGGGCGGTGCCACGCCCATTTTTTAGATTTGAAGTTTTTCCTATTTACTGGTTGTTATAAAACCACTTGGGAAATGAAATACCATTGATATAAAGCTCTTTTTCGCAAAGATATAGCTTATTTTATTCGTCAACACCCTTTTAAAAATCCTTTATATAAAAGTAAGCATGGTCCTTAACCGATTTCTTGAATTTTTCTTTAAAGTATTCCTTACAGTAAAGGCAACCTCTCTGCTGAATTTTGTTACGATAGGTTTAACGATTTTTGATTCATGATTAATAAACTAACGAATTTACTGCAATTCCCCTTATTTGCAATCTTCTGCTAACGTTCGAATCACTAAACTGTTGAATAAATAACTCCAATATTGAATAATGGAAAAATGGCCTTTATTAAAGTACTTCACAATAAAATAATACTGCTATTGCTCGCCAGATAGCGTCTTAATCAAAACTGCTTGTAGCGCCTCTACCGTTGAGGCTTTTTATACCCTTTGATTTCCTCGTTGCATCTTATAGGCGCTTCTGTTCTAGAATCTACTAGTTGGTTATCTGTTATAATTATAACTGCAGGTGTACGTGTATAGCTCTCATATGGGCGTGTGTTTGTGAGCGACACTTCCACAATTATAATTGCATATCTCAGATAAGGTATCTGCATGTGATTGTGCGCTGCTTTTCCGCTGCGTGTACGTGCATATGTGTAGGCATAATGATTGAATTATTGATGTGCATTCACGTCACTGGTTAGCATCGGCTTAGAGATAGCAGTACCCCTTATTGTTGCTAATATTCGTAACAATAATATTTGTAAAAAAGATTTTATCACAAGTGGGCGGTGCCACGCCCATTTTAAAAATTTTTTCAAATATTTATTAAGTGTCTCAATATCAGTCCACACGTCAAATTTCAACATTCTAGTTGTATTATTTACTAAATAATCAGGTTTCTTGGGTTTTCCAAAATATTATATATATAAAAAGTTGGAGTGGTTATCAGCCGATTACGTTTATTTTCAATACCAATCTATTCTAGGTCTGCTCGTGCACCAAATTTGGTGAAGATATCTCAATATTTACTCAAGTTATCCTGGTAACATACAGACGGACGGACGGACATGGACGGACATATATGGAAGTCTATATCTATCTCGATTCCTTTATACCTGTAACCGTTATCCAATCAAAGTTATAATACCCTGTGTACAAGTACAGCTAAGTATAAAAATTATAATCCCCGCAATAAATAGCTCCACTGATGTCATAGGTACGCCCTGTCTAACATCCGTCGCGTGTGTACGGACGCATACACGCACGCTCATTCAAGTGCGAGATCAGCTTGTCTGCAATGTTGAAAATTAGCTTAACACCTAGTGAAGTTAATTGACATATTACGAGCGTACTTACATAGTTGAGTGATTATATACGAAATTTACTCTTTATAAAGTGTACAAAACATCGACGACAGCTACAACACCAACATGGACGACAACAACGATAGCAACAACAACCGCAGGGTAATGGGTATAGTAGCCCAATGTAGACATACAAAAAAAGCGTGTAAAAAATTAAACATCAACCGAAACGATTAACAGCGAAAAATGTGTTGTTACTTAAAAAATGCCAAAACTTGTGGCCTTTTCACAAAATGGACAACATGGGCACAAGGTGAGTGACGCAATTAGTGTGGTGTGACGTTTTGTGACGTAGGGGAGAGCGGTGTAAGTAGTTTGTAGTGCACAGTGTACAGTGTAATATATTTACAGGTCCTGAAAAAATTTAACAAAAGTGCTCTGTTTTACGAATAAACACTAAACGACGTCATAACGCTAACGGTAGCGATACGGTGGAAAACAGGATTGGAAACGATCGTAGTAATATTAGAATTTTTTTTTTTTTTTTTGCTACGAATTTCCATGCGTGATATTCCGCAAAGAATTACTAAAATACTAAATTATCATTTTTACTTTAGGCTCCTCAACAAAAATTTTATTTCGTTTTCCATAGATTTTTTGTTTCCGGTATAAGTCAAAATTTGGCCGGACACTGTATTCTGGTTCAACATTCTTTTAGATTTGGCTTTGTTAGTGATGGCAGATGTAAGAAAGACTTTTTGCAGGAGAAAAGGTTGGAGCACATTCTTTGCGCGTGTCTTGCGATCACCGCTCTAAGACACCAGCTTTTAAATAGCTTCAAGTGCTCGAAAGGAGAACGGAGGACCTTATAACGTTAGTCCTGACTTTTTATAGGATTTTTCAGTCCGGCCGTGGAGCGATCTTCTGGTAAAAGTATGGACACATTCAGTCTATGTGAGGTTCTCACGGACCGTCCAGTTTAACTTACCAGGTACGTATGTTCCTGTCTTTAAGAGATTAAGAGGCTTGCACACGGTTAAAGCTTTTGCTTTAAACATGTGAGAGAAGTTTAAACAAAGTAGAAATATCTAGATAGCGGTGCGATTTGTGACGGTTTAAAAATGGGATCTTAAGTCGCCGTGGGACAGGTGCCACAAGCACTGTAGGTTGTTGAGAACGTAGTTCTTCTGAAGAGTTTCCTACGGCACCATAAATAAAAGTGGCATCATCTTCGGCTCCTTTACTTACCGACTAGGGTAAGCAAATTTAGTAGCCAAAGCTCAATTTTTGTTATCGATAACCTATCTGTTTATTATCGGTGGTTTCTAGGCGTGTTATTCTCACTTCTTAGCGACGAATTATGGGTATGTTATGCAGCAGTTATAGAGGAGTAATCGATTTGTAATCCAAGTGTTATGAACTTGCAATAGATGGCAAAGGTTATCGATGAGTTGTCGATTTTTATTGAAAAGTTATCGATTTGTTATCGAAAACCTATTGATTTATTATCAAACTTGAAATATAGTACAGAACCCGACGACAAGGGAATAAAAAGAAAAAAGTCCACAAGGTGGCGTATGGATCGATATACATATTTCAAAAAAGCGTATTTTTGTTCCGATTTGGCTCACATTTGGAACACATATTACATACATAAATAGAAAGCGGCACATGAAAAAATCGCCGCCAGGTGGCCGAAGGATCGACGTATTCAAAAAAATGGTATTTGTAGTCTGATTTCACTCATATTTGAAACACAAAAGCGACCCATGAAAAAGAATCGCCACCAGGTGGCGCAAGGATCGAGTTATTCCAAAAAATCATAATTGTGGTCCGATTTGGCTCATATTTGGAACACATATTACATACAGGATTAGAAAGCGACCCACAAAAAAAAATCGCCGCCAGGTGGCGCAAGGATCCACATATTCAAAAAAAATCGTATTTGTAATCCGATTTGGCTCATATTTGGAACACATATTACATACAGAAATAGAAAGCAACCCATACAAAATTTGCCGCTATGTGCCGCAATGATCGAGATATTTAAAAAACTCGTATTTGGGCTCCGATTTAGCTCATATTTATAACAAACAATAGAATGAGAAATAAAAAGGGAATTATTTAAAAACTATTAAAATTAAAGTTAAACGGTTTTATTAAAAACAATACTTACATTAAGTAATACTAATACTAAATGCTAGAAAATAATTATGTAAGTCCTAGGTACTAGTCATCACCACTCCTCATCAATCTAGGGCGTTGATCAGACAATTAAATAAATGTGTTGCGTGAAATTTCTAAAATTGTGAGGCGTGGCATAACCTGATTCAGGTTCGGTTGGTCTTAGTTATAACTATCAATAGAAATTTGATGCGTTCAACGCTTTAATTTAATAGATACACTGTGCAGTGCTGATAAGATTTACAGTGGTAAGAAGAGCAAGCGACGCACGACAGACACCGCACGACGGGCGCCAAACATCAATGCATGGAAGTGGAAATTAAATTGAAATAAATTGCAATATAGTTTATTACTAAAGCTGCGTGCTGGTAAATCAAATTGACGCGTAGCTATCGATTCGAACACTCGTCGCGTTCTACAGAAGTCACGCATTGAGGCTGAACACAAACAACCTGGAGACAGAGAGGGAGAAATTAAAGCCATAAAGACTCCTTTCACATGCGCCATGTACTCGTATCTATGGACGCATATTTAATGCTCAGCGAAGATTAAATGAAGATTAAAATCGAATGCTTAAATGAACTTAACTAAAAGCAACAGCAACAACAAAATGGTACAATTTTCGATTTGAATTGGGTTGATTTGCAACAGATTCAAATTAAAGTCCATTGCTGATACGAGATAAATGTATGAATGTGTGTATGTATGAAAAGTACTGTGGCCAGGTTTGTTATTGCTGCTGCTGCTGTTTTCCTTTGCTTCGAGGTGATGGAACGTTTGTATAAGCAATAAATTAAATTAAATTACAATGTTTCAACATATGTCAGCAACACAAATACACACGCACATATATATATATATATATATATATATATATATATATATATATATATATACATATATGTTAATATATTTCTATATGGATGAATATATTTAAGCACTAACAATCGCACATGCACGCAGTTTAATCCAGACGTTAGTTGCCTCTGTGAATAAGCTGGCTGATGAATGCCCCAGTGCCTGCAATGTGAAGCTGGCAAATTTGTTGAGCTGCGAAAATCATGAAAATTATTTAACGTATGGCGCCGAATTGCTGACAATTCAACAAAAATTTATTTATCGTGCATGCATTGTACCTATACATACACACATATATGCAGGTGTATTGAACAACATACAGCCTACCTGAATGGGTTCGTGAATTTGTGCAGCAAAATAAATTTATACATGTAACCTGAATGTGACCCTATACACGTATCCCCCTGTGTATGCCCAGTAAGCAAAATATAGTTCCTAGAACAAGGAAGACAGTCTGAGAATTCGTTCATGCAGGAGCATCGATAATCGAATCGGGACAGGGAGAATCATACATATATAAATGGGGATTAAAAAGCTGATGAACTAGCTTAAAAGGGTGCATTCCTCGAAGCTTGTTCTGTATTCGTCCCAATTAGGCGTGGACCAAGCGCGGGGCTGCAAAGTGTCGAGTTACTTCCATCATTATAAAGAGAGGACTGTAAAGTCGTGACGGGTATTTGTACATGCCTTTAAACCAGGCTTGGTCAGTGATAGCATATGTAGGAAGTGCGGGTTGGGAGAAGAGATCATCGAAAACGTTTTTTTCTCATGTGCTGCGCTTGCCAGGCTAAGATTACACATATTAAGAGTGATACAGCTCTTAGACCTGGAAGCAGCAAGAAGCATAGGTCTTAGAAAGCTGCTGGTACACTCAGAGAAAAACCTCCGTTCTAAAATCCAGCAACACCGGACTCAATTCAAGCTTTTCGTGTTGTTGTTGTTGTTGCAGCGATAATTTTGCTCCCCGAAGGCTTTGGGGAATATTATCGATGTGATGGACCTTTGCCAGATACAGATATGGTATGCTCCGGCAACACAGCACCATTAAGGTGCTAGCCCGACCATCTCGGGAACGATTTATAGAGCCGCATTAAACCTTCAGGCCATTCCTCCCTCCCAACCCCCAAGTTCCATGAGGAGCTCGGGGTCGCCAGAGCCTCGTCTGTTAGTGAAACAGGATTCGCCGCGGATAGGTGAGGTTGACAATTGGGTTTGGAGAAGCTATATATTGCGCTGGCAACCTAAAAGGTTGCGCTACACAGTCCCTTGAATCTGGTATTTTAGTCGCCTCTTACGACAAGCATACCTACCGCGCGTATATTCTGACCCCCTAACCCGCTGGGGTTCTTATGTTCTCCTGTTCTTACTTTTTTATTCTTGAACTGACACCATTTACTTGAAAAGAGAACGGCTGCTCTTAAAATATGAACAAATATTCTATTAATGTTAATTAAGTTCAAGAACAAAGAAACGATACAATTCGTTTGCACCACAGTGTTAAATACAACATTTGGCACAAGCTATAAAGCAGTTGTAGTGGCCCAGCGGCTATGATGTTGCGGCTGCGATCGTGTGGCGCGAGTTCGATTACCGTCAAACTCTGAAGTTTTTTAAAACAATTTTTTATCTCCTATTTTTTGTAACTCTTATTTTTCGTTCAGTCTCATTCACATATGCACAGGTAATTCTCAAACTTGTTATGAAATGTTTTAAGTATGTATATATTTAGATGGCATCATCAAAAAAGAAGAATTTCTCAATAAGAGAAATATATGAAAAAATGCATATTGTTACGAATATTAGCAAAACTAAGGGGTGCTGCTATCTCTAAGCCGATGCTAAGCAGTGACGCGAATTTACATCAATAATTCAATCATTATGTATCTACATAAACGAAACAATAATTGCGTCTACACATATGTACCATGTACGTATACGAGCAACGGAGAGTCAATGCACAAACACATGCATATATCTGAGATACTCCTGAAAGTATGCAATGAGAGAAGCTATAAAATTGTGCAATTGTAGTTACAGCTGAGAAGTTTGAGAGCTGCTGGACTAGTAGATTCTGGAAGCGCCTAGAAGATGTATAAAATGGTGCAATTGTAGTTACAGCTGAGAAGTTTGAGAGCTGCTGGACTAGTAGATTCTGGAAGCGCCTAGAAGATGCGAAGGTTGAAATCAAAGAGTATAAAAGGCGACAATTGTAGAGGCGCTGGAATTCAGTTTGATTTGAGTTGTCAAGCAGTTTCGACTAAGACGCTATCTAGCGGGCAAGAGCAGTATTATTTTGAATAATAGAGTTTCATTTAAGCTATCAATCAGTTTGGTTATTAAGCAAGCTATTCGTTGCACAGTTTGAGTGTTATTGTGAAGTACTTTAATAAAGGCCATTTTGCATTATTACAAATTGGAGTTATTTATTCAACAGTTTAGTGATTCGAGCTTAGCAGAGGATTGCAAATAAGAGGATTTGCAAGTAAATTCGTTACAATATTATACACTACAAACTTCTGGTACACTACAAACTTCTGGTAACACTACGGACTCATTCAGTCTATGTGAGATGCTCATGGACCGGCCAGTTCAACCTAGCCTAACCTGTCCAACTCAAACTGCCAGTTTCTTTTCCCATCGTGTTTCCTATCAACGTGCTTTGCGAAACTATTGCCGAGCGACGAGCACACTTCAACCGCATTACGGTGGCCGTCGCTGAATGTATCTACATACGTATATAAAATTAAGTCTAGTCGCCTCTGGCACCTTTGCTTTCCAATATATGACTGCTAACAAAGTCCTAAAGACTGAAATTACAAACTTCTTTCGAAAACTTTCGCTTACTGTGTTAGCTTTCATTCATTAATATACATACATACATACATACAAACATGTGCATACACTTAAGTAGTTTTATCCTTACATTTAACAAAAAATTTACACATAAAATGCACAAAAAGTGTTCAGCTCGTAAGTAAGCGCATAAAGTAAGTAATTGCCAGATGAAATTGGATTTACGATATGAAGTCCCAATATCAGATATTCCGGCTTATTTTTGTAAACACAAGTAATCGCATTCAGAGATTATTTAATGAAGAATCAATGGCATTTATTTCTAAAGAATTGCACGTATGCGTAAATGTAAATTGTAAAGAATTTTTGGGCTTTTGTTGAATCCTTAATTTATTATGAGAACTTCTTATCACAGCTAAAATAACGGTGCCAGTGTGGAAGTTGGCTGCTGCAGTCTTCATTTCTGAAGATGGCCAGGTTACTTTTTTTATTAACTGAGAAGCTTTTCATGGCAGAAATACACTCGGAGTGTTTGCCAAATCACTTCGGTGGGGCGACCCCTATTAGAAAATTGTTGATACTACTTTGCGCGGGAGTTGAACCCAGTACCCTCGGTATGGTAGACACGCTACCACCACTCCACCGCGGCCACCAACCATTTACCTTAGAATTAACTTGTCGCTTTGACTAGAGCATCACTAGAAGTGTTCGTTCCACGGCATCTGGCCTTATGTAATCGGGATTTTTACACAAAAAGGGCTGTCATTTCAAATCTATAATTTTCTAGTTCGAATAGGAGCAACGTCGAGCACCGAACATGTTTCCTCTTTACCACCTTTTCCTGCAATAACGTCCGTGCCTAACAAATTCTTCGCACGGGTTTTCCAGCGTTTTTGCTATGATTTCACTTATAACCGAAGGAAATTCCAGCTTTATTCGAATAGAATCATGCAATGATTAGACAGGTAGATCTATTTTGACACCTCTCTTTTCTGAGAGATCCTGCTAATCAATTGCTATTGTGACATCAAAGTCTTCCTCCCACTCCAAAGTCGTAAGTACTGAGACAAAGAAAAAAATGAGTTAAACATTTTCTTAACGAAGACACACCCTTGATATACCTTCCCCATGAGTATAAAAAGAGGTTTTAGCTTCTTGGCTATAGGCCCATAATCTTTGACGCCAGACCCACGGTCCATATCCTCCTGCCTAAAAAGGACCATAAGATTACCCTATTGCATGTGTTTGTTACAAGTTTATCTGTACCATCCTAATTTCTGAACTATGGATTTTCTTGCTCTCTTCAAAGAGTTGACTACGAGGCCGCGTTCTCACCACGCTCTGCCTAGTTAAACTCGCCTAAGAGGCTTTTGGCAGTGTTCATCTTTTTAAGACTGTTATCTGGTCTGTCTTGAAAAACGCATTCTGCAGACTTAAACATTTGAGGAGTCTTGGCCATGAATTTTAATTTTGGGCGTCTGCTGGAAATCTTCAAAACAGGCATAACCTGCAACGGAAAACCATGTTGTTGTTCTTTTTTTTGTTGTTGTTGTGGTTGTAGCGATAAGAACACTGCGCCCAAGTTTTGGAGAATGTTATCGATTAGACGATCCTTTTCCGTATATATTTTAGGCAGACTCCAATAACAAGCACAATTAAGGTACCAGCTGGACCATCTCGCAAACGATTAATATGGCCACATTAACCTTTTAAGGTCAGCCCGCTCCCATCAACCTCTAATTCCCTGAGGAGCTTGAGGCCGTCTCTTGGAACTTAAGAACTTGAGAACCTCGTCTGCTAAATATGTGTATGATACATGCACACACTGAAAGAAAAAGACTGGTAAAATCAACCGAAATACAAGTCAATTCAACCGATATTTCTGTCAATTTTTATCCATCGCAACAAGATGTTGAATCAACTGCGCACAAATTGTTCGATTCGTAATTGACCGTTTTAGTATTCAAATGAACAAAAAAAGTTGTTGCGACAGCTTTGTACGAAAGTACCTATGTTGCGGCATTTGCAAGGCAGATGAATTTTCATTGAGATCTTTTCATGGCAGAAATACACTAGGAGTGCTTGCCGAACAGTGCCGAGGGGAGACCCCGCTTAGGAAAATCTTCTTCTAATTGAAAACCCTTATTTCTAAAATTTTTATATTGCTTTGCCCGGGGTGTGAACCCAGGGTCTTCGGTGTGGTAGTAGGAGCACGCTACCATTGCACCACAGCGGCCGCTATATACATACGTAAATATGTGCATACATATGGTACACAGCAGACATAAATACAAAGTAGAGAGCGCAGTGAGCGTAAAATTCTCTTTGAAATTTGCTCATGTATTGACTGTTGATCGCTGTTGAATTGACCAGTTAGATCAGTTGTGCTAACAAAAAAATCAGTTAGATTGATCAGGAATCTGTCAATTTTACAGAATTTTGTTAGCTTAAGAGCGACAATTTCTCTTTTGTTAAAATAACTAAACCAATTTGTTCGTTTGACAAAGAACTCGGTCGAATTAACCATAATTCGATTAATTTCACCGTATCTCCGTTAAGTCAAGAACTACAGAACCGATTTGTTGATTTTACTAGCATCATTTCTTTCAGTGTATTTGTAACAGGATTCACCTCGCGTAGGTCAGGTTGACGTCTGTCTAGCGGAAGCTATGAATTGCGCTCATCAATCCTTTCAATACTAACGAAAGTCTACTAATGCGTTGGTGACGATGGATACGCATTGGCTCAAGGAATTTCAGCAAGAAAACGTGCGCATATTTGATGACTTTGCAGCCTCGGTAAATTACATCACAGTTGAAGGCGACAATTGGAGTTTGTCTCTCCATGAGCTGCTCGACGACCATCTCAGTTAGCGATTTTTCAATGGAGCTCCACACTTCCATGATCTGCCTTCCATTATTGCTCTCTGCATAGAAGAATCTGGAGGTTATTTCTGACTACCTTGCTGTAGGTGTGTAGTTGCGATTTTCGCGGATAAATTGGGGCTGTTGGGTTATCTCCATTATTGGTTATCGAATGACACTCATGCCCTCCCTCCCCTTACGCTCTCTTGACAGCTTTTCAGGAGGTCGTCCTACGAAAGCATCCCCAATACGCTCTTTTCGTCATTTCCATACTTTACGTGTTGCCAACCTAATGCAACATAAATGGCTAAGAACGCATATATTTCGAAAAATACTCTTTCTTAAAAAATTCTTAATAATTCTTTAAAATTCTTTAACAGCTTTATATTTTGGTATGTTAGTATGTATAATGTTTGTGCACCAAGGAGATTTAATCTATCTCTATGCATATAAAGAAATATTCAGTTTTTGGACTCCGAAACTACTCCTCCGAGTTTATTTAAATTTTCAGGGTCGCTTCATGGCCCTGAAATTGGACCAGGGTCCAATTTATTCCAACAAACTCTATTCACGGTGTGTTTTACCTGAAATGTAGCATATGGGTAGCAGTTTGCCTAGATTAGTATATACGGCACTTTTTTCCGGGAAATGGACCAGGGACCGACTTGGACTTTTGGGCTGGGACTGTTAATGGAACTGGGGCTGGGAATAAGGGATGAAGAAGAATAAGAACAAGAGAGAAGAGAACGGGTGGAAAGCGAAAAAGAGAGAGTTGGACGATTATAGAGAGATAGGGATAGATTGAGTGGGAAAGAAGTGAGAGAAAAGGCGGAGAGGGAGAAAGAGACACATAGGAATAGAGGGAGGAGAGAATAAAAGGACAAGGAGAGAGGGGGAGGGAGTGTAGGAGGTAAAAACTGCTTAAGCTTATACAGATAGACCAAACTTTGGGCAGACGGACAACGTTTGACGGGTCTCCTGGTTTGGTATAAAAGAGTTGCATACATATAACAAACATATAAGTGTAAAGCTATAAGGAATACGTACTGTTTACAAGCCGGACCCGTGCGCTTTTTGCGCAAGAAAATACAAAAGTCTCATATCAAATATCAACAGAAATCAGCTGTTCTATCAAACAATCATCTATCAATAAAAGCTCACATGCGCTTGCGCTGCCATCTGGCGAATGTTAGCAACTGCCGGTAATGCAGTGTTAGTTCTAATCCAATATTCACAATAGTGCCATAGTACAAATAGATTTCTTTGTGTGCTCACAATGGTTTATTTTTAACAAATTATTTTAATAAAATAAACCTAACAAAAGCACTGCGACCAAAATTTCCAAAAGCTCGCTAATAGCACGAATCTCCATCTTTACAACAAAATCTTTATTTATAGATTTGGATTCCAAATAAGAACGAAAAAGGGAGCTGCACATAAAAACAGCGATTAGAAATAACATATAAGATTTAAACGTCTTTATGTATTTGTTCCTTCCACTGAACTTCTCTATAGGAATGTCCTTAAATTTAAAATACCTTTCATTCCCCCAAAAAATAAGCGAGACAACCTCGCAGCTAAAATTTAGTTTTCTAAAGACATTTGCTAATATTTTATCACAGACACTACATAAATAAACTGGCAACTTATCCAAAGCGCTTAATGCTAGTATGACCAATAAAATTATTCTTCGTTTATCCTTTGACATATTCGCTCGCCCCCCATTTGCCCTCTTGAGCTGCTCTAAACAACTTTTACTAGCATTTTTGAAAAAGTTTATATTCGTATTAGATTAGATTTGATAAATAAAAATTAATTTGCATAAATTTGCGAAAAGTGAACGAGGGGCGAAACTAAAAATAATATTATGCACATAACTATAGTTACAAAATGCGACAACAACAACAAATACTCCAAACAAAAACTCCACACAAATGTGGATGTATGTATGTAGTTTAATGGTTGTAATGTTTTCTTTTTATACCTTTCATGAACATGAAATTGTATATTAACTTTGGTCCGATATTTGTAACGTTGAGAAATATAGAAGATAGGCTCACCATTAAGTATACCGAATTGATCAGGGCGACGAAATGAGTTGATATAGCCATGACCGTCTGTCCGTCCGTCCGTATATCTGTTTGAACGCAAACTAGTCCCTCAAATTTTGAGATATCTCAATGAAATTTTGCACAAGGATGTATTTTTGTATTATATTAGACATTTGTCGGATCCGGTAGGATCGAACCACTATAACATACATCTCGCATACAACCGATCGTTCAGATAACACGATTTCGGTCATTTCTGCCGCAATTTAGAAAGTATAAACGTGAAACTCGGTGATATATATTCTAATATATCATAGAAGATATCCTCAAAAACCCACTGTGAGCGGAGCTATATATAGTTATATCCCATACAACCGATCGTTCAGATACAAAGATTTTTGGCCAGTTCTCCCTTAATTTAGAAAGTATAAACAGTTTCACAGTGATGTATATTTTAATATATCATAGAAGATTTTCTGAAAAAATCACTTTGATCGGAGCTATATATAGTATATATCCCTTACAACCGATCGTTCAGATAGAAAGATTTTTGGCAATTTCTCCCTTAATTCCCAATATAAAAACGTTGAACTTGGTGATATTTATTCTAATATATTGTAACGAATTTCGTGCAACTCCCCTTATTTGCAATCTTCTGCTATCGTTCGAATCACTAAACTGTTGAATAATAACTCCAATATTTATTAATGCAAAATTGCTTTTATTAAATAATACTTATAACTCGCAACTTAAAGCTTGCTCAAATGAAACTGATAATACTGCTATTGCTCGCTAGGTAGCGTCTTAAATCCAACTGATTGTCGCGCCTCTACTGTTACTGCCCTTTATAGTGTTTGGTTTCCTCGTTGACATTTCTAAGCGGTTCTGTTCTAATTGGTTATCTGCTATAAGGTTCTCAGCTATAACTACAGACTATTTTTATAGCTTCTCTCACATGCGCGTGTATTTGTGAGGGACACTTCCACAATTATAATTGCATATCTCAGATAAGATATCTGCATGTGTTTGTGCATTGCTTCTCCGCTGCGTGTTACGTACATATGTGTAGACATAATGATTGAATTATTGATGTGCATACAGTCACTGCTTAGCATCGGCTTGGATTTGACAGTACCCCTTAGTGTTGCTAATATTCTTAAAAATATCATAGAAGATTTCCTGTAAAAATTATTTCGATCGGAGTTATATATAATATATATCCCCTACAACCGATCGTTCAGAAAAGGGGTTTTTGCCATTTTTTTATATTTATCTTAAAATCGTTTAGGTATGCACATCTGTTCACTATATATTTCTTATCTTATTATACAGCGCATTATTTGGAGATTCCAATGGGATAAGATTATTGTTCAGTCGCATTCATGAAAGGTATGAAGTCTTCGGCTGTCCCGTCCTTACTTGTTTAGTTTTCACTAGATTAAATTTCAATTCTATGCTCCTTTGTTTTTTTCAGTTCGTGTTTTAATAATAGAGTAACTTTGTTTGTTAGAGAGGTGAGAGCTGTGCTGGTTGATGTTCTGATATTCTGATCTCATGGTATTTGTTGAACGTTGTAATAAAGGGGAGCAGAATTTCAATGGCCACAAATTCTTTTAAAATTTCGTTAAATAAAAACTAAGTTAGCGTGGATGGTTGGTTGCTTGGTGGTAAATTCTTTGAATATTTTCTTTGTGTTCGCTGAATTAAAATGTTGTAGTAAAGAGCTTATAGTGGTTGTTGTTGGCTTCTAGTAAACGTGCTCTGATAAGAAAGAAAATTGTAAAAGTTTCATGAGTAAGAAGTAGTTAAATTCGGTGGTTCATTAGCAACGGGCATTGAAAAAGGCAAAAGGAAAATTAATTTTGAGGAAAATAAGGGGCTAGGTATGTTATTGAGGTTAAATGAAAATAAATGGTCATATAGCCTGCTGTGCATGGTATGAAAAATCTGTTTGATGGCGGGTTTATCTTAGGTTAGGTTGAGTTGGACATCACGTAAAGTTCTATCATCTGTAGATTGATTACATCTTGCAGACGTGTGTACGTCTTGTCCTATGTCTAAAGATATTCATTATTCTGATCTTTATATCTTCAAATAAATAAATAAGGTAAGATAGCAGAACTAGTAGATAAAAATCTAAGACGTAGTGTCGCCAGTTACGCCAGTAGCCTCCGATAAGATTTTGGGCCGAACTTGACGTCCAATTTGTGTTGTGCTTCGTTTAATTTTTGCTACAAATTAGCGGGGCGGGACCTACATGGCAGATGCATTTTCAAGGGAAGTTTGTAGTGGCAGAAATATACTCGGGGTGGACCTTCGTTGAGGTAGGGGAAACACTTTACTACTGGACATTACGTAGTTCCCGCAAATCAATAATTATATGGTTGATAATGTCGAGATAGACCTGATTCCACGTAGTTTAAAAAATTTGATAATATGGGGATGAATGGGATTGCAAGGTTCATAGTAGAAGGTACCAAGTGATTTGTTTTTAATCTGCCATCTTTTTCTCGCAGCTGTAGGCTAATAAGATTCAGGCGATAGTGTATAAATTTTCCTCAGTTTTTAATTGAGTATGTATATGTAATATGTAGCTTCTCAACTTGATAAAGAAAATTGTTTCACTCACTCATGTATCACCCAAGGATTTCAGGTCAATCAGTTTCTCTTCGTGTCTTCTGAAAACGTTGGAGCGCTTCATTGATGTGTACCTACGGAAACGGATTCCTTGAGGGCTACTGTCGGCTTGGCATTCTATTTCAAAAGCAGAGCAAGGTTCTTCATTCGATTGTAAAGCAAGGTGCTGTGGTTAGCTTAAGAGGTTAGGGGGCTCTGGTTGAATACATTTTGTCACAAGCTCAATGGAAGCCGCAACTTTAATTTGGCTAATCACTGCATCGTCTACCAAACGGAAGTTGCCGCGATTAAGTATGCTGTGGATAATGCCAAGACTTTGAGATTAAATATAGTGCTTTCGAGGGTGGTCTGAGAGTGTCTGACCTCCCTTGCGATTGCATCCAACTATCTTATGATTAAGATTATCTGAGTCGCGGGCCTTTGTGATATTTCGGACAACTGTTAAGCAGATCTCTTAGCCCGCACCAGTACAATTGAACAGGATGAACCTGGCTTTTGGGACTCCACTGCCCACCTGGGGTCTGCTCCTGCATAGATGAGCCTCGATTCAGCTCAGCAAAATTTGGGCGGACACCACCTTCTTTCTGGCTGGAAGTGGATGGCAGGAGGTCTGCCGAATTGATTGGGCTCACAAAGGCTCATTTATCAATAGTAATTGGGTATTTGACAGGACACTGTTCAATGGAAATGCATGTGACACGTCTCATTATACTTAAAACCCCATCCTGCTGAAGCTGATAATGATAAGGTGAAATCATCGAGTCACTTTATGCTTGATTACCCAACTTTTGCCAGAACTATGCCAAAGTATTTGGGTGGCGACTCACTTGGATCTCAGGAGGTTTTATCCAAGGTTGATATCGGTCCCATTCGAAACTATATCGTTGCTATGCAGATGTCTCTATCTACCCAACCCTTCGAATGCCCCACTACAAGCTTTTTAATTTGTTTCTGACTTTTTTTTTTTTGGATTCATAGTATTTCTTAGAGACACATTATTATTATTAGGCCTGGAAGCACTTTGTGCAGATCTGTTGTGCATGACCTTTGAGCCTATTTTGGTATGTGGAGGCTTTTGATGTATCCAATTACCTCTTCAGGCTTTTTACACTATATCACTTTGGGATTAAGAATCACAGCACCTAAATGGAAGACTCTCTGCCTAGCCAGAGCGATGCATTCGCAGAGAATGTGAACCGGCGTTTCATCCTCCAGCTCACAGAAACGACAAATTTGAGCATCGGATAGAGTCAACTTACTTAGGTGATATCGTAGAGGACAGTGTCCCTTATATTACCCAGTGAGAGTTCTTACGTCCTCCCTGTTAAGATTATTGAGTTTGGCCTATACTTTCGTTGCCGGAAGTATAAACAGATTGGCCTCTCTTTGACGTAGGCAGTCAATTCAGTGACGTCTGAATTGTTTAGTTTCCCAGTTACTTAAAGTTTCCCTGGTGTGTGCTTTTGTCATGACACTGATATCTGGGAAGCCATCCTAACAAACCCTGTTTTTGGCTCCCAGGTCATTAAGGATTTCAGTGCAGTCATCCATTAGCTTAGATGTAACTGTGTAGGACTGCAAGGCACGCAGCGCCGTCCGGCTGTCCGATATAATGTAGATGCTCTTCGATGTTAAGCCTCTCCGCAGATATTCTCAACCACAGACTTCTATTTCATGGATTTCTGCCTGAAATATGGTGGGGTAGCATCCCATTTGTGTCGATTTCTTGAAGTTCGGCCCATAGATGCCAGCTCTCGTTCTTCTGTCATCGAATTTCGATCCGTCCGTGAACCAGGCATCTGAGTCAGGGTCATTATAGGGATTCCCTGTTTCCCGTGGGTCCTCTCCACAATGGACACTTCAAAGTTCCATGGTAGTCTGAGCTTAGAAGAGATACATTAACACAATCCCGAAATGGTTTCGCAAAACTTAATCAAAATAACTTAACTCTCATCATCATTCTAAGCAATTCCGATTTAATCCAAATATGATTCGTTATGCCCCAGATGAAGACCCGATATGGTTCTAAAACCATTCTTAAAAAGAAGATGGTCTCGACATGATTCGCAAAGCGTACAAACAACCCCTGATTGTTACCAAAATAATACAAAAATTATCTCAAATTGATCCAAACCAGTTCCGCAAAATGTTGCAATATTCCCGAAAGAAATCCCGCAATTATGCAAAAAGGATAACAAAATGTTCCAGAGGTAGTCCCACCCCCTTGTTCCATTTGTAACTGTAATGCTGTTCAGTAGTAATACAGACTAATGTTGTTGTCATTTTTGTTGACATTGTTGCCGTTTATCTTTTCTTCTTTACTTCAAGCAAAACAGCCTACCTAATGGGCCCATTTTCCTAGTTCCAGTCATCTTAAATGAAACATGTCTACACCAGATTTACATAGGCGGATGTTTGTTTATTTTACATAACAACGATTAAAATTATAATTTAATAATTATCAAAGTTATTTAATTAAAAAACTTGTTATTTTTACAACATGGGGAAGCATTCCAATTCATGATTGGAATGGAATGAATGAGATGAAGAGGGGAACACGGAGAGACAGGGAAACGGAGGCAGAACCGGAAAGATGAATGAAAACTGAGATAGAGATGGTGAGATGGAAGAAGAGAGAATAAAAGAGCGTAAAAGGAGTAGATCGTGGTATAAAAATAGATTTAGAAGAAACTAAGGAAGTGAGAGTAAAAGAAGTAGATGCGCATGTAGGAAAAAGCAGAGGATACGAAGAGATAACAGGTAAGAAAAGTAAGTGCTAACCATAAGTTATAGCTAAATAGAATAGATTTTCCAAAAAAAAACCAATTTCCAAATAAGTTTCCTAACTGTTAGAAAACTCCAAGACGTTCTTATGTATGTGTTTCCACCCACATACAAGTACACACCAATTACTCTCAAATTTCAAGCGTTTCGTTAAATTAATTTAACGTCATCTACTTAATTACACACATTACTACATTTCAATGAAACAACAACAAAAAGTAATGGCAAAAGAAAACAAAAGGTGACAATCAAATATGTACAATCACAAATTCACTGTCTCTGTGACTAATGTGAGGCAAACAATATGAAAAATGTGCCAATAATCACCAACATTCAAAAGTTTCATTTAAGCGCCTGTCTCTAACGATACTTACATTGATGATAATGATGATTATTATGATAATGATTATGGCAGCTGTTATGACAATAACAAAAAAAAAACAAAAGAAAGACTTAAAACAAACTCAACGGAAGCGTTGACTAAAGCAATAACAAACATACTGATGATGTGTTGATGCTGTGATACAAACCAACTTGTCGTGTTCATGTCGTTGATGGCACACTTTCAGATGATGTTGTCAAATTGAGGTGATTCTATATCACCTTGATTACATCTATCACCATACACACAAAAACATCACTACATTACATACAAAACATTTTTCATATCACCGCAGATAAGGATAATAAAATTGTTGTAATATTTGTACTTGGTTACTTACAACAACATTGAAGAATATAATGGAGTAAATCTCGGTGAGCGATGATTGAAATATTATGGTTGTGTAAAGCTCCAACTACAAATAGCTCACATACATATCATATGTACGTATATAAATAGGCACAATATTTGCTTACCTATGGTGACTAATAACCCAGATTCATAAATAAAAGTTTGAAGTTTTGATTACAGTTTTTGATGTGTAAACTGATGTGAGCGAGATCAGTGAACATTTATTGATTATTTATCGAAAAGTTTTCAACATGCTGTCAAAAAGTTATCGATTTTGTATTTAAAAGTGCAAGGTTTTTAATGGGATAATTCCCACTTAGTTATCAGTGTGCTATCGACTTGTTATCAAACGGTTATCAAAAATTTATCGATTTTTATAGATATGTATGTAATAGATTATTTATCGAAAAATTATCGACATGTTATAAAGAGGTTATAGATTTTGTATTAAAAATTGTAGATTTGTTATGGCAGCGTTGCGACTTTGTTATCGATGTGATTTCGATACGCTATCGACTCGTTATCGATCCTTTATCAAAAAGCTATCGATTTTGTTTTAAAAAGTTGTAGATTTGTTATGCAAGCATTACCATCTTGTTAACAGTGTGCTATCGGCTTGTTATCAAACGGTTATCAAAAATTTATCGATTTTTATAGATTTGTAATTGATTATTTATCGAAAAAATATCAACATGTTATCAAACTGTTATCAGGTTTATATTGAATTAATTATTTTAGGTGTGTTTTCGATAAGTTATATCGACTATTTATCGATTCTTTATCAAAAGCTATCGACGTTATTAAAAGTGTATCAATTTTTTGGAGTTTTATCACTACGTAATTGATTTACTATCGAAAAGTTATCGATTTTTTATATAAAAGTTATCGAATTAATATCGAAAAGTTATCGATTTGTTATACTAATTCTACCAATATCTAATTAACAAGTTATCCATTTTTATTGAAAAACTATGGATTTTCCATCAAAAACTAAACGATTTCAAATCTAAAATCGGTATGCATGTAACTCGAAAGTTGAAAAGCATAGCGAGGAGAGAAATATAGGTAGTATTCCAAGAATTGATAAAATTATTTATGAGCGGAAAAATTGTGACTTAAAGACTCCAACTTGTTCGAGGTTTCTAAAGTGAGCTAACGCTGCGAATCCACTTGTCCCGCAAAGATGAATGACTCATTAAAGCAATCTGAACCAACTACGGCGGAAATATTCTTCCATTCGGACTTACAATATAACGGCACCCAAGCCCACGTCCTTTGCCCTCAATCTCCGATTTACTGACACGGGACGAGGGTGAGCACCACACCTTTCAAATAAAGAAGTAAATAGATGATGTGTTGTATGCAGCTAGCAGTTTCGTAGAGTATTGAGAAGATCTGAAGAAAGCCGCACTGATAAAATCAAATGAGTTAGTTGCCTTGGACTTTAGTCTTTTTCACAATACGCTAGATTAAGTAGGCTGATTTCGCGTTAGTTAGAACGGTTTGAGTGATCAAAAATTGTAGTTAAAGTTCGAATTCAACTTTATAGGCATAAGGAGCTCATCTGGCCATATACAAGTTCTTCGCCTGTGTGTTTGAACAGATAGGCTAGAGGTCAATCGTTATCTAGCGTCTTATTACTTTTTGCACGCGATATTCGCACTTCACCATGGTGTGCACAGTGGGATGGCAGCACATATGTTCGATCAGCAGCGGTTGTGCCTAAGTCTTTCAGCTACTAGATTTTCCATCGCACCCCTCAACATACCAGTAGGTTTGAGTTGGCTGAGTCCGCAGCAGCGGTATATGATGAGCGCGGTTAATATTTTTATTCTGGAAACTATTACTGCAGCTGACCTTATTTCAAGTCAATGCGCAGTCAACCAACCTCAACGCTTTGAGGGATTTTAAATAGTGGGAGCTGAGATTTGTGACGATAGGATCAAATACCCCTTCTTTTCCCACCCTGCTCTTAAGGTCGTCAAAAATGATTTAAATTTTATAGCAGATCTAGTCATCTTATACCTTTTCAACACTGTAAAAATTTTAGTTTACTTTTAATACCAATTTGGTGTTTATATATAACAATGCCAGAAAGTATAATATTAAAACCGTGCTGGGTTTAGCAAAGAGAGGGAAATTCATTCAAAGATTCTCTCTGAAAAACAAACCATGGGACTAATTTCTATATATTTCATGGTTTTAAAATAAAAATAAAATGGTTTTGAATCCATCCGTGTACCGAAGTAGATTTAATAATAACTGGAATTAAAGTTAAGCCAAAATAGAATTGGATGTAGTACATTAGTGGTATTAAAATAAACCCATAGTTGATATTTTAATGCCAGAGAGGCATTGAATCCAAGGCAAAATTGTACTGGATTTAATACTTTTTTGGTACTGAAATAAGCCCATAAATGTTATTTTAAGGCTAAAAAGGCACTGAATCCAAATCAAAAGTGTAATTGAATTTAGAAAATTTTTGGTATTGAAACCAACCGGGAGTTTTTTTAAACGTACACTGGTCAACAAAATTATAAGCCCATGCATAGTTCCCTTCAAGTAAAATTTAGCAGAAATTCTACCGAAACCTTGAAATTTGATATTTATTAAAATGAGTATTATTTTGAAGAGTGCTGAAAATAAAAACCCAATTTAATTATTTAAATAGAAATGCATGTTTTATTCATATAAATTATATAAGTAATACCCAATTTATATATAAGTATAACTAAATTTTATTCTATTATTTCACAGGGCATTAACAAAAACATTTTCGAATGTATATTGTGGACTTCAAATGGTCTTGCATTTTTTAGGCTATAGAAACCAACTACTTCTAAATATTCTGTTGAAGAAATTTCATAGCACTCTAAGATGGAATTAAATTTCTTACTGACAAAAATTTCTAAACTTAAGTAAATTTCATTGTCGATAAGATATATTTTTTTTATTTGTCCGAATGTAAGAATTACGTTTTCTTCTCTTAAATTTAACATAAATTCTGGCCTATAAAAATATCCATATTTACATTTAAACTTTTTTATTATTAATACCTGAGTCATTTTATTTTTATCAAATCTCTTAGATAAAAACTTCTGTGCACTTAAATCTAAATCTTCAAAACTTAAATTACATAGTGAATCACAAATAATTTCATTATCAAATGTCATATTTTCCGATTTAATACTAATTTTTGTTTGATATCTATTAGCAAGGGATTTACATATATTTTTGTAATTATTGATAACTGAATTGTTCTCCGGATTGTAGAATAAATCCTGAAATAATTTTTAAGGTTAATAGGAACGTTTTAGCGCAGTATTAAGAGTGTTATTGTGTACTTACAATTCCTCCAAACTTGCTGTTAGTAACCTTATAAACTGGAAAAAGACGTCTCACTGATTCAGCTAGTGCAATTTTTTCCTCACGCTAGGGTAATTTCCACAATGCTTTCGTAAAAAGTTGGCACACTCGCGCACTAATGAACGTCGGGAGCTGTCACTTAAATTGTTCGTTTTTTTTTTTTGTATTCCTCAAGAATGCACGAGAAATCTCCACATAAGAGGTAGTTTTGCAACTCCTGGAGAATACTCTACAATTAAAATAAACTTTGGTATTTATCCTTATACTTACCTCGTGATTTAAACTCTAAGCAACTGGTGATCCCTTCTTTGGCAAATTTTCATTTATTTCCAATAAAAACCAGCTACAGCTTTTATATTGACAAATAATTTCTTGGAAATCGTCCACAAAAATTTCAGCTCCATCGCGGTCTCTCAATGTTATTGCACAATCGATATTAATGTTTAATTGCTCCACAACTGGCAAGAAATACAATTTACTTTTGCAAAATTTCATTAATTATTTACATTACTTACTTGATACAATTGCTTCGTTCGTCGAAAACTCTGAACTTTCAGGATTTATGACTTTAATGAGACGCAATTGTCCCGCGTGTTTAATTTTCAGAAACATGGTGCACATGACGCTTTCCCAATAGTTGGACAAGTGATACTGGTTTTACTTTTAAGCCAATGGTACTAATGTGCAGAGTGCAATGAACATAACTGGGAGTAAGAGAATTTCTTAATACTTTTTTGATTTCATTTTAAAACCAAAAATACTTAAAATATTGGAGAGAGCATCTTAATGCCTTTCTGATCTTAAATTAAAACTAAAAGGTATTAAGGTTTGGGAGTGAGAGCACTTCTTAGTACTTTCCTGGTTTTACTTTTAAGCCAGTAGTATTAATGAGCCGAGTGACATTAATATAATTGAGAGTGAGAGAATTTCTTAATACTTTTTTGGTTTTGTTTTTAAACCAATGATACTTAAAATATTAGAGAGCGAACTTTAATATTTTTTTTGGTCTTAGCTTAAAACTGCAAAGTATTAATATTTTTAAAACGCGACAATCAGCATTGATTAAAGTTTTGTTTCAAAACCATTTTGAATTAAAATTTATTTCAATAATATTTCATGGTCTTAAAATAAAACTTTTTAGAATTAAAACACAAATTTAATACCAAAAATCTTTAATTTCAATAGTAACTGGTATTAAAAGTAAGACTTCACTTTTTACTGTGAAGTTTCTCATAAAGGATGTTCTCATCAACGTTTGCCACATCATCAATTAATGCGCGAGCGCCGTGCGTGACAACCTAGCAAAGTTATTCGTTTGTATTCGATGGATTCAATTATCTTCAGCGGTGGCACGAAGTGAGTAAAGAGCATGCTTTCACTGCTGAGCTACTGCTTTCTGATAACTCCCAAAGTTCCTGTTACCAATTTTTCTGTCCAATGCTCATCAAAATTGGCCTGCCTAAGACAAATGCCCTTGCAAGGTTCTGACTAACAATTAGGATGTTGCATTTCAATGAACAGCTTCATAGGATTGACGTTCCTATTGTAGAAAGTTCAAATATTCAACAGCAGTGGTCCCTATTAATGCTTTCCAACTGCTTTCGCAATCAACGCTTTCTCCTTTCTTCGCCGAACATCAACAGAAAGTGTTTCTAATGATTACGCCTATACAATAAGTACACAGTACGATTGCGAGGATAGTCGGTAGTCCAAATGAGCATTAGTGAAGAAGACCGCACTGGCGCTGAATGCTGATCCACTGAATATTCGATTGTTTAACTGGCGCTTACAGAATCCCCCACACAACGAAGAATTTTCCTACCACCCAACCAGCTTATCACCTGGATTAAACCTGCTAACATGCAATGCCATTTATGTCTGTTTGTACGTACGTATGTATATAAGTATGATTCGGATCATTCATAGAGGCAACAATGGGCTTGTGGCTAAAATGTGCATAATTTGTGTTAGTTTGCTAGTGATGGTGAGCTTGCTGATGGCGCCGATGGCGTTAGCATGCCAGAAATTGCCCATATTTGGCAAAATTGTTAAAATTCGTCGGTTCGCATAATATTGTTGGTCATACAAACATACATACGTACGTACATACATAATGCAACCATTGACTCGTATATTATTGTGGTCATACATTTTGCACACACGAATGCACACACACACACACAAACAATGAACGAAGTATGTATGTAATATTTGTTTTGCCCAAATGCAAATTTAACAAACGACTCAAAGTCATGCAGTCGCCGAGCTAATATAAAACCGATTTTAGTAACTGTGCTTCCAACTCAACGCTATGGACGGACATGTGTGAGTGTAGTATGACAGCATTAGTACAGTGCAACATTTTAAAAAGCCATGAAAATAAAATTAAATAATGGGTTCAAGCACATCCGAGCTTTAGAAGAAGATAATGCTAAAACCTTTATGGTGGTTAAATCAGAGCTAAATATCTTTCTCTTTCCTATCTGTAGCAGTTGCAAAGTTACATTGGCCAGTTTGTCAAACGGAATCAAACATTTGACGCTGGCCTCCGTAAACATCGTAAAGGATATGCTTGTCGATCTCAACAAGGTCCAATTATCTTAGCTAACACGAACGCTCATTGGGTCCAATTGAGAGGCCGAGGGTCTTTTTTACTACCTTTTAACAGTTAACCTGGTAGTTTGTTGTAATGTCGGTAATGAACCAACTTCTTTGAGGCATAACCAACGTAATACAAAATGAGAAGTTTATAATGAATTGTTAACCATAGCCCTATCGTTACTGCTTTCACCAAGTCCCTCATCAACGGGGAAGCTGGAAGATCTGGTAGCTACCTTCACTTTCAAACGTCCTAGAACAGGCTTGCCCAGTGCCGAAACCATGCGGTAAGCGTTAACCTCACTGACGACTCAATCCTAGACAATGAACTACAGCAAATTTCAGTTGATTGCTTTTAGAGACGTAAACCACTGCTTGCGAAGACCTGACGGTAGCTGGACCAACACGTAGAGCTGCTCCAGAATATACATTTTCCGAGAAACCTATGCAAAAAGATAACTAGCAGCGTCATATTGAAGCTGTCTGTTGGGAGAAGTACCACGACTATTTTCGTTCCTAGGTCTGGAAAGGCTTTTCACTACCAGGAAAAGTGGCATATGCTAATCTGATCTGAGTTAAGATTTTCAGTACAAGCATCATGATTTATAGTTTGCGTTGGGGAAAAATGGTGTGATAAATAGGATAAACGCACTATTTTTTGGGTAGCTCGAAATAGGAAAATCACATCAGTAGCTAATGTCCGTCCATAATGTTAAACAGATTAGCATTATTGCTAAAGCTCGGATCTCCCGCCAAAATTTTTGCGTTGGCTTTACATGATAGTATTCAAGCCGATAGCCCACTGCAGCGCTAGTTGGAGTCGCGAAGCTTTAAGCATAAGACCCGCCTTGACCCTGAATGTAATTCTGAACATACATCCCATAAAGATACACAAAGTACAAAGCGTTTGCGGCTCAGGGTTTTATCAGACACGATAATATGAACTATGGGCTTCCTGACTTCGGTGATTTCAACACCATTACAAATTTCTACTTTATCCAAAGTGGAACAGAATTCAACACTCTCATTCCTACGGGAGAGGAATGGCGGAATGTAACATCTACTCAGAGAGCTAAGAGCTCGTCAAGACTGCTAGCTCGACTTTGATTCAGTCGGGGGTATTCGATTTCCTTAAATTACTTAAGTCAAAACTGGAGCCGAAAACCGATATGTTAACGGTTTTTTATCGATAGGTATGTTATCGACCATGTAAAAAAAACTTAAAAAATGTAAGGCGCGATAACCTCCGAAGAGATCTAAGGCCGAGCTTCTCTTCCAATTTGCGTCGTGCTCCTCTTGATTTTCACTACAAATTGGCCGGACGGGACCTACATGTTTTATGCCGACTCCGAACGGCGTCTGCAATGCAGATGAGTTTTCGCTGAGAGCTTTTCATGGCAGAAATACACCCGGAGCGCTTGCCAAACACTGCCGAGGGGCGACGCCGCTTAGAAAAGTTTTCTTCTAATTTAAAAACCTTATTTCTAAGATTTTGATGTTGCTTTGCCCGGGGTGCGAACCCAGGGCATACGGTATGGTAGGCGGAGCACGCTACCATCACACCACGGTGGCCGCAATATATTATCGAATTGCTATTTATTGAGTAACTGCTTTTTTATTAATGACTAATCGATTTGCTATTGAACAATTATCGACTATTCATCGAAAATATATCGATATTTTGCCAAGAAGTTGTCGATTTGTTACCGGAGTGTGTAACCAATTTATTCACGACGTATGATCAATTTGTTATCGAAAAACTATCGACTCTTTATCGAAAAATTATCAAATTTTTTCACTTTTTATTAAACATAAAACATAAATACGATGTCACCTCTATATTCCGGCTAAAAAAAAGCCTATAACTCGACGAATATAATTCGTTGTCGACAATAAGCTAAAACAATAACTTGTCAGTATCGGTTGTTATAAATAAGAAGCCGACGAAACTCTACTCAAAAGGCCCAACATTTTTTGTGTAGTTGCCTCTGTTTTGATTTAACTTCAACTCCTTGGCGAGCTCTGGATAACTTAAAATCTTTCGTTTTCTCGAGCTACACCTATCTGTATGTTTACACATCGAACTTCGCGAGTATTTTGTACTCTCATATTAAGGTTATTGTTGTTAAAATGAGTCTTCCAAGTGCTCTTATTATTTTCCAGCATTTTGGAAAGCTTTTTACCTACTTTAAATTTAACCACGTAGCACTGTGGCCATCACACGCCTGTAGCTATCATACCTACCTGCATACATTCGCACATCCCGCTCAGCCACATCTCCTCGACCGTAGCGCATTTCCAAAAACACATTTGCTCTGTCTACAAATGGTATTTGTTTTTAAGTCAAATGAGTTGTTTATTTTTTGGAAAATAGCAAATAGAAAATACATTTACCAGTTGAATGAGTGATAATTTCATTCATAAAATTACATGCTTGCACACGCTTTTACGGTCCTAATGAGCAAATATGGTAAGGTAAAATTACTGCTAAGTAGTGGTAGTGAAGTGGTAACAGAGTAAGCAAGAAGAAACGATGTTGTAAATGGAAAATCGTAACAGAAAATACATCCAAAAGTTTGAAGGTGTATGCATAGATCTGATCACATTTCAAGGCCGAGCTTCTTAACAAAGATTTAATGTTTAAACTGGATCTATAAAAATGTATGACCTTATGATCTTTTTTAGGCATTGGCATCTGGCTCGAGGAGGATATCCCAAGGTGTAACCACACTGCTTTAAACCATAAAGTCAGCCTAACTGATTTGGGGATTATGGCCTTGATCAAATTTAAGTTGGCAAGATAAATTTATTTTAACACGATGATACCGCCTCTTAACTCATACCCAGCGGAATCAGCTGCAGTATCAGAAGATATTACCCTTTGTATTAAAAGGCACCTGCACGATTCATCTTGCGAGCCGTTGCCGACTTTCCAACCACTTCGAAACTTTGGTGGCTAGAATACATGTGGGCTGGGGCTTACCTTGCCCCGACGTGGAAGAAGATTTGACTTGGAACCAAGCAAGCCCGTTTTCCTGCTAGAGTTTTGTGGACTTTGCACTCCTTTTTTCATTTTTTTACTTCCAATTTGTCTTCTCAAGGTGGTGAACCTTTTCGGTGAAGATTATTATAAATAATTGTAATTTCCCTAGAGCAGTAACTGAGATTCGGGCGCCTATAAATAGTTTTATCTTCCGTTAATCCTAATCTCTGCTTACTACGTGAGTTTATATGAGCACAATCAGACACTAAGAGAAAGTCTTTACCCGAGCAAACTAAAGCGTTGGAAAATAAACGCGATAAAGCATGTTTCTCTTAAGATCCGCAGACCCCAAGGTTCTAGCGGTGAAACAAATCGTTTCTACAGCAGTCGGACAAGTACCATAAGGACTTTCGAGGTCCAGCTCGCTGGCCTACCTTTGGAGGAAGACAATAACAACAACAGAAGGAGCTAAGGAGAAAGCGTAAGCTATGTCGAAACAGCTGAATCGGATAGCTTGAGAAAAGAGGAGGAAATAGCAAATGGAAAAGCGAAGGAGCTAGGAAGAAAGCGTCCAAATAGAATTGAAAAGGAAGCTGAAAATATATGACAGATAAGAAGTGGACAAAAAAACGTGAGTACCAAGTACTCATGTAGTTCGATGTACAAACATACAGGTCTGCGAAATTTATGTTTTCAAGTCAGTTAGAGCTCGCCAGGAGTTTAAGTTGAAGAGAAATCTTTACCAGAAACAAATAATTTCAGGCTTTTTGACAGTGGACAAGACTTCTTATCTGCAACAAGCAATACCAACAAGTTACTGTTTTTTTATCAGCTTATTGTTGACGCAGAATTATTATGATTGAATTATCGGTTTATTATTGGCTTGTTATCGCCGCGTAAGGGATGTGTCATCGTTTACAGTGAAGTTTTATCGGTGTCATTTAATAAATAACTGATGAGCCGTCGATAACAAAGCAATAACATGCCGATAACAAATTTTTAACACTCCAAAAAATTTTTTATAATTTTTGATATCAAATTGATAACTTTTGCAAAGGAAATCGATAACTTTTTGATAATTTATCGATAACTTTTCTATGAATTAACGACATTTTCTCTAAAATAAATAAAAAATAGTAAACAAACAAAATTAATAAGCAACCCGATAACTTTTCGATAACTGTTTGGTAACAAACCGATATTTTGTCGATCATTGTTTGGTAATATATCGATAAATTTTCTATAAATAATCAGTAACTTTTCGATAACTACCGTTGATAAAAAAAACTCTTAGATAACCTTTTCTATCGAACACAAATTTATAACACTTCGGTAACAAATCGACAAATTTTCTATAGCTCGCCGATAACACACCTATAACAAACCGATAACTGATCCATAACAACCACCTAACACCTCGTTAACAAACTGTTAACACACCGTCCGGTTTTGGCTTAAGTTTCGCCTTCTAATCATTCCTCTTCTATTCCCTCCCTTCGCTTCCTTTCCATTTCTTTCCTATTATCTATAACCACATAGTAAATTATCTTCCCACATTTTCAGAATGAATACTGCGTACAGTCAATGCAAGTTTAAGCGACTATAGTACTACTTTTCAGTGCGCGACTAATGACTTTTGAGTTTAGTGATGGTGATGTGCTGATCTTTCTGATTTTCCTTTTTCATTTTACAGTTAATTGATTAATAAATCGGATATTAACCAGCAAACTCTTAAACTAATAATTGAACTTCCACACCTACAAAAGGTCAGCCAACTATGGCTTTACGCCCCGATTCTGTGCACTTGACAAATTGTCAATAAGTTGACAAGTAATCAAGATTTTTATCAAGTTGACAAATATTTCTATTCTGTGCATAACTTGACAACTCTAAAAAGCTCTACGACCTGTGCTTTTCACCATACTGTGGTGACCTAAATAAAGTAAAGCGAAATCAGCTGGAATATCCCCCAAATTACCCCGAGGGAGTTCCCCAAAACATATCGGAACGACCACTAAATGACGCCGGGGCTACCCGCTGGAGTCCCCAAAACCATCCCAGAGTGTTCCCCAAATTATCCCGAGGGAGTCCCCAAACCATCCCGGAATGTCCCCCAAATTACCCCGAGGGAGTCCCCAAAACCATCCCAAAATATCCCCCAAATGACCCCGGGAGGACACGATGGAGTCCCCAAAACCATCCCGGTATGTCCCCCAAATGACCCCGAGAGAGTCCCCAAAATGATCCCAGAACGACCCCTAAATGACCCCGGGAGTACCCCGAGGGAGTCTCAAACACCATCCCGAAATTACCCCCAAAAACCCCAGGAGGATCTTCTCACAATAATAGCAAAAGTAATAAATGTTCTTCCATTTTCTCTCGAGCAATAACAGAACTCTAATTTAAATTTATCCGTATAAATTAAATTATCAAGAGCGTTTGACTTATTGACAATTTGTCAGCGAAAAAGCTTTTTATTTTTTACATAGAATACCAATTACTTGATAAATTGTCAAACTTGACAAATAAGCAAGATGGTGAATTTGTCAAGTGCACAGAATAGGGCTGTTAGTCTGCAAAATATCACTATTCCATATTCGCTCATTTAAATGTTAACCACTACATCTTTATTTGATTGCATAGCATGAAGTTTACCTTTCTACCGGCCGCCACCACTCAAATACTTCATAAAAACCAAAACTCTAGATAATATTTAATAATCGTAGTTTAATTGAGTGTACAGCGGAAGCAAACTCTCAAAAAAGGGTTCGCCAGTTTGTTTGTTTGTTTACTTTGGTTGGTTGATGCACGCACTGATTGCAGCTAAATGGGAAAGCGGAATAGTGAAAACCCAACAAATGCGTAAATTGTATTCACATTCAACAAACAATCATTCTTTCACTCCTTCACTTATTCATTCATTCATCTAGTAAGTACTTATCAGTTTGTAATCAATTGATCAATTTGAATTCATTCCATTACACCGTTAGTTAGGCATTGCCGCCGGTCGTCGGTTGATTGGTTACACAGCTAAAATGCCACTTTCTTCCTTTTATTGCCATTTTTACTATTTTTTTTTTTGTGATTTCAATTTTATTTTATGTACTTGGCTAGTGGAAATGAAATTATCAACGAGATTCGAATCCAACAAACACCTACATTTATGGCTTAAATTAATCACAGCATCAACAACAAACAATAAGTAATATTTAAAACAATAACAAATCATCAGTCGGCAAGCTACAATAACGCCTTCTATGTCACATGGTATGAAAATAAAATTGATGATGATGACGTCGTCAGTACAACAACAAGCACACACATAACCCACTGCAGTGAACCTGTTTTCTTGCTTTAAAAATTATACAAAAAACAAGTAAGGAAGGTTAAGTTCGGGTGTAACCGAACATTACATACTCAGTTGAGAGCTGTGGAGAGAAAGTAAGGGAAAATCACCATGTTGTAAAAAGAACCTAGGGTAACCCTGGAATGTGTTTGTATGACATGTGTATCAAATGGAAGGTATTAAAGAGTATTTTAAGAGGAATTGGGCCATAGTTCTATAGACGGACGCCATTTAGGGATATCGCCATAAAGGTGGACCAGGCCTGACACTGGAATTTGATTGTACGATATGGGTATCAAATGAAATGTGTTAATGATAATTTTAAAAGGGAGTGGGCCTATCTATAGGTGGACGCCTTTTCGAGATATCGCCATAAAGGTGGACCAGGGGTGACTCTAGAATTTATTTTGTACGATATGGGTATCAAATGAAAGGTGTTAATGAGTATTTTAATAGGGCGTGGGCCTTAGTTCTATATGTGGACGCCTTTTCGAGATAACGCCATAAAGGTGGACCAGGGGTGACTTTAGAATTTGTTTGTACTATATGGGTATCAAACGAAAGGTGTTAATGAGTGTTTTTAAAGGGAGTGCGCCTTAGTTCTATAGGTGGACGCCTTTTCGGAATATCGTTATAAAAGTGGACCAGGGTTGACTCTAGAATGCGTTTGTACAATATGGGTATCAAACGAAAGGTGTTAATAAGTGTTTTAAAAGGGAGTGGGCCTTAGTTCTATGGGTGACTCTAGAATGCGTTTGTACAATATGGGTATCAAATGAAAGGTGTTAATGAGTATTTTAAAAGGGAGTGGGCCTTAGTTCTATAGGTGGATGCCTTTTCGAGATATCGCCATAAAGGTGGGACACGGGTGACTCTAGAATTTTTTTGTACGATATGGGTATCAAATGAAAGGTGTTAAGGAATGGGCCTTAGTTCTATATGTGGACGCCTTTTCGAGATATCCCCATAAATGTGGACCAGGGTGACCCAGAACATCATCTTTCGGGTACCGCTAATTTATTTATATATGTAATACCACGAACAGTATTCCTTCCAAGATTCCAAGGGCTTTTGATTTCGCCCTGCAAAACTTTTTCATTTTCTTCTACTTAATATGGTAGGTGTCACACCCATTTTACCAAGTTTTTTTCTAAAGTTATATTTTGCGTCAATAGACCAATACAATTACCATGTTTCATCCCTTTTTTCGTATTTGGTATATAATTATGGTATTTTTTTCATTTTTCGTAATTTTCGATATCGAAAAGTCATAGTCGGATTTCGGCCATTTTTTACACCAATACAAGATGAGTTCAGATAAGTTCGTGAACTGAGTTTAGTAAAGATATATCGATTTTTGCTCAAGTTATCGTGTTAACAGCCGAGCGGAAGGACAGACGGACGACTGTGTATAAAAACTGGGCGTGGCTTCAACCGATTTCGCCCTTTTTCACAGAAAACAGTTGTCGTTTTAGAATCTAAGCCTCTGCCAAATTTCACAAGGACTGGTAAATTTTTGTTCGACTTATGGCATTAAAAGTATCCTAGACAAATTAAATGAAAAAGGGCGGAGCCACGCCCATTTTGAAATTTTCTTTTATTTTTGTATTTTGTTGCAACATATCATTACTGGAGTTGAATGTTGACATAATTTACTTATATACTGTAAAGATATTAACTTTTCTTTTAAAATTTGAATTAAAAAAAAATTTTTTTTAAAGTAGGCGTGGTCGTTTATTAAGCAGACATATAGTAATAAGAGTAACGTTCCTGCCAAATTTATCATGATATCTTCAACGACTGCCAATTTACAGCTTGCAAAACTTCTAAATTACCTTCTTTTAAAAGTGGGCGGTGCTACGCCCATTGTCCAAAATTTTACTAATTTTCTATTCTGCATCATAAGTTCAACTCACCTACCAAGTTTCATCGCTTAATCCGTATTTGGTAATGAATTATCGCACTTTTTCGATTTTTCGAAATTTTCGATATCGAAAAAGTGGGCGTGGTTATTGTCCGATATCGTTCATTTTAAATAGCGATCTGATATGTGTTCCCAGGAACCCACATACCAAATTTCATCAAGATACCTCAAAATTTACTCAAGTTATCGTGTTAACGGACAGACGGACGGACGGACATGACTCAATCGAATTTTTTTTCGATACTGATGATTTTGATATATGGAAGTCTATATCTATCTCGATTCCTTTATACCTGTACAATCAACCGTTATTCAATCAAAGTTAATATACTCTGTGAGCTCTGCTCAACTGAGTATAAAAATAAACAACAAAAAACTAGTTCTGTTTAACAACCAAAACAATCACGAAAGTGCTTCAATTAACACACATACATTTGTATTTAATAGTATTTATGTAGGTGTAGGTAAATAATGAAATCTGTTTATGTAAATAATAAATATTTTGTCATTCATTTAGAATCATTTCAATGTTAAAACAAAAAAAAATTGGTATACTCAAATTTCATTGGTAACTAATTTGTTATTTGTGAGATTTCAAAATTAATTTGACGTAATGTGATAATGTTATTAATTGTGGTCATTATGCTATTTATCGTGCATGTAATTGCATTGCTGCTAATTATTTCATTATACCTTTCATGAACATGAAATGATATATTAACTTTGGTCCGATGTTTGTAGCGTTGAGAAATATAGAATATAGACTCACCATTAAGTATACCGAATTGACCAGGGCGACGAACTGAGTTGATATAGCCATGTTCGTCTGTCCGTCCGTCTGTCCGTCCGCCTGTTTGTTTGAACGCAGACTAGTCCCTCAAATTTTGAGATATCTCAATGAAATTTGGCACAAGGATGTATTTTTGTATTATATTAAACATTTGTCGGATCCAGTAGGATCGGACCAGTATAACATATATCTCCCATACAACCGATCGTTCAGATAAGACGATTTTTGTCATTTCTGTCGCAATTTAGAAAGTACAAACGTGAAACTCGGTGATATATATTCTAATATATCATAGATTTCCTGAAAAAATCACTTTGATCGGAGCTATATATGGCATATATCCCATACAACCGATCGTTCAGATAGAAAGGTTTTTGGCAATTTCTCCCTTAATTTCCAATATAAAAACGTTAAACTTGGTGATATTTATTTTAATATATCATAGAAGTCTTCATGAAAAAATCATTTTGATCGGAGCTATATATAATATATATCCCATACAACCGATCGTTCAGATAGGAAGGTTTTTGGCCATTTCTCCCATAATTTAGAAAGTATAAACGTGAAACTCGGTGATATTTATTCTAATATATCACAGAAGATTTTCTGAAAAAATCACTTTGATCGGAGCTATATATAGTATATATCCCATACAACCGATCGTTCTGATAAAAAGGTTTTTGGCAATTTCTCCCTTAATTTCCAATATAAAAACGTTAAACTTGGTGATATTTATTCTAATATATCATAGAAGATTTCCTGTAAAAATCATTTCGATCGGAGCTATATATAATATATATCCCATACAACCGATCGTTCAGATAAGGGGGTTTTTTGCCATTTTTTATTTTATATTTATCTTAAAAATCGTTTAGGTATGTACATCTCTTCACTATATATTTCTTATTTTATACATCCGATTATTTGGAGATTACGAATGGGACAAGATTATTGTACAGCCCCATTCATGAAAGATATGAAGTCTTCGGCACAGCCGAAGACAGTCCCGTCTTTACTTGTTTTTCCATTAAGTTTGACCATTTTCGCTTTCAAATCGATTCCGCAATTGTTTTTTTTTTTTTTCAGGATACTATATTTATAGGTAAATTAAGCTAAATAAGCTTAAATAATTATCATTTGACAATGTTGTGCACACTTTACCTACCAGCCATCATAATTTAATTGTCACTTTTCCTATGGCTCTGCTAATACTGCTTAACAAAAGAAAAATTCGCGAATACCAAGTTCTCGTAGGTTATTTTTTTTAGTAGACAAGTCATATCCATAACCGTATACATATTACAGTAAGCATTAACCTTTATCTTAACCAACCATAACATAACCGTAACTAAAACCATTGTTTAAGTGACTTAAACTATGAACATTTTTCGTTCGTTTGATTCATTAGTCATTGAGTGTGCTTGTAATTCTCAACTGATTAGTGAAATATTCTAAAGACATAGTTTAAGTTTTTTATCCGAAAGGGGGGTTTTCAGGTGGCTCAACCCGCAGCCAATACCTTGGAGCCCCCAGTGCTCGCCCCCAATGAATAAATACGAGGTGTAACAGGCGCATAGCGACCTCTCTCTAAATAAAATAATATGCAGTCCACTTAAATAACAAATAATATAATAACAAAAAAACTATTCGCCCGTCGAATCACCAAAGGTTAGACAACCATTATTATGTTCATAACCTTAAGCGTTACTAGAAACATAACCGTCACCATAACCTTAAGCTTTACTAGGAACATAACCGTCACCATAACCTTAACCAAAACAAAAACCATAATCGTCATCAACCCTTACCTAAAAATATAACCATAACCACAACCGTCATCATTACCTTAACCATAACCATAGCCATAAAAGAAACCATACCACAAAACCATACCCATAACCATAACCATAACGAAAATCAAAACCATAATCATAACCATAACCGTAAGCATAATCATTAAAATAAGCTTTAACCAAAGTCTTAACCAACCATGACATAACCTTAATCAAAGCTATTATTATATACATTGTTTTAAGTTTAAACCATCGGCGCTGTCGTCAAGATATTCGTCACCATAACAACAATCTTAATCTCAATCGCAACCGTTACAATCCACTTAACGTGATAATAACTGGTATCCTAAGAGTAATTCGTACTATAGTCCCAAACGTTACCGTAAAAATAACTGTACCAAAGAAGTATTAGCCGTACCGTTTTTACTAGACTAGATTGTGCGTTGGACTTGGAGCCCGCTACTTAGGAGACCCTGCCAATGAAAAAACTAGCCTCGAATGAGATCTCATGTTTCTAATGACGACGGAAAGTATTTGCTGTACTTTAAGGAGTACGCTTTGAGTGCAGGTATTTGAAAAGCCCGAGGTACAGCTGCCGCATGCCATATAGGAGGTTGGGATGGACTGGGCAGGGACCATATGGACCGAAGCGCAATTAAGGCCTAGCTGTTGGTTTTTTCCGTAGAGTGCTCGCATGCCCCACCTAAGGTTGAAGGTTTCTTCATTTGGAAACGAATTTTGCTAACCGGGTTAAACCCCCACCCCCATCTGTAGCTTGCCAAACACTCCGAGTGTATTTCTGTTATGAAAATCTTTTCAACGAAAATGCATCTGCTTTGGAAATGCTGTTTGGCCCACACGCGGGTAGAATGGGTATCCCCTACAATGAGAGGGGTAGGAGCTGTATACAGAAGGGTGCCGAGGAAACGGTTACTCACTTCCATTGCGAGTACCCAGCCCTCGTGAATTTTCGTTCCCGAACTGTAGGCAATTATGTGTTGCCGAACTTAAGGGCGGTGTCATACTGCCGCATCAAGGACATCAGTAGGTATATTGTTTTAAGCAAGTGGTTTGAGTAAAATAATATGCAGGATACATAAGCCTAAAAATATAAATGGTTCCAGGAGAAAGAGCATCAAAATGGTGCCTAGAGCACTACTTGTGCCCGGCCCCATAGCCGGGCAGCACAGAAACCAACCAACCAACCCAATCGGTTCTCACACCTGCTCTGAGAAGAGCAATCTTCAATTTGGCTATCAAACCGAGCAGTGGGAGTACGTTGCTCATTCACTCCTATAATGGTCCAGCAAGACCTGAAAAATAAAAAGGTACGGCAAGGAATGTCGCGCCGTCTAAAAAAACAAGGCTATCTACAGAGCCGGCAACGCGCTTAAGAACGTGAAACGGCGACGTCTAGTTATATGAAAGTGACGTGAGACCTAACGGCACGACTGAGAGGCGCTTCAGATACTGGTTAATCCAATTAGTTCATAATTTTGGGGAATGACTGCAGGTTTAAATACCGGAGCAAATTCGTAAAATAACAATGATGGCCTAGCAATAGCATTACCTCTAACAAGAGCGCCATAAGTTCAGCTTTCTCTAGCCTGGATAGAGAGGCAAAAGAGATGATCTTGCGGTGAACGAGGACCAAACGAAATACTTGCCGTCCTTGATAAAGTAATCGGCTTCTGCGATCATTGCCATTCATGTAATTTTCTAAAATTTCGAAATTCTGAGAGTTGCTCCTGAGAGGGTCACACCCAGACGAGTTACTCTTGCCAACAATTGCTAGGAACTCATAAATATTCTACATAATAAATCTTCTTTTTAAAAATACAAATTTTATATTTTAATACCAGTAGTAGTGAGCGAACACTGGGCTGCCTTCAAAGCTTCTGGTTTCAGTTGATAAAACGAGTTAGAAGTTTATTGATAGCGATGATGATGACGATGCTTGTGATGTGCGATGGTTGGTTGTGACGCGTGTGTTTATGGTTCAACTGGTTTTGATTGGCTTTAGCACACTTCATATGAAAAAAAGTATTTATTGTTGCCTTATTTATTTATCGTCAACTTCTAACTTTATTTCTTTTTGTAGTTGACGTCTGACGAATTCATGCGCTGGGCTGCCCGCTGTCAGTATCTAAAGTGTATGATGACAGCGAAACACTGCAGGCATAGCGGAACGATACAAGGTGGCAGCATGGTGACATACCTACAAACATAGATAAAAATTTAATGTACTTTGTTTTTGTAAATTCGATGGACAAATGTCAAAATCGCGCTGCGCCGCATTTTGATGTATCAAATCAAATAAAAAAAAGCTTAAAATCAGCTGTCCCATGCTGCCACCTTGTATCGTTGCGCCATGACTGCAGGCGATCTGCGTTAGTGTTATAATATAAAGAAAACTGAGAAAATATATACTTACATACTCACATATTAGTTCACCTGCAATAGCGCTGCACGCGACGCGGCGCCGGTATAAGAAGCATACGCAAATAATTTCATTCATGGAAACCAGTGCATAGCGATTGCATCTAACACGCCAGCGCTAAGCTCTAAGCAATGTTTCAAACAGCGCGCAGTACTTTTTGTTTTGTTGTTTTTGTTTCTTTGTCTTATGTGTTTTCTTTTTTTGTTGTATTTGTTTTACACTTTATTTTTCTTTCATATTTTTAGCAGCGCTCACGCTTGCGCGCTTAACTTTGAAAGATCAAAACCATATATAACACCCACGCTTACACGCGAGTGGGCTGCTTTCGAATGCCACCAACAGCAGCGCGACTACACTCAAGTCAAAGTCAAAACGCCTCGCTTATTTTTTGAACAGCTTAAACGAGCTGAGCTTAGCTTCGTTGGTCCGCTTGACAGCATTTCAAGCGCTTACTTAATTTACTGGTCATTCAGTCATCGTTGATATTGCGCCGCGTTAAGTTGTATTTGCTTATACGGGTGAGTGAGAAAAATCTTGCGCGCCAGCAGCTATCTACGACATAGTGCGCACTTTTTGATATTGATCGTAGAAATTTTATTGCGTTCAGTTAAAATTTATAATCTGGCAGCACTTCAGAGCGTTAACTATTTTCAAAACACAAAAATTGTTCTTAAAACTAGAGCGGCGCGCTCTCGTTAGTGCAGCAGCGCTTGGCGCGGCCAACACACAATGTAATATAGCGCGCCTACCAAGCGCATTCAGTATGTCACGGTAGCGCGCAGCAAATAGACGCATATTTTGAAAACGCGCGCGTGCTAAGCGCGAATGTATTAAAGCGGTGTGCGCGCACCACCAATAAAAGCATAAAATACTTAATAGCAACATACCTCCCTGCCAATATTATATTTTTGTTATAAATAAACATTTTATATTTATAACACATACTTTGTATTTTATGTTAGTTTACTCATCGCTAAGCGGTATCTATCGTCACCGTCCGTCATCAGCAGTAGCGGGCGGCGCGCTACCTCATCACATCATATGAATTTTACTCATACATATCGTGTGTTTGCGCTCATATTCGCTCAAATTGTGTATTTAATTTATATTGGGAGCGCGTTGTAAAAATATCATTGTGATGGCATGCGGCGCAGCGTTATTTTTTATGCGCCATCATATATCCACACAAATTGTGAATGCGTTGCGTGCATAGCTGCGGACGATTTTGATAATCGGGTATTTTTAGATTGCATGTGAATTTGAAACGGTAGCAAAGACAGAAATATTTAATAGAATGCAGGAAAAATCGAATTAGATTCAACAGCAAAATTTTGCAGATACAAAATTTAGTTATAGATACATATATATGAGGTGTATTAAATAAATTTTATAAATTTTAATTAACGCTTGGCAAGCCGCATACGAAATTGATTTCTGAGTGTAAAAGTTTGAATATTTGAAGTGACAGATGATTTGAAAAAAAAAGAAAACTAAGGCAAAGGCCTAGAACGTGAGCGATGCTGGACTTATTGCGAGGCAATAAAATAACAATCAATTATGAAAAAGAAAATTAATACGATTTCCTTTAAATACTCCAATATGTAAATCGCGCGCAGCATAAAGTGATCAACGTAAAAGCAAATCAAGCCAATGTGTCGCTTTTTTCAAAACTTCTAGAAGTTCAAGAGAAATAAATGTTGGTAAAATTGAAAAAAAAAATTTTTTATTTATAGTTAGTGCTAATTTTAGTTAAAATTTCACCTATATCTAACACAAGCATACAAATTATTTGAAAAAGTTTCAAAAATGCACTTACAGCACTTTTAAAAAAGCTTCGCAAACACATACGTACACAAAAAAAGGAAATAAAAACGTGTAGAAAAATTTTCCAGTGATTTTTATATTTGGCAATAAAGTAAAATTAAAATATCTTTGCGACTATAATGTGAGTGTATGTAAATACCGACAGCACGAGAACCCAATATAGCTACTCACATACAAAGTGCATATAAAAATAAATTTCCCCTGCTAGCAAGACAAGTGACTGAGTGATTTATTGGTGAATGCTTGCCAGACACTCCAGGAGTACATGAAGTTTTATGCCTAAAATAAATATACATATATATTAAGCTGGGTCGATTTATTAACCTATAATGCGCCATCGATTTTTCGATGGGTTTTGCGCTCAGGAAAAAAGGTTCCACTAAGCATACCCAAAAAAATTATTTTCGAGCCTGCAAAATTCGAGTTTTTTGACTTTTTTTCCTTGATTTTTAAGGTTTTTTTCATGACCTACTTAAAAAATTTTCATTTGATTTTAAAATTTCCATATATAGGGTATATACAAATTTATAATATATATCCCATACGCTTGTGGTAAAATTTGATGTTGCTAGCTGTTAAAATGAGGCAGTAATGGCGAAACCCCTCTTATTGAACAATCGATTGTATGGGAGGTATATGCTATAGGGTTTCCAATCCGGTCGATTCCGACAAATGTCAAATCCTCCATCAAAATATGCCTGCTTACCAAATTTCATCAAGATATCTTAAAAATTGAGGGACTAGTTTGCGTTCAAACAAACGGACAGACGGACGGACGGACAGACGGACATGGCTAAATCAACTTAGCTTGTCCCCTGATCATTTTGGTATACTTATTAGTGGGTCTAACGGAAACATATACATAAAAAATGATTTGGAGCCTTCAAAATGAAAAAAATCGGTTTCGACCAAAACAAGTCCCAAAAACCAAAAAAAAATTTTTTGTTTTAACGGTTAATGCCAACTTTTTTATCGCATAATTTTAGGTGGGATAGGTACTATGAGACAAATTCGTTTTCATCGGCAACACTTTTGCACGTTTCTGAAAAAACTCTTAAAAAAATGGCGAAAAAATAAATTTTTTCACCAAAACACTCCTCAAAACCCAAAAGATATATTTTTTTTTTTTTTTTTTCAAAAAACTGCTATCGCCAAAGATTTTAGCGGACAATTTTGAGTCGGACAGGGTAAGTAGGTCATGAAGAAAACCTTAAAAATCAAAGAAAAAAAGTCAAAAAACTTAAATTTTGCAGGCTCGAAAATTATATTTTTTGGTATGCTTAGTGGAACTTTTTGTACTGAGGTTAAAACCTATCGAAAAATCTATGGCGCGATATGAGCTAACTTTCGTGCATGCAAATCAACCCAGCTTAATATATATATCTAGGTATGTAAATAGTTTTGTGTTTGTATGGTGCTGATAGAGTAAGTAATTTAAATGTTTAAATATAAAGTAAAAGATAAAAGCCCTGCTGAAAAATATCGCCGCTTTTTGGCTGCATCAGGAGCAATAGAAAATAAACACAACAAATTTCAAAAATATTTTATTTCATACTTTTAAAATTTTGGTAAAATATCGCTAATAAACCCATTGTGTTCGACGACAAATCAATAACAAGCCGAGAACTCGCCATTCAAAAATCGGTCATTACATATCATGAAAAATCAGTTATACCCTTAGAAAACCTTTGTTTTTGTTTTGCCCTAAAGAAAAAGGCCCAGATAAAAATTCACACTTTGAATATACAAAGCAAAAATTTCATAGCACTCCCATATAACCTAACATATAAATTCCATTCATATGAATGGCTGAATTTCATATGAAAATACAAAGGAAAAACACTTCCATATGAAACCAAGGTACTTTGCGTATAATATTAAAACTTACACTAACAAAATGATCATATGTACTTAATTAGCGAGCTTTGCTCATATTGCTTTTTACAATGGTCTTTGTTATTGACATTAGAGAAAAATTGTAAATACTACAAACGGCGATGGTTACTAGGACATGTTTCTGAATTTCACTTCTTCATCATCATCGTCTTAGAGACAAATTGTACAGCGAGCAACGGGACATTCATATGGCTGAGTAGCTAAAGGCATCTGCCTTTGCATTGATATGAATGTTGGAGATTCGAGTTCAATGCTCATCTCCCGAAAAGCTAGCTGATGAAGAAGTGAAATTCAGAAACATGTCCTAGTAACCATCGCTGTTTGTAATCTCTACAATTTTCCTCTAATATCAATAACTAACAAATTGACAACAAAAAATTTTTCAAAAATATTGTAGCACTGAGACAAAATCTTACTCAAAATTTATTCTTTAAGGAGACTATCAGAATTTTTTAAACATCTAAAATATTTTTTTTATTTATTTTTTTTTTTCAGTTTAAAAAAGTTTCAGTGTACATATAGTTTTGTTGGTATATGTATTTTGATTTTCACTTCAATCTAAAAACTTTTGAACAGCCCTGACTTTGATATTAAATCGACAACACGCCGCCCGATTTCTCTTACGGCTTCAGTTTTCACTTCTAATTTTTCTTTTCCTCTCCCCTCCTTCTTTCTTTATTTCCTCAAACATTTTAATTTACTATATATATTAGGTGGAATAGGTAGAGGGAGTAAAAGTCGGAGTGAGAGTGTGAGTGACAGTGAAAAAAAATCTTAATTTGCTACATCTCCGAAACTATTTGAAGGGGTACTAAATGTTTGGTATATATATTCCATAGGTCATTTGGGTAGGAGAAGTAAAAGGAGTTGAAATATGAGTGAAAGTTTAAATGGGAATGATAGTGGGAGTAGTAGTGAAACAAAACTTTAGTTTCGATATATGAACATATCCCATAATTCTATAAAGGGGTTAACCAATATTTGGTATATAAATTGGTATATAAATTGGATATATAATATAATTAACTTGGGAGTGGTAGAAGGAGTGCAAGTTATAGTAGGAGTGAGAGTGATAGTCAATCAGAAAATTTAATCCGCTCTATCTGCGTAATTATTGGAAGGGCATATCCAATATTTGGTATATACAAATATGTAAAAAAAATTAACGCGAGGTAACCTCGGATGAGATTTTAGGCCGAGCTTCTCTTCCAATTTGCGTCGTATTCCTTTAATTGAGAAAATGTTACATGTACTCGTACATATTTGTATCGAGAAAGAAACATCGAGACGCGTGGGAAAACATGAAATAACTTTAGATTTTTTCTTTTATTTATCGGCGGCCACCGTGGTGTGATGGTAGCGTGCTCCGCCTACCACACCGTATGCCCTGGGTTTACACCCCGGGCAAAGCAACATCGAAACTTTAGAAAAGTTTTTCAATTACAAGAAAAATTTTTCTAAGCGGGGTCGCCCCTCGGCAGTGTTTGTCAAGCGAGTGTATTTCTGCCATGAAAAGCTCTCAGTGAAAACTCATCTGCCTTACAGATGCCGTTCGTAGTCGGCATAAAACATGTAGGTCCCGTCCGGCCAATTTGTAGGGAAAATCAAGAGGAGCACGACGCAAATTGGAAGAGAAGCTCGGCCTAAAATGTCTTCGGAGGTTATCGCGCCTTACATTTATTTTTTTATATCGGCTGAAATCAGTTCGAAACTTTAGATTTTCTCGAATTCTCGCTTATTTCGACATTGGTGACAAAATTCATAGAAATTTTTTTTAATGTCGTTACCAATTTTTATACTAAGCGTGCTTTGCACACAGAGTATACTAACTTTTATTGGATAACGGTTGGTTGTACAGGTATAAAGGAATCGAGATAGATATAGACTTCCATATATCAAAATCATCAGTATCGAAAAAAAATTTGATTGAGCCATGTCCGTCCGTCCGTCCGTTTGTCCGTTAACACAATAACTTAAGTAAATATTGAGATATCTTCACCAAATTTGGTACACGAGCTTATCTGGACCCAGAATAGATTGTTATTGAAAATGAGCGAAATCGGATGATAACCACGCTCACTTTATATATATATAGCATTTTGGAAAACAGATAAACCTGATTATTTAGTAAGTAATATACCTAGAATGTTGAAATTTGACATGTGGACTGATATTGAGACTATTGATAAAAATTTAAAAAATGTTTTTTAAACGGGCGTGGCACCGCCCACTTGTGATAAAATCAATTTTACAAATATTACTAAACTATATATTCTAATATATCATCGAAGATTTTCTGAAAAAATCACTTTGATCGGAGCTATATATATTTTATATCTCATACAACCGATCGTTCAGATAGAAAGAGTTTTGGCTATTTCTCCCTTATTTTCCAATATAAAAACGTGAAACTTGGTGATATATATTCTAATATATCATAGAAGATTTTCTGTAAAAATCATTTCGATCGGAGCTATATATAATATATATCCCATACAACCGATCGTTCAGATAAGGGGGTTTTTTGCCATTTTTTATTTTATATTTATCTTAAAAATCGTTTAGGTATGTACATCTCTTCACTATATATTTCTTATCTTATACATCCCATTATTTGGAGATTATGAACGGGATAAGATTATTGTTCCGCCCCATTCATGAAATGTATGAAGTCTTCGGCACAGCCGAAGACAGTCCCGTCATTACTTGTTTTTTTTTTTTTGTTTTTTTGCTTGTTTCTAAATAACCAGGCTAGCTTTAACAAATAACCAACACCTTAAGTTATTAGAATATATAGATATGTGTTTCTTTTAAAATATTATACACCACTGAAAATTCTTTTAAAAGTATTAAAAAAATTTCACAAAACTTCAAGTAATATCGTTTCGACGCTCAGCACCAAATAATTGTCAGATTAGTAAGTCGGTTGTAATTTATCGCTTTATTTATTATAACAGTGTTACAATCAAACTCATACATAGATGAAGTAATATTTGCACAGTTAAACTGGCTCAGGAAATCAAATTACAAACAAAGAGTAAACGCAATAAATACCAAAAAGGATTTGTTATATAAACCAAAAAGTGAGAGAGTGGAAAAGTGTGCTTGTAAATTAGTGCGATGAGGTAAACAATGAAGCAAACAAAGTGAAGAAGTCGTGGAGCAATAAAACCCATAATACTCTTAATTAACTATTAGTAGGCTTCAACAAAGAACACTCATATAAATGATAATATCAAAACGGCCTTGAGGAAAAAGACAACAAAATAAAGATATTTAAGGATATAGCAAACAAAAAAGCGAAACACCAAAAGTAAGAAAATAAACCAACCATACCTAAGTACTCATTTATATTCATATGAACAATATCTAAACGTACATACATATAAACTGTCTTTTATGCAACTAACCAAACATTAATTTATCCTTACATAAGTATTTGTGCACACATACACGCACAAAAGCATACCAAAATGCTTTCTAAACAACTTTCATATGTAAATATATAGCTTAGCCTCAAGGACTTGATGAGGGGTTTGCCGTTATTGTTGGCAAAAACTGTCATTACTGTTATTGGTGTACACAAACTGTTATTTTTACATAATAAAAAGAAAATAAGATCCCTAATTTAAATTCCAACAAAAGAAAATTGCTTGGACGCCTTAGAATATGCTTTCATTGTTGCACGTATAAAAGAAAAATATCTATTAAGTTACACACACACACACACCTTCGTGCATATAGTTGGCTTAGGGAGGGTCCACTTCTTATCAGCATTTCTGGCAGATTCGGACTGTACATGCAATTTTATGAAAAAAGTTCTATAGAACCGTGCTATGTGTACCATAATGTCTGCTCTTCATATCCTGTAATAAGTAACATAAAGGTAAATACCGCAATGATTTGAAAATATATCCTAAGTAGTCCCAAAATATGGCCAGAATAATCCAAGATTCAAAAGAGAAAAAAATTATACGGAGATAGACCCGCAATAGTTCCAACCAATCACGAAATAATTTGGATATTGTCCGAAAATCATTTTGGATATCATCCTAAAAATAATCTGAAAGAAGCCCGAAATTATTTCTTAATGCTCTTTTATTGGTATCATAGGCAATCCCGATGAGCGATGATGGTCTTAAAGTATTGCGATATTATACTGGAAAAGAACCCAGACACTACACAGAAACAGTCCCAAAAAAATGATGAAACTATACGGAGGTAAGCCGAAATAGTCCCGAAAAAAACTGAATTGTTCTCGACAGAACTCCGAAATTTCTCCAAAAATAAACCCAAATATTATCCGCCACTAACAAAAAGCATAATTTTAACACATGATTACATACAAAGTATGTACTGTTCAAAAAAAAAAAATACGTAAGGAAGGCAATTGGGATAAGTTTAAAACAACTAAGGCGTGACGTGTCTGAATGCGTTTGTAACACTTCAACCATCGCAGGAGTGCGGGCTCAAATCCCACTACCGGGAGAAAAGGCTTTGAAGAGATTTACAAGGTATAATCGAAACAGCTGTCGCCTTGTCCCTCCTAATGTCACGTTGTTTAAATTTTTCCCAAATTATTTAAAAAAGAAAATATTCCGATGATGATTCCGAATTATTTTAAAATAGTCCGGATATGATCCAGAAATGACCACGTCATAGCCCCAAAATGATAAAAGCTTCAAAAAATGCTCAGATGTCCCCAAATTTATTCCGAAAAAACTTAAATTATTTATATCGGAGGCAATATCGAACTGATTCGATGATGCTACAAAAATATTTCGGTATTATGCTGAAAAAAATGCGAAAACGTCACGTCCTGAAAAAACCTAAAAACTATCTTCGAATTATCAAAAAATAACCCGAAAGTATTCCAGGAGAAAACTGAAATGATCTCATGGAACTTCGGTTTCAAAAACAATTCTTAAATAGTCCGGAGGGAGAACATTCCGAAATGATCGCTGATACTTCCCCGAAATTAAACCGCGAAAAAAACTGATGATCCTGAAATCTTGAAATGAAAAAATATCCCAGAATAGCGCGTAAATGATGAAAGTTTTGCAAAAGATGTTTAAATAGTTCTAAAATAATCCCAAAAATACTTCCGTGTTCCAAAATCTCTTACACCTGGATGCATCTAATTCATATAGCAAATAGAATCTGTATTATATCGTGGGTTGGAGGAGAGATAAGGCTCTACTGGTTTCTTGCTCAAAATTGCTCATAGTCGTTCAACAAGATATATTCACAAGAAACTTATTGACTATTGGCTAACTTTGAGTTAATCTTCGTCCAAATATTTTTAGCCTTTTTGGTTTGATCGAGCCACAAAAATAAATAAATAATTATCAAATAATAACTAAAATGTGGCCTATAGTTCCATGAAAAGTATCGGTTTTCTCGCTCTCAAATTTCTTCTTAATCTGTACAGCCATTTTGGCGTCAATGAGTCGCAAACATCTGCTCATTCGATCTCACCAAAATCGAAAATGGGCGTGTTAGCCGATAAAGACGTAAGGATCGTATTGGCATTGGAACTATAAAATTTTTCTGCCCCAAATATAGAATTTTGTTCACAAGCAGTCTGGCCGATAACTTTCACATTTTACTTCAGATAACGGTCCTTCTTTACATACCAAATATTTTTAAAAAATGTTACGTATACGCATCGGCACCTATCTTTTTAGGTGACATGGATATGTTGCGTATAATTGGTTGGTGTTGAATAAAACAACGCGCTTATTTGATTTACATTGCAACGATGATTTGAAATTCCTCGTCAAGTTTGAAGGTTTTGTGCCATATTCAGTGTTATTTTTCGGTCTTTTTTCCTAAAATTATATGCGACATAGATCCATTCATGCAAATTATTCTGCCCTAATGTACATTAACTTATACATTAATATTCTCTTATTCTAAAAAAAGAATGCAAAATATCATTTCTATACTACATAAAAGAAATGTGTAGGCCATTTAATTTCCCAAATTTCCTCAAAATCAGTATATTTTCTTTATCGATGCATAACGATTGATTGTCATTTTGATTGATAGATACAAATATTAAATGATTGATACGTATATGAAGAACTTGTTATGCGAATTCTTTGAAAATATTTTCTGCTGAATACTTAGTACAATAAGTAAAATCACATTTAATAAACAAGTGGGGAAATCAAAGTTCGATTGAGAGTTGATGTTATATATACCTAGATGTGAGCGCTTAATATGTCGGCCTACTTTTCGTGAAACTTAAAAAGTAAACTCTTTAGGTGTTAAAGTAAAAAATACATAGTTTTTTCGAATTTAGACAGAAAATTAAGATAATGCAAAGAGAGGAAAAGTAAGGAAAGAAAAAAAGAAAGGAAAGGAGAGGAAAGAAAATACCATAAGTCAAAACCGAACCCGGAGCTAAACACGGACAGCCTGTTATAAACTTCTTATCGAAGTGTTAAAGGTTTGTTATTGATGAGCTACTCGCTTGTTAACGACGCGTTTTGGGCGTGTTGCCCATTCCTCATCGACAAGTTATCGGTTTGTTATAAGTGTGTTATTGACGAGGTATAGACGAACTATCGATTTGTTATCAAAATGTTATGCTATCGATAACAAAGGCTATCAATGAGCTAGCGCTTTTCGTCGATGAATTATAGAAAACTATCGATAGTAAACAATCGATTCGTTATCGAAAACTTATCGATATGTTAATAAAAACTTATCGATTTCTTACCACGAATTTATCAATTTGTAATCATGAGAATATCAATTTGTTTACAAAAACTTATCGATATGCTATGTCTATTATGTTATGTCTAATGAGATAATAACATCTGGTTGCAATATTCAATTGGTGGTGGTAAAAGAATTAAAACAAAAAAAAGAAGAAAATACGATAAAAAATCAAAGTTGTGGATTTCTGGTAAACTGTCATGGGTTTTGAGATAGTAGGCTGTATGGGCTATGAACTTTAACTTTTTTTAATTTACTCATTTCCCATACATAATAATTTATCATAAAATAACTTGTATAAGATTAGTTTTACAACAATAAAAAACCCGGTCTTGAAGACGAAAAATTAATTTAAAAATTAATTATTTACAGAACAATAAAAACAAAATAACATGTAAAGTTATCGATTTATTATCGAATATTTATTGAAAATTTATCGATATTGTAAAAAGTTATCAATATGTTATAAAAATATGTCGATGTGCTATCAAAAATATATCAATTTATTACTGGAGTGTCATAAGTTTATTATCAGCGTGTTGTCGATTTATTACCGTTATCGAAAAAGTTGTCGATTTGTTATAGTAAACTTATCGATATATTTTCAAAAAGCTATCGTTTTGGTATTGAAGTGTTATCAATTTGTAATCGATTTATTATTGAAAAGTTATCCTTTTGATAACGAAAAGTTATCGATTCATATCGGAATGTTATCGGTTTGTCATCGGCGTGTTATCGATTTGTTATCGACAACTCATCGCTTAATTATAAAACAAACAGCACTCAATTTCAATATAAAACCAATTACCACTCTGTGGCACTTCTATTACAAGCAGACAAGAAAATAATAAAAAGCCGATTCTAGACTGATAACAAATCCGATGATTAAATAAATAAAAAATACAAGGCGTGATATACCTCCACAGAGATTTAAGCCGAGCATATCTTCCAATTTACATCGTGCTCCTTTTTAGTTTTCCTACAAATTGGCCGGACGGAAACTACATGTCGCCCCTCGCAAGTAATTTGGCAAACACTCCGTGTGTATTTCTGTCATTAAAAGCTTTTCAGCGAAAACACATCTGCCTTGCAGATGCCGTTTGGAGTAAACGTTAAAACATATAGGTCCCATCCCGACAATTTGTAGAAAAAATTAAGAAAAGAGCACGGCACAAATCACTTCTGAGGCAAATCCAGCCAAGTATTTTATTCATTTATTTTATCGCTTGTTATTGCAATTCTTCAAACCAATCTAACATTGAAAATAATTTTTTTTTTTAAGTAAATTTACCACTTTTCTGCACGCTACTGTATACATATGTATATAGGTTTCCACACAACTGCGCCAATTTATCATAACATTCTAACGCCACATTCCAACCATTTTCTTTGTTTCCACCAAAAAGCCCATCTCATGCGCTCAAGTAGTTTCATAAATACCAGGAAATGAAATATGGAATGTGTAATAAGGAAACCTAAATATCTACTCATGCAAAACTCGCCGCAGACGTCTCAAAGCTATTACCGCCAACCGCCAAACAGACAACATCTTACTTTAGTTCCTACCCAAACTACATAATGAACGAACCAGAGTACACATCCACCACTTCATACCATAGCAACAGACAAACTTCATATATAAATGCATAAATTCGCGTTTTATCAAGCAGGCAGGCAGTCATCGGGAACCTTTTTCCCGCCTACCTACCGCCTCTGCAATATTATTAGTATACGAATGACTGATTCATTTAATGTCTACAAAAAGGCGAGGCATAATGTTTTGATACAATTAAAAAAAGATATAAGAAAAGTGCTTGATTTTCATGTCATTAAGTAGGCTTATAATAAGGTCTATTATTAAGGACATTATAAACGAAGCGTTGTGCAAACACACGTACATATAAAGAAATCTACATATGAAAAGAATAAGTTTGCTTTGGATATTGTGCTAGTGTGCCAATAAAAGATTGTTAGAAATACTTAGACTTAAGTATGTCTTTATGTTCTTCCGCCATGAGTCGCAAGGCTTCTTGGTTACTCCTTGTTCAGTGGCTGTTTGATATTTACATATATAAAAGGATGTGTGTTTCGTTGGCGATAAGAACTTAGACCACTTTCATAACATATTCACCGTGATTTGATATGGACTAACTTTAAGAATAGTTGACAGTTAGTTTTTCAGCTGCAAGATGCCATTTGAGTGAGGTGAATGAAGTAAAGAAAGTCGATTTTGTGTTCTTGTTTAATGTACATGCTGATATGCTTTAATTTAAGCTCTGCATTAATGATGCACATTAGAAAAGAACTTTACTCGAGTTCACTAAGAAGGCGGCGTATTTTGGTTTTATACGAAATAAAAAACGGGTCTAAATGAACTGAAATTCGTTTCTATATAACTACAAATCACGAATATAAATTACAAGCAACTTGAAAACCGTTTTAAAAAGCTGAACAATGCTGAAGTGGCCAAATAGAAATCCCACCCTATGCTATAATATTAATGTATTTTTGTGTGTGATCATTATCGCCTATATTGCAAGTAAAAGGATATGATGAGAAGATTTGAGCAAGTATTGCTTGTAACCATAGTTACATCAACTACTATCTTGGACATCAATTCAAATGAAATTTTGTACAATAAAACTTTCTATCTGGCTGTTGCCGCTTATAACATCTTTTTGGTCTTGCCACCTATTCCAAGTTTTTTATACCCAGCTGTACTTGTACACGGGGTATTATAACTTTGATTGGATAACGGTTGGTTGTACAGGTATAAAGGAATCGAGATAGATATAGAATTCCATATATCAAAATCATCAGTATCGAAAAAAAATTTGATTGAGCCATATCCTTCCGTCCGTCTGTCTGTCCGTCCGTCTGTCCATTAACATGATAACTTCAGTAAATATAGAGATATCTTCACCAAATTTGGTACACGAGCTCATCTGGACCCAGAAAAGGTTGGTATTGAAAATGAGCGAAAGCGTATGATAACCACGCCCACTTTTTATATATTGGGAAACACAAAAAACCTGATTATTTAGTAAATAATACACCTAGAATGTTGAAATTTGACGTTTGGACTGATACCGAGACTCTTGATAAAAATTTGAAAAAAAAAATTTAAATGGGGGTGGCACCGCCCACTTGTGATAAAACCAATTTTACAATTATTACACTGGTTTATAGCCAAAATGCACCAAAGACGACATTATGAAATTCATATGTAAAATCAGCCCCTGATTCCGAAAATCATGGTTATTTTTAATTCTATGGTAATGTTTTTGAGATATTTACGAATTACCGTTTTTCAGACAAAAAAGAAAAAATTGGGTCCACTTAATCATATATATCTCAAGAACGAATTGAGAAATTCCAAAACGGTTTGAAGCTTTTTAAAGATAATAAAATTTGCTATAAAGTGCTAGGCCCTGCAGATTCAAATATAACGAAAAATCTTACAGATTTTTTCAATTTATTTTAAGTAAAAATATAAAAAAATTTGTAATTTGCGAGGAAGGATTTCGAAAACTTTTTATTTCTTTGCAGATTTTTTTTTTCTCTCTAAGCTCTGTTTCATTACAAAAAAAATAAGCTTTCATTCAACAAAATCGATGAACTAATACAAAAATTATAACCATTCAAATAAATATATCCATATAGTAAAACTTAAGTACCCTACAAATAATAGCATATGTACATATGATTCTGTCTTAACTGTATGATCTTATTTTATAATTGAAAAAGTTATGTGTCTTGTTTTGACACTTATTTCGATTAGGATCGGTTTCTCTTATGAGAAACCAACAGTAGTTGCCCATTATAGCGACATCCCAGAATCCTTGATACCGACTTTCAATCATTTTCATTTGCTGGTGAAACCTTTCGCCATGCTCGTCACTTTTGTCGCCAAGATTTTGCGTGAAAAAATTTAAATGGGAGTGTAGAAAATCAATTTTTAAAGACATATTTACTCCTGAAAGAAAATAAAAAAGTATTGTTACGAACATTAGCAAAACTAAGGGGTGCTGCTATCTCTAAGCCGATGCTAAGCAGTGACGCGAATTCACATCAATAATTCAATCATGTGTATCTACATAAACGAAACAATAATTGCGTCTACACATATGTACCATGTACGTATACGAGCAGCGGAGAGTCAATGCACAAACACATGCATATATCTGAGATACTCCTGAAAGTATGCAATGAGAAAAGCTATATAATCGTGCAATTGTAGTTACAGCTGAGAAGTTTGAGAGCTAATGGCAACTAGTAGATTCTGGAAGCGCCTAGAAAATGCGAATGTTGAAATCAGAGAGTATATAAGGCAGCAAATGTAGAGGCGCTGGGATCCAGTTTGATTTGAGCTATCAAGCAGTTTGGTTATTAAGCAAGCTATTCGTTGCAAAGTATAAGTGTTATTGTGAAGTACATTAATAAAGGCCATTTTGCATTATTAAATATTGGAGTTATTTATTCAACAGTTTAGTGGTTCGAACTTAGCAGAGGGTTGCAAATAAGAGGATTTGCAAGTAAAATCGTTACAGTATATTAGATAAATACAGATATATAATTTTCTTAAGCTGGATTTATCTTTTAATTCACAACAAATTTTTTGTTCACAAATTTTCTCGTTCGGAACTGGACGATGAATTCAGATTTAGCGCTATATATTCTCATGTAAATTTAAAAATTTTCATACAAATTTTTTGTTTATCGGGCAGATAGGTTTTAAAGTTAACTGAGAAAACGGGCTTAAATATGTTTCATTATTTACGCATTTTCGCATAGTTTTTGAATAAGTCGTTCACTATCATCTTGTAGTTAGGACTTTTGTGTTTACCTAAAAAATATGTAACGACCTTTTCAATAGAATCGCACGCTACTGACCCACTGGTGACAATAGTTCTTTGAAATGGTTATTGGTCATCATTTTCCATTTTTGCGGCCCCACGAAAATCCCTTCCTTTATTTTTGCTTCTGAAATCTCTACAAAGACTGTCTTCAAATGATAAAAAGCTTCGCCTTCTTTGTCCAAAGCCTTGACAAAGTTTTTGATAAGGCCGAGCTTGATGTGGAGCGGAGGTAGAATTATTTTTTCCTTCTTTATAAGTGGGGAGTATTTTATGTTATCCACCCCAACTTTAAACTCGATTCGTTCTCGCCAATCCTGTATGATGTAGTGGTCTTGACGAGCTCGGCTATCCCGTTTGCATAGAAAGCAACAGTATTTTGTGTATCCACTTTGTATACCACATAGCATTCCAACGACTTTAAGATCGGCACATATTTTCCATTCATGTTCTTCGTATTTGATTAGTTTGAACAACTTTCGCATTGTCTGATACGTTTCCTTCGTATTTACTGCATCCACAATCGGGATAGATGGCTTTTTGTTGCCAATATGCAATAATATAGGCCATATTATATATATAAACTTAATTTATTGCCGTCTATGAAAAATCGCCACTCTTTTGATTAATATGGTTCACCAAACTGTTTGAATATACCAGCAATGTCTTTGCAGTAACAAACACTGTCCTCCTTCGTATAGTACTGGGAAAATTGTTCGTGACGAGTTCTATAATATGTTACCTTAACATCGGATGAAACAAATTTAAATTGTTGCATACGAGAGGCTTTTCCTTTGACAATTCCAAATCCCTTATCCAATCATTTAGTTGTGCTTGTGACAAAGAGTTTCTTTCGTTATCCGTTTGAAACCCAGTACAACACGATGCCGCGTAATCAGATACTGCTGTTGACAATGAAACTGGAGCCGGAACTAAAGTTAAATTTGATTCTGGCAATGTAGCTTCCGTTGAATTTAGTTCTGGTAATGGCACTGTAGATACGCTCGCATAGGTTACTTTTCTTGACTTTCCAGCCACAAGTACAGACAGAATCATATGTGACCCGGCCTAGGAAAAGGTGGCTTATGACTCAAAAAAAAAAAAGAAAACTACTAAAAAGTGAAGAAATGCATTTTTTATCTTTGACAGCTGTTTCTCGCAATTTCTTTTTTTGAGTCATAAGCCACCTTTTCTTAGGCCGAGTCACATATTTAACTATGCTATTATTTGTAGGGTACTTAAGTTTTCTATAAGGATATATTTATTTGAATGCTTATAACTTTTGTATTAGTTCATCGATTTTGTTGAGTAAAAGCTTATTTTTTTTTTGTAATGAAACAGAGCTTAGAGAGAAAAAAAATCCGTAAAAAAATTATAAGTTTTCGAGATCCTTCCTCGCAAAGTACAAATTTTTTTATAATAAAAAAAAGTATTGAAAAAATCTGTAATGATTGTTCGTTATCTTTGAATCTGCAGGGCCTATCAAAATGTGTTTGTATGCACATTTTTCAACAAATTTTATTACCTTTTAAAAGCTTCAAACCGTTTTGGAATTGCGCATTCGTTCTTGAGAGATATGTGATTAAGTGGACCCAATTTTTTTTGTTTTTTTTTTTTTTTTTTTTTTTTTGAAAAAAAGGCAATTCGTAAAAATCTCAAAAACGTTACCATAGAATTAAAAATAACCTTGATTTTCGGAATCAGGGGGTGATTTTACATAGGAATTTCATAATGGCGTCTCTGGTGCAGAAAAATTGTTGGAATTTGTGATCCAGTGTTATTAATAATAAATCAAAAATTGTTAAACCTATCGTAACAAAATTCGACAGAAAGGTTGCTTTTACTATAAGGAATGCTTTGAAGAAAAATTAACGAAATCGGTTAAGGACCGCGGCCACTTTTATATAAAAGATTTTTAAAAGGGTCGTGGATGAATAAAATAAGTTATATCTTTGCAAAAAAGAGCATTATATCAATGGTATTTCATTTCGCAAGTGGATTTATAACATTAAATAGGAAAAACTTCAAATTAAAAAAATGGGTGTGGCACCGCCCCTTTTATGTGTGAGCAATTTTCTATGTTTCGGGAGCCATAATTCCAAGAAATATTAACGGATCGTAATAAAATTGGGTACACAAATTTTCCCTATAGCAGGAAATATTTCTAGAAAAAATGGACCGGATCGGTTAAAGACCACGGCAACTTAGATATACAACAAGTTTCAAAGGGTCGTGGACTAGAATAATAAGCTATAACTTAGCAAAAAATTGTTTTGAATCAATGATATTTCACTTATCAAGTTTTATTTTAAGAGGAAATGGGGAGAAATTGTTTTTTAAACGGGCGGTGCCACGTGTTATGTAGAAAATTAATTTATCTGAAATGAAATGTACAATTGAAGCTCACGCTGAGTATGTAATATTCGGTTACACCCGAACTTAGACACCTTTACTGTTTTAATTAAATGCGACATGCGAATATTGATATCAAACGCAAGGTATTCGATGCCTCACTACCGAAATATGTTTGTATAGGGATGCCACCTCAGGCTATCCTCATTATATTTACTTCGTTATATATCCCCTAGTATCTAGGAAACGCCTCAACAAGTTTGAATGAAGATTTGCATGGAGGGTGCATCACACTCGTAAAATTTCTATTTACCTGACACTAAAAGTGTTTTTGCAAGTGTTAGGAAACGCTTAGGCAGATGAGAAATGTGTATGCCACTAACATTCGAAAGGCTTTCTACGATATTCGCCCGGCGTTTTTTTACATTTTCTGATGTTACTAGATTTTGATAGCAAAGACCTTGAAATTTTAATTTAAGGGCGTCGATATGATGCTATCCCTATTTCACAGTAAGCCCCAACTCTGCTTTTTGGCACTTTAGTGAAGAGCTGTACAATCTCATCACAGACATTGATATATAGCTTAGCAAACAAAAATGTGCGCAAAAATGAAAATATCAAATATTAGGTGTAGGAAGCAAGACACTTCCTGATGTTTATAGTCCTTTGTTGGACATAGATCTGGTACGTTCCGGTAACAAGCACCATTAAGTTACTAACCGGACCATCTCGAGAACGATTTAATATGACCATATTAAACCTTCTAGGCCTGCCCCCCTCAACTCCTAGTTCCTTGAGGTGCTGGCGGTCGCCATAACCTCGCCTGCTAAATATATGTATGATACATTCATATTTGTAACGGGATTCGCTTTTCGTTGGTAGGTTTGCGTAAGATATGACTTTCGCTTACCAACCCCTTTAAGTACTCCTCCTTTTCCTCTTCTCTTTTCCTACTCTTCTTCTTGGCCTCTTTTTCATCCTACTGCTTTGCCTTTTTCTCTCGTTTTTCATTTAATTATACCACATCATTTCGTATTTCCACTTAACTATATTACCATTTTTTCCTAACCCTCCCTTTATCGTTCACTCCACAACTCCCAAACATACATATGCATTTTGATTCATAAGACTCATATGAGAATGTATGAGAGAGAGAGAGGGATTGCGACAAATCTTAAAACATTTTATACCTGCATTTTCTTGATAAGCCGCCACCTACGCGAAACTATAGGCATCAAGTGAAGGCTATTGATGGAGCGCCCACTCAAATTTGTAACCGTACTATATACTCAGTAATACAACACAAACAACAAAAATTGCTCATTTATATTGTTCCGTGTGCTTAAGTATACAGCGATGACCATGGATATATGTACTCAGAATTTCTGTGCTAAGAAAAATTGTCCACTTCACCCGAGGAAGGGCCTCCACACAAGATTCTTAACTTCTTAAGCCCTTTCTCACCACAACTTAGTTGCTTATCACAATACTATTTTGGCTGACACAGAGTTAGTTTTCAACCACCTTAAAAGCAAAATTTTCGAATGATGGTATTGTCGTGAAATATGTTGCACCGAAAATCAAGAAGGGTTAAAGGTGATCGTTGAAACTGGAGCTTATATATTTTGTTAAAAATAGCTCTCATATTGAAATAGCCTATATGTGGAAATGAGAAAACTACTCCGAGCGAATGGCTGGGCAGAGGCTATGTCACGTCAGGCACTGAATATGTAGAACCCTACGAGGTAGGAATGTGAAAAGAGTGCAGCTGCAATATAGATACCCAAACAGACCAAAACATTTTCCAGGACGGGCAATCTTATCGACTTCCTGGGTCAATCAAGCAATGACTGCTGCAGGATAGCTGTGTATAAGCAAACAACAAAACACTCTCTATTTACCATTGTTGTTTACCATCGCTGTAGGGTATCTAGGCTCGATAACAATTTAACAACATCTCGATATACTCTCCTTGCTGGGTCTATAGGCTTAATAATATCGAAGGGAGCAAGATCGTTAATAATTCGGCTTGAAATGGTTGCGAAATTGAAATAACTGAAGCGACCTACTCATTCTTATTCAGTTTGAATGATCTTCTGAGAAAAGTCGCACATTTCAGGAGCATCTATTATTTCCAAGAGGAGGGAACTGTTTTACAACATAGGTCTGACTTCTGATAGGGATTTACAATTTGTTCATTGAACAAAATTCTGGTAACACAATAGACACATTCAGTGTATTTGAGGTCCACACGGACCACCCAGTTCAACCTTACCTAAAGAAGGAGCACGTTCTCTCGATAGTCTGACGTTCTGTCGATAGTCTGAAGTTCTGTCTATAGTCTGTGTAACTTCATTGAGGAAAGTATGTGCTTGAATAAAGAATAAATAAAAAGTATATTATTCGAAGAGCCTGCGCTCCGCCGATACTTGATGAGTGTATTCACCGTAGACATAAGTGTGTACAAGTAAAGGTGATCAATATCCCTTGTACCCTCAAACTCTAAACCTCACTTTGAGGATCCATCTATAAATAAACCTGACAGCTATAACAAAAAATATTTAAATAATATTGCCGGGGTAAGCAGGATTGTCCCAAAAATCGCCAAAAATCCACGGATTTGAAGGTACGGGTTATCAAGGGTTTCTGGCAGTAGATCTAATACCAGAGTATGCCAGTACCGGTGCGCATAGGATTCATAACCGACAAAGGATTGCTTATATCCGTAACACTCGCCGTCACCTTTGCATGGTTATTAATGCATTCAGGTGGGCTAAACTTGTCATCTAAAAGTATTCTGCTTCTATTTTATTAACCAAAGCTGTATTTACTTTTAAATGGGTTCTTAAATTATTATATGCAAATTAATATTAATACTCTTGTGAATACAATGTTACACAAATGAAAACAATTTCAGCAGAAACTTAAAAAGAAACGCGCTCACGTCACCTGCCATTCAAAATGCAAACAACTCAAAACTTAAACACTCAAACTCAATCGAAATCAACTTTTCAACTCAGCTTGTTTTTCCTCCGTATGCGAGCGGTTAGCCGCTGCTACCAGCGCGCCGCCTCCACTGAATCACACGCTTGACAACGCTTCCGCTCGCTGTCGTCATAATGTGTATAGCTGTGCGGTTGCGTCGACAGTGATTGTGGGTGTTTTAATTGCACACAATTACAACACCAACAAGACACAGAATTGGGGGTAAAACCAAAACCAAAACCAAAACGAAATAACATAAAGCGTTATTTCATTGGCAAGTGTGTGTGTGTGTGTGTTGGTATGCAAAACTAACTGTGCACCTTCTGCAGTTTGGGGTTTTGCTGAGATTTACATTACGCTGCTGGCGTAAAGAAGTCAATAAAATAGTGAACCCACGTAACCGCTATGCGGTCAAATGCGGCAGCAAAATGTAGCGATTAAATACGCTGATGTATATGCTTGGCCAAAAGCGACTAGCGGGCGAACGACGAACAGTGTGACAGAGCCATATAAAGGCTGCTCAAATATAGAACTTGTTCTAAGTGGGCGTGCCATTTAATATATATTACAGCGAACAAAACATTTTTATCAAATTATATTAATTCTCCTTATTTTCGATATTTTCGAAAAAATTCGAAAACTCCAGAAAATTATTTGGAAAGTTCGAACTTTTTAATAGAAGCTCTAAATTTTTTTTGTTTTTTTTTTTTTTTTTTTTTTTTTTTTTTGTGCATATGAGTAGACCAATCACTATTAATCTAAGAAAGTACTAGACGATTTTTTTCTGATTGTTGTCTCAGATTTTCTTCCACAGGTATAACAAGAAAATGTTTCACACTTTGCATTACACCCCTCGGAAAAAAAATTGTCAAAAAGTAGTTCGAATTTTGAGAGTTACAACCTGAACTTTGTGCGACTAAAGTTTGTTGGGCAACAAAACCGAATACTCAAAAAAACTCAGAGAACCCTAAATAAAAATCTAAAGGTTTTCATTAAATTGTATCCAATTTTCGATTTTTGCTTTTGAGATCGATTTGCAAAATTTCAGTTATGAAACTTCAAAAAGTTTTTTTCTTAAAATATCTTAAAACTATTTTCGAGAAAACTTGAAAATTCAAGAAAATTTTACGAAAATTTCAAAATTTTTATTTTAAGTTCTCTGATTTTTATAATTTTTATTTTTTGGTCGCTCAAAACTTTCACCGATTTTTGGCATTTTTTGCGGTAAGATGGATTCAGATTTTCTTCCATACCAATAAAAATAAATGTTACACTCTTTGAGGTAAATCCAAAACACCCTTGCGAAAAAAAATTGTCAAAAATCAATGCGAATTGCGAGAGACCTATAACTTTCACTTTCTTACAAAACTACATACTCAAAAACAAAGTCAAATCAAATAACTTCAGCTAAAAAGTTCGAAATTTTCAGAAAACTTTCTGGAATTTTCGAATTTTTTCGAAAAAGATTTTGAAATATCGAAAATAATAAAAAAAGAATTGGCAGAGCTTGATAATAAAAAAAAACATTTTTATGTTCGCTGTTATGTATGCGGAATTTCAGAGTGTTCCAAAAACTCAAAGTTTCAAATTTCCAAAAACAACAAAATTTAGAACTTTCAAAAAAAAAAATGAAAAAATTTTGAAAAAAATTATTATTTTTATTTCTCCTTTGACATTAAAAAAAAATTATGTACGCAAATATTATAATGTAAACAAATAAATATAATATAAGCTCCTGTTATTTTAGTTAAATAAAGTGCAACAAGTTTCAAGTCTCTGAGCGTTCTCGTTAATTTTCAATGATTTTTTCTTTACAGTTATTTTTACAAATGCACCATTGCTATTAAAATTTGCAGAAAAAATTTACTAGATTTTTATAAACGAGAAATCTTAGAGACTTCAAAGCTGCTCTTTATTATATTAAAACTCTATGGCTTTTGATATTTCATACGTAAAATTTTTCTAAATTTTTAAAGAAACAATTTGCTTTCGAAAGTTTTTCAAACTTTTTCTTTTTTTTGAATTTTCTTACTTTCTTTAAAAAATAAAAATAAAATAAATGAAAGGCGCGATAACATCCGAAGAGATTTAAGGCCGCGCCTCTCTTCCAATTTACGTCGTGTTCTTTTTTTAATTTTTCCTACAAATTGGCGGGACGGGACCTACTTGTTTTTATGCCGACTCCGAACGGCATTTGCAAGGCAGATCTCATCTTCACTGAGAGCTTTTCATGGCAGAAATACACTCGGACTGCTTGCCAAACACTGCTTACTTACTTTCTTTACTGTATTTTAATTTTGGCATATCCCTTCATGATATTGACCTGGCTTTCGTTTTTTCGTTATGAAATATTTTTTAGGAGAGTCAGTTTTCTAAAAATCTTCTAATTTTTTTTTTAATTTTGCACGCAAAAAATATATATAAACAAACAAAGATTCAAACGTCGGGGCTAGAAAAGGAAACTTCTTTTAAAAAAGAAGAAATATGTCTGAAACAAAATGTTCAATTTGTCCCACTGTGCGTCGTACCAGTTAGCGATGGGTAATAAATGATAAAACAAAAATAAATAAATATTTAAAAGTTATCACATGTACATACTTACACATTGTGCTCATAGAAACAAACTTATTTAAACGAGAATTTTTCTTATTTGTTTTTTTATTTTTCGTTGGCGTTTTTAGGCTTTTTGGTATTTTAAGCAATTGGTTTTGCTTATCTCTTGTTATATCTCACACAAATCCATTTGTATGGTTGTATTTGCTTTCAGCTTTTTGCAAAAACAAGCAACTTAACAGCTGTCGATGAAATAAACTTTTATTTGGATTTGTGCACGTACATTCATATGTATGTATGCATGTACGTTATGTAAAAGAATGAATGAACGCCTGCGTACAAGCGTGAATGATGGCCTACAGGTATGCATATGTGCCTGTGTGGGTTGCATTGTATGAATGAATCGCCTGCTAGTTGACTGTTTGACTAACTGATTTGTTGCTTACTGATTTCGTTTGTTATTCCAAGTGCTTTTGCGGGCCACTCAACACTGCTGCTCCAACTAAAGCTTTCAAGTATACTTCAATCATATATTACACTACTTCAACTTCAAATATTGCAAATATATCACTTGTTGCTATACACACAATATTGAAAAGATTCACACATTAAGTTTTTGACACCCTCAGTTACACACGTTTGTATATACAAAGTAATCCCCATGCAAACATACAAGGAAAAGTAGGTAAATGTTTACTCAATCAGTGTCTTTCGTATCCTTAATATGCCATGAAGCCTTTATATTCTTGAAAAACATACTAAAGTAGTCGATATTAAAACAAAAATGAAACAAAATTAAATTGATAACAAAACTAAAACGTTAATGAAACTATAGCCACTGACAACATATGTTGTGAAACATCAAATTAACATTGAGGATGTAAGACCAATTCTTCAAGCTCTTCGAAGTGTACCATTAGTCAAGCCATCAAGGGGTGAGACAGAGCCCCAGGATAATGAGAAGTAAGATGAAACCTCGGAAGTTTTCTTAGAAGATAATAGTACCATATGTTATACAACCCTCACCGGCAGAAAAGTTTTTCATCATTATATCAAAGTAGCTGGGAGGTTCGTATAAAATTTTAAAATGGGTCAGTTATGTCGTCCAACGCACACTTGTCAAACCACGGAGGAAATTTTATCTGGCTGGGACCATCTATACAACAATAACAACATCTAAGAAAACTACAACAACATCATCTAAACAGACATATCTATACAGCAAACATGTATATAATACCGGGTATGACATTAGATAACTGTACACACATGTACGTATACGGCCATAGCGCATATGATACACAGAAGAACTTAAGCAAGCAACTGATCGGGGAGGCTGTTTACAAAAAGTCTAGATCCTACGAGAAAATAATAACAAATCAACTGAGTGGTATATAAGCAGCGCAATTGGCGGCCGCCTTGGTAGAAACAACTTTTTGCAATTAGAAGAATATTTTTCTAAGCGGGGTCGCCCCTTGGCAGTGTTTGGCAAGCACTCCGAGTGTATTTCTGCTATGAAAAGCTCTCAGTGAAAACTCATTTGCCTTGCAGATGCGTTTCGGATTCGGCATAATACAAGTAGGTCCTGTCACGCCAATTTGTAGGAAAAATTAAAAAGGAGCACGACGCAAACTGGAAGAGAAGCCCGGCCTAAAATCTCTTGGGGGGTTATTGCGCCTTACATTTATTTATTTAATCTGAGGTGGTCGCCGTGGTTTCGTGGTAGCGTGCTCCGCCTTCCACACCGAAGGTCCTGGCTTCAAGTCTCGGGTAAAACAGCATAAAAACTTAGAAAAAGGTTTAATCAACAAAAAGATTTTTACAGCGAGGTCACGGTTTGACAAACACGCCGATCATAATGCTGTTATGAAAAGCTTCCCCCCAAAAATGCAACTGTGTTGTAGCTGCAGATCGGAGTAGGTCCCGTCCTGCCCTTTCTTTAATCAAAGGAATAATGAATCAGTTTGATGTTGACTCGTAAGTGAAGTACGCGAATATATTAAAGTGTGAAGTTCCACTATCATTATAGCAGCGATAAAGGCATTTCGTATACGGAACATTTGAGTTTACAGTTCAGTGATTCGAATGATAACAGAAGCGAGAGAATAACCGAGAGTTCTTAAAATTTGTTACAATGTTTTATAGTTTTTGTCAATATCATGAGCACTAAATTACCCAGCAAAAATCTAGTGACCGGCCAACAACAAAAAATCCCACCTTGTTCCACAAAAAAGTTGTACCAGCAGTACAGCCCTACAGTTTGTTTACACTTTCCCTATAAGTGTGAGCAGTCACATAAATAGGTACGATACGGAATGGAATGGTCAAAAAAGTTTCCGATTCTCTTAAAAATGTTTACTGAAGATTTTACGTGTTTCATCGTTACAGATAGGACCAACTTACTAGCCAATTTACAAGTATACTTTTTGTTAGGTTAAGTGCTCTTGTTTAGCATAACAAGTTTTGAGCGAAGAACCTACGTAAATACTAAGAGAAGTTTGTTTACTTCTTCTCCGTGAATTTCTCACTTTCACATATGATAATGACTTTCCTGTAAGCATTATAACGAACTGGCACCTGAGAATACAGCCGTATGAAGCCAATAAGCACAAGCAGATCCTCAGTGATACCAACAAACAGGCGTCATACCTCTATGCCGGGAATTGTCCGGTGAATCTAGTACTTAAAGACAAATACCCAGAACTAGCAGAAGGGGAACGCACTCTTCCTGGGGAAACGTGCGTCACTGTAGCTCAACTTCGATATAGGTAATGTAGCAGGTTAAACTCTTACCTATGGAGAATCAACCCCGACATACAAAATGCATGTCCGGCTTGCAATGTGTTCCCACATGACACCAACCATCTCTTCAATTGTATTGTGGAACCAACGCCTCTAACACCCCTCTCATTATGGTCCACTCGTGTTAAAACAGCAAGTTTCCTTGGACTCCCGTTAGAGGACACTGATGACAATTTGTGTTTGGTGGAACCTATTGTATGGGGCCAAGCACTGCTACAATAACAACAACATAGTGCCGTTTCTAAAAATACGATACACAATTTAAACTTATCAAAACTGATGCAGTACACCGTTATTTCAAAACCTAGTATTAATCTGTTTCATATACTCTCCACATTCTATTAATATCCTTACTAAAAAAAAACAAAAAATAACAAGTAAGGAAGGCTAAGTTCGGGTGTAACCGAACATTACATACTCAGTTGAGAGCTATGGAGACAAAATAAGGGAAAATCACCATGTAGGAAAATGAACCTAGGGTAACCCTGGAATGTCTTTCTATGACATGTGTATCAAATGAAAGGTGTTAATGAGTATTTTAAAAGAGAGTGGGCCTTAGTTCTATAGGTGGACTAGGGGTGACCCTAGAATGTTTTTTTGACGATATGGGTATCAAATTAAAGGAATAAAGGGTTTTAAAAGGGAGTGTTGGTAGTTGTATATGTGAAGGCGTTTTCGAGATATCGACCAAAATGTGGACCAGGGTGACCCAGAACATCATCTGTCGGGTACCGCTAATTTATTTATATTTGTAATACCACGAACAGTATTCCTGCCAAGATTTAAAGGGCTTTTGATTTCGCCCTGCAGAACTTTTTCATTTTATTCCACTTAATATGGAAAGTGTCACACTCATTTTACAAAGTTTTTTTCTAAAGTTATATTTTACGGCAATAAACCAATCCAATTACCATGTTTCATCGCTTTTTTCGTATTTGGTATAGAATAATGGCATTTTTTTCATGTTTCGTAATTTTCGATATCGGAAAAGTGGGCGTGGTCATAGTCGGATTTCCGTCATTGTTTATACCAATACAAAGTGAGTTCAGATAAGTACGTGAACTGAGTTTAGTAAAGATATATAGAATTTTGCTCAAGTTATCCTGTTAACGGCTGAGCGGAAGGACTGGGCGTGGCTTCCACAGATTTCGCCTTTTTTCGCAGAAAACAGATATCGTCCTAGAATCTAAGTCCCTACCAAATTTCACAAGGATTGGTAAATTTTTGTTCGACTTATGGCTTTAAAAGTATCCTAGATAAATGAAATGAAAAAGGGCAGAGCCACGCCCGTTTTGAAATTTTCTTTTATTTTTGTATTTTGCTGCACCATATCATTACTGGAGTTGAATGTAGACATAAGTTACTTATATTCTGTAAAGATATTAAATTTTTTGTTAAAATTTGACTTAAAAAAATTTTTTTTTAAAGTGGGCGTGGTCGTCCTCCGATTTCGCTAATTTTTATTAAGCATACATATAGTAAAAGGAGTAACGTTTCTGCCAAATTTTATTATGATATCTTCAACGACTGCCAAATTACAGCTTGCAAAACTTTTAAATTACCTTCTTTTAAAAGTGGGCGGTACCACCCCCATTGTCCAAAATTTTTCTTATTTTCTATTATGCGTCATAAGTTCAACTCACTTAACAAGTTTCATCGCTTCATCCGTCTTTGGTAATGAATTATCGCACTCTTTCGGTTTTTCGAAATTTTCGATATCCAAAAAGTGGGCGTGGTTATAGTCCGATATTGTTCATTTTAAACAGCGATCTGAGATGAGTGCCCAGGAACCTACATACCCAATTTCATCAAGATACTTCGAAATTTACTCAAGTTATCGTGTTAACGGACAGACGGACGGACGTACAGACGGACGGACATGGCTCAATCAAATTTTTTTTCGATAATGATGATTTTGATATATGGAAGTCTATATCTATCTCGATTCCTTTGTAATACCTGTACAACCAGCCGTTATCCAATCAAAGTTAATATACTCTGTGAGCTCTGCTCAACTGAGTATAAAACAAGTAAGGAAGGCTAAGTTCGGGTGTAACCGAACATTACATACTCAGTTGAGAGCTATGGAGACAAAATAAGGAAAATCACCATGTAGGAAAATGAACCTAGGGTAACCCTGGAATGTGGTTGTATGGCATGTGTATCAAATGGAAGGTATTAAAGAGTATTTTAAGAGAGAGTAGGCCATTTAGGGATATCGCCATAAAGGTGGACCAGGGCTGACTCTAGAATGTGTTTGTACGATATGGGTATCAAATGAAAGGTGATAATGAGTATTTTAAAAGGGAATGGGCTTTAGTTCTATAGGTGAACGCCTTTTCGAGAAATCGCCATAAAGGTGGGCCAGGGGTGACTCTAGAATATGTTTGTACGATATGGGTATCAAATGAAAGCTGTTAATGAGTATTTAGAAAAGGAGTGGTCCTTAGTTCCATAGGTGGACGCCGTTTCGAGATATCGCCATAAAGGTGGACCAGGGATGTCTCTAGTTGTACGATATGGGAATCAAATGAAAGGTGTTACTGAGCATTTTAAGAGGGAGTGGGCATTAGGTCTATAGGTGGACGCCTTTTCGAAATGTCGCTATTAGGGTGGGCCAGGGGTGACTCTAGAATGTGTTTGTATGATATGGGTATCAAATGAAAGATGGTAATGAGTATTTTAAAAGGGAGTAATCCTTAGTTCTATAGGTAGACGCCTTTTCGAGATATCGCCATAAAGGTGGACCAAGGGTGACCCTAGAATGTTTGTTCGATATGGGTATCAAACGAAAGGTGCTACTGAGCATTTTAAGAGGGAGTGGGCATGAGGTCTATAGGTGGACGCCTTTTCGAGATATCGTCATTAGGGTGGGCCAGGGGTGACTCTAGAATGTGCTTGGACGATATGGGTATCAAACGAAAGGTGTTACTGAGCATTTTAAGAGGGAGTGGGCATTAGGTCTATAGGTGGACGCCTTTTCGAGATTTCGCCATTAGGGTAGGCCAGGGGTGACTCTAGAATGTTTGTACGATATGGGTATCAAACGAAAGGTGTTACTGAGCATTTTAAGAGGGAGTGGGCATTAGGTCTATAGGTGGACGCCTTTTCGAGATATCGCCATTAGGGCGGGCCAGGGGTGACTCTAGAATGTTTTTGTACGATATGGGTATCAAATGAAAGGTGGTAATGAGTATTTTAAAAGTGAGTAATCCTTAGTTCTATAGGTGGACGCCTTTTCGAGATATCGCCATAAAGGTGGACCAAGGGTGACTCTAGAATGTTTGTACGATATGGGTATCAAACGAAAGGTGTTACTGAGCATTTTAAGAGGGAGTGGGCATTAGGTCTATAGGTGGACGCCTTTTCGAGATATCGCCATTAGGGTGGGCCAGGGGTGACTCTAGAATGTTTGTACGATATGGGTATCAAACGAAAGGTGTTACTGAGCATTTTAAGAGGGAGTGGGCATTAGGTCTATAGGTGGGCGCCTTTTCGAGATATCGCCATTAGGGTGGGCCAGGGTGACTCTAGAATGTGTTTGTAAGATATGGGTATCAAATGAAAGGTGGTAATGAGTATTTTAAAAGGGAGTAATCCTTAGTTCTATAGGTGGACGCCTTTTCGAGATATCGCCATAAAGGTGGACCAAGGGTGACTCTAGAATGTTTCTACGATATGGGTATCAAACGAAAGGTGTTACTTATGGTTCGACTTATGGCTTTAAAAGTATCCTAGACAAATGAAATGAAAAAGGGCAGAGCCACGCCCGTTTTGAAATTTTCTTTTATTTTTGTATTTTGCTGCACCATATCATTACTGGAGTTGAATGTAGACATATGTAAGTTACTTATATTCTGTAAAGATATTAAATTTTTTGTTAAAATTTGACTTAAAAAAATTTTTTTTTAAAGTGGGCGTGGTCGTCCTCCGATTTCGCTAATTTTTATTAAGCATACATATAGTAAAAGGAGTAACGTTCCTGCCAAATTTCATTATGATATCTTCAACGACTGCCAAATTACAGCTTGCAAAACTTTTAAATTACCTTCTTTTAAAAGTGGGCGGTGCCACCCCCATTGTCCAAAATTTTTCTTATTTTCTATTATGCGTCATAAGTTCAACTCACTTAACAAGTTTCATCGCTTCATCCGTCTTTGGTAATGAATTATCGCACTCTTTCGGTTTTTCGAAATTTTCGATATCCAAAAAGTGGGCGTGGTTATAGTCCGATATTGTTCATTTTAAACAGCGATCTGAGATGAGTGCCCAGGAACCTACATACCCAATTTCATCAAGATACTTCGAAATTTACTCAAGTTATCGTGTTAACGGACAGATGGACGGACGTACAGACGGACGGACATGGCTCAATCAAATTTTTTTTCGATAATGATGATTTTGATATATGGAAGTCTATATCTATCTCGATTCCTTTGTAATACCTGTACAACCAGCCGTTATCCAATCAAAGTTAATATACTCTGTGAGCTCTGCTCAACTGAGTATAAAACAAGTAAGGAAGGCTAAGTTCGGGTGTAACCGAACATTACATACTCAGTTAAGAGCTATGGAGACAAAATAAGGAAAATCACCATGTAGGAAAATGAACCTAGGGTAACCCTGGAATGTGGTTGTATGGCATGTGTATCAAATGGAAGGTATTAAAGAGTATTTTAAGAGAGAGTAGGCCATTTAGGGATATCGCCATAAAGGTGGACCAGGGCTGACTCTAGAATGTGTTTGTACGATATGGGTATCAAATGAAAGGTGATAATGAGTATTTTAAAAGGGAATGGGCTTTAGTTCTATAGGTGAACGCCTTTTCGAGAAATCGCCATAAAGGTGGGCCAGGGGTGACTCTAGAATATGTTTGTACGATATGGGTATCAAATGAAAGCTGTTAATGAGTATTTAGAAAAGGAGTGGTCCTTAGTTCCATAGGTGGACGCCGTTTCGAGATATCGCCATAAAGGTGGACCAGGGATGTCTCTAGTTGTACGATATGGGAATCAAATGAAAGGTGTTACTGAGCATTTTAAGAGGGAGTGGGCATTAGGTCTATAGGTGGACGCCTTTTCGAAATGTCGCTATTAGGGTGGGCCAGGGGTGACTCTAGAATGTGTTTGTATGATATGGGTATCAAATGAAAGATGGTAATGAGTATTTTAAAAGGGAGTAATCCTTAGTTCTATAGGTGGACGCCTTTTCGAGATATCGCCATAAAGGTGGACCAAGGGTGACCCTAGAATGTTTGTTCGATATGGGTATCAAACGAAAGGTGCTACTGAGCATTTTAAGAGGGAGTGGGCATGAGGTCCATAGGTGGACGCCTTTTCGAGATATCGTCATTAGGGTGGGCCAGGGGTGACTCTAGAATGTGCTTGGACGATATGGGTATCAAACGAAAGGTGTTACTGAGCATTTTAAGAGGGAGTGGGCATTAGGTCTATAGGTGGACGCCTTTTCGAGATATCGCCATTAGGGTGGGCCAGGGGTGACTCTAGAATGTTTGTACGATATGGGTATCAAACGAAAGGTGTTACTGAGCATTTTAAGAGGGAGTGGGCATTAGGTCTATAGGTGGACGCCTTTTCGAGATATCGCCATTAGGGCGGGCCAGGGGTGACTCTAGAATGTTTTTGTACGATATGGGTATCAAACGAAAGGTGTTACTGAGCATTTTAAGAGGGAGTGGGCATTAGGTCTATAGGTGGACGCCTTTTCGAGATATCGCCATTAGGGTGGGCCAGGGGTGACTCTAGAATGTTTGTACGATATGGGTATCAAACGAAAGGTGTTACTGAGCATTTTAAGAGGGAGTGGGCATTAGGTCTATAGGTGGACGCCTTTTCGAGATATCGCCATTAGGGTGGGCCAGGGTGACTCTGGAATGTGTTTGTACGATATGGGTATCAAATGAAAGGTGGTAATGAGTATTTTAAAAGGGAGTAATCCTTAGTTCTATAGGTGGACGCCTTTTCGAGATATCGCCATAAAGGTGGACCAAGGGTGACTCTAGAATGTTTGTACGATATGGGTATCAAACGAAAGGTGTTACTGAGCATTTTAAGAGGGAGTGGGCATTAGGTCTATAGGTGGACGCCTTTTCGAGATATCGCCATTAGGGTGGGCCAGGGGTGACTCTAGAATGTTTGTACGATATGGGTATCAAACGAAAGGTGTTACTGAGCATTTTAAGAGGGAGTGGGCATTAGGTCTATAGGTGAACGCCTTTTCGAGATATCGCCATTAGGGTGGACCAGGGTGACTCTAGAATGTGTTTGTACGATATGGGTATCAAATGAAAGGTGGTAATGAGTATTTTAAAAGGGAGTAATCCTTAGTTCTATAGGTGGACGCCTTTTCGAGATATCGCCATAAAGGTGGACCAAGGGTGACTCTAGAATGTTTGTACGATATGGGTATCAAACGAAAGGTGTTACTGAGCATTTTAAGAGGGAGTGGGCATTAGGTCTATAGGTGGACGCCTTTTCGAGATATCGCCATTAGGGTGGGCCAGGGGTGACTCTAGAATGTTTGTAAGATATGGGTATCAAACGAAAGGTGTTACTGAGCATTTTAAGAGGGAGTGGGCATTAGGTCTATAGGTGGACGCCTTTTCGAGATATCGCCATTAGGATGGGCCAGGGGTGACTCTAGAATGTTTGTACGATATGGGTATCAAGCGAAAGGTGTTACTGAGCATTTTAAGAGGGAGTGGACATTAGGTATATAGGTGGACGCCTTTCCGAGATATCGCCATTAGGGAGGGCCAGGGGTGACTGTAGAATGTTTGTACGATATGGGTATCAAACGAAAAGTGTTACTGAGCATTTTAAGAGGGAGTGGGCATTAGGTCTATACGTGGACGCCTTTTCGAGATATCGCCATTAGGGTGGGCCAGGGTGACTCTAGAATGTGTTTGTACGATATATGGATATCAAATTAAAAGTATTAATGAGGGTTTTAAAAGCGAGTGGCCCTTAGATGTATATGTGAAGGCGTTCTCGCGGTATCGACCAAAATGTGGACCAGGTGATCCAGAAAATCATCTGTCGGGTACTGCTAATTTATTTATATATGCAATACCACTAACAGTATTCCTGCCAAGATTCCAAGGGCTGTTGATTTCGCCTTGTAGAACTTTTTCATTTTCTTCTACTTAATATGGTAGGTGTCACACCCATTTTACAAAGTTTTTTCCAAAGTTATATTTTGCGTCAATAAACCAATCCAGTTACCATGTTTCATCCCTTTTTTCGTATTTGGTATAGAATTATGGCATTTTTTTCATTTTTCGTAATTTTCGATATCGATAAAGTGGGCGTGGTTATGGTCGGATTTCTGCCATTTTTTATACCAAGATAAAGTGAGTTCAGATAAGTACGTGGGCTAAGTTTAGTAAAGATATATCGGTTTTTGCTCAAGTTATTGTGTTAACGGCCGAGCGGAAGGACAGACGGTGGACTGTGTATAAAAACTGGGCGTGGCTTCCACCGATTTCGCCCATTTTCACAGAGAACAGTTACCGTCATATAATCTAGGCTCCTAACAAATTTGAGAAGGATTGGTAAATTTTTGTTCGACTTATGGCATTAAAAGTATTCTAGACAAACTAAATGAAAATGGGCGGAGCCACGCCCATTTTGAAATTTTCTTTTATTTTTGTATTTTGTTGCATCATATCATTACTGGAGTTGAATTTTGACTTAATTTACTTATATATAGTAAAGATATTAAATTTTTTGTTAAAATTTGAATTTAAAAAAATTTTTTTTTAAAAAGTGGGCGTGTTCTTCATCCAATTTTGCTAATTTTTATTTAGCACATATATAGTAATAGTAGTAACGTTCCTGCCAAATTTCATCATGATATCTTCAACGACTGCCAAATTACAGCTTGCAAAACTTTTAAATTACCTTCTTGTAAAAGTGGGCGGTGCCACGCCCATTGTCCAAAATCTTACTAATTTTCTATTCTGCGTCATAACGTCAACCCATCTACCAAGTTTCATCGCTTTAACCGCCTTTGGCAATGAATTATCGCATTTTTTCGGTTTTTCGAAATTTTCGATATCGAAAAAGTGGGCGTGGTTATAGTCCGATATCGTTCATTTTAAATAGCGATCTGAGATGAGTGCTGAGGAACCTACATACCAAATTTCATTAAGATACCTTAAAATTTACTCAAGTTATCGTGTTAACGGACGGACGGACGGACGGACGGACATGGCTCAATCAAATTTTTTTTCGATCCTGATTATTTTGATATATGGAAGTCTATATCTATCTCGATTCCTTTATATATGTACAACCAACCGTTATCCAATCAAACTTAATATACTCTGTGAGCTCTGCTCAACTGAGTATAAATATAAAAGTATCCTTACTACTTTCCTTTAATAACCCTCCACTAACCATTTAAAGCAAAACATAACAACTCCTTACACTTAAATACTTCACCCTTACTCAAATACCTTATACATATGTATTTATGCAAAAAAAAAATGTGTATGAAATTTAAAATTCAATCGGTCGAAAGTGCAAACAAACCAATTTCTTCCTGCCTGGCTAACGGCTATAAACTGTCGGCTGTCGGTTGCCAACATGTTAGAGCTGTTGATATGTTAACATATGTAGACGTAGTTCGTATTGTGGCTTTAGCTCATTGGAGACTATCGAGTTTGAAATTTACAAATTTTCCCACAGCTATTTTTCGAAACATGCCACACATCGAATGGATAGACGCAACGGTGGTGAAGTGCAGTGGATATAAAAACAACAAAAACACAAAAAAGGAAACACAAATACCTAGCAGCAGGCAGCTAAAGGGTTAATATGTATGATTGTGTGATAAAAGGCAGTTTTGTTGCTAAGGAGCTGTTAGATTGTCTCGAAGAAATTGCATAAGTAATTTAGAGGGTAAGTTTGTTACTCGTCCAGCGGAGTGACTTCATTAGAAGTTTTTTTCGTTTACCCATTTTTTGTGCATTCCAAATATTGCTCATTTTGTATTTTTACGTGAAGTTTGGTGTGGTACATTTTATACCCTGAATTGTTATCAAACAGGTTTATTGGACTAAGACTATCGGTTTATCCCGTACTTTGAAAAATATTAAAATATGCCTCCATTCACATGGGTCTCTGGAATATTTGAAAACTTCGGTGATTTCACAATTATAGGCAAATGAAAGTACTGTATTTGGTAAGTGCTTTTAAGGCCTAACACTTTTCCCCTTTGTCGAGTCATCGGAGAGGCAGCTGTTATGGCACTGGTAACCGTTCGCCTGCGATGACATTGCTATCTCACCCGCCGCCCACGCTAAGTGACCACGCTACCCCTTTCAATCAGCTCTGCCTCCTTCAGTGAGTATGTTTATGTACACAAGGAGATTCACCGCCCTTCACGGCACAGGTCTTTCTATGAAGCATCGGTCCGTACAACTTTGTCTTCTGGCTACTTCTATTGAAAGGAGTGTTGTCATTGCATGATTTCCCCTTCGTTTTAATAAGCATAGCGTGCGGAAAACCTCCAGGCCATCTCCTTTCCCTCATCTCTGGATCTGGCCGTAGACCGAAGTGTAAGCCCAAGGAGCCTTTAGCATACAGTTCCATTCGCTATACGGTACTATCTTTGGTACAATTTTTCTATTCCAGCGAGTAAAGCAGCACTACCCTGAGTTCTCGCAGTCCACGCCCAAAAAGGCAAGTAATGTCGACTATCCCGTCTGCAACAAGGCAAGTTATCAACCTACGTCGCTTTCCGTCATAATCGAAACCCCTCATCGTTTTGGCTCTGCTTCTGGTACACGCTAAGTATCCTCACTGCCGCTGTGGGTCGCTCCGCTACGCAATCTGTGCCACCCTCTATCATAGTGCCACTCTACTGTTGATATTATGTTGATTTCCACTATCATACCACCGCTCCTCGTTACTACGACAGTCTTTACCCGCCTGCTAGCTGATACCCAAATGTGGCCGTCCCGATCATTTGGTGCTCATTTGCACAGTTGTTACAGATTTCCCATTTGCAATATACTGATACGTTTTGGTATGACCACATGAAAACTTCTAGGCCGTACCGCCCTCCCACCCACTAGATCCATGAGGAACTTGTCGCCAGAGCCTCGGCTGTCAAAGAAACAGAAATCACCACGGATAGGTGAGGTTGGCTATTGGGTTGGAGCAGCTATATATTGCGCTTGTAACCCCTTGAAAGGGTATTTTAGTCTCCTCTTACGACAGTCATACCTGCCGCGGGTATTTTCTAAGCCCACTAACCCGATGGGGAGACCTAAATGTGCCTCTATGCTGCCTATATATGTAGGTAACCACCGTTGCCTCCCTACCCAACGTATTCAACTTCACTGGCTATATAATAATAGGTACCATCCGATATTTGTTTGGCTTTGTGCGTGGCGCAATTTCATTTCGTGTTCTGTACAAATTTGCCTGCAATTGCGCTCTAAATTTGCAAACAACAAAATGAAAATCGAATTTAGCTAAAATACTTAGCTAACTGCAATCTACAAACACATACACACAAATTTAGTTATTTACATGCATGTATGTGTGTATTTATATATAAAAGTGCAAACATTTGCAAGGATACGGTACTATTGCCAATGTTCACACGCACACTCGAGACGGGTAGTAATAACAATTCAAGTATTTTGGCAAAGCCAAACAAAAACAAAGCCAACCTTCTTCATAAGCGATGACGTCTTCCACGCCCCGAAGACTTTTCTTCATACACCTGCTCGTCGCCCACATGCACCACTTCGCATGTAGCGATTGCATCTTTCTGCCTGCCACCCATATCCTTCCTAACTTCCTTCCTTCCTTCCTTTTTCCTGGCTCTGATTTGACTGTATGCTTAGTTACTTCGATGCTTGGCTGTCGGGTTTGCTTCAATTTCAAATTGGTTAGTGCTTTACTTGTGTAAGGCGGCAACTAAACAAAAGCGCGTAAAGAAAAAAATGTAAATGAATATCTAGTAAGCTTTGTATTTAGTGTATATTTGATTAGTGGGAGTGTTCAAGAATGCGCCACAACTGTGTATGTATGTTTGTTTGTGTTCGTGTGTTAGTACTGAACTCAATTGAATGAGCCCAATTGAATGCAAAAATCTGAGTGTAAGTTTGTTGTTATTACATAGGTACTAAATAAATTGTTGTACGTACTTAGTTGCTATATGTTTGTTCTTGTTACATTAAGCTGCTGATAGCTGGTAGCTAGGCAACAAGAAGGACCTTGCTTCATCAACAAACAAGAGACGAACATTAGAATGCATTAAATCAACTGAAACTTAAGTTACATAGCATCTATATATGTATGTATATCTGTGTGTATGTCTGGAGTTAATGTACATGAGCCAGTGATGATTTAGCTACAGAGAAACTTTGATAAGCCCAGTCATAGACGAAGGCACTGGTACTGTGGTCCAATCAGAAAGAGTGCAAGAGAGATATTGCATACAGGCATCAACAAAGAATCGGCACATATTATGATTTTCGTCTTAGAAGGGCTGAGCATGTCGTTCAAAAAAAATATCACATATATTGAATGTGACCATAGCACAAGTTAAGTTAGACTAACCGGTCCATAGAGACCTCATGTAGACTGAATGTATTCGTTCTGTTACCAGAAGTTTTCTCGACAACTAAACTGAAAAATATCATCCAATGCTTGTACCTATGTCGTAAAATAACCGCGCCCTCTTCGCAAATACAGATTTTATCCGGGCCCTTGGCTTCACGAGCGCAAGACCTAAACTCAGAACTTACTTCACCGTTTCTTCATGCGCTTCTCCTTCCCTTTCGCTCCTTCTTACCCTTTCACCTTCCTTTCTCCTTGCCTTTCCCATTAACTTACATTCCCCCTCCTTTTCGTCTTCTCTTACTCCTTCTTCCTGCTTGTTCTTATTCGCCTTAGTCCACCTCGTCTCCTTTCTATTCCTCCTCCTCCTACTTCTCGTCCTCCTCCTCCTCGACATCATTCTACTCTACGTTCTCTTTCAACTACTCATCTTTTTCCTTTTCATTCTCCTTCTACTCCCCGTCCTCCTTCTACTTCTTTTCCTGCTTCTACTTCTCGTCCTCCTTTTACTCCTCGTCCTTTTTCTCTTCTTAGTCCCCGTTCTACTCCACGTCCTCTCCTTCTCCTCTCCTGCTCCTCACGGTATCTCACCTTTTCATCGCCTTCCACCTCTTCCACTTCCTCCCGGTTTCTCCTCCGCCTCCCGCTCCTCCTCGTCCTACTCCACATCCTCCGTCTTGTTCTTCACTTTTTCATTACTATACCAAATATTGGAAAAGTGCCGTGCCACTTTGCCGTACATCAGTGGCCGTAACTACTCACCCCACTAGATTGCTGCGTGCCGTTTTAGGTGAAAGCACAAATTTTGCGACAAAAGCACTCCTCAAAATAATAGGCACTATAAAGGATAATGGGCCATAGTAATGCATTCAATTTCGAAGGCATTGGTGCATCAGAACTCGTGAATTGCATACTAAATACCCAGCCTCCTGTATTGTAAATCCATGTGAATGCGTCAAAGCTGGGAATATTGAATAAATCACTTTAAACTACGTCCTAATACTAGCACAAACAAAGCTACGTGATGTTTTATATCGTTCATTCATCTATTCGTCCATTTGTCCATTGTTTCTTAATGTAATGCAACTTTACCCCCAAAAACCCAATTGTAGTAGATATGTACACTTAGTCGTATACTCAATTGAGCACGTTTCCACTCAACTCAAGGCACATTGCTTTAACGCAACTGGCAATTTAAATGATGAACGGATGTATCCCAGTCAACCGAATGTGAAGAGCGCTCATGAAGGAATGAAGGGAGAGGAGAGCCCCAATATCATTTTATTTTCATGCAACAAAAAATTGTATCCAAATTAGTTTAGCTCACAGGAGTACTGTTTTTGAATCAGGGACTAATTAAACCGTCCGAATTTATTTGAAGAAACGATCCGACTATTTAGTAATGCATTGTTCGTTATATTAAGGAGAATTTTTCTATAGCGCCTCTTCAGTAACTGCGTTCAGGGAGTCCCACTGACAATACTTAGTGCGCTCCTCTGGTTTGCTGGGATGCTTTAACGTTGTTAGAGCATTGTTTGTAAATAAGTATGTATGCATGTATGCCTGCGTGTTTGTTTATTTACTTTACACTAGCTATTGTAGATCTCAATGATTTCACTTTTGTTGATTTCAACTTTAAGATCCTTGGAAGAACATTAAAAACAGCTGGCATTCGAAACATTCAAAAAAAGAGAGATGGTACGTTTTTGCTTACAGAAAAGTCGACTGTTGTTAAAGATTTAAAAGTTGTTTTTTTGATTTATTATGTGCGATCTGGTCGTACGGAGAAGGAGACGAGAAGCGGGACGAAGACGAAGACAGATACGGTGACGGAGACGAGAACGAGATGAACAGAGTACACCATAGCGAGAACGGGGCGGGGACGGGGAGACGTAAAAGGGGACGAAATTGAAGACGATATGGGGACGAAGACAAAGGCGGGGACGGGGAAGAAGACGAAGATAAGAACGGAGACGAAGACGAGGATGGGGAGAAGGCGACAGAGACGAGAAGGGAACTGGAGAATGAGATGAAGACGAGAACGCGGACGATCTTAGAGGCGGGGATGGAGTAGGAGACTGAATCTAGAGCAGCGACGGAGAAGGAGGCAGAGACGGGCACGGAAGCGGAGAATGAGATGAAGACGAGGATGGGGTCGAATTTGGTGACGTAGGCGGCTGAGGAGACGAAAACGAGAACGAGGACGAAGACAGAGACCGAGATGAAGACGATCACGGGACGAAGACAGAGACCAAGATGATGACGAGCACGGGATGAAGACAGAGGCGGTGACAGAGATGAAGAAGATGAAGAAGGAGGCGGAGACGAGAATGGTTACGGGGATGGAGGAGGGGCGATCATGGAGTTGGAGACGGACACTTATATGATGACGTAGGTCTGGGCCGGAGACGAGTTGGTGAAAGTTCAAGTCTTTTTTCACCAGTTGCTCCCAACTCAGGGAACATCTGCCATACTTTGCTTGTAAATATAATTCCGTTAAGAATAGTTTCTGGGTCGAAGCCACTTCTTTCGTTCTCATAACATGGCTTAGCCAGCGAATGCTTTTATTTATTTATTTATTTATTTATTTATTTATTTATTTATTTATTTATTTATTTATTATTTAAAGTCGACGACAAACTATGGTCGACTGCATAATATAAAAGATATATAAATATACAACTCAAAAGATAAAATTTAAGATATATCGATATTTCAACAATGTTACATTACAAACAAAGAAATATTAATGAACATTACTATTTAATTTCAAAATATAATAATAATAAGAAATATGAGTAGAAATAAGATCTTATGCCGAAATCATATACTGGCGGAATGCATCAGATTCCGCTCAGCATGATATCGGAATGCAGTGCATTCCAATCTCCCTGTTGGAATGCAACAAGATTCCAATCAGCATGTCATGGGAATCCGGCAGTGCTAAGAGTAGTGTAATGAGGATACGCCATCACAAGGCATAAAAAAGTAACATGACCTGTGTTGTTGGAATGCACCGGATTCCAATCAGCTCGATGCCTGACCCATAAGATTATACTGCCGGAATGCATACGATTCCGCTCAGTGACTCATGAAAAAGCATGTTTTTTACGTTGTTGGAATGCACCAGATTCCAATCAACACAGTACTGTCTTGTTCCTTCTTAATGATACATGTTGATAAATGTTCCTCCATCCTTAAGCGAAATAGTACCTGTTTTTTATCGAAGGAATAAAATGCCGGCAAATCATTCGTGCCCTGGCTCATATCAATGTAAAGCTCATCATCATTAGACCCCTTTCACTATTGTTCGAGTCCCTCTGCCTCTCTTTTTTTCTGTTCTATGACGCTGATTAATTAATAAGTGCATTTGACTGCGGGAGCACAATCTTTATACATACCTGTTAATTTTAAAGCTCAATATGAACACCACTGCCCCAAACAAGACTACCAAAACTTTCTAGCTTAGACACGTTACTAAAATCTTATAACTTTTTTAAACGAGCAATTCTTGTTTGTTTGTATAGCCGAACGATCTCGGGAACGGCTCAACCGATTTAAATGAAATTTGGCACAGAGATAATGTATCACCTTCTAAGACTTTCTACTTAGCTGTTGCCAATCAGAATGTATCACAATTTTGCCACCTTTTCGAAATTAAAAAAAATTGCATGAGATATGCCGATATGGGTATCAAGCGAAAGGTATTTCTCAGCATTACAATATGGTCATTTTTGAGTAGGGTTGCCATTTAAGGTTGCCACCTATTCGAAATTAAAAAAAGAAATGTTGCCAGCACAAAGAAACGTTGCCGAGCAAAGCTCGGTCACCCAGGTACTATTATTAAAGTAGCAAAATGTTTTACTTTGCGACGGAAGCTTTATCGTGTTTGTATTAAGCTGTATATGAGAAAGCTCCATAAAGCTTTCAAATGTTGTAAAATGCCCCGATCTTCGGCAAATATTATTGAAAACTTTTTTTTAAAAGCGGACATTTTTACTTAAACTGAAAGCTTGCAGGCAAACCTATATAGCTTAGATGAGCTTTAAAGCATATTACATTGTGATTGTCGATTTGACGCAAGCGGTTCGTTATTAAACCAATTGTAATTTTTTCGTATTCATCATCAATTTTAAAAATTTTTCATTTTAAAATCATCGGTGCTGGTATTTCTTATTAGGTATTTGTATATCAATATAGATATTTATTTACGAACATATTCAAATGAAACTTTGGTTGCACAATTAACCTTCAATGAGAAGCAAAAATGGCTTTCTGAGTAATACTAAAATAAAGCTTCAGTAAAATAGAATTTAGTTCAATCAAATGAACTTAATATTTTCCGTTATCTAAGTTCACTTAATCATTTCATCTAATATGCAAATTTTCATAATACATACATACACATACGTGCATACATAAATACATATAACAACATCTATTTGCTTATTGAAATTTTCATATAGAATTTGAAATTTTCCAGAAATCGCACATACATCCATACATACATATTAGAGCTTTACGCCGATCACTTTATCGGCGGCGGCGGCGTAGGCTCTATTATATACCGGCTGCGGCGGCGTGGGCGGCGCGCCGGCGTACGCCGGTATTTTTACTTTAAAAAGCTTGATTTTTCTATTTTAAAAAATAGTATTTAGGAAAGGTTTTGTTTGTATGTATCTAATGAAATCAACGTGTTGGCCATTTCGGAAAGATCCGGGGCTTTTGCCTCAAGATCTCGCAGACCGTTCAAAAATTTTCAGGAGTAGCTCCTTGCGGAGGGATTGATCCTCCTTCACTTACTCCAGAGAGGCTTCGAACCTAACCCCGGTCTTTCGAATTGGTAGTGCTGAAAAGAAATAGAGATACATAAAATAGCCACACTTTTGTTTGCATATCTCGTGCAAAGCGTAGTTTCGCCTTGGGTTAACTCCTAATAATCGTCGCGAACACTATTTCTTAAAATCATTTGTGGCTCCTTTGCGATCACGCACAAAGGCGACTTACGGTTGCTATTAATGGCCTATTAATACTCATGACTCCCGTGGCACAGGGTGCCTCCAGTTTTTCGGCTGTTTTTAAGAGCTATAATTCCCGATGTGCGAACAATAGCACCGACCACCAGCCGCTATAGTCACTGTCAGCTATAGGACTGCGCCTTCGAACTCATACCTACGTCGACGTCACCTTCCTAGAAGCTCTAGGTGTAGCTCCGAAGACTTTCCAACGGGTGCTTTTGTCGCGCTATGCTGCCGAGCTACACCAGAGAAACACCTTGACACATTAGGGAGTGACTATTCGGCCAAGGACGCCGCCTTCGAAATCATAAGCAATCTAAGTGGAAGTCATTGCGTAATCGGTGAAAATCGTAAAATACTCGGCGCATCTACATAATTAAACTTTTACAAGGACCCTGGATAAAATTTTTAAAATGTAGACCAATGTTTGCAGACGTTTGTGTTCACATCATTTATTTCATTAGTCTTCGTTAAATCAAAACGATATTTTAGAATGAAAGTCGGCCGATTTTAAGTTGAAAGATGTTAACTGCTGTTTTCCGGCCTTAATATATAAGAGCTCATTATGGATGACCGCGTAGCTTCAGTTTTCAGACTAGTTCGACTGTCCACTACGTTAGAGTAATAGCACACACAGTCATTAGTTCGACTGTCTTGGGAAAGCTTTTGCTTCACCACTATGAGTGTTCTTGCGAACGACAAAGCCTGACCTGGTAAATATATGCGCCTACGTATTCACATTTGTAAAAGCAGCCGTAACGTGTAGGTGATATTTAAACTTGGTTGATAGGTTGTGATTCACTCCAAGGGACTAGTTTTGGATAGGGCCGCCAACTTTATGTCAAACCGGGAGAATTTGGTGTTGAAGGATGAAGTGTGAAAATTAAAATTAACATTTCAGACGCTATTTTATAGTTCCGCAAATAAACGATAGATTTTTGAATGTAAGCCCAAATGATTTTTCAAAACCTTCTCATTCGTACATATATCCTCAACTTAAGTATGAGGTAAGAATCAGTTGAAAGGAGTGTTTATGCCCCTAGAACCTACTAAAGGATTTTGCATCACTGATTTGGCTTATTTTTTCAGCCAATCGCAATATACAATTTTTTTAAAAAATCGGCACCTTTTTTGTTTTTTAACGACTTGAGGGCAATTTGAAAACAATTTGAAACGCCTTGGGTTATTTTATTTGAATTCATTGTTCATTATTAATTTTTTGAAAAAAAAAAAAATATGCAAAGTGAGCATATAAATCTCTACTATATATTTGTGAAAGTATGTCTGTATGTATGTTTGGACTTGCAGCCTAAACCGCAGAATGGAATCGAACGAAATTTTGCCATGACATACCCTGAGTGCGTCAATCTATGGTAGGCTATATAAAAAAAGTTTTCGACAAGGGGGCGTGACACCTCCCATACAACTGGAATTTTTCGTAGTCAATATATCTGAAAGTATTAAGGCTAGACGACTGAAATTAGGTAAGTGGTTATATGAGACCAATCCCCAAAATCCCCTCCAGAAAAACTGGGCATAACGAAAAAGGGGCTTGGCACCTCCCATACAACTGTAATTTTTCGTTGTCAATATATCTGAAAGTATTAAAGCCAGACGACTGAAATTAGGTGAGGAGGTATATAAGACTAATCCCTACCCCCTTGGGAAAAATTGGGGATAGCGAAAAAGTGACGTGGCATCCCCCATACAAATGGGGGTTGGGATTAATCTAATATATTAGTCTATGTGCTTTTATTTATACCCGAATGACGTTGGGTACTCTGCTAGTTTATTATATAACTTTTCTTTTAGTGTTTTGTTTTTATAACTTGGTGAAATGGGTGATGCAAAGCCCGTGTTAAGCTGACATCGAAAACGCTGGTTTTTTTAAATAACTTTTGAACAGTTAGAAAGAGTTAAATTTCGCAATTAGTTTCTTATAACTGGCAGTGATGCGCATCTGTTGATACCACTTTCGACCATATGCGACACAGACAATAAATGGCCTAAACAGTCTTAAACGAGTAGAAAATATAGTAACGCGCCGGACGCCGCTGCCGCCGCCGCCGCCGCGCCGATATTTTTGACATTCGGCGGCGGCGTGCGAAAAACGACCCTAATCGGCGGCGGCGGCGGCGTTTATCGGCGGCGTATATCTCTAATACATATATGGCGGAATAACAATATGCATAGTTGCTATCTTTTACCATTGGATTGCATAACGGAAAATAAAGGCTTAGTCGCATGAGTGGTGTTCCAACGTGAATGAAATGAAAATTAAATATGTATGTCATCTGTGCTTTTGTTTTAAATAAAATAATGTTCGCAGAACAAATAGAAAGCTTTCAAAAAGCTACAGCGTAGGTAGCTTTTAAAGCTCGACTGGGATGAGTTTTTCAATTCCTTTTAAAGAACTTAAAATGTAATTACGTTTATTACGTGAGAAATTCGGTCTTGAATTAATTGAGCTTTTGAAGCTGTAAAGATTTCTCCCGCTGCTCTATTCGCACAAAGATAAAAAAATTTAATAAAAAAAGGAATAATTAAAAAGCTTTCAAAGGTAGCTTTAGCAGCTTGATTAAGATCAGCCTCAGTTTTCCAATATTTATTTGAAGAAACACATAATATAACAGGCATGCTTAACCAACGAACCGATATCATTTCGTTACGATAGTTAACGTTAATAAACGAAACAAAGTCATTTCGTTTCGTTTATTAACGTTAAGAACGTCAAATTAACGAAATGATTTCGTTTCGTTTTCTGCCATATCAAAACGAAATCAAATCGTTTATGTTGATTATTAATTTCAAACTATGCTGGCAAAGCTGATTGATGGCGGAGTCATTAAAGGTGAAAGCATTAGCTAAGCTGATTGCAACTTTTCTCATGAATTTTGACAGTACGAACATTTCTCAGAGTATTTTTGACATTACCACCAACAAATTACACAAACAAATTACATAGAGTTTGTGTGTGTATGTGCGCTCGTTGTTACCACCTTACGGCTTCACCATGGCTATAGCATTGCCAGCACAATTCAAACATAAAGTATCACGTTTTTGTTAACGTTTTTAACCTTAACGAAAGCTTTTCGTTTCGGTTAAAAACGAGATACAATTTATCTTGATAATTTCTTTATCGATAATATTTCGAAGTGTTTCAACGGAAACGGTGGAAATTTTTTGATAAACGATTAGCTTAACGTTAAGGTGCATCCCTGTAATATAATTACGTTGAGTTGAGCTTTCGGGGCTTTCTATGATGTTTTACTTGAAAAAGTCTCTAATTGCTCCTTCAAAATTATGTCGTTAACTAACTTTACACGCTGCTCCATCCGCAAAATGAAAATAAAATAAAAAACTGTATTTTTAGAAGTTTCATTTTATTTTCGTCTTTCAAAAGTTTTCCAAGATAGGCTGTTTTTGAAGCGGCACCCGATATAGAGTCAGATTCCACCCAGCAGTTGGAATGGTATCGATATAATTTTTAAAAAATTCCGATATTCGAAGGGGAGCCTTCGGAAATGATCTGGTAATAGTCTTAAATTGATCTCGAAATGGACTACTAATCATCCTAAAATGGTCCTCAAAACGATTTCGAAAACAATGCCTAATTGTACTGAGTTAGTCCCAAAATTATACCGAAACTCACAAAACTAGTTCCGAAATTATCCTTAAATGATTCCGAATCCGATCCGAAATAGTCTCGAAATTAACTAGTAAATAATCACTACATTATCGGGAGATAGTTCCGATATAGTCCAAAAAAGAACTCAGGGAGGACTCCGAATTGATCTGATTCCGAAATAGGCAAAAAATAATCCCAACATGATCAAAAAATAGCCTTAAAATTATCCCTAATTAAATTCAGGTATGGTGTTGAGATAATTCTTAAGTGATTTGAAATCCATTCCGAAATTGTTCAACGTCTGGAGTCTATCCGACATTATTCCTAGAAAAATTTCTTTATGATGTAGATATAATTCTTAAGTGATCTGAAATCCATTCCGATATGAGCCAAAGACCTTTCCAAAAAGTTACAAAAACAATTCCCAAATAGTTCTCAAATGATCTCAACACTGCGCGTATTACGTTTTTTCGTCAGTGCGAGTCCAAATCTCAGTTTTTTTGGCTAGAATATCCTGAGAGATGTGCGTAACGGCGATAAGACGGATCTTGGTCGTCGAAATAGTGTAGGTACTCTCTCAAATCAGAAATGTAGTCCACTTTTTTTGTTTTGTGTGCCAGTGTGTAACATTCCATAGTTTTAAAAATCAATGGGAACTTTTTGTATTAAGATCTTAATAAGTTTTTGTTAATTGTTCAGTTAATATTATGTAATTAAATACATAGCTACACAAAAACCCATTTTATGAATCTGATGTGGACATTTTAGTTTTAACAAAACATCAATTATTCAGCTATTTGGAAACCTTTCTATTTTTGGTATTTGTATGTGGTTTAAATGTATTAATGACTTTTGGAATGGGGCTTAGTAGACATGCGGCGAAACCGCAACTAATTTTGGAAAACGAAACCGAAATTTATTTTAGATAATGAATCCATAACCGAAACCGAAACCAAATTTGGAAAACGGAACTTTAACAGAAACCCAGGGTTATTTTGAAAATTAAACGATAAACGAAACGTAATATTATTCTGGAAAACAAACCCCACATAAATTAAAAACAAAAACGGGGCAGACATTAATTTTGAAAAACAAAATTGAAACTAAATTTCACAGCCTCATTCTGTTTAACGATCTAAATGCTTAACAAACGATACCTGCATTGGCGCTATCATCTGCTATCGGTATTCTGAAGATTAAATTTTCATCTAGCTCTAGGTTATTCGTGAACGGCATGAAAGCAATTCTCAAATTTATTTTCGTCCTTTGTTTCTAACACTTGGTTTTCGCTTTCGCAACAGCTGATTGTGATAGATAATGTCGGCATAACGTAAGAATTGGCTGTTTCGATTATTATTTTGTCTGTCGTATTGCCAATCGTGTGTAATAAAAAAAAACGATCGTTTTGGACACGATCAAAACGGTTATCTAAATCGAACGTTGCATCACTTTATGAATAACATTCGATTGCGCCGCATTTATCAATTCGGATGTGCGCCACATCCCTAGTACTATTTATGCATATGGAAAATCATTGATGTATTATTTCTCTATTATTTCACACTCAAAGTCTCAAAGTGTAATTAAAATAGGAACACAAATTTGTATGTATGTCTAAAGGACAAAGGATTAAATTATGTAGCCTAAGCTTTTGTTATTAATTTTAATGGCTTATACTTATATGAAATGTTTGCAAATGATTGAATAGGGTAAGCTGGTTTACCAAATTTTGCCATTTTAACCTTTCAATGTTTGGCAGCTTTTGATAGTTATGTCATGTTATACAACGTAATTTTACTTCAAACAAAAAGGCTAATTTTTGTTAAAGACTTTCGGTTGAGTGACAATTTTGGCATTCTGGCATACATAATCATTTGGAACGAAAACGTGGTTGGCGACTCGAATGAATTTCTAAATTTGATAATTTCGTAATAATTTTTGTTCGTTTCCTTTGAAATTATTATTAGCAAGATTATAACCTTTGACAGGTGACATAACGACAAAAAAACTCTAACTCTATTTGGCTAAAACATTTAATGACTTTGACTAAGACATTAGCGTGGTCCTTATAAATCCAATTCCCGATTTTTCGCAGTCTTACCCCTTTAAACGGTAATTTCAGGGTCCAAAAATAGGTACGCTTATTTATCCTACACCACTAATACAATCATCATACAATAAAAGATTGGAGCAGCTTTGGAACGGTTGACCGTGGCGTGTTTTAAGGATCACATAGAAAACTTCTAACTGTATTACTTCGGTATCATCTTGGGATCATTTCGGAATTTTTTTTATTCATTTGATAACAATCTGTTGTTGTTGTTGTAGCGATCACGATACTCCTCGAAGGTTTTGAGGAGTGCCATCGATGTTGATGGTTCTTCTCGGGAACGTATGAGCACATTGAACCTTCTTTGCCATCGTACGTGAGGTACGTGAGGTCGCCAGAGCTTCGCATTCTAAATATGTGTATGATGCATTCATATTTGTAACAAGACTCGCCTCGCGTAGGTGATGTTGCGGAAACTGTAAATCGCTTGAATCACTTGAGAACTATCTTGAGATAGATTTCGGGATCATTTAGAGACTGTTTTGGAACAGTTTCGAAGTTAATTCGAAACTATTTTGTGATTGTTAAAGCATATTTTAAATATTTCTTGGGTAAAATTTGGGATTGTTTTTTTTTATCATTTAGGATAATTTTTTCGATAGATTCAGGACTATTTCAAAATGATTTCGATCATTTCGACACTACATATATCCGGATCATGTCGGGGTTGCTTACGGGATAATTTTGCTGATTTTAAAAAGAAATTACAGCCCAGTAGATCATCCTAGAGTGTTCGCTGTTTTTGAGTTAAATGCAACTTTTAGTCAGCCCGATATCGAAACATCACAACTTTCAAATGTATGTTATATATATCGTTCATATAGATTTTGAAATACATAAATAACTTTTGAAAAGTGGTGAGTTTTTTCCAGAACTATTTTCACATTACATCGAGGCACATTTAATGATTTTCTTCCGGTTTTCTCGAGGTCTGGATAATTTTGGATCATTTTTTGGGGCTTTTCGAGACTGATACAGGACTGTGTTCGGAATTATTTCGGGCCTAATTTAAAATTATTGAAAAATTTTTTCGGAACCGTTTCGGTATTGTGTTCAGAATCAATACTTGGCTAGTTTAAAAATTTTAAAAGGACCTTTCTGGGGCAATTTCAAAGTTTTTAGGACTTTTTCGGCACCGTTTAGCGATTGTTCTAAATAATCTTTTCGGGACAGTTTTCAATCAATTTCTTGCTTGTTTTCACCACCGAGTCCCTTTTGTGGCCGTTTCGGGATTATCTCGACATAATTTCTTCGTACTGTTGCAACATTGTTTTCGAGGCTATTTCTAAGCTAATTTAAGGACCATATTAGAAGTATTGATTCCAATTATTTTTGAGCTATCACCGGATAATTTCGAGACTGCTTTGGGAACTGTTTTAAGATCGTTAAGCCATCATTTTGTGAAAAAGTGTTTCCGGCGGGAAACGGGTTACGACCGAAATTTTAATCTAAATACTCTTCTCTGCTTTAAGCAATCTGCATGCCAAATTTCAATTGCAAACGGCCACCCAAACATACAAACTTTCACATTATAGAGCAAGAGCCCGTGACTGCCATACCTCATTCGTCATTTTATAAAAGTTGAAATTTCCACTTCCAACTGAAGCAGGATCGTTGGTATATTATAAAACTTGAGTGATAGTGGTTTTAACAGATATCGTGCAAAAATTTTGCAGAAAAATAGACCTTTCTTTCATCATTTTATAAAGACTGATATTCATAGATGGTCTTCGTCGCGATGTAAGAATGCTAGTGGCTTCATTGCCAGACACTTTCCATAGTGGCTTTGATTAGCCAGACACTTTTAATACTTCTAAACTTCAAAGAACATTAAAGGAAATTCGAATACAAAATCTTTAAAAACAACTTTTGTTATTTTGGCAGTCACGGGCTCTTAAACTATTAATTTTATTTAGTTTACGCTTCATAGAGATTTCAGTCTGAACAATTTTGGAAAAGAAGGCGTTTTTTCAGGAAAGTTGCAGTTTCATTTAGGAAATATCTCAGTCGGATTTCATCACTTTCTTTTGATTTTTTACAGCCGCATCGTTTCAATAATATTGGGAGATATTTCCCGTATTGTTTTTTTTTTTTGATAAATCGGGTCTACATTTCAGCCGCTCTCAACTTTTCCGGGATTGTTTCAGTGGAACTGTTTTCAGGATCATATCAGAGCTATATTGGAATAACTTAGTGTTTCATTTTCTTCGCGCGGTCGTTTGAAGGATCGAAAATTAAATTCAATTAAATAATAAGAAAAATGCGAAACACTTTATTTCGATTGTATTAAAAAAAATATTAATTACGCTTAATTGATTCAATAGGACCAACCCAGTTAATGTAAACAATAACAATATACTATGATTTTGTGCCTCAATTAAATAAATAAACTAAATATATATTATAAGCTTAGGCACAATCCAATATCGTCATCGAAAAGCAACAAGAAATTTAAAACTATAGTAGGTACAAGTTTAAAGCAATATTACTTTTGCCATTACAAGCGTATATAAGCAAAGATAAGTACTTGTACTTTTTTGTTGTTGTTGCTGTTGGTTGTTTTTTTTTTTTTTGGTCATGTGCATATGTGGTGTTGCACCTTTTATGGTCATCAAATGATATCCGAATTTGGAAAGTTCTTCGAACTATTCAATGCTGACAATTTCTCATACTTGGCAGAGATGTGAAACGTTCACACTCAATATTAGCTCTTCAAGTCATACACAAAAGTTAAGAAGAAAAAAATTTACAATTTATTTTTTCACATCTCGAGAGCTCCATACTCTATTTGTACTCATTAAATTGTGACACACTTTGTTTGACGACTGACCGTTTCATCAATATCTATGTCTGATGTGTCAACATAAAGTGACAATTTGTGCGACATATTTTTTGACGATTTCCTTTTATATACGAGTATTTTATTTAATATTTTTTTCTGGTTTTTGTATTTTTTTTATTTTAAGTTTTTTAGTTTTAGTTCTATGTAGAAGCCATTGATAGTCATACCAGTAATCATAAAAATATGTCAGGTTTTTTCGTTCAAAAAAATGTCAAATGCCATAAAAATGAATGTGCAATTTTGAATGATAGCGTACTTAGTTGGAATAAGCAACCAACCAGTCACCTTTTAGGTATGCACATTAGACTGGGTCGATTTATTAACCGATATCACGCCATCGATTTTTCGATAGGATTCGTGCTCAGGAAAAAAAGTTCCACTACGCATACCCAAAAAAATAATTTTCGAGCCTGCGAAATTAAATTTTTTTTTATGTTTTACTTTTTTTTGACTTTGATTTTTAAGATTTTTTCATGACCAATTTTCATTTGATTATACAATTTTCATGTATTTTAAAAAAAAAAACTGTTATCGACAACGTTTTTAGCGAATATTTTTGGGTCGGAGAGGGTATACATATGAAGGGTCATGAAACAAACCTTAAAAATCAAAGTCGAAAGTCGGCCCACCCTAATGCAAATACATATGTAAGTAGAGAAGGAAGTTCAAGCAACCTTGATATGTGTAAATGATACTTTCAAGTAGTTGCAGATTTGCGTTGTAAAGCTATTTTGCTGGAACGTGTGCCAAACTTTTGTGATGTTCTATTTTGCGCTATTCTTTTACCATAGCTTCGAGTTTCATAACTTTTATGTTTATCCGTTATAACTAGTTACAGTGAGTAACAGTAATAGGGAGAGATTTGAATTTTGTCACAGATAGGGATAAAGCAATTTTGCTGCTGTCACTTTTTTTTACTTTTTTGTTTTTGAATGTAAAAAGCGACTTTAAATGTCAATATTTGTGCATTAGACTGTATCAAAAAAATAATAATCGCATCCACCTTACAATATAAATCATAATTTGCAGATAATCCCCGTGCGTTTCTGTGAAGCTCTACTATTGGTCTTACCCAAACAGTTTTCATTTTTCTTCACCCTAAAAATAAATTAGTAACATTCCAATAGAAAATCGATAAACTTTCGATATCAAATCGATAACTTTTTGATATTAAATCGATCATTTTCCGATAGTAAATCGTGTGTTTTTCGATAACAAATCGATAGCTTTCCGATACCATGCCGATAACAAACTGGTAATTCCTCGATAACAAATCGATAAAACCGACAAATTTTTCATAACAAATCTATAACTTTCGTTAAACAAATCAATAACATGCCAATAACAAACTGTTAGCTCTCCGATAACTTTTCGACAACATTTCGATACCTTTTTGATAATAAATCGCTAACTTTTCGATAACGAATTTATTGCTTTTTGACAACTTTTCGGTAGCTTTTTTAAAAAAATACTCAATAGTTTTTCAATATTAAATATATAAATTTTAGATAACACTTTGATAGCAAATCGTTAATTTTTTTATAATAAATTGATATATTTTCGATAGTCAATCGATAAGGTTTCGATACCAAAAGCGATAACTTTCCGATAGCAAATCGACGCTCATAATAAATTAGTAACACTACAATAACAAAGCAATAAAAAGTTAGAAACTTGTTGATAATATATCGAACTGTTCTTATTTTCCTTTTTTATTCCATTCTCTTCCTCTAGCTTCGTTCTCTTTTGATCTTCCAGTCTTCCGCCCAATTCTTCCCCTTTTTTGACTTTTTATTTATATTGCATTCTTTCCACATCTAGAATCATTATACCAAGCATTGAAAAACTTCAGTTTGTCCCGAAATATCTATCTTCCCAAGCACGGGTTTAGCATCCTTTGAAATTCAATGCCTAAGGATAGCCACACAAAAGGACCGCCATTCATTTTATTGAACATTTATTTATTTCATTTAATAATAAAAAATTATATTGACATCATTTAAAAACGTATTTTTCCCAATTGATTAATTTGATTGTTCGGCGAAATGCCGGCAGTCATCCAGGCAAATCGTCACAGCATATAGTCAAACAATGGATGGCACGTAATTGTGGGTCAAATGAAATTTTTTTTGCAAAAAGGGAAAGTAAATATGTATGCTTGTGCGTGTGTTAAGATGATAAATGCCAACATCAATGTCGTGAACAGCAATATCTGCATGAATATGCTAAAACATGGATATTTAAATGGGTAATTCCATACCAATCCAACTAGGTGATATTGAAATTTCCCAGAAGTAAAGTTTCTTGCATGTACTTG